>NC_142435.1:131833000-133036500 GCF_059453495.1 Arachis ipaensis
ATTCCAATGCAATTAATGATAGTTGAATAAGTTTGAAATCCACTACATGATGGAAGTGGGATCCGTTGCAAGCATTCTTTGCTTTCTCTCTAAATTTTCGGATCAAGCTAGTTGGTTTCTAACCAAAATTAATTTGGGCTAACAATAATGATTAAATCTGACCTAACATCATAGTAATAATTCAGCCACTCATCATATATAATTTTGCATCAAGGCTGATCATTATCACATTGGGCTTGTTTCAACAATATACTAGCCCAACTAACCAAGCATTGTGGTATGCGAAATTGTTACTCAGGTTGTGAATTATTGTTCAAAATTGATTCCCTGGCGATGGCACCAAAAACGGATGCACAGAACCATGGTCTAAACATATCTTCACAACTTCGCATAACTAACCAGCAAGTGCACTGAGTCGTCCAAGTAATAAACCTTACGTGAGTAAGGGTCGATCCCACGGAGATTGTTGGTATGAAGCAAGCTATGGTCACCTTGTAAATCTCAGTCAGGCGGATATAAAATAGTTATGGAGTTTTCGAAATTAATACAAAAATAAGGATAGAAATACTTATGTAAATCATTGGTGAGAATTTCAGATAAGCGTATGGAGATGCATTCATTCCTCTGAACCTCTACTTTCCTGCTGTCTTCATCCAATCAGTCTTACTCCTTTCTATGGCTGGCTTTGTGTAAGGATGTCACCGGTGCCAATGGCTACTTTCAATCCTCTCGGGAAAATGGTCCAAATGCTCTGTCACAGCACGGCTAATCGTCTGGAGGCATCACCCTTGTCGTTGGTTGCATCCTATTCCTCTCTGTGAAAATGGTCCGATGCGCTGTCACTGCATGGCTAATCATCTTGGAGGTTCTCGATCATACTGGAATAGAATTTACTATCCTTTTGCGTCTATCACTACGCCCAGCACTCGCGAGTTTGGAGTTCGTCACAGTCATTCAATCCCAGAGTCCTACTCGGAATACCACGGACAAGGTTTAGACTTTCCGGACTCTCATGAATGCCGCCATCAATCTAGCTTATACCACGAAGATTCTGATTAAGAGATCTAAGAGATACTCATTCAATCTAATGTAGAACGGAAGTGGTTGTCAGGCACGCGTTCATAGGGAATGATGATGATTGTCACGTTCATCACATTCAGGTTGAAGTGCGAATGAGGATCTTAGAAGCGGAATAAGTTGAATTGAATAGAAAGACAGTAGTACTTTGCATTAATCTTTGAGGAACAGCAGAGCTCCACACCTTAATCTATGGAGTGTAGAAACTCTACCGTTGAAAAATACATAAGTGAAAGGTCCAGGCATGGCCGAATGGCCAGCCCCTAAAACGAGATCACAGGATCAGAAATACAATCCAGGATGTCTAATACAATAGTAAAAGGTCCTATTTATAATAAACTAGCTACTAGGGTTTACAGAAGTAAGTAATTGATGTATAAATCCACTTCCGGGGCCCACTTGGTGTGTGCTTGGGCTGAGCTTGAAGTCTACATGTGGAGAGGTCATTCTTGGAGTTGAACGCCAGCTTTTGTGCCAGTTTGGGCGTTGAACTCCACTTTGCAACTTGTTTCTGGCGCTGGACGCCAGAATTGGGCAGAGAGCTGGCGTTGAACGCCAGTTTGCATCGTCTAAACTTGGTCAAAGTATGGACTATTATATATTGCTGGAAATCCCTGGATGTCTACTTTCCAACGCAATTTGAAGCGCGCCATTTTGAGTTCTGTAGCTCCAGAAAATCCATTTTGAGTGCAGGGAGGTCAGAATCCAACAGCATCAGCAGTCCTTCTTCAACCTCTGAATCTGATTTTTGCTCAAGTCCCTCAATTTCAGCCAGAAAATACCTGAAATCACAGAAAAACACACAAACTCATAGTAAAGTCCAGAAATGTGAATTTAACATAAAAACTAATGAAAACATCCCTAAAAGTAACTAGATTCTACTAAAAATATACTAAAAATAATGCCAAAAAGCGTATAAATTATCCGCTCATCACATTGCTTTAGCCAAAACATTTTGTTCCAAGGCTGAATTTTAGCTTCTCATTGGGTTTGCTCTTTTTTTTCGGCCCAAAACAAAATCTGCACAAACAAAATTATTAATTTAGCAATTGTGACTATTAGGATCAAATTAATAATTTTGTAACTAATTGTTTTAATAATGTTTGATCATCATCAATTTAATTTGGAGTTTTCCAAACTCATCAATCTCGCCCTTGATGACAAACATTATTAAAAATTAAAATGAAAAGGTTTAGAGTTTAGAGTACTCCCTTTGAAGATTTAGACTCCTCCCCCTTTCCAATTGTTACATAGCTCCCCCTTAATATATGCCATTTTATCAAGGGAAGCATTACCTGTAACATATTTTATCAAGCCTAAAGCCACCATGTATTCAACATATGGTATTTTAAAATGTTGAATGGCTTGATTTATGAGCAGAAGTGAAGTGATAAACAAAACTAATTTGTTATCATATAAATGATTTTCTGCTCAATAACAAACAAAATGCTTCAAAAAATACATTTGATAATTCCAAACAATTTGCTGCCAAAAAATTTGATTGAATGAACAACATTTTCCAGCCATCATATCAGAGCCAAAAATATCAGTTTACAGCAAGAAAAATATTTTCAATTAAACAGAGTCATATCAGAGCACCAAAAAAATTATCCAACATATCAGAGCACAAGAGAATTATCATTACCTAACTAGCTCCAAATACAGCAAACATTCAAATCATAATCAATGGAACATAATACAGCAAGCATTTCAAGCATTTCATTAAAACAGATCATAATCATTGGAACATAGAATTTATGCACAGGGGTAATCATGAATCAAAAATGACTTCAGCCCCTGTTTTTGTTTTTCAATTTTTTCAACTTTTTCTCCCCCTTTTATCATCAATGGAGAACCTGCAAGAACAAATAGTAATGATATGCAATTAAATAGAACCAGAACCAGAATATCCAAGAGTTAACAAAATAACAGTGGTTCAGAGTATCCAACATCCTACAAAATACCAAAATAATCCAAATAGAACCAGAGTTCAACAAGAGATAAATAGATCAATCATCAGACAGGTTATACTCAGAGCCTGATGCATCAGCCTCATTGGTAGCCCCCATTTCCTCTTCAAGATTTTGAAGCATCAGATTCACTCTCTCTTCGTATTTGATCCATGCTTTTTCATTCTCATACGCCTGGTTTCGAGCAGCCCTCTAGGATTGCACCATTAATTTAGACATATTGGAGAATTCAGTGAGGACTTCTTTTATAGATTCTCCAACCTTTGCTGGCTCAATAGGGCGGCTTTCTAGATCACTATCAGAATATGCAGTTGGCACAGAGCGTTTCCCTTTGCTTTTCTTAGAGCCCGAAACTCCTCCTCCCTTTATTGTGGAAACTTTATTTTCTACATCCTCATTTGTTAAATCAACATTAAAATATTCAAAGATGCATGTAAGAAAGATTCCATAAGGAAGATTAGCCTTTTTGTTACTTCTAACACATTCCCACATGAGTCTCACCATGAGATATGCAAAAGAGATAGGAGATGAAGTAATAATAGCAAAAAGAACTAAAGTGTCAGAAATGGTTACTCTGTGGTATGAACCACTCTGAGGCATCAGAATGTGAGTAGTGATTCGGTGAAGAAGAGCTCTTTCTGGACCAAGTGCTTTTTGAGTCAGAATCGAGCCATCCAAAGCAGAGAAGTTTTTGCAAGTTTGATTCAAAGCAATCTGGTAAGTGACCCCTACTTGGCGAGTCCCATTTTTCAGTCATGTAAGCAGCTACGCCTTCATCAACATATCCCAAGGCAGCACTGATTGTTTCTCTGTTCAGAGACATATGAACCTGCTTGACATAAGAATGAATTGCACCATCAATAAGCCTCATGTTTGCATAGAACTCGCGAACCAGGGCTGGATACACAGGTTTCTGGATGCTGAACAGAGAGGTCCACTTCATATTGTTGAAGAGAGTAACAAGATTAATGCCTTTTGCAGTGAGGGATTCCAGGTTCACTATGTGAGATGCACATAAGTGACGCTTCTTCAGAACTTCATTATGAAACTCGTATGATGCACATGAGTTAAATCTGGCTGGATCAAAGTGTGAGTGACCTTTGTTGTACTTATTTTTTAAATCAAGTGATTCTAAATTTGGTGGTTCCTTGGTGTCACGTAGAGCGTAGCCCTTTGTGCGCTGTGAACTGCGACTGGAAGAAAAGCGAGGATTTGATTTCTTTGGTGGAGAGTGAGGCAAGGATGACTGAGACTCCTCCTCTTCTTCTTCAATTGGTTCTTTATCTTTTCCAAGCTTTCTTCTGGATGAAGTTTTCTTTGCTATCACCTTTCTTCTCATCGTTTTGGTTTGTTTGGAGGAGGGTGAAGGAGATGAAGAGGATGTAGAGTGTATGTGAATGTGCGTGTGTGTGTTTGAGGAGTTGAAAATGAAGAATTTTTGGGTAGAGGGGTTCGGCTACTCTTCCTTAGAGCAACTTTCTTTTTCATGTTATGAAAAATGGAGAAGAGAGAAGGAAGATGAAGAGAGGCCGAAGAGAGTGGAGGAGGTGGAAGGTTATGAAAGCATTAAATGCTGAGTGGAGAGAGAAGATTATGTGGTTAATGACCATTAAGTTGAGTGGAGAGAGAAGGTTGTGCGCGGTTATCAACAAGAAAAGAAGTTTAAAATTGAAAAGAGATGTTAGCTCCTATAATCAAGGGATGAGGGAAGGGAAAAAGATTTTGATTTGACAACTCCTTCCTACAAGATTTGATATGACAACTTCCTAAAAAGTATGATTAAAAAAATGAGGAACTCAAAACGGGCTAGGGTTATGACTGAGATAAAAAAGGATTAGGTGGGGCCCATGATTATTAATATTCAAATCAGTCTCCCCCTGTATCATGGCCTGCTCATCACATCCACAACTTTGTCTCCTACTTTTCTACGAGACAAAACCAACAGATTCATCAAAAATCACAAATTATCAACTGAATTCAAATCCAACATACCCAAGCTGTTCCTTAATGAACAGAATCTATCCTCACACAAAGGTTTAGTGAAAATATCCGCAAGTTGTTCTTCGGATTTCACAAATTGAATATCAATAGTATCCTTTTGCACATGTTCTCTAATAAAATGATATTTAATTTCAATGTGCTTAGTTCTTGAGTGCAGAACAGGATTTTTAGAGATGTTAATAGCACTCATATTATCACAAAACAAAGGTATACTATTGATCTTTAATTTGTAATCCTCTAATTGAGTTTTTAACCAAATTAATTGTGAACAACATGCAGAGGCAGATATATATTCAGCTTCGGCTGTGGATAGAGCAACTGTGGCTTGTTTCTTGCTTGACCACATGTTAAGTGAGCTTCCAAGGAAGCAACACATTCCGGAGGTGCTTCTTCTATCCACCCGGTCTCCCGCATAATCTGCATCAGAAAAACCTACCGCATAAAAATCATTAGTTCTAGGATACCATAAGCCATAATCACAAGTTCCCTTAATGTATCTAATGATTCTTTTTACGGCTGAAAGATGGGATTCTTTTGGGTGAGATTGAAATCTTGAACATACACCCACACTTTGAAAAATGTCTGGTCTAGAGGAGGTAAGATACATGAGTGAACCTATCATTCCTCTATACCGTGTTTCATCTACATCTTTGTCATCACCATCCTTTTCAAGCTTAGTGTTTGGATGCATTGGTGTTCCCATAGGTTTGGAATTTTCTAGGCCAAATTTCTTGATTAATTCTTTAGTATATTTTCCTTGGTGAATAAAAGTGCCACTAGGAGTTTGTTTGATTTGTAGACCAAGAAAGAATGTTAGTTCTCCCATTAAACTCATTTCAAACTCACTAGTCATGAGTTTTCCAAACTCTTCACACAAGGACTCATTGGCCGATCCAAACACTATATTATCCACATAAACTTGAACAAGAAGAATGTCATCATTAGATACTTTAATAAATAAAGTAGTATCGGTGGTACCCTTTGAAAAGTGATTTTTCAATAAGAAGGCCTTAAGTCTTTCATACCAAGCTCTTGGAGCTTGCCTAAGACCATAAAGAGCCTTTGAAAGCTTGAAAACATGATTAGGAAATCTTTTATTTTCAAAATCGGGGGGTTGTGCCACAAATACTTCTCTATCTATAAAGCCATTAAGGAAAGCACATTTGACATCCATTTGGAACATTTTAAAATCTTTATGGGCAGCATAGGCAAGAAGCAACCTAATTGCTTCCATTCTTCCTACCGGAGCAAAAGACTCATCAAAATCAATACCCTTTTCTTTATCGTAACCTTGGGCCACTAATCTAGCCTTGTTACGAACAACTTTACCATCCTCACCTAATTTATTTTTGAACACCCACTTAGTACCTTTTACCTTCTTACCATTCAGATGAGGTACTAGTGTCCAAACCTCATTCTTGTCAAATTGTGCTAGCTCTTCTTGCATGGCTTTGACCCAAGAAGGATCTTCAAGAGCTTGCTTCACATTATTAGGCTCCATTTGGGACAAGAATGCAATATTGCTTGGCTCGGCTTGCTTCTTGGATGAGGATCTTGTGATTACTCCTTTGGGAAGGGTCACTTATGATGAAATCATGGGGATAACCCCTCATGGACTTCCATTCTCTTGGTTTTCGGAGTAAAGTTGAGCTTTGATGAGTTTCAGTAGGTTGTTCTGTTCCAGATTCTCTTACTGGCTCAGGAGACAAAACAGAAATGTCTCCTCTATCCTGATGAGACAAAACTGGACGGACAGGTTCTTCACTTGGGACAGCATTGGGACTTTCTTTACTTAGTTGATGGCTTGTTTCTGCTTCACTACCTGTATCATCATCTAAAGAAGCACTGGGAATTGCATTAGTATCACAAAAAGAAACGTGTATGGATTCCTCTATGGTCCTATGATCTTTGAGGTAAATTCTATACGCTTTGCTAGTGGTAGAGTATCCAACAAACATTCCTTCATAGGATTTTGGATCAAATTTACCAAGATTCTCTTTATTATTAAGTATAAAGCATTTGCATCAAAAAATGTGGAAATACTTAAGATTTGGTAGGGTTCCTTTCCATAGCTCATAAGGTGTTTTCTTTAAACCCTTCCTAATGATTGTCCTATTCAAAATATAACAAGCTGTATTTACAGCTTCAGCCTACAAAAATTTTGGAACATCATTTTCACAAAGCATAGCCCTAGTCATCTCTTGAAGGCTTCTATTCCTTCTTTCAACAACCCCATTTTGTTGAGGAGTTTTAGGACATTAAAAGTTATGTGTAATTCCAAAATCATCACAAAATTTTTCAAAGTCTTGATTTTCAAATTCTTTTCCATGATCACTTCTCAAGTGGGCAATTTTCAAATCTTTTTCATTTTGAATTCTTTTACAAAGGGTTGAAAAAGCATGGAAAGCATAATTCTTATGAGCAAGGAAAAGTACCCAACCGAATCTAGAGTAATCATCTACCACTACTAAGCCATAGTGTTTACCTCCTAAGCTTTGAGTTCTTGTGGGACGAAAAAGATCAATGTGCAACATTTCTAATGGCCTCTTGGTAGAAATTCCATCTTTTAGTTTAAAAGAGGTTTTTACTTGTTTGCCTAATTGACACGCATCACAAGTAATATCCTTATCAAATTTAATGTTTGGAATTCCTCTTACCAAGTTTTTCTTAACAAGTTTAGAAATTTGGTACATGCTAGCATGCCCCCAATTTCTTATGCCATAGCCATTTTTCAGATTCAAGAGAGGTAAAGCATGTTACATTTTGATCTTTTAAATCTTCAAGATTCAATCCATACACATTGTTACATCTCTTAGCTTTAAACAAAATATCCCCAGATTTTTCACAAATAACTAAGCATACCAATTTTCTAAAAATAACTTCATATCCAAGATCACATAATTGGCTCACACTTAGTAAATTGTGTTTCAAACCATCAACAAGAAGAACATCATTTATAGAAGATGAGAAGCTTTTACCAACTTTTCCAATGGCTACTATTTTTCCTTTACCATCATCACCGAAAGTGACGAACCCTCCATCATACTCATCAAGCATAATGAAGAATGTTGCCTTTCCGGTCATATGCCTAGAGCATCCACTATCCATGTATCACATATTGTCCTTCCACTTGGATGCTAGGCACACATGTTCAACGTGATCTGCCATGAGACATGGTTGGGACTTGGTTTCTGATTCTTCATCATCTTCTGAGTCATTTTCCAAGTCCTCCCAAGAAGCCATCAGTCCTTTCTTCCTTCCCTTCTTTGGCTTCTCTTCCTTCTTCAACTTAGGACAATCAGATTTGAAATGGCTAGTCTCTTTGCAGTTGTAACAGATCACCTTGCTGAAATCTTTCTTTTGTTTCCTAGAGCTAATTCCTTTACTTCTTTCCTTGAGTTTCACCATTTTTCTAAATTTTTTGGCAAACAAAACAAATTCATTTTCAAAAGAATAATCACTAGATTCATCATCCAGGGGGTTAGTAAAAGATGTGAGAGCTATTCCTTTCTTTTTTGTATCTTTTTTCAAATATGTATTTTCAAATGCAAGTAAATTTCCTCTCAAATCATCATATGTCATGGAATCAATACCACTACTCTCAGATATTATCAATGCCTTTGTTTCCCACTCTTTTGTGAGACATCTCAAGACGTTTCTCACAAGCACAGATTTAGGATACTTAATCCTCATAGCATCCAAGCCAACAATGATGATGTTGACTCTTTCAAACATTTCATCTATTGATTTTTCTTCCTTCATTGAGAATATTTCATATTCTCTGTTCAGTGTCTATCCTGGTCTTCTTTACTATGGTGGTTCCTTCATGACTGACTTGAAGTTTGTCCCAGATTTCCTTTACCGTTGTGCATCGTGATACCCATCAGTATTCCTCGAATCTGATTGCATAGTTGAGTAAGTTGATAGCCTTGGCATTGAGCTCCACCTTCTTTCTATCTTCTTCGGTCCAACTGGCTTCGGGTTTAAGGGACACAACTCCTTCAGCACTTGTGGTGGTTGGATATTGAGGACCCTCCAGGATGATCTTCCACAGTCTGTAATCTACTGCTTGCACAAAAATCTTCATTCTCTCCTTCCAATAGGTGTAGTTATTTCCATTGAAAAGAGGAGGTCTATTGCTTGATTGTCCTTCTGTCAGATTGTAGGACACCAAGTTTGGGCCACTGTTCTCTACCATCTGGATCTTTTCTCCAAGCTGTAAAGCTTGATCTCTTTGAGACCAAGCTCTGATACCAATTGATAATTATCAGTGGCTAAGAGAAGTGAGGGTTGAATCTTAGCCACCTTTTTGCTTATTAACACTTGCTGGCCTTTGAAAATAACTTCTGGAGACTTTTTGTTTTTTTTGTCTCATACCTAGCCACGAGACTTTTTTTTTGTCTCGTAACTAGGCAAGAAATATTTTTCAGTTTTATCTCCTATGCAGCAAAAACAGAAATGGAGTAGAAAATAGAGAGAAAATCACACCACGAAGTATCTTGGTTCAGCTGCCAAGTGCAATGCAGCCTACATCCAGTCTCCATCACAACAATGATGGAATTTCACTATAATCATCATGATTACATACACCAATTTTCCCTAGGAACTACCCTTCCTATCCGGGACAAGTCCAGAATCTATCCCCAATCCTGAACTTGACTTGGTCACCTACCAAGCTTTCAATTGCTAAGTGCTCACCCAACTTGCAAGGGGATTCCCACAGAATCATGAAACACAACACATATATACAAAGGACCTCTAGGACATCTATGGCTTTTTCTTTTAATTATGTATACTCTGCCTTTTTCTGCTCTATAGCTTTTTCTTACAAATCTCACTGTTTGCCTTTTTCCATGAGACTCAAGACAGACAAAACTAAATAGAAAAATTACAAAATAAAGAACATTGAAGGAGAAGATATTCTGTTAGCTTGGGTAGCTATGAGAACTCTGTGCTCACTCTCCTTGATTCAATCCCTGGCTGTTCTCCTTTATTTATAGAAGGGGAAGCCTCCATGGTTGAAACTGTTGAACCAAGCTAAACTTCTTCTTCTTCAAACCAAAACTGGTTCGGCCAGAGAGAGAGAGAGAGAGAGGAGAGGAAACCGAATGTAAAACCCAACATGCAATTACCTCTGTGTCTTCCCTTGTCACCAATCTTCATCAATCCGGGCCTTCCATCTTGACTTGAACTTCAATAAGGATTCCTAGCCCTTGATGAGTTCTTGATGATGACAGCTCCATCTGCTCTAACTTCTGCCTCATCCTCCAGGTAGCTACAGTAGCTATCTCCTATAGTGGTTGAGCAAAAGCAGAGATGAGCCATGCTTCCAAAGGATATTCTTCCTCTGACCGAATGGATCTACACCATTTTTGGTATGGAGAGCTTGAGATTACTTTACAACATCTTACCTTTTTTGGTAAAAAGTTCAGCCACACCATACTTCAGATTTTCTTTTTCTTGATGCCATCATCACAATGGCCTTGCTACTAGCTTCTTCTTCTTTCTGATAGCTTGCCTTAGCTTCCATGTTTTCTTTGTGAAGTGACCGAAGGTTTGAGAGAGATGAGAGAAGAAAGAGAAATTTGAACAATAATCAATGGAACTAAGAAAATGAATTAAGTTTCCCACTTCCCTTTGCTTAGTAGCGTGTGATAGCATTGATGGCCATCAAATCAATTGCTATTTCTCTCTCACGGTTCCAATACAATTAATGATAGTTGAATAAGTTTGAAATCCACTACATGATGGAAGTGAGATCCGTTGCAAGCATTCCTTGCTTTCTCTCTAAATTTTCGGATCAAGCTAGTTGGTTTCTAACCAAAATTGATTTGGGCTAACAATAATGATTAAATATGGCCCAACATCATAGTAATAATTCAGCCACTCATCATATATAATTTTGCATCAAGGCTGATCATTATCACATTGGGCTTGTTTCAACAATATACTGGCCCAACTAACCAAGCATTGCTTTAGCCAAAACATTTTGTTCCAAGGCTGAATTTTAGCTTCTCATTGGGCTTGCTCTTTTCTTTTCGGCCCAAAACAAAATCTGCACAAACAAAATTATTAATTTAGCAATTGTGACTATGAGGATCAAATTAATAATTTTGTAATTAATTATTTTAATAATGTTTGATCATCATAAATTTAATTTGGAGTTTTCCAAACTCATCAGCCTCAATCACATAAGTACATGCATACATCAAACAATGAAAATATAGAATCAAGCAAGACAAAGATCACAATTTTAAAAAGAATAACACACACCAAAACAAAACATTGGTTAATAAGATGCAATCAATCAAATAGGTTCAAAAAGCTCACTAGGCTTGTGTGTTCGAACTCTAAAACCATGTTCCAAATTATAATTCTTCAGGCAAGTTCAACAAAAAATTTAATTCAAATTAGTGAAATACTCTAAAATAGTTTCTTGGACAAGAAATTATCACTTCAACCAAGTAGTACCTAAATGCAAGCAACTAACTACACATGCAAGTTATCCTATCTAACAAAAAAAATTAAAATATTGGTGTTGAGAAAAAAGAGGGTTGTTACCTTCGGGAGTCAGTTACCGACCTCCCCACACTTAAAGCTTGGCACGGTCTTCCATGCCATCAGTGATGAGCAACGTGGGGTTGGAATCATCACTTCCACTGTCTGGCTCGTCATGGTGTTCCATGCTGTGATCTGAAGTGGATTCCAGAGTGACGGGCTCTTCTGAAGGTACGTTAATACAACCAATGAGCCCCTTCAAGTAGTTGTAGCGACGCTTATTGTGGCGCTCAATCTGCTCAATCTGTCAGCCTTGCCGGTCTACCTTCTCAAGGAGCTCAAGTAGCAACTGGTGGGTGGATGCTGGTGATGCATGTGGTGTCGATCATGGTAGAGTGGAGGATGAAGAAACTTCGAAAGACGGGTCTTCATTCCGGCTCACGGGTGGTGCTGGGGGCCTAATATATTTTTCATTCGAGACAAATTCGTCGTCCCTAGGAATCATGGTCTTCACATCTCCAGCCCAATAGAAAACTCTCGCCGCAGACACCAAGTCTGTTACCAGTGCGGGAAAAGGCATGTTGTCCACTATTTACACTCGGCCCATAGCTTGTCGGATGAGTCGTGGCAAGTTGAGAGATTTTTCTGTGAGGATGCACAAACAAAAATGGCCATGTCTGCAGTGATAGTGGACTCATGAGTGCTCGGCAAGATATAGTGGGACATGATCTGTGCCCACACTCAAGCCTCCATAGTGAGCTCCTGTGCTGAGATGCCCTTGGGTTGAGTCCTGGCTCTTCCAGGAATCCACTCACTTTCGAGTTGAGCAATGACCCTAAGGATGGGATCCCAGTCAATATCGAATTTCTTGCACTCAAGTTGTGCTTCTTGGTAAGCATCCATCCCCTCCGAACTTGGTAAAAGATCAAGTACTCATTGAATAGCATCTTCTGAGATGGGAACTTGCTTTTGGCACACAAAAATTGACTGAAGTGTAGGCGAGTGATAATTGGCATAAAATTCAACTACCCAAGAGAAATTAGCTTCGTTCGGCCTCCTGTTTAAGAATCCCCAATGCCTTCTCTCAATGCGGGGCACCACAAATTGAACGAAGTGTTCTGGAAGAATTAGGAGGTGCTCATTGTGGTAGTTTCTCTCTACCAAGACGGGGAACATCCGCTCACAATAGCGGTTAGTGAATCTTACGGGTCCTTTGCGGGAAATTCCTTCTCCATTTCATCAACTCGGATGGTCCTCTTTACCCACTTAGAAGGTGGCTTGATCTTTGAGGAGGTTTGCGCATTAGCCGGTGCTCTTTTAGTTGCCTTCTTCGTTGGTATCTTGTTAGAAGCCTTCTCTTTTCCTCTCTTGATGGCCATCCTGAAAAAAGAAGAAAAAGAAGGAATATTAAACTTAGAGAGATAAACATCGGAATCAGGAAAAGGCAAGTGAGAATGAATGCCAAAGAAAAGGAAAGTGTCATAAATACATGGTAGCTACAACATGAAAGTAAGACATCAGTTAAGATCATGACGGCATGTCACTAACACTAGATGGAAGAGGGAAAGAAGCATGCAAGTATAATGCATGAGAAGAATAGCTCAAGCATCAATAACAACAATAATAATCAGTAAGAACAAACTAATGAGCATTTCTGTGATGAAAATTAATGGGTACCAAGCTCAATGTACATGTATTGCAAATGTTGTGAAAAAGAAGCACTAAGTTGCAAGAAGAAGATAGAAAATAAATCAAGATATCATGAGTGCTTTTTCACAAACACTTGGTGTGCATATTATAAGCAAGAAGCAAGTTAAGAAATCCAAGTGTGTAATAGACCCAAAATAGAATGTCAATTATCAAAGCAATACCACATAACACAAACAAGCTAAGAAATATCAAAATAATCCACTAATTCACAGAATATTCAAGATGAAATTCCAACACCAATAATAAAAATGCAAGGAGACGAAAGAACTAAAAGGAAATTACAAATAACAAAACTAATATGAAATTGAGAACAATTAAAATATTCGAATGTAATAAACAAAAGAAGAATTAAAGAGTGAAAGAAAGTAAGAAAAGAAACCTTGAAAAGAAGATGAAAAGAGGAGGATAAATGTAAGTAAGAAGAAGAGAAGAGGGGTGAGAAAAAAAAAGAAAAAGAAAGAGGGTTGGACCGTCGGAGGTAGTGGTCGCCGGTGGTGGTCCGCCGGAGGTGGTAGAGAAGAAGAAAGAAGTAAGAAGGAAGAAAGAAAGAAAGAAGAATGAATTAGGATTAGAGAAAGAGGGAGAGTGGAGGGATACAGGGCAGCACACTAATCTAATTAATTCGGCACTCTGACGCGTCGCGTCGTCCACGCGTACGCGTGGATTGCCCAAAAGTGAAAGTGATGCGTAAGCGTCGGTCACGCGTACGCGTGATAAGTTATCGTGCTAGACGCACGATACTGGCACAGTTCCATCGCAACTCTCTGGTTTTTGTACCAGAGACATCATTAAGCAACGACGTGTGCGCGTCAGTCACGCTCACGCGTGGGAAGCCCGAAAACACAGTGACGCGTATGTGTCAATGAGGTGCACGCGTGGGTTGGGTTGTGCGCCTAGCACCCCACCCACACAGTTCCAGCACAACTCTATGATTTTTGTACCAGAGATTGCAGCAGTGGCATACGACGCGTGTGCGTTGCGCACGCACACGCGTGGACAGGTAAAATTGCTGGGTGACGCGTACACGTCAGCGAGGCGTACGCGTGGCCACGTGGGGTGGGTTGTGCACCTGGCACCCTATTCGCATGGTTTCAGCATAACTCTCTAGTTTTTGTACCGGAGAGCGCCAGCATCAAATATGACGCATGCGCGTCGGCCATGCGCCCGCGTCAGACAAACTTTTATATATATATATATATATATATATCAAAGCAGAGGTAAAGACGCATAATTGAAATGTATCACACACATGTAATGAAAAAAGGATAAGTAAATAAAATAAAATAAAATAAAAACTATAGAAAATGAATATCATACCATGGTGGGTTGTCTCCCACCTAGCACTTTTCTTTAACGTCCTTAAGTTGGACGATCCATAAGCTCAGTCCTCTTCCTTGGCCGGGTCCTTCAAGAGAAAGATCTCCAGCTCCTTATTGTTCTTCACTTTTACACCATGATAAAGTTTTAAACGGTGGCCGTTAACGTTGAAGAAGGTAGGGATTGAAAGGTGACTCAAGTGGACAACTCCATACGGTTCAACCTTCTCCACCACATATGGTCCATCCTACCTTGACCTTAGTTTGTCCGGCATTAGTCTCAACCTCGAGTTATAGAGAATAACTTGATCTCTAGCTCTAAGCTATCTTCTCTTGATGTTCTTGTCATGTACCACCTTCAACTTTTCTTTGTAGAGCCTTAAGTTCTCATAAGCTTCTAGCCAACTACACTCCAATTCTTCCAGCTACAGTTTTCTTTCAATTCCAATTCTCCTAATCCTGAGTTACATTCCTTCATAGCCCAATAAGCCTTGTGTTCCACTTCTACCGGAAGGTGACAAGCCTTTCCGTAGACTAGCCGGAATGGACTCATAGCAATTGGTGTCTTGTAAGCTGTCCGATAAGCCCATAGCGCATCTCCAAGCCTAGAGCTCCAACCCCTTCTATGAGGTTTAACAATCTTCTCGAGTATGCGCTTGATCTCTCTATTAGACACATTGGCCTGGCCATTTGTTTAGGGATGATAAGCCGTTGCCACCTTGTGAATGATGCCATGTTTCTTCATTTGACCTGTCATTCTTTTGTTACAAAAATCAGAGCCTTGATCACTCACGATCGCTCGTGGTGATCCAAAGTGGCAAATGATGTTATTTTGCACAAAAGAAACAACCACGTTAGCATCATCAGTACGGGTAGAAATTGCTTCCACCCATTTAGAAACATAATCAATAGCTAACAATATATATAAGAAACCATTCAAGTTTGAAAAGGGACCCATGAAGTCAATACCCTAAACATAAAAAATTTCATAGAACAACATGAGTTGTTGGGGTATCTCATCCCTCTTGGATATGTTTCCAAATATTTGGCATTTGTGGCAAGAGTTACAGAAAAGATTAGCATCCTTAAAAAGTGTGGGCCACCAAAATGCATAGTCTAAAATTTCTCTTGTAGTTCTTTGAGGTCCAAAGTGGCCACCACTTTCAAAAGAGTGGCACGCCTCTAAGATAGACTGGATTTCGGATTGTGGAACACACCTTCTAATTATTTAGTCAGCACCACATCTCCACAGATATGGGTCATCCCATATATAGTACTTGGATTCTCTCTTGAGCTTGTCCTTTTGATGTTTAGAAAAATGTGGAGGAAAGGTGTGACTAACTAAATAATTAGCAATGAGTGCATACCAAGGAACCAACTCGGATATTGCTTGCAAACTATCAAGAGGAAATGCATCATTGATAGGAGTGGAGTCACTTTTTATATACTCTAGGCGACTCAGGTGGTCCGCCACTAAATTTTGGGAACCACTCCTATCCTTTATCTCTAAATCAAACTCTTGTAATAACAATATCCAACAGATTAACCTTGGCTTTGACTCTTTCTTAGCTAGCAAGTACTTTAAAGCTGCATGGTCTGAATATACTACCACTTTGGTTCCAAGTAAATAGGCCCGAAATTTATCCAAGGCAAAAACATTTGCTAAAAGTTTCTTTTCAGTGCTAGTATAGTTAGACTGAGCGCCATCTAAAGTTTTAGAAGCATAAGCTATTATATACGGATCCTTACCTTCGCGCTGAGCCAACGCCGCTCCTACCGCATAGTTAGATGCGTCGCACATAATCTCGAATGGCCTACTCTAGTCAGGCCCTCTCACAATAGGAGCTTGGGTTAAGGCAATCTTCAGCTTGTCAAATGCTTCCATACACTCTTCACTCAAGTCAAACTCTACGTCTTTTTACATCAGATGGGAAAGGGTTAATGCAACCTTACTGAAGTCCTTGATGAAACGCTGGTAGAAACCTGCATGACCAAGAAAGGAACGGACTTTCCTCACAGAAGAGGGGTAAGGTAAACCAGAAATAACATCAACCTTTGCAGAATCAATAGATATACCAGTATTAGAGACAACATGACCTAGAACAATACCTTGCTTTACCATAAAGTGACATTTTTCAAAGTTAAGCACAAAGTTTGAACTAGCACATCTCTCTAATACTCTAGCAAGATTATCCAAATAAAGGTCAAAAGAATCACCATAAACATTAAAATCATCCATAAATACTTTCATACAGTGCTCAAGAAAATCCGAAAAGATACTCATCATGCACCTTTGAAACGTAGCCAGTGCATTACATAAACCAAAAGGCATTCTTTTGTATACATACGTTCCAAAGGGGCATGTGAAAGTAGTTTTCTCTTAGTCTTCTGGAGCAATATGGATCTGAAAATAACCAGTATAGTTATCTAAAAAGCAATAATGGGATTTACTTGACAGGCGATCAAGCATTTGATCGATGAATGGTAGTGGATAGTGATCCTTGCGAGTGGCCAAGTTTAAGCGCCTGTAGTCGATGCAAACTCTCCATGAATTCTGCACCCTTGTGGCCATGAGTTCCCCATTCTCATTCTTGACTATGGTGATGCTGGACTTCTTCGGAACCACTTGTACTGGGCTAACCCACTCACTATCTGAGATTGGATAGATAATGTCTGCCTCAAGTAGTCGGGTCACTTCTTTCTTCACAACTTCTAGAATTGTGGGGTTCAACCGCCTTTGAGGTTGATGGATAGGCTTGGATCCCTCCTCTAGAAAAATACGATGCTCACAAACTCGAGGGCTTATACTAACTATGTCCGCCAAACTCCACCCAATAGCTTTCTTGTTCCTTCGTAGTACATTAAGCAATCGCTCCTCTTGTTGGGAGGTAAGCTCCTTTGCAATGATCACTGGGAGCTTTTGATTGTCTTCAAGATAAGTATACTTGAGATGAGGTGCAAGTGGCTTCAACTCCACATTTAGCTCATGGCTTGGCATTTGATTATGCGGTATCACCGGAGGTGGCAAGATGTCATCAGTATATTCAGGAAATTTCCCCACACTTACACCTTGAACCATGTTCTTCTCATCAAATATATCATGGTGGACTTTGGCCACGATATCATCAATCATATCACACCGAAAGATAGAATGGTCTTTCGGTGGATGCTTCATAGCTTCATCAAAGTTGAAGCTCACTGCTCTTCCATCAATATCAAAGGAGTCGGTACCCGAAAAAGCATCCAATTTAAACCGAGAGGTTTTTAAGAACGGCCTCCCAAGCAAGATAGATGATGGTCTTCCGGAGTCATTAGGGGGCATCTCAAGAATGTAGAAATCAATTGGAAAAGTCAACCCCTTAATGCTCACTAAGACGTCTTCCGCAATTCCAACCACCGAGATTATGCTTTTATCTGCCAAAACAAAACGGGCTGCCGACCTTTTCAATGGTGGAAGTTTCAATGCATCATAAACAGATAATGGTATAATGCTAACACAGACACCTAAGTCACACATTCAATCAACAAATTGTATACCACCTATAGTGCAAGTAACTAGACAAGGACCGGAATCACCACATTTCTCCGGTATAGCACCCATCAAAGCAGAAATTGAGCTACCCAAGGGAATAGTTTCTAAATCATGAATCTTCCCCTTATTCATGTACAAATTCTTTAGAAACTTAGCATACTTAGGTACTTGGTGAATAGCATCAAAAAGGAGAATAGTTACCTCGACCTTTTTGAATATATCTACCATCTTGGGATCTAGCTCCACTTGCTTTTTAGTCCTCCTAGCTAGGTATGGAAAAAGAATGGGGATGGCCTCTTTCAAAACATTGTCATCCTTATAAACTCCATTCCTTGGTTGAGCCACTTCTTCTTCAACCGCCTCTTGTACCTCATCCTCATCTTCAACATCTTCTACCTCAACAACATCTTCATCTTGAATGGCTTCTCTTGAGCATGGCTCCTCGAGACTCCTCTCTTGCAATGTAGTATCGGACCTCAAGGTGATAGCATTGATTCCACCCTTGGAATTAGGTAAGGGTTGAGAGAGAAGTGCACTAGAGCTTGAAGGTTGAGTATTGGAGGTAGAGGGTAGGTCCATACGGGATAGAAGAGCTTGGATGGTAGAGGTGAGACCGGTGATGCTAGAAGTAACTGTGGCTTAAAGCTCTTTTTGCCCTTGAATAAGAGAGTGAAGCGTCTCATCTTGGTTGGAGGAAGAAGGAGGGTAGGTAATTTGGGGGGCTTGTGGTTCGGTGAATTGAGGTACTTGATTTTGTCTTTGGTGAGGTGGTTGGTACCTTTGACCTTGGTTTTGTTGTTGGTAAGGAGGGTTTTATTGATACCGGTTTTGTTGGTAGTTATTATTCCACCTTTGGTTTCTACCATTGTCTCTTCCTCCTTGGTTGTAGTTACCACCTTGATTATAGTTACCGCCTTGTTGATAGTACCTTTGATATGGACAGTTGTAGTAAGCATTGGAAGCCGCCAAGGTGTTATCCTCTTGGAGTTGTAGACATTCATCAGTATAGTGAGAGTAGCAAGCACAAATCCCACATACTCTCTGAGAGACTAACTGTTGACATTGTTGTTGTGGAGGAGGTGGAGGTTGTTGTTGATTGAGTTAGAGTTGCTTGAGGATATTGGTCATTTCTCCCAAAGTGTTGGTGAGGCCGAACTCAGTGCTAGAGGAAACGTCCACAATAGCCTTGGGATGATTATTCCTGTGCTTCGCATGTTGATTAGACTCAGCTAAATCGGTGATCAGTTGTCATACTTTCGCCATCTTGTATTTTGTCAAAGAGCCATTACTTGAAGCATCCAAAAGGATCTTATCTTGAGACTTCATGCTTTGGAAAAAGTAACTAATAAGGACCAACTCGTCAATCATGTGATGGGGACACAAATCAAGGAGCTTCCTAAACTGTTTTCAATACTCATAGAGACTTTCTGATTCACCTTGAATGACGCAAGAAATTTCCTTCCTCAATCTATTCGTGACCTTCGGTGGAAAGAAATTATCCAGAAATTCCCTTCTAAGAAAATCCTAATTAGGGACAACATTCTCAGGTTGAGTGTAGAACCACTCCTTTGCCCTTCCCTCAAGAGAAAATGGGAAAGCATATAACCAAATAGCAACATCACCGCACTATACCACCTAGCAGTTAAACAAGCTGTTTGAAATTCTCTAAGGTGCTTGATGGGATTTTGAGCGGGTAGACCATAGAACTTAGAAAGTAGATTAATCAATGAGGTCTTTAGCTCAAAATCTGCATTCAAGTTTGGATAACGCGCTTGAAATGGTTGAAAAGTAAAATCCGAAGCTCCCGCCTCCTTGAGAGTAATTCTTCTAGGAGTGGCCATAGTATCGGTACCTAAATCAATGGAAGAGGTGTCAATAGATTTAGTAGGAGAGGAGTTAGTTTCTTCCTCAAATGACGCTTCGGATTCAACCTTGGGTAAGATTGGTGAATTGGGAGAAACCCCTTCACCACCCTTGGAAGCTAACCGACGCTGAGCTTGCCTAATAAGTGAAACGGTTCTTTCAATTTCAGGATCAAAAGGGGCTAAGCTCGCCTCCGGCAATGAACACGTCATTCAATAAAACAAACATAGAGCTCATGGCAACAAAATATATTAAGCAAAATAACTAATAAATACTACTAATAACCAAAAAGCACACAAATAAAAAATGAACTTATGCAAATATGAATATATTTATACCAACCAATAACTTAGCACACATATGCAACTCCCCGGAAATGTTGCCAAAACTTGACAAGAGGATAAATGTCGGTCAAGATTACTAAAAATATTTTTCCAAATCAAAGACGCAAGTATAGTCTTAACCGACAAGATTTCCGCTAATTAGAGTTAAAAAGTGTGTCACAATTAAATTCAATAACCGTGAGTAGAATCTCGAGTCATTTCCCTAGGAGTTGATACAAGAAGCAAATTGTTAGTTTTGATTTTCCTGGAGATTTTTGAAGTTGAGAACAAGAAAAATAAATAACTAAAAAATTAGAGCAACAGTTAACCAGCAAGAGTTGGTAATTAATCAATATAAAAAGTCTTGGTTAGGGGTAAAAATCAGAATTTCTATCCTCATTGTCTTTTCCAAGTGTGATGATAAAAGCTCATTGCTCTCACTTAGTTATCCTCTAACAACTGAAGGAAAGTCAAGTGAAACAATTAACTTTAACTCACAAGTCCTAGTCACTTCGTAGAGAAGAACTAGAGTTAGTGAGTTTCAAGCTAAATAGCAATATTCAATTACCAATCAATAATCATGGATGGCATTTCCTCAAACACTTGGTGAGCGAAAATAAAAGACATGATAAAAACTAGAAAATAATCCAATTCAAATTACCACAGGAAATAATTAACAAGAACAGAATAAACAATAACAATAAACATGGAAATAACTCAATGCATTAACAAAATTCAATAGTAACACGACCCAAACATGAATTCAAGTAACCAAATAGAAAAGAGTAATAAAGAAATTAGAGAAGAAAACTCTAAGAAAAATAACTCCAAATGAAGATAGCCACAGCTTCTCTCAAGATCCAAGTGAAAGTAAAATTAAGAATACCAAAAACCCTAGAGAGAAGTAGGAGTTTCTCTCACTAGAATTTTAAAACTCAAAAACTAAGCTAAAGTGTGAAGTGTGTTCAGTCTCAGCTCTATGGCGAATTGGATTTCTGAGGGTAAAGAAATTTTTATAAAATTATAATCGCGTTGTAAGTATAGTTTCTAAACCAACAGAGAATTCTTTCGTACAAAAACTTTGGTTGTCACAAGTAACAAAACCCAATAAAATTTATAACCGAAGTATTTAAACCTTGGGTCGTCTTCTCAAGGAATTGCAGGGAAGTATGATTTATTATTGGTTATGGAAAAAGGTATATTTTTTAGTTTTTGAAATAGGGAACAATTGATTTAAATGACAGGAAAAATAAATTAATAATTATAAAGAAAACTCTTGGCAAGGTATGAGAACTGGGAATCCTATCCTAGTTATCCTTATCAGGTGTGATGAGAATTGGATTTTGCTCCCACTTAGTTAACCCTTACTAAATAAAGGAAAGTCAAGTGGACTAATTAAATTGATCCTCAAGTCCTAGTCAACTCCTGTGGAAAGACTAGCTTTAGAGCGATTCGAATCAATTAACAACTCTAATTTCAATCCACAGCTGAGTTTGATAACTCAAGTGTTACCAATTAATCAACCAAAGCCAAAAGGGAAGAAAATCTACTCGAATGAAAATAATTTGGATAAATCGAAAACATCAATAACATAAATAGAATAAAACGATCTTATATCTGAAATACCTCAATTTATATTAATTAAGAAAATCCTAACATGAATGGTTCATAAGCCAAATTGAAAAGATAAATAACAATAAAAGTAATAGATTAGATAAAAGTAGAAAATAAATTAAAGGAACATTGAACCTGGAATGAAGAAAATAACCATAAACTGAGAGGAATCCTAATCTTAAAAATCTAAATCTAAATCCTAAATCCTAAGAGAGAAGAGAGAGCCTCTCTCTCTAGAAACTACATCTAAAACCTAAAAATTGTGAATCATGAATGTTGTTTCTGTTGTTATTAGTTGTTCAATGATGAATGAATGCATTCCCCCACTTTATAGCCTCTAATCTGTGTTTTCTGGGCCGAGAATTGGGCCAGAAACAGCCCAGAATTCGCTGGTTGCGAATTCAAATACGCTAATTTTTGTCACTGCGATGCATCCGCGTGAAGCACGCGTTTGCGTCACCTAGATGTATGGCCACTATTGCAAATTATATATTATTTCAAAGCCCTGGATGTTAGCTTTCCAACGCAACTGGAACCGCATCATTTGGACCTCTGTAGCTCAAGTTATGGTCGATTTAGTACCAGGAGGTTAGGCTGGACAGCTTTAGCAGTTCCTTCAGTTCCTTGTATTCCTTCCACGTTTGCATGCTTCCTTTCCATCCTATAAGCCATTCCTGCCCTGTAATCTCTGAAATCACTTAACACACATATCACGGCATCGAATGGTAATAAGAGAGGATTAAACATAGGAAATTTAAGGTCAAAGAAGTATGTTTTCAATCATAGCACAAAATCAGGAAGGAAAAATGTAAATTCATGCAATTACATGAATAAGTGAGTAAAGAATTGATATAAACCACTCAATTGAGCATAAGATAAACCATAAAATAGTGGTTTATCAATCTCTCCACACTTAAACATTAGCATGTCCTTCATGCTAAGCTCAAGAGAAGCTATAAAGGATGAAGATGAATGGTAAAATGTATGAAATGCAACCTATCTATATGAATGCAACTATATGCTAAGATGTTTCTACCTACTTGGTTAAAAGTAAATAAGTTCTCCAAGACAAAAATAATTCAAATTTCACTAATTAAAATTATACAGTAAAGACAAGTAAACTTGTAAGAAGACAGCTTATGAAAGCAGGGAACATAGAATCAAGCATTGAACCCTCACTGGTAGTGTATATGCACTCAAATCTCTCAAGTGTCTAGGATCAATCTCTCTACTCTTCTCTAATCATGCTTTCTAAAACTTTGTTCTTCATCTAACCAATCAATAAATATTTAGTATACTGATGAGCGGATATTTTATACGCTTTTTGGGGTTAATTTCATATAGTTTTGAGTATGTTCTAGTTAGTTTTTAGTCTATTTTCATTAGTTTTTAGGAAAAATTCATATTTCTGGACTTTACTATGAGTTGTGTGTTTTTCTGTAATTTCAGGTATTTTTCTGGCTGAAATTGAAGGAGTTGAGCAAAAATCTGATTCAGGCTGAAAAAGGACTGCTGATGCTGTTGGATTCTGACCTCCCTGCACTCAAAGTAGATTTTCTGGAGCTACAGAACTCTAAATGGCATGCTTCCAATTGCGTTGGAAAGTAGACATCTAGGGCTTTCCAGCAATATATAATAGTCCATACTTTGCACAAGGATAGACGATGTAAACTGGCGTTCAACGCCAGTTCTCTGCCCAATTCTGGCGTCTAGCGCCAGAAAAGGATCAAAAGCTGGAGTTGAACTCCCAAACTGGCACAAAAACTGGCGTTCAACTCCACAAATAGCCTCTGCACGTGAATTGCTTAAATCTCAGCCCCAGCACACACCAAGTGGGCCCCAGAAGTGGATCTCTGCATCATCCATCATAGTTTACTCATTTTTTGTAAACCTAGGCTACTAGTTTAGTATTTAAACAACTTTTAGAGACTTATTTTGCATCTCATGACATTTTTAGATCTGAACTTTGTACTCTTTGATGGCATGAGTCTCTAAACTCCATTGTTGGGGGTGAGGAGCTCTGCTGTGTCTCGATGAATTAATGCAAGTATTTCTGTTTTCCATTCAAACACGCTTGTTCCTATCTAAGATGTTCATTCGCGCTTAACTGTGATGAAGGTGATGATTCGTGACACTCATCACCTTCCTCAAACCATGAACATGTGCCTGACAACCACCTCCGTTCTATATCCGATTGAATGAGTATCTCTTAGATTCCTTAATCAGAATCTCCGTGGTATAAGCTAGATTGATGGTGGCATTCATGAGAATCCGGAAAGTCTAAACCTTGTCTGTGGTATTCCGAGTAGGATTCAATGATCGAATGGCTGTGACGAGCTTCAAACTCGCGAGTGCTGGGCGTAGTGACAGACGCAA
This sequence comes from Arachis ipaensis, assembly GCF_059453495.1. Classification (NCBI taxonomy): domain Eukaryota; kingdom Viridiplantae; phylum Streptophyta; class Magnoliopsida; order Fabales; family Fabaceae; genus Arachis; species Arachis ipaensis. The sequence continues at coordinate 131,857,281 of NC_142435.1, forward strand.
AAGGATAGTAAATCCTATTCCGGTACGACTGAGAACCTGCAGATGATTAGCCGTGCGGTGACAGCGCACCTGGACCCTTTTCACTGGAAGGATAGATGGTACCCATTGACAACGGTGATCCCCCTACACAAAGCTTGCCATAGGAGGACGTGCGTGCGTGAATTAGAAGATAGAGGAAAGCAGAGATTCAGAAGACAAAGCATCTCCAAAACTCCAACATATTCTCCATCACTGCATAACAAGTAACCTTTAATCCATGCTCTCTTGTTTATTCGCAATTCAACAAATCAATATAATTGACTTCCTAACTAAGATTTATAAGATAACCATAGATTGCTTCAAACCAACAATCTCCGTGGGATTCGACCCTTACTCACGTAAGGTATTACTTGGACGACCCAGTGCACTTGCTGGTAAGTGGTACTAGTTATGAAAAGTGTGATTCATAATTAGTGCACCAAGTTTTTGGCGCCGTTGCCGGGGATTGTTCGTGTTTGGACAACTAACGGTTTATTTTGTTGCTTAGATTAGGAAAAATTTCTCTTTTTGTTTAGAGTCTCGTATTATTGTCGTGTTAAAACTTTAAAATCCTTATTTTCTTATTAAAATCTTTTTCAAAAAAATAATTTTTCTATTAAATCATGTACCAAACTTTAAGTTTGGTGTTTTCTTGTTGATTTCTCCGTGTTTTTCGAAAATTTTAGTTTGGTTTTCTAAAAATTTTAAGTTTGGTGTTCTTGTGAGTCTTCAAAGTGTTCTTGAGTTTTCCTTGTGTCTTGATCTTAAAATTTTTAAGTTTGGTGTTCCTTGGTGTTTTCTCTCCAAAATTTTCGAAAACTATGAGCATTAGATCTAAAAATTTTAAATCTTGTGCTGTTTTATTGTTTTTCTCTTTCCTCACTAAATTCAAAATTATCTTTTCTCTCTATTTCTAAAACAAATTTTCGAAAATCAATTTCAAAAATTCAGATTTTTTTAAAAACTTCCTAACCAACTTCTCTCTCCTCAATTTTTTGAAAATTCTCACCCATTTTTATTTATTATTATTTTATTTTCGGATAAATAAATAATTAAATAAATAAAAATATTTTTTCTATTTTACATCATTTCCCTTTCTCCATCATGGACCTAAGCGGAAATGAACAGTCCAGGAGGTCTCTGGGGTCATATTCTAACCCCTCTACTGCTTCATATGGGAGTAGCATCTGCATACCCTCCATTGGAGTCAATAGCTTTGAGTTGAATCCTCAGCTCATTATCATGGTGCAGCAAAGTTGCCAGTATTCCGGTCTTCCACAGGAAGAACCTACAGAGTTTCTGGCACAGTTTCTACAGATTGCTGACACAGTACATGATAAGGAAATAGATAAGGATGTCTACAGACTATTACTGTTTCCATTTGCTGTAAAAGATCAAGCTAAGAGGTGGTTAAATAACCAACCTAAAGCTAGCATAAGGACATGGAAACAGCTGACGGAAAAATTCCTGAATCAATACTTTCCCCCAAAACGGATGACACAGCTTAGGCTGGACATCCAAGGCTTTAAACAAGGAGATAATGAATCTCTTTACGATGCCTGGGAGAGATACAGAGAGATGCTATGAAAATGCCCCTCTGAAATGTTTTCAGAGTGGGTTCAGTTAGACATCTTCTACTATGGGCTTGCAGAAGGAGCTCAGATGTCTTTAGATTACTCAGCTGGTGGATCTATCCACATGAGAAAGACAATTGAAGAGGCTCAAGAGCTCATTGATACAGTTGCCAGGAATCAGCATCTGTACCTAAGCAGTGACCCTTCCATGAAAGAAGAGGTTAAAACAGCAACTGCTGAACTCAGTCCCGTGAAACAAGCTGCTGAATTCAATAAGCAATTGGACTTCCTAACAAAGCAATTAGCCGAATTCAAAGATAGACTACAAGAGACAAGGATGGTTAATATACATATGGAAGAACAATTTAAGCAAACAAAGCAGCAGCTGTCAAGACAAATAACAGAAGAATGACAAGCAGTTCAATTAAGAAGTGGAAAAACATTAAATACCCCACCTCAAGGCAGCAAAAAGCTAAGGAATGAGCAAACTACCCAAAATTCACTTGAGGACAGTAAGAGCCCAGGAAAAAATAATTCTGGCACTAAAACACCAGAAAATTGGTGGAAGGCTGGCGCTGAACGCCCAGACCATGCCCAAAACTGGCGTTCAATGCCAGAAACAAGGCAAAACTGGCGTTCAACGCCAGAAATGGGCAAGGATCTGGCGTTGAATGCCCAAAATGGGCAAGATCTGGCACTGAACGCCCAAAATGGGCACAGTTCTGGCATTCAGACACCAGGAACAGACAAGGAGTTGGCGTCTAACGTCACTCCAGTTTCTAACTCTGGCACTCAATTGCCAGTGAGGGATCAGACACACACAAATGCTGATAACAACCCCTCTAAAAAGGCTTCTTCAACCACTTCTGTAGGCAATAAACCTGCAGCAACTAAGGTTGAAGAATATAAAGCCAAGATACCTTATCCTCAAAAACTCCGGAAAGAGGAGCAGGATAAGCAATTTGCTCGCTTTGCAGATTATCTCAGGACTCTTGAAATAAAGATTCCATTTGCAGAAGCACTTGAGCAAATACCTTCTTATGCCAAGTTCATGAAAGAGATCTTGAGTCATAAGAAGGATTGGAGAGAAACAGAAAGAGTTCTCCTCACTGAAGAATGCAGTGCAGTCATTCTGAAAAGCTTTCCTGAAAAGCTTAAAGACCCTGGGAGTTTTCTGATACCATGCATATTAGAAGGTAATTGCACCAAGATAGCTTTATGCGATCTTGGGGCAAGCATCAACCTAATACCTGCATCCACTATCAGAATGCTTGGCTTAACTGAAGAAGTTAAACCAACCCGGATATGTCTCCAACTTGCTGATGGTTCTACTAAATACCCATCAGGCGTGATTGAAGACATGATTGTCAGAGTTGGGCCATTCGCCTTTTCCACTGACTTTGTTGTGCTGGAGATGGAGGAGCACAAGAGTGCTACTCTCATTCTAGGAAGACCCTTCCTAGCAACTGGACGATCCCTCATTGACGTTCAACAGGGGGAAATAACCCTGAGAGTCAATGATGATGAGTTCAAGCTGAACGCTGTCAAAGCCATGCAGCATCCAGACACATCAAAAGACTGCATGAAAGTTGATCTTATTGACTCTTTGGTAGAAGAGATCAACATGGCTGAGAGTCTTGAATCAAAGTTGGAAAACATCTTTAAAGATGTTCAGCCTGATTTAGAGGATTCAGAGGACATGAAAGAGCCTCTGAAATTTCTTCTGGAAGAGGAGAAACCTCCTAAACCCGAGCTCAAGCCATTACCACCATCCTTGAAATATGCGTTTCTAGGAGAAGGTGACACTTTCCCAGTGATCATAAGCTCTGCTTTAAATTCACAGGAAGAGGAGGCACTTATTCAGGTGCTAAGGACACACAAGACAGCTCTTGGGTGGTCCATAGGTGACCTTAAGAGCATAAGCCCAGCTAGATGCATGCACAAAATCTTATTGGAGGATAATGCCAAACCAGTGGTTCAACCACAGAGGCGGCTAAATCCAGCCATGAAAGAAGTAGTGCAGAAAGAGGTCACCAAACTACTAGAGGCTGGGATTATTTATCCTATTTCTGATAGCCCCTGGGTGAGCCCTGTCCAAGTCGTCCCAAAAAAGGGAGGCATGACAGTGATTCATAATGAAAAAAATGAACTGGTTCCTACAAGAACAGTTACAGGGTGGCGCATGTGTATTGACTATAGAAGGCTCAATACAACCACTAGAAAGGATCATTTTCCTTTACCATTCATTGACCAGATGCTAGAAAGACTAGCAGGTCATGATTATTACTGCTTTTTGGATGGCTACTCAGGCTATAACCAGATTGCAGTAGATCCCCAGGATCAAGAGAAAACAGCATTCACATGTCCATCCGAAGTGTTTGCTTATAGAAGGATGCCATTTGGGCTATGTAATGCACCTGCAACCTTCCAAAGATGCATGCTCTCTATTTTCTCTGATATGGTGGAAAAATTTCTGGAAGTCTTCATGGATGACTTCTCAGTATATGGAGACTCATTCAGCTCCTGTCTTGATCACCTGAAACTTGTTCTGAAAAGATGCCAAGAGACCAACCTAGTTTTAAACTGGGAAAAGTGTCACTTCATGGTGACTGAAGGAATTGTCCTTGGGCATAAAATCTCAAACAAGGGAATAGAGGTGGATCAAGCAAAAATAGAGGTAATTGAAAAATTACCACCACCTGCCAATGTTAAGGCAATCAGAAGCTTTCTGGGGCATGCAGGATTCTATAGGAGGTTTATAAAGGATTTTTCAAAAATCGCAAAACCTCTAAGCAATCTGCTAGCTGCTGACACGCTATTTGTGTTTGACACAGAGTGCCTGCAGGCGTTTGAAATGCTGAAAGCTAAGTTGGTCACAGCACCAGTCATTTCTGCACCAGACTGGACGTTACCATTTGAGCTAATGTGTGATGCCAGTGATCATGCCATTGGTGCAGTATTGGGACAGAGGCATGACAAGCTTCTGCATGTCATTTATTATGCCAGTCGCGTTCTAAATGATGCCCAGAAAAATTACACAACCACAGAAAAAGAATTACTTGCAGTGGTTTACGCCATTGACAAGTTCAGATCATACTTAGTAGGATCAAAAGTGATTGTGTATACTGACCATGCTGCTCTTAAATATCTACTCACAAAGCAGGATTCAAAACCCAGGCTCATCAGATGGGTATTGCTTCTGCAAGAGTTTGATATAGAAATAAGAGACAGAAAAGGGACAGAGAACCAAGTGGCTGATCATCTGTCCCGAATAGAGCCAGTGGAAGGGACGTCCCTCCCCTTTCTTGAGATCTCTGAGACGTTTCCTGATGAGCATTTATTTGCCATTCAGGAAGCACCATGGTTTGCCGATATTGCAAACTATAAAGCTGCAAGGTTCATACCCAAGGAGTACAACAGGATACAAAAGAAAAAATTAATTACTGATGCAAAGTATTACTTGTGGGATGAACCCTATCTCTTTAAGAGATGTGCAGACGGAATAATCCGTAGGTGTGTGCCTAGAGAAGAGGCACAGAGGATCCTATGGCATTGCCATGGATCTCAATATGGAGGCCATTTCGGAGGTGAGCGAACAGCCACCAAGGTCCTCCAATGTGGCTTCTATTGGCCCACACTCTATAAAGATTCCCGAGAGTTTGTACGTAACTGTGACAGTTGCCAAAGAACTGGTAATCTGCCTCATGGTTACGCCATGCCTCAACAAGGAATCTTGGAAATTGAGTTGTTTGACGTATGGGGAATTGACTTCATGGGACCTTTCCCACCATCATACTCAAACACTTATATTCTGGTGGCAGTTGACTATGTATCAAAATGGGTTGAGGCTATTGCCACACCCACCAATGATACTAAAACAGTGCTGAAGTTCCTCCAGAAATATATCTTTAGCAGGTTTGGTGTCCCTAGAGTACTAATCAGTGATGGGGGCACTCACTTCTGCAATAAACAGCTTTACTCTGCCATGGTTCAGTATGGAATTCGCCACAAGGTGGCCACTCCATATCATCCACAAACCAATGGGCAAGCTAAAGTCTCTAATAGAGAATTAAAGAGAATCCTGGAACGGACAGTAAATACCCGTAGAAAGGAGTGGGCACGGAGCTTGGATGATGCTCTGTGGGCTTACAGGACAGCATTCAAAACCCCTATAGGGACCTCTCCATACCAACTCGTGTATGGTAAGGCATGTCACCTGCCCGTGGAACTGGAACATAAGGCCTACTGGGCAACCAGATTCCTAAACTTTGATGCCAAACTAGCAGGAGAAAAATGATTGCTCCAGCTAAATGAGCTAGAGGAATTCAGATTCACAGCTTTCGAAAATGCCAAGCTTTATAAAGAAAAATAAAAAAAGTGGCATGACAGAAAGCTGTCATCTAGAATCTTTGAACCAGGACAGAAGGTTCTGTTGTTTAACTCTAGACTCAGGCTATTCCCTGGGAAACTGAAATCCCGGTGGAGGGGACCATACGTGATTACAAGTGTATCACCATATGGTTATGTGGAGCTTCAAGATATTGATTCTGATAAGAAGTTCATTGTCAATGGACAGAGAATCAAGCATTATCTTGAAGGCAACATTGAGCAAGAATGCTCAAGGCTGAAGCTAGATTAAAAGCTCAGCAAGGTCCAGCTAAAGACAATAAAGAAGCGCTTGCTGGGAGGCAACCCAGCCATGGGGCAACAATCCTCTAAGCATTTTGCCCTACTTTTATTTTTATTTTTAATTTTATTTGTTTATATAAAGTTCACTGACACTAAGGTGAGGAATCATTTACAGAAGACCTCGGCACACAAAACAGAGAAAAAGAGCTCACTGGCAAGAAAACGCCAGTAATGGTAGCAATCTGGGCGTTGAACGCCAGTAATGGCAGCAGCTGGGCGTTGAACGCCCAGGAGAGCAGCATTTGGGCGCTGAACGCCCAAAACAGGCAGTGTTTGGGCGTTCAAACGCCAGGATGGCAAGGAGGAGCCAAATTCATTTTTCCACACGTTTTTCCATTCTAATTTCAAATTTTATGTTTCAATGCATGATTTTTACATAAACATGTTAAGAACCCTGATTTCTAAAATCCTTAATTTCTAAAAATCCCTCTTTCCAAAATTCAATCCAACTCTTTTCAAATCTTTTCTAAAAACAAATCTATCTTTTTCACTCTAAAATCTTTTCAACTAATCAATATCTTTTTCAAATCTCCATATTATCTTTTTCAAAATCTAGATTTATCTTTTTCAAAAATCTATCATATCTTCTCAATTTTAATCTATATCCTCTATCTTATCTTTTTCAAATCAATCTTTTTATCCTATCTTTTCCAATTTTTCGAAAACCCACCCCCCATCCCTTTAAATATGGGTTCGGCCCCCCTCCTCCTCTATCAACATTTGCACCTAGCTCTCCTTCCATCCCTCTCCTTTCTTTTCTTTTGCTTGAGGACAAGCAAACCTCTAAGTTTGGTGTGTTTATCCGAGATCACTAAGATCATGGCTCCTAAAGGAAAACAACCCACTCCAAGAGGCAAGAAAGAGAGCATTCCAAAACCACTTTGGAATCAAGGGAAGTTCTTATCTAAAGAACATTCAGACCATTATCATAAAATAATGGGTCTGAGATTAGTGATCCCGGAAGTTAGATTCGATCTGAAAGAAGATGAATATCCGAAAATCCAGGAGCAAATTCGAATCAGGAACTGGGAAGTCCTAGCTAATCCTGAAACGAAAGTGGGGAGGAACATGGTCCAGGAGTTCTATGCTAATATGTGGCAAACTGACAAGAAAAAACTATCTGGGACTGCTCTCTATGACTATCGGACCGTGGTCAGAGGAAAGATTGTTCATACCCACCCTGACAGGATCAGGGAGATCTTAAAGCTACCTCAGCTGAAGGATGATCCAGACTCCTTCAACAGGAGAATGATGAGAGCAGACAAGGGCCTAGATAAGATTCTAGAGGACATATGTATCCCTGGAGCCAGGTGGACCACCAACACAAAGGGTGTCCCAAATCAACTCAAGAGAGAGGATCTCAAACCAGTCGCCAGAGGATAGCTAGACTTCATTGGGCATTCTCTGTTTCCTACTAGCAACCGTTCTGAAGTCACAGTTAAAAGAGCAGTGATGATTCATTGCATCATGATGGGAAAGGAAGTGGAGGTTCATCAGCTGATTTCAGCTGAACTCTACAAAATTGCTAACAAAAATTCTAAAGAGGCCAGGTTGGCTTATCCAAGCGTGATTTCTCTGCTCTGCAAGGACACTGGAGTAAGGATGGGAATAACTGAGTATATCTCAGTTGAGAAGCCAATCACCAAAGCATCAATGGAAAAACAACAAGCACAGGATGATCCCATCAAGAAGAGAGCACAGGAATTCCTCCCAGAGATCCCTCAATCTGAATACTGGGAGTATCTTGAGACGTCTGTTACCAAGATACGGGAAGCTATGGAGCAAATAATAAAAGAACAGAAGGAACACAGTCAAATGCTGACCTATATGTTTAAAGAACAAGAGGAGCAAGGGCGTGACTTAAGGGAATTGAAGCGCCAAAAGTCTTCTCTTGCAGGACCAAGCACCCCAAGGATCAGAGGAACCCCCGTTCCCCCAGAATAAAGGTTGTTAATTTCCAATTTCTGCCTTAACTCTGTGATAGTGTCCTTATAGAAGTTTACTTTAGGAGTCATATAGTAGTAATTAGTATCTGTTTTGATTTTATCTCCAATTAAGCTATAGTTTATTTTTCTCATCATCAGCAAACATGAATAAAGTAGTAGATCTTTTGAATAAGAGGCAATAAAATTTTGAGTTTTAATAAGAGAAATTCTAATTAGTTAAATGTGGTGGCAATGCTTTCTGTCTTCTGAATGAATGCTTGAACAGTGCATATGTCTTTTGAATTTGTTGTTTAAGACTGTTAAATATGTTGGCTCTTGAAAGAATGATGAACATGAGACATGTTATTGATAATCTGAAAAATCATAAAAATGATTCTTGAAGCAAGAAGAAGCAGCAAAGAACAAAGCTTGCAAAAAAAAATTTAGAAAGAAAAAGAAAAAGCAAGCAGAAAAAGCCAAAAGCTCTTAAAACCAATAGGCAAGAGCAAAAAGCCAATGACCCTTAAAACCAAAAGGCAAGGGCAAATAAAAAGGATCCCAAGGCTTTGAGCATTAGTGGATAGGAGGGCCTAAAGGAATAAAATCCTGGTCTAAGCGGCTAAACCAAGCTGTCCCTAACCATGTGCTTGTGGCGTGAAGGTGTCAAGTGAAAACTTGAGACTGAGCGGTTAAATTCAAGGTCCAAGGCAAAAAGAAGAGTGTGCTTAAGAACTCTGGACACCTCTAATTGGGGACTTTAGCAAAGCTGAGTCACAATCTAAAAGGTTCACCCAATTATGTGTCTGTGGCATTTATGTATCCGGTGGTAATACTGGAAAACAAAGTGCTTAGGGCCACGGCCAAGACTCATAAAATAGCTGTGTTCAAGAATCATCACACTGAAATAGGAGAATCAATAACACTATCTGAATTCTAAGTTCATATAGATGCCAATCACTCTGAGCTTCAATGGATAAAGTGAGATGCCAAAACTGTTCAGAAGCAAAAAGCTACTAGTCCCGCTCATCTAATTAGAATCTGAGCTTCACTCAAAAACTCTGAGATATTATTGCTTCTCAACCTATTAGTCTTCTACTTTATTTGTCTAGTTGCTTGATGACAAGCAACAATTTAAGTTTGGTGTTGTGATGAGCGGATATTTTATACGCTTTTTGGGGTTAATTTCATATAGTTTTGAGTATGTTCTAGTTAGTTTTTAGTCTATTTTCATTACTTTTTAGGAAAAATTCATATTTCTGGACTTTACTATGAGTTGTGTGTTTTTCTGGCTGAAATTGAAGGAGCTGAGCAAAAATCTGATTCAGACTGAAAAAGGACTGCTGATGCTGTTGGATTCTGACCTCCCTGCACTCAAAGTGGATTTTCTAGAGCTACAGAACTTGAAATGGCATGCTTCCAATTTCGTTGGAAAGTAGACATCCAAGGCTTTCCAGCAATATATAATAGTCCATACTTTGCACAACGATAGATGACGTAAACTGGCGTTCAACGCCAGTTCTCTGCCCAATTCTGGCGTCCAGCGCCAGAAAAGGATCAAAAGCTGGAGTTGAACGCCCAAACTGGCACAAAAACTGGCGTTCAACTCCACAAATGGCCTCTGCACGTGAATTGCTTAAATCTCAGCCCCAGCACACACCAAGTGGGCCCCAGAAGTGGATCTCTGCATCATCCATCATAGTTTACTCATTTTTTGTAAACCTAGGCTACTAGTTTAGTATTTAAACAACTTTTAGAGACTTATTTTGCATCTCATGACATTTTTAGATCTGAACTTTGTACTCTTTGACGGCATGAGTCTCTAAACTCCATTGTTGGGGGTGAGGAGCTCTGCTGTGTCTCGATGAATTAATGCAAGTATTTCTGTTTTCCATTCAAACACGCTTGTTCCTATCTAAGATGTTCATTCACGCTTAACTGTGATGAAGGTGATGATTTGTGACACTCATCACCTTCCTCAAACCATGAACGTGTGCTTGACAACCACCTCCGTTCTATATCCGATTGAATGAGTATCTCTTAGATTCCTTAATCAGAATCTCCGTGGTATAAGCTAGATTGATGGCGGCATTCATGAGAATCCGGAAAGTCTAAACCTTGTCTGTGGTATTCCGAGTAGGATTCAATGATCGAATGGCTGTGACAAGCTTCAAACTCGCGAGTGCTGGGCGTAGTGACAGACGCAAAAGGATAGTAAATCCTATTCCGGTACGACTGAGAACCTGCAGATGATTAGCCGTGCGGTGACAGCGCACCTGGACCCTTTTCACTGGAAGGATGGATGGTAGCCATTGACAACGGTGATCCCCCTACACAAAGCTTGCCATAGGAGGACGTGCGTGCGTGAATTAGAAGATAGAGGAAAGCAGAGATTCAGAAGACAAAGCATCTCCAAAACTCCAACATATTCTCCATCACTGCATAACAAGTAACCTTTAATCCATGCTCTCTTGTTTATTCGCAATTCAACAAATCAATATAATTGACTTCCTAACTAAGATTTATAAGATAACCATAGATTGCTTCAAACTAACAATCTCCATGGGATTCGACCCTTACTCACGTAAGGTATGACTTGGACGACCCAGTGCACTTGCTGGTAAGTGGTACTAGTTATGAAAAGTGTGATTCATAATTAGTGCACCATATACCAATGCAAACATCATGAGGTCTTTTTAAGGTTGTAATGGGGCCAAGGTAAGGGTGAGGGTATATATATATGGCTAAGTAAGCTATTAATTGAATCTTTGACTAACCTAAGCTTTCACCTATCATACACACATACTCTATGTAACTCTAGAATCATGCCTAGCTATCCACAATTCCCATTTTTTTGCATTTTTCACATACTCATGTATCAACCTTTCTTTTAATTTTTATCACATGTGCATTGATCTCTTCATTAACTTAACTTTATCATTGGGGTAATTTTGTTCCCTTATTTATTTATTTATATTGTAATATTTTTTTTGGATTTTTTTTCTTTTCTCTCTTTTTTTTTGAATAGAAAAATAAACATAACTTATCAATGCACATGGATTTTTAATTTTTCTGGTCTCGCATGAGTAGGTACCCAAATTCCTAATATTTTGTCAATGAAATACTATACACTTTCATCAACTCAAGTTTCCAGAGTTTCCTCACACTTAGTTAACACACTATCTTTAAGCTAACCAAAGATTCAATTTAGGGTAATTAATTTATTTTTCTGCTTAAGGCTAGTGGTGTGGTAAAATATAGAACAAAAAGGGGTTAAAAGGCTCAAGGTGGTAAAAAAGGTGATTGAAAGGGTAGGCTATTTGGGATAAGTGAACTAATAACAAGTAATGGCCTCAATCATATGCATACATTTAAATACACTAAATATTGGACATATAGAATGGAACAAAACAAAGATTGCAATCATAAGGAAGAAAATACACAAGAATAAAATTTATAGTTAAATAATGTAACCATATAAATAAGCTCAAAATCTCACAGGTTGTGTGTTCTTAGCTTTTTAAACTATGTTCCAAATACAACTTCAAACAAGTTTTAATAGAAAAGTTTTGATTTAAATTAGTAAAATTATATAAAATAAGGTCTTGAAAAGAAACTCATTACTTTAACCAAGAAGTGGTAAATATATGCACAAAATCAAGAAAACATGCAATCAAATATGCAGATGCAACAATAAACTAATAAAGAAAATAAGACATTGGTGTTGAGAAGAAAATAACTAACACATGGAGATCGGTATCGACCTCCCCACACTTAAAGATTGCACCGTCCTCGGTGTATGCAGAGATGTACAAGTGGACGGATGGCTCCGCAGCTAGTGCTCTTTTTGTTTCTTTCCTTGCCGGTTGTTTGGAAGTAGCTTTCTCTTTACCCATCTTGGTGGCCATCCTGAAAAGGGAAAAAGTAAGTACATGGAAAGGTAAGGGTTCGAGCAAGGAAGAGGATGGTATAGGTGATAATCAATGCACGGTAAAGAGGGATGTTGTTAACACATGGTCATGACTACATGTGAAAAGTTCATCAATGGAAATATAGCTAGTGCATGTGATGGCAAGTAAATGCAAGATGTTTATTGGCATGCTGGCAAAGGCATGAGTAGCATAGCTCAAGCATTAAATGCCCAATTTGATTATCAAGTCTCTTAAACTAACAATCTGTTTGTATTGACAATTATATTTTAATCAATAAAATATAAAAGGGGTTTTGTGAAAAACAGGGATTAGAGTAGTAGAGTAGAATAATTAAAAATAATGTGGAATGCCATACGGGCTTTTTCACAAACACATAGCATGCATAGTAAAGAAGTTAGTGAAAGTATTAAATTTGAACATGCAAGCAACCCTTAAGAAGTAATATTAATTGTCAAACAATTCCTTAATAATCCACAAGCAATATATAGAAGATAATAATCACCCAATTAAATTTCTAACACCAATTAAAGGAATAAAAAGAAAAAGAAAGAAAAAGAAAATATAGATAATGAAAGTAGAAAGAAAAAGAAAGAAGAAAACATAAACATAAATAAAAGTAATAAAGGAAAAGTAAAAAGTAAAGAAAGAAAAAAAGAACCTTGATAATGGATGTGAAAAAATAAGAGAGGAGAAAGTAAAAAAATTGAGAGGGAATAAAGAGGGAAGAAGGGAGAAGAAAGAAAGAAGGAGGGAAAAAGAAAAAAAATAGGGTTTGGGGAAGAAAAAATATGATATTTGGCTAATCTGAAAAAACTGTGCGCTGCATATGACGCGGACGCGTGGGTCACGCGGTCGCGTGGTGTGCGATGTTTTTCAAGTGACGCGGACACGTGGGTGACGCGGATGCATGACTTGAATTGTGCTAGTGGCGCGAGGGCAGCCTCGCACTCGTGCAACTCTCTGTTTCAAACTCATTTTGCCAAAATTTAGGGTGACGCGGTCGCGTGGGTGACGCGATCGCGTGAATGGCCAAACGTTGAGGATGACGCGGATGCGTGGGGCACGCATTCGCATGGTAGGCTGGTGCTTCTAGCACAGTTTCAGCCCAACTCCACCATAACTCTCTGTCACACACCCTTCTTACGTCGATTTTTAGGGTCACGCGGCCGCGTGGGGAGGCTATTTTCTAAAATGACGCGGCCGCTTCATCGACGCAGTCGCGTGGGCATGGTTGTGCCTAAGGCACGCCTCCAGCCACGCTTTTGTGTGACTCTCTGTTCAATTCTCTTTTCTTCTTAATGCACCTATGATGCGGACGCGTCAGCGACGCTTACGCGTTGCGTGCGTTTTTTTTTTATGCAATATGCAAATGCAAATGCAGAATGCAGGTGAATATGCAAAAATTATGAATGAACACTAGTAAAAATAAAATAAAATAAGATTAAGAATAAAAAAGGAACGATTATACCATGGTGGGTTGTCTCCCACCTAGCACTTTTAGTTATAGTCCTTAAGTTGGACATTTGGTGAGCTCCTTGTCATGGTGGCTTGTGCTTGAACTCGTCTTGAAACTTCCATCAATGCTTGGACTTTCAATAAGCTCTATCAATATCAGGTAAATTTCTTAAGCTTTGATAGAGTTCTTCACAAGCTTTGAGCTCCCAAAATTGATCCTCATATATTCCTGGATCCCAAATCTTGATTCTACACCCGTCTTCAAGTGGATCATGATGATTCCATCCAGGTGGTTCAGCCTTAGAATTCTCATTTAGGCACCCAAACATCCTCCTAGACCTATTCATTCGATCTCTACACCAACCCTTGCATGTAGACTTTGAGCTCCCAACCACAACGAACCTAGGATTGTGTTGCCAACCACTAACCATCTTCCTCTTACTCTTAAAGCCACAAAGAACTCTAAGCTGACCATCTGTCTCAAGTAAAACATATTCAAGTGAGCTAATTAAGTTTAGAGATGAGAGATTTACCCACTTGAATGAAGGGATGGATGGTGATGGCTTTGGGGGAGAGGTCTCTAACAACCTTGGCAAGGTGATCTCCAGCGCCATTTCCTTGGGCTCCTCTTTGACAACTTCCACCTCTTTGCAAGCTTCTTCAATATCAACCTCTTCCTCTTGGTAGCTTTCTTCTAATTCGATCTCTTCTTCGTTGTTCACCAAGGGCAGGGGAGGTTGTGCTTCTTCTTCTTTAATCTCCATGTCAAGTCCAATGGGAGATGATTCAATTGCAGATAAGAATTCATCAATGATTGAATCCATCTTTTGATCAACCTCTTCAAAGTCTTCAACCATGATATGCCTTGGAGGTTGTACACCCTCCTCAACATCAATTTCAAGCTTCTTAGAGGGAGGTTCTATGACTGGAGGTTCCCATGGAGGTTCTGCATCTCCTAAGTCTTCGACCACTTCTTCCTCTTCAATGATTACGGCTTCCTCCAATTGTTCCAATACAAAGTCATGCTCCTTACTGTCCACCGGAGTTTCTAGTGTCTCCTTCATGCTACGTTCTTCATTAGATTGTCCACATGAAGCCATGGGGGTTCCTTGAGTGTCCGAACGTCGGGAAGGTAATCGATTTATTGCTTGCTTCAGTTGGTGAAGAGTTGCATGAAATCGATCTACTGGCGAGCCTGTGATTCTTGGGTCGATGGATATGGACATGGTGCATATGGAAGTGGTGGTTCTTGGGGGTAATTGGGTTGGAATTGGGGTGGATAGGGGTTGGGGTCATATGGAGGTGAATGGTGTAAAGGGGCTTGTGAGTATGGTGGTTCAAAGCTATGTTGAGGAGGTGGTTCATTGGCATATGATGGAGCTTGTTGGTAACTACAAGGGGATCCACCATATCTATCATCTTGGTACACACCTCGGAATGGCTCTTGACCATAGCAAACTGGTGGAGGTTGCTTGTCACAAAAGGGTCTACCATAACTATTGTCTCGGCATGCATTGTAGGATGGTGGTTGTCCATGGTATCTTGAAAGGTGTTGTTGCTGAAAGGGTTGATCAGATCCTCGTGGCTCCTTCCATCTTTGATTGTTTCGACCTTGATGCATGTTCCTATTATAGCTTCCATTCCTTTCAACAACATTAGAACCAAACTCAAAGCGACGGGGGTGAGAACTCATAGTAACTAATAAAAATTAAAAACAAAAATAAAAATAAATAAACAAGCAAAAGAAAATAAGATAAAATAAAATAAATAAGAGAAAAGATTTGAAAAAGATTTGATTTTAAGATTAGAAAAGATAAAATAAGTTAGGTAAGAAAAGATATGTTTTTAAATTAAAAGGTTTTGAAATTTAAATTTTGAATTTGAAAATTAAATTTTGGAATTTTAAATTTTGAAATTTTAAATTTTGAATTTTTGAATTTTGAAAAAGTCAACAATATAAGATAAAGATTTGAAAAAGATTTAAATTTTGAAAAGGGTTGATTTTTAAAATTTTAAATTTAAATTTTGAATTTTGAATTTTGAATTTTAGAATTTAATTGAAATTTAAAAATTGAATTTGAAATAAGATAAGATAAAAAATTTTAAAATAAAAATCTGAATTTTTTTTTCCGAAAAAATCAATTTAAAAGTAAATATTTACTATAACCAATAATAAGGCACACGTTTGCAATTCCCCGGCAACGGCGCCATTTTGACGAATTAGACTTCTGCGGGTAAAGAAATTTTTATAAAATTATAATCGCATTGTAAGTATAGTTTCTAAACCAACAGAGAATCCTTTCGTACAAAAACTTTGGTTGTCACAAGTAACAAAACCCAATAAAATTTATAACCGAAGTATTTAAACCTCGGGTCGTCTTCTCAAGGAATTGCAGGGAAGTATGATTTATTATTGGTTATGAAAAAAGGTATATTTTTGGGTTTTTGAAATAGGGAACAATTGATTTAAATGACAGGAAAAATAAATTAATAATTATAAAGAAAACTCTTGGCAAGGTATGAGAACTGGGAATCCTATCCTAGTTATCCTTATCAGGTGTGATGAGAATTGGATTATGCTCCCACTTAGTTAACCCTTACTAAATAAAGGAAAGTCAAGTGGACTAATTAAATTGATCCTCAAGTCCCAGTCAACTCCTGTGGAAAGACTAGCTTTAGAGCGATTCGAATCAATTAGCAACTCCAATTTCAATCCACAGCTGAGTTTGATAACTCAAGTGTTACCAATTAATCAACCAAAGCCAAAAGGGAAGAAAATCTACTCGAATAAAAATAATTTGGATAAATCAAAAACATCAATAACATAAATAGAATAAAACGATCTTATATTTGAAATACCTCAATTTATATTAATTAAGAAAATCCTAACATGAATGGTTCATAAGCCAAATTGAAAAGATAAATAACAATTAAAGTAATAGAATAGATAAAAGTAGAAAATAAATTAAAGGAACATTGAACCTGGAATGAAGAAAATAACCATAAACTGAGAGGAATCCTAATCCTAAAAATCTAAATCTAAATCCTAAATCCTAAGAGAGAGGAGAGAGCCTCTCTCTCTAGAAACTACATATAAAACCTAAAAATTGTGAATCATGAATGTTGTTTCTGTTGTTATTAGTTGTTCAATGATGAATGGATGCATTCCCCCACTTTATAGCCTATAATCTGTGTTTTCTGGGGCGAGAACTAGGCCAGAAACAGCCCAGAATTCGCTGGTTGCGAATTCAAATATGCTGATTTTCGTCACTACGACGCGTCTGCGTGGATCACGCATTCGCGTCGCCTAGCTGTACGGCCACTATAGCAAATTATATATCATTTCGACCTCTATAGCTTAAGTTATGGTCGATTTATTACCAGGAGGTCAGGCTGGACAGCTTTAGCAGTTCCTTCAGTTTCTTGTATTCCTTCCACTTTTGCATGCTTCCTTTCCATCCTCTAAGCCATTCCTGCCTTTTAATCTCTAAAATCACTTAACACACATATCACGGCATCAAATGGTAATAAAAGAGGATTAAACATAGGAAATTTAAGGTCAAAGAAGCATGTTTTCAATCATAGCACAAAATCAGGAAGGAAAAATGTAAACTCATGCAATTACATGAATAAGTGAGTAAAGAATTGATATAAACCACTCAATTGAGCATAAGATAAACCATAAAATAGTGGTTTATCACTCTATCCCAACCTCTAGTATGCATTTTCGGGCTTGAAATTGGGCCAAAATCATCCCAGAAATCACCCCAGCGTATTCCTTTAATTGCAGTACGTGACGCTCGTCACGCGTATGCGTTAGCCACGCGTACGCGTCGGTGGCTGTGCACAAGGTCACGCGTACGCATCAGTCACGCATACGCGTCGCTTGGAAACTAACTTGATCACGCGTACGCTTCAACCATGCGCGCGCGTCGCTTCCAACTTCTCAAATCTTCAAATTCTTGTGTTTCTTCCACTTTAGCATGCTTCCTCTTCATCCTCTATGTCATTCATGCTCTACAAATCCTGTAATCACTTAACGCACATATCACGGCATCGAATGATAATAACATAGAATTAAAAATTAGTGATTTAAAGGCCTATGAAGCATGTTTTCAATCATAGCACAAAATTAGGAAGGAAACTTTAAAACATGCAATTTACATGAATAAGGGTGGAGAATAGTTGACAAAATCCACTCAATTCAATCCAAAATATACCATAAAATAGTGGTTTATCAGTCATCTCCCAGGACAAATGAAAAGTATGTGACTTCGGACACCACCTCTCGATCAAGCAGACACTAACGCCTAATCATGGTCCCACTCAAGCATGTAGGTTATATGACCGAAGTCTACTCATGTGAAGAATGACCTGGCTAGCTCGTTGGGGCATGTTAGTATATTTCTTCTTGTGCGTAAGATTCTATCACCCTAAAAAGACAAACGAAATTATGTTAAATTCCGACTAAACGAAATTATAAATTTTATTCACATTAAATATAATTTAAATTTTATACAAAGTGTCACAACCTCTCGACAATATGATTATCCTCGTCTAGAATATACATGTCCTTCTCATAACCTCCATCAAAATTTTTCTCCATTCATATAATCTATATAAAACTTCAGAAATGTAAAAATAATCTCGCCAATGCATAATTTATTTATATATATTCTAATATAACACGTCACAATTAATAATTTATTAATATATTTAATTTATAATTTAATATCATATTACACTAATTACAAAAAACACATAATAATAATAATAATAATAATAATAATAATAATAATAATAATAATAATATGTAAATACTACTCTAAATACACTTTAAATTCAAATTAAATTGTAAACAATTATATTTTATATATATTGTATTTTTATATATTGTAATTTACTCAAAAAATATTTAAGATTATAATAATTGAAAATTATTCTACATATTACTACTAACTCTAAAATTATAAAATAATCTAAAATATTTATTTCTATAATAATTAATGACTATTTTTATATACTAATCATATAACACTAATCTAACTAGTCCTAATATTTATTTTTATGACAATTAATATTTATTTTCACATAATACTAATCTAATTATTTAGTTAATAATATTATTATAATATTATATAAACCTAATAAATAAATAAATATGACAAGAACGAATAAATAAATATTAAATAAAAGCAAAAACAAAGAAAAGACTTACGTGAAAAGTGAAGGAATTGAGAGGGTTGATAGAAATAGGAAATTCGAGAGAGAAATGCGAATTCAGAAAGAGAATGAGAATAGTATAGGTGAAATGAAAAAAAAGGGAGTGGGTCTCTTTTAATTAGACGAATTCTAACAACTCGCCGATCATCATTAGGCGAATTACCTAATGATAATGCGCCGTATTACTGGGACAAATCGGTGTGAATCCCCAAAAAATTAAATTCTTATATTTAAAGTTGAAATTTTTTTTCGAAAAATAATTATTTTTTTAATTTAATAAAAAAAATACTAGATTTATACTATATAGTTTTAACGCATGCAATAATGACACTATGACACCTTTGACAAATACATCTTATAATTAAAATTGTAGTTTTATTATACACGTTAAATATGTTTTAAAAGTACACAAACATTAATAGGTTTTAGAATAATAATGTGATAAATAATTTATTAATTTAATTATTCTGTGATAAATAATTTATTAATTTAATTATTTTATTAGTTTCTGTTCTTGTCTGGTTCAGCCGAGCTATATCCTGCTGTAGCCGAGCTATAGCTCGTTTCCTAGCGAGAGTTGGCCGACTTATTATCCGAATCAGGATATGCCTTGGTCACCAAATGAAACAGGAGGGGGAGCACCTGCAAAAAGCACTCCGACGATCAAGTCAGTTGATGAGAATTATGAGAAGAGTTATTATCTTGGAAAGATGACCCACCTTCTGAATTCTGATAGTTCTCTTTTATAATTAGGGAACGAGGATAACCGTTTTTCGACGTTTAAGAGGATTTAATACCCTTTCCGACGTTATTGAACAAATCATTTATAATCATAATTCGACGAAGTTAATATATCGGTTACAAGAAAATTAGCCGAGCTATAACTTTTCAGTGATGTATAACGGTCATAACACAGCCCCCAAGTTTAGCCTGGTTTAAAATGAGGCAGGTTGAGCTTTATGAATCTGAATTATAGCTCGGCGTGAGGGAGCCCCCAGATCAACGTGTCTCATTGGCTATTAAAGGAAGTTAAACTTTTATTATTTTTATTTATTTATTATTATTATTATTTTATTTATTTATTTATTTTTATAAGAAATTGGAAAAGCCGTGATAAGTGCCATTTAATGTTAACTGTAATAAAAAAATGGTGCAATTTCCTAAGCAGGCTTGTATCCGTTGAAATGGGGTTTTAATGAAGGGTTGGGATTTATTGTGGAACTGAATGGTTTATTGAATGGATGGCTTAGAATTAATTCAAGTTACACTTACTGAAACAAAGCGTTGTGGTTTTAACTATTGCTGGTTCCAGAGACACGAAGAGAATGACTCAAAGAGGTTAGTAAAAATACTCTTTAACTTTTTAGTTACTTTCTGATTTTTCAAAAAGGAAAAATGGTTGAGAAGAAAGTGAAAGTTTTGCCTAAGGTTGATGATGATGAATCTTACGAATGGGTAGACGATGATGTTAAGATAAGAGCCTCTCTTTTTGTTGACAAGGGGAGTGTTAGTGAGGTGAATTTATCCAGGATTATTAGGCCTGGTTTTCGAATTGAGTTGCTGCCATGCAATCGCATGGATCGTGTGTTTCATAGGAAGAAAGATTTTGAAAACTTCTTTATGTATAGCTGTGTTCTTGAGGAACTCTTCATTAAACTGCCTTTCACAAAGTTTGAGTGTGATGTATTAAAACAGATGAACTGTGCACCTTCCCAAATTCATCCAAATGGGTGGGCATTTTTAAAATGTTTTTAAGTTTTGATGCAGTTTCTTGAAATTGAACCAGAAATCGAACTTTTCTTTAGCCTTTTTCAAGCCAAAGGGGTCTGGAAGGGGCTCTGGGTTAATCTGAACAGCACCCCTGGATTTTCTGTTTTCAAGTTATACAAATCCTCTTTCAAAGATTTTAAGGAAATGTTTCTTAAAGTAAAAACGGTTGACGAAGAATTTTCATTTTATTTGGATGAACACCTAGGTGAGAAATTTCCGATTTATTGGTGTTGTCAACCCCAGCACATATTAGGCCCTGAGCTTATAACTCCTAGGAATGAATGTATACTAGCTTTCCTTATGGAAATGGTCAGCAAAGGTGGTTTAATATCTATTTCACATTTGCTTCCCTGGGATGAAAATAGAGCTTTAGTCAAGAATTATTTTGGTGAGGGATCGTAGGTTATTTCAATAGATTTTGATGATGTACTTATTTATCATACTAACTGTACTTTGTTTTTGCAGCTGGGAAGTATCCCGAGGTTTCAGCATCAAGTCTGAGGGCCCGTTTCAAAGTAAAAAATTTTGAAGGGTCTTCATCAAATCTGGAAAAAATGGAAGGTGAGGTTGAGGTTAACCAACCGCCACCGAAAAAGAAAGGCATAGTTTTCCAAAAGAGGAAGTCTAAGGTAATTATCGTGGATGCAGAAGAAAAGGATAAGGCAATTCAACTTGATGAATTATCGAGTTTCACTGTGAAGCAAGAAAGACTTCATGTTTTTGAAGATGGGAGGGACGGCTCATCTGTATGGGATAGAAATTTTCCTTTTAATGTTGTGGCAGACGAAGTTGTTCAGACTGCTTCTGATGTGTCTCGTATTGATGAGGTTGGGGATGTGGGTATTGATCAATTCATGCAGGTGAGGCTTGCTTGCTGCACATTTTACTTAGGAATATGTAGTAGCTATGATATTTATTATGTGAGTTGTGTTTGTGTACCAGGTATTAGGGTTTTGGCTGGTCAGCATAGGCCGGAGTCAGGAGAAAAAGCATAGAAAAATGCTACTGACTGCTGCAGAGAGTGATGTGCTTAAAGGGCAGTTGGAATCAAAAGAGTCTGTCCTAAGTAAGCTTAAAAAAGAACTTGACGTAGTTAAGGAAGAATTAAGGTTGGAGAAAGAAAATCATGAAAGAGATGTTGAAACTCTGAGAAAAAAGGAGAACGATTTATCTATTATGAGTGAACAGATGATTGAGGTTACTTTAAAAATGAAGAAGATGGAAGCTAGCCGAGAGGCAGAGATCTTGGACGCTTTTGCCGAGGGTTTCGAGCGTGCTGTTACCCAAGCAAAATTCATGGTGCCAGATGGGAATTTTACTGCCATGGATCCGAGTAAGGTAGTTCGGGAGGGCCATTTGGTGGATGATGAGGAGGCCGCCGAGGAAGGCGATGATAACTTAGCTGATTGAAAAAGATGTTTTTATTTTAAGTATTTTAATTGTGTTTTGTTTTTGGAAGGCTTCTTCTGACACATGATATGTGAAAGCCTTGTAAGAACTGATGTTTTAGACTGTTTTGAGTATCAAATTTTTGCTGAATGCATTTATCTGTCAAATTAGGCCTTGTCTGTTCCTAATTTGCTGTTCATACCTCTGATAAAAGAGGATTTGATTATGAGGCTGTATTGCTTAAACGATGTTTAACATAGTTTTTGCGCATTCGTCATCTAATGCGACTTTTAGTTTGAAGAAATAGGTCTTTTTTGCTGAGGTAACAACGTTGTTATAACAGATTAAGAAATGAGCGTATTCTTGTATGGCAAAGGCGTTATTGTATAAGAATTTGGTAAAAATAGAAAGGAAACATTTATTGAATGCAGTACCTGTACAAATTCAAATCAGGTAAGCTAGCCTCATTAAAACCTCCTCGAGCAAAACCTCTCTTTGGAAAAAATCTCGGGGTAGGAAAAAGAGTACTAGCGTGCTGCTGTGTTTAACTGTAATATTGTTTTAAGGAACTGATATTCCAAGTATTGGGTAGTTTTGTCCCGTCCAATCTCTCCAGTTGATAAGCTCCTCTGCCAAGGACTTCATGTATTCTGTAAGGTCCGTCCCATGCTGTTGAGAGCTTTCCATGGGAGGAAGGTCTTCCGGCTTCTTCAGTCTTTCTTAGTACCAGGTTGCCTATATTAAAAGATCTTGGTTGTACTCTTCGGTCATGCCGCCGACCTATCTGTTGTTGTAGTGCTTGATGACGTACGGCCGCCATGCTTCGCACTTCTTCAATTAAATCAAGCTCGGCTTGCCGAGCTTGTTCATGCTCTACGGCTTCTGTTCGGAAGGAGCCATGTGAGACTTCAATTGGTAGTATTACTTCTGAACCATATACCAAACGAAATGGTGTTTCTTTAGTTGTTGAATGCACTGTAGTGTTATATCCCCACAGTATTTCGGGAATAAGCTCGGCCCATAAGCCTTTGGCATCATCAACCTTTTTTCTTAATGCTTGTAGGAGAACTTTATTTGCCGCCTCTGCTAATCCATTTGACTGTGGATGCTCTACTAACGAAAAGTGTTGTTTTATTTGCAAATTCTGCAAAAAAGCTTTGAAATTATGGTCGGTAAACTGGCGACCATTGTCAGTGATGATATGTCGAGGTAAACCAAATCTACAAATTATGCTCTTCCATACAAAGGAGATCATTTGACTTGAAGTAATTCTTGCTAAAGGTTGAGCTTCAATCCATTTAGAAAAGTAATCAATTGCAACAACTAAATATTTCACCTGTCTCGGAGCGGTGGGAAAAGGTCTGAGGATGTCAATTCCCCATTGGTTAAATCGCCAGCTTACCACTGAGTGATGCAGGTTTTCAGCTGGTATGTTAATGATCGGAGCATGCTTCTGGCAACGATCGCAGGTTCTGACCTTTTTCCTGCTGTCTTCCCATATTGTCGGCCAGTAAAAACCAGCTCGGAGAATCTTTTGTGCTAGGCTTCTCGCTCCAGAATGTATTCCGCAAATGCCTTCATGAGCTTCATCAATAACAAGGTCGGCCTCCGATCTGTCTAAACATTTCAATAGAGGTCGAGAATAACCTCGCCTATACAAATCGTTATTTAAAAGTGTAAAGAAGGATGCATGTCTTTTAAATTTTTTCTGATCTTTGACTTCCTCTGGAATATCCCCATTTCTGAGGAATTGTATATAGGGCTTTTGCCAACTATCTTCATGGACGATGTTAAAAGTGCCGATTAGATTTATACTCGGCTTATCCAGGGTAGATTGTAAAAGTGTGGCATTGTGTGATTGAGTGGTAGCTAGTTTAGAGAGTAAATCTGCTCTGTGATTTTGTTCCCTAGGTATATGAGTAATTTCAATCTTTGAAAAACTGCCCACAAGGTGGCTGACGATATCTAGGTATTTTAACAAGATCGGATCCTTGGTTTGAAAATACTGATTTACCTGCTGGACAACTAATAAGGAATCACAGTAGACTTTTAAATCAGTAACATGCAATTCAACTGCTAACCTGAGTCCAGCAATTAGTTCTTCGTATTCGGCCTGATTATTGCTGGCCCTAAAGGAAAATCGAAGAGAATGCTCGACGACAACTCCTTCAGGATTTTCCAAGAGTATTCCCTCTCCTGATCCTTGGGGATTTGATGTTCCGTCAATGAATAATACCCATTGCGTACTCCCTGTTTCTGGGTTTGGTCCGGTGAACTCGGCAACAAAGTCGGCCAAGTACTGGGATTTTATAGATCCTCTGGGTTGATAGTGAATATCAAATTCCGAGAGTTCGATAGACCACTTGATTAACCTTCCAGCTAATTCGGGTTTAGTGAGTATCTGGCGTAGCGGCTGTGTAGTTCTGACGTTGATTGTGTGGCTCTGAAAGTAAGGACGGAGCCTTCTTGCAGAGAATACCAGCGCATAGGCGAGCTTTTCCAACCTCGGGTAGTGAAGCTCGGTGTTCTGCAATGACTTGCTTACAAAGTAAACTGGTTGTTGTATTTTCTGGTTTTCTGCAACAAGAACAGAACTAATTGCCATATTAGTAATTGATAAGTACAAATATAATGGCTCGCCGATCTTAGGTTTTTGTAAAACAGGTGGTTTAGAAAGAATTTCTTTTAAACTTGTAAATGCAGCTTCATAGTTTTCATCCCATTGAAAAGTTGTATTTTTCCTCAAACACTGAAAAAAGTTAGAGGATTTAGATGCCAAGCACGGCAGAAATCTCGACAACGCCGCTAATCTCCCTGTTAATCGCTGAACCTCTTTGATCGTTGTGGGACTATTCATGTCGAGGATTGCTTGACATTTTTCGGGGTTTGCCTCAATTCCTCGGCTGGTAAGTATGAAACCGAGGAATTTTCCTCCTCGTACGCCGAAGGCGCACTTTTCAGGATTAAGCCGCATGTTATAAGCTCGGATTTGGCCGAAGATTTCAGTAAGATCATCGATGTGGGAGTGATCGGCTTTTGTCTTGGCGACCATATCGTCGACGTACACCTCAATGTTCCGACCTATTTGCCGGTCGAAGATCTTGTTCATCAGTCGTTGGTACGTCGCACCTGCGTTCTTTAAACCAAAAGGCATCACATTATAACAATAATTACCATATTCTGTTATAAAGGCTGTTTTCTCTTGGTCTGATGGATGCATAAGAATCTGGTTATAACCAGAGTATGCGTCCATAAAACTCAAGGTACCATAACCGCAGGAGTTATCTACTAAAGTATCAATGCATGGTAATGGATAAGCATCTTTAGGACAAGCTTTGTTTAGATCAGTAAAGTCGACGCACATGCGCCATTTACCATTACTTTTCTTTACCATGACAACATTGGCTAACCATGTTGTAAATCTGATTTCTCGGATGAAATTTGCATCGATGAGCTTCTTGGCCTCGGCCATGGATGCAAGCCTCTTCTCGGTTCCAAGGTTTCGTTTTTTCTGAGATACTGGTCGGGCGGCTGGACTTATTGCCAGTTTATGTGTGATCACAGAGGGGTCTATGCCTGGCATGTCTCCGGAGGTCCAAGCGAATAGATCGGCGTTCTGTTGTAAAAATTGGACGAGTTTTTCCTTTTCCCCATCTTTAGTGGATGTTCCCACGAAAGTAAACTTCATCGGGTCGTCGGTTAATGTGACCTTTATTAGCTCTTCATTTGGCAGAGGACGGTCTTGAAAGTCGGCTCTGGGATCTAATTCGGCAAGGGTTGGCTGTTCAGCATGTATAGAATTAATCCTTCGCTCACTGCTTCTTTTGATAGGCTTTAAGCTTGTGTTATAGCAGTGCCGAGCTTCTTGAAGGTCACCATGAACCATAGCCACTATATTGCCCTGCACAGGAAACTTTACACAGAGATGAATTGTGGAGACAATTGCAGCAAATCTATTTAAAAAAGGTCTTCCTAAGATTAGATTATAAGGACTAAAACAGTCGACTACAAGATATTGGATATCTCGTGTCTTAGATAGTGGCTGCTCACCGAGTGTGATTTGCAACCACACTGAACCCATAACAGGGACCCGTTCTCCTGAAAATCCAACTAAATCTCCAACAGATGGCTGCAAAATGTTAGTACTCAGTTTCATCTTTTCAAATGTAGTAAAAAATAATACATCGGCGCTGCTACCCGGGTCTAGCAGAACTTTCCGAACTATTAGGTCTCCCAACTGGATGGAGATGACCACAGGGTCATCTAAATTGCTGTCATTGCAACTAAAGATGGAAGGGAAAAAGGTCAGCTCTGGCACGTCTTGGGCTGGTTGAGGTTTATTAGTGGTATCCCCAAGGGCCAACATGGCCCTGTAAGTGCGTTTCCTGGCCGAGCTTGTGTGTCCGCCTCCGGCGTAACCTCCCGAGATGCAATTGATGATGCCTCTGGGTTGAGCAGGGGCCTTGTCCTTTTCTCTTGATGATGTACTTATGGCGGATGGGTCAGTGGTTGGACCAGTTCTTTTCTGGATATGACCTGCAATAAACTTGTTAAGATGCCCTTGTCTTGCTAGGCGTTCTAGGAGATCTTTTGCTATCACGCATTCATCAGTTGTATGACCGTACTTCTGATGAAATGTGCAATATTTAGATTTGTCAGTGTTCTTTGGCTCAGGATAACTCCCAGCTTTGCGAGGAGGTTTAATCAGCTTGGAGTTCAATATTTCCTTAATAATATCATCCCTCTTTATGTTAAACTGGGTATATGACTCGTAGCGGGGCATAGGTC
This sequence comes from Arachis ipaensis, assembly GCF_059453495.1. Lineage (NCBI taxonomy): Eukaryota > Viridiplantae > Streptophyta > Magnoliopsida > Fabales > Fabaceae > Arachis > Arachis ipaensis. Next base: position 131,884,041 of record NC_142435.1, read on the forward strand.
TGAAGCTCTTCTTGTTATCCCGAGATTTATCGTCGTCCTTGTTGACTGCCGACTTTTCAGCCCTCCGTGCCTGGCGGAGCTCTTCAATGTCAATCTGTCCCTTCGCCTTCTCCCGAAACTTGGCTAGAGTCTTTGGTTTGGCCACTGTGATGGCTTCCTGGAATTTGCCTGGGCGAAGGCCGCTTTTAATGGCATGTAAGTGGACTTCAGGGTGAAGGTCGGGGATCCTCATCGCTATCTTCGTGAATCGGGTAATGTAGTCCTTCAGACTTTCTTGCGGACCTTGCTTAATGGTAGTCAGATAATCGGAATCATGCAAATATATTGCCAATGCCGCAAAGTGTCTTCGAATTGCTTCGCCAGTTCTTGGAAGCGTGAGATAGAATCTGCAGGCAAAGAGCAAAACCAGTCAAGTGCAGGACCATCTAGAAAAGACGGAAAATAACGACATAAAATAGGGTCAGATGCACCGTTGACGATCATAATAGATCGGAATTTTTTGATGTGCTGCTTAGGATCTCCTAGCCCATCGTATGGAGTTAGAGTCGTCAGTAAGGTGAATTGTCTGGGAAGTTGGTAATTCATGATGTCGGCTGTGAACGGTCCTGTAGAATTATCAAGCTCATCGTCCTCGCCCTCAGGTGAAGCATTGTCATTTCGAGGATCTCCATCATTATCATCATTCTGAGGCGTTTCCGAGATATGGGTCGGTTCGGATTGACGTTCATCATTTGTCTGCCGATTATTGTTGTGTTCAAGGCGAGCATTGGCTAATTGCTGAATTTGTTGTTGCATCCTTTGATTCTCATCCGCCATACGCTGATTCGCCTCAGCCATACGCTGGTTTGCTTGCTGAAGCTCGGTTACCAACCGAAGGAGCTCGGACGGGGTGGGAGGAGGTGCATCAGCCATTGACGGATGTTTGGGTATTTGGGGCCTATAAAGGTAGATATTCTAAATTTTGGCCCCACGGTGGGCGCCAAATGTTCTTGCCTGGTTCAGCCGAGCTATATCCTGCTGTAGCCGAGCTATAACTCGTTTCCCAGCGAGAGTTGGCCGACTTATTATCCGAATCAGGATATGCCTTGGTCACCAAATGAAACAGGAGGGGGAGCACCTGCAAAAAGCACTCCGACGATCAAGTCAGTTGATGAGAATTATGAGAAGAGTTATTATCTTGGAAAGATGACCCACCTTCTGAATTCTGATAGTTCTCTTTTATAATTAGGGAACGCGGATTACCGTTTTCCGATGTTTAAGAGGATTTAATACCCTTTCCGACGTTATTGAACAAATCATTTATAATCATAATTCGACGAAGTTAATATATCGGTTACAAGAAAATTAGCCGAGCTATAACTTTTCAGTGATGTATAACGGTCATAACAGTTTCTATAATTTCATAAGTAAATAATTATTTATTTTTAAAAATTAATTATTTTTTAAATTGATCCCTAAAATTTTTTTTTATTAAAATTCGTCTTTCAAAAATTTTGAATTGATTACATTAGTCTTTCTGTCGCCTTCTTTGTTTATTGTGTTAGAATTTATTGTTATGGTACATTAAGTGATACTACAATATACACCTAATAGTTCTAATTGACTATTAACATGATATATTTATCAAATTAGATCAAATTAATTCCAAATTGAAAATTTTCAATGCCTCAAAGTCTCTTTCAATTTGGGATTGATTTAATCTATTTGCATAAATTTACCATATTAGCAGCTGTTCTGGCCCGGCCCGGCTAGGTCATTATCCAACCCGACCCGAGCAACCGACTAAGCGAACTCCCGCGCCCGGATCGCAACCCGGATACCTACCTCCTGACAGCCAGCTGTATGACAGCTGGGAAAGGAAGCTTCCAGGAAAGGGACTTTTCCTGTGGGACCCGTCCTACTGACAGGGTATATATGGGGAGGGTCCTATCCCTCTCCCAAGGTACACCACTACCACCCTTACTCTCACTGCCATCTATGTCATTCCTTACTTGAGCGTCGGAGTGTCATTGCAGGTGGCTCCCCCATTCACATCACAGCGACTCGGGAGATCGTCTGTGCGCACGTCCCGCTCACTAGACTCAGATCCCGGCCGATTCCCACCTTCTCACCTAAGGAGCATTTCTGAACCGTCCGGCACACGAAGTCCCAAACATTGGCGCCGTCTGTGGGGACCAGACTGAATGGACTTTTTGTTGGGTCCTATGAAGGCAGACGATGGAGCCGAACGACGCGGGGGAGAAATGGCACCCCGAAGCAGTAGGGTAGCCTCTGTGACTTCCTCCCGCGAACGTACAAGATCCCCCCGCGACAATCCGAGCTACCCTCGCGCTCTTAAGAGAGGTGCCCCTTTGGAGGAACAGACAGCGACAGCGCCAGAATAATGCAGGAGCTGCGACACAGGGTGCAGAACTTGGAACGCGAGCTGGCAAGCCAGGAGCCCTACCAACCAGATCCTAGATGAGATCGCTCCCGATCTCTTCAAAGGAAAGGGAGAAGTCCCCGAAGAAGTCATTCCAGACGCACACCGAGCCCTCGATCAGAATTGGAAAGTCAAGGGGAGAGCGGGGAGGTGCCAAGAAGACGGCGAGACCCCCTGATTTACACCCGGCCTCCGACGAGACAAACCACGGAGGGGAACCGAGAAGACAGCAGAGAAAGACCAAGGAGAATGCGACGTCCCATAATCATAGGGGCAACCCCTTTCCATCATTCTATCCTCAAGGTCCGGCTACCGAAGCACTTCGATAAGCCAATGGACATGAGGTACGATGGGACCCGAGACCCCCAAGAGCATCTAACGGCCTTTGTGGTCAGGATGAACTTGGAATGGGTGGGCGATGAAGTGAGATGTCGCACCTTTCCCGTCACCCTAGCGGGCCCGATAATACGTTGGTTCAACGCCCTCCCCCAAGGCTCCGTAACGACCTTCGCGGACATCACCCACGCCTTCCTGGATCAGTTTACCACATGTATTGCTAAAGCGAAGCACCCGATCAACTCGCTCGGGGTGACATAAAGAAACGGCGAACTGACCAGGAAGTACCTGGATAGGTTCAATGACGGGTGCTTGGAGATTAACGGCCTAACCGACTCGGTGGCCAGCTTGTGCTTGATGAACGGGTTGCTGAACGAAGATTTCAGAAAACACCTTACCACCAAGTCCGTGCGGACAATGCAAGAAATCCAAAATGTGGCTAGAGAATATATCAATGATGAAGAGGTTAGCCAGGTCGTGGTTGCCAACAAGTGGCAGCCCGACTTCAACCATGCTCGACAGCCCAGTAACGGGGAAAGGCCTAGGGAGCACTCCAAGGACAGAACTCCAGCTAAAACCTTCAAGCCGTTCCCCCGGGTAGGGAAGTTTACCAACTACACCCCCCTGCCAGCCCCAATTGGTGAAGTTTATCAGCAGATCGCCGACAAAGGCATCCTGTCGAAGCCCTGACAACTCAAGGATAGGACAGGAGGGAACAAAAACCTCTTTTGTGACTACCACAAGGGCTATGGTCACAAAACCCAAGATTGTTTCGACCTAAAAGATGCTTTGGAGCAGGCGATCCGAGAAGGCAAGTTGGTAGAATTCTTGCACCTCATAAGAGAACCCCGGAGGCGGGTTCACGATCGATCTGGCGACGACAAGAACCGCGCCAGGAGACGGAGGCAAGAACCCGAGGAGGACAATGAACGTGGCCTCACGATCATGAACGTTGTGGTAAGGAGAGACGTGGCTCCTAGGTCAAAGTCGGCATGTAGGAAGGACGCCAAAGTCTTGGCAGTATCATCATCTAACCCCACGCCTCCCCCCAGGAGATTTCAGCCAGTAGCATTCGGTCCAGAAGACCAATGGTTTGACGACTTAACAGAGAACCCTCCCATGGTGATCACAGCAAGAGTGGGGACTGGTCTGGTCAGGCGAATCCTCATGGACACCGGGGCCGATTCGAACATTTTGTTTCGTAACATTTTCGATGCTCTGGGTCTCCGGGACTCCGACCTGAGGACCCACCAGCACGGTGTGATTGGCTTGGGCGACAACTTTATTAAACCTGATGGGATAGTCTCCCTACCGATCTCAATAAAAGGAGGCCAAGAGAAAATGTCGGTAATGGCAGAGTTCGTTGTTTTAAGGGACTCCACGGCCTGCAACATCATCCTGGGTAGGAAAACCATCAATGAGTTCGGAGCAGTAATTTGTACTAAGCTACTGGTAATGAAGTTTGTTTCTGATAATGGGTCAATTTGATCTACCAGGGGAGATTTGGAAACGGCGGTCGCTTGTGACAACGCCAGTCTCTCCCTAAGGAAGAAGTCCAATGAAGCATCCAGAATCTTCTTGGCCGACCTAGACGCCATGAGTCGACGACAAACCCAGGCCAGAACCCGAAGGAAACCTCGAAAAATTTAGGGTCGGCGACTCAGAAGAAAAGTTCATCTTCGTGAATAGAACCTCCCTCATGACCTAAAAGAACCATTGGTGGAGATGATCTGGGCAAACGGTGACCTGTTCGCCTGGACACCAGCCAACATGCCAGGGATTGACCCCCAGATCATGTCGCACCACCTAGCTGTGAAGGCGGAGGCTAAGCCAGTTGCGCAAAGGAGAAGGAAAATGTCCCAGAAAAGAGCTGGCGAGGTGGCCCTGCAAATGGCCAGCATGCTAGAGGCGGGGTTCATCCGGGAACTGGACTACTCGACTTGGCTGTCGAATGTTATCCTAGTTAAGAAGCCCAACGGGAAATGGAGAATGTGCGTGGACTATTCCAACCTCAACAAGGTGTGCCCCAAGGATTCGTTCCCCCTTCCTAATATTGATGCTTTTGTTGACGCGGCTACGAGATACCAGTATCTGAGTTTCATGGACACATACTCTGCCTACAACCAGATACTGATGCACTGGCCAGATGAAGAGAAGATGGTGTTCATAATGCCAGGGGGAACGTACTGCTACAAGGTGATGCCGTTTGGACTAAATAACGCAAGAGCTACGTACCAAAGGCTAATGAACAAGATATTCAACAATCTTATCGGCAAGACGGTGGAAGTGTACATAGACGACATTCTGGTAAAGACCACCAAGGCTGAGGACCTCATCAGTGATCTAAAGAATGTGTTCGCGTCTCTTCGGCGGCACGGCATGAGGCTTAACCCGCTCAAGTGCGCCTTCACCATGGAAGCTGGGAAATTATTGGGATTTATGATAATCCAAAGAAGAGTGGAGGCCAGCCCGGAGAAACGTGAAGCAATCTTACAAATGAAGAGCCCAAGATGCATAAAAGACGTCCAGAGATTGGCGAGAAGGCTCACCGCATTATCCCGCTTCCTCGGCACATCGGCCGCCAAAGCTCTGCCATTCTTCAACTTGATGAAAAAAGGGATAGTGTTCGAATGGACCATGGCGTGTGAAGAAGCCTTCAAGTGCTTCAAGGATATAATCTCGGCACCTCCTGTCCTCAGGAAACCTAAGAATGGAGAGGCGTTGTACCTGTACTTAGCAATAACTGATGAGAAGCTAGCATATGCACTCCTGACCTCCTCCCGTAGGCTGCGACAGTACTTCCAAGGACACTAGATAATCGTTAGGACGGACCAGGCAATCCGCCAAGTACTCCAGAAACCCGATCTGGCGGGGAGGATAATGACCTGGGCAATCGAACTGTCTCAGTATGACTTGCAGTACGAACCCAGACATGCGATCAAGGCCCAAGCAATGGCTGACTTCCTGGTAAAAGTAACGGAAAGCCCTCCCGAGACGTCGAGCACACGGTGGAAGCTCCATATGGATGAAGCCTCCAACCAAACATTCGGGGGAGTGGGGATCATCTTGGACAGTCCAACCGGAGTCGTATATGAGCAATCGATCAAGTTTGAATTCCCAGTGTCCAGCAATCAAGCAGAATACGAGGCCCTTCTTGGCGGCCTAGTCCTGGCAAGAGAGGTCGGAGCCACCAGAGTAGAAGTGTGTAGCGACTCTCAGGTCGTGACTTCACAGATTAATGGAACGTACCAAGCCAGAGATTCACTATTGCAGAAATATTTGGAGAGGGTCAAAAAGCTGAGTGAGGAATTCGACGAGGTCACGGTGCAGCACGTTCCAAGAGAGAGGAACACTCGGGTGGACCTCCTATTAAAACTAGCGAGCACAAAGCCAGGAATAAGCAACCGGTCTCTGATTCAAGGTTTAGTGAAAGAACCAACGGTGACCCTACATATAACACAGGCGACCGACCCTCCCTCCTAAGTGGACCCAATCATTGATTTCTTGGAAAAGCGTAAGCTCCCGGATGACGACAAGACGACAAAGGCACTAAGAAAAGAAGCAGCCAAGTATACGATAATACAAGGCCAACTGTTCAAGAAAGGGCTCAGCCAACCCCTATTGAAGTGCCTGCGCCCCGACCAAACGGACTACGTGTTAAGGGAGGTCCATGAGGGATGTTGTGGCCACCACATCGGGGGGAAGGCCTTAGCCTAGAAGCTCGTCAGGGCTGGCTATTACTGGCCCTCAATGATGGCGGATTCCAAAGAGTTTGTGAACAAGTGCAGAAGATGCTAGGAGAACACCAACTTCCACAAAGCGCCAGCAGCCGAACTAAGCCTACTGATGGCCTCTCGACCATTCTCACAATGGGAGTTGATCTGTTAGGGCCTTTTCCAGTCTGACCAAGACAGGTCAAGTACCTAATTGTTGCCATCGACTATTATACCAAGTGGGTAGAGGCCGAGCCACTGGCCAGCATATCCTCGGCTAATTGTCGGAAGTTCATGTGGAGACAAGTAATAGCCAGATTTGGGGTCCTCGAGGTCATCATCTCGGACAATGGGACACAGTTTGCCGACAAAAAATTCGGAGAATTTCTCGCCGGCTTAGGCATAAGACAGAAATTCTCGTCTGTTGAGCACCCCCAAACCAACGGCCAAGTCGAAGCTGCGAACAAGGTCATCCAACAAAGCCTCAGGAAGCGACTTGATCAAAAGAAGGGAGCATGGGCAGACGAGTTAGCCTCGGTACTCTGGTCCTATCGCACAACTCAGCAGTCATCTACCAGGGAGATGCCCTTCCGGCTCACCAATGGGGTGGATGTGATAATACCCGTGGAGATCGAGGAACCGAGCCCACGACTACTTTTGGGAGGAGTAGAAGAAGCAGACTTGGTGGATGAAGCTAGAGAGATGGCCCACTTATCGGAGACGGCATTGAAACAAAGGATAGCCCTGCGTTATAACGCCAAAGTACTCAAGAGAGAGTTTGAGCAAAGTGACCTGGTCTTACGACGCAATGATGTCGGACTCCCGACTCCAGGGGAAAGAAAGTTGGCAGCAAATTGGGAAGGCTCATACAGGGTAAAGGAGGTGCTCGGCAATGACGCTTACAAATTGGAACGATTGGATAGTAGAGAAGTTCCGGGAACCTGGAATGCGAGCAACCTAAGAAGGTTCTATTCCTAGTGCCGAACTAACCGGTTTAGTAAGACCCGTATTACTTTATGTTTGGATTATTTGCCATTAATTGTTTAGTTGGAATTCATTGTCTCCTTTTTTGATGTTAATTGTTTCATACTTATTCAAATTAATCAAGTCACTTTGCCAAGTAGAAGTAACAGACGCCTTAACGACACGGTATACTGGGACTGATCACCTCGGGAACCACTGAAGTAGCAAACGCCACAATAGACAGCCACTAAAATGGTAAAAGCCACAACCTGACTTCGTTAATTAGCAACGGAACGGTAAACAAGTATAAAAGAATAGCTAATTACCAGTAAAATGGTAAAAAACATCAAACAAGTTAATTGCTGACAAAGCGGCGAACAAATAGTTTGTTGCATACCAACAAAACGACGAACAAGTTTGCCAAAACTACTAAAGTGTTCAAAGATGTACAAATTACAAGATCCAAACAAAATACAAGTGAGATTATATCATTTCTTCAAAATATCAACTAGCTTGCCATCCTTGATGGTCTTAAAAATGCTAAGAGCAGAGGTGTCGAAGTCGGGAGCTAGCAGCTTCACCTGAGCCTTGATAGCCTCTTCGGTCATCAGGATGGCATTCTTACCTTGCTTCATGGTTTCCTTATACTTCTTTTTCAGATCAGATGCTTTGGTCTTGGCTGCGGTTGCCGATGAAAGAGCCTCATCACGCTCCTTCTCGAGCTCCTTCACCCGACCTTAAGCAGCGTTGAGCTGACCCTCTAAGGAAAGCTCCCGCTTGGTAAGACGCGCTACGGCAGCATCAGAGGTCTTAATCTTCTCCTTGGCTTCAGCTAACTGCGTCTGGAGAGACTTGACCTCAACCTTCTACTTGTTATTAGCCTGAACAGATGACTCAAGCTTGTTCTCCAGCGATCGCGCCCCAGCCAAGGCGGTTTCCACTTTTCTCGCTATGGCGGATCCTCGGAGCAAGGTACGGTACATCCTTCTGGCCTGCGAGGAGAGATCCCCACCATGGAAGAAATTTTCTGTGCCGGGGAGCAGTTGGGTATCAATGAAGTTTCCGGCATCGAAGTTCTTCTCCATCACCCTGAGGACTCCCTCGGGGCTAGAGGACGGTTTCCTCTTTCTTGGGTTGTCAACAACAATCACCTCTTCACCCTCCACCTCAATCTCTAGTTGGGGACTCTGACCAGCACTGGTCCCAATCACCTCACCCTGGGTGGGTTGGGACTGAGCCTCGGCCTCGACGGCATCATTAGGAGGCACCTCGTCGTTAGGAGTGGCAGAGTCATTATCACTATCATCAGCAAGAAATGTATTAAACAAATCATCAAGTCCAACTTGCTCGCCAGCCATCGATACTGAAACAAAACGTGGAAGCTAGTTAGTCATTAAATCGGTTGAATAAACAAGGGTAATAGCAAACACGAGTGCAGCACTAAACGACTACTCACATATATAACTCCTAGCCATATCCCGATTACCAATGAGGAGATGGGGATTAACATGATTCTTCCCAAAAACGGCCAACAAGACGTCAGCGACCCTCTTGTTCTCGACAGACAACCCTTTGTACGTCATCTTAGTAAAGGCGTTAGCTCCCGCCCCGAAACTCCAGTAGGTTGAGATGCGACGTTCTCCCTCCAACGTCAACCAAAAGGGTGCCGACCTTCAGCCGGGCGAACCTTAAAGTACTTATCCTTGAAACCATGATACGAATCCTCAAACAGGCCAAAGATCCTCCAACCTTGAGCTGACCAGAAACACATGAAGCCTTTTTTGGCCTTCCCCACTTTAGAAGGGTTCGTCAAGGTAAAAAGGAATAAAAATACCTCGACGGAGGTCGGCAGCTCTAAGTACTCACAGATCATCTCGAAACAGCGGATAGAAGCCCAACTGTTCGGATGCAACTAAGACGGCGACACATCGTAGCGGTTAAGCAACGCCATTTGAAAAGGGGAGAAGGGGATGCGAACCCCCGGGTGGGTGAACATCGCCTTATACATCCAGATCCAATCGGGGACCCGAGGAGAGTGTAGGTTTAGTTGGAATATCCGTTCGTTAGCGGCAGGGACGAAAACCTGGTAATTGGCTTCCCCGTCGCCCCCTCCACAGAGATACTCTACTTGTCGGAACTCGTCAAGTTCCTCTAGGGTCATTTGGTTGGGGGTTTCCTTCACATCCGAAGTCACCCAGGCGTATCGGTCGTACGGCTGCGCTCTCGCGGCGAGAACCCTCATGACAGGATGCTGGGCCATACCTACAGTAGGGGCACCACTCAAAGTTAGTCTAGGAGGCCAGGAGACCAGCACTAACACCAGAGACTACAGTTTGCCTACCCAATTGATGAACTGATTTTTGCTAGTAAAGAATTTCACAATAAATTTCCGTTGCAAGTATAGTTTCTAAACCAACAAAGAATCCTTTCGTACAAAAACTTGTTTGTCACTAAAGCAAACCCAATAAAATTAATAACCGAAGTATTTAAACCTCGGGTCGTCTCTCAAGGAATTGCAGGGAGGTGTGTTACTATTGGTTATAGGTTTTTATTTTCTGAGAAATTTTGGAATGAGGAATGGGAAAGTAAATAATTATAAATTAAAGCAATGAAAATTAACAAGAGATTTTATGTAATTAAAATAAAAAGTCTTGACTGGGAGAATGATTAATTGGAAGTTCTATCATTGTTGGATTTTCTCAAGTGTAGTATCAAAAGGTTGTTATTTTCACTTAGTTAACCCTTACTAAATAAAGGAAAGTCAAGTGATTGAGCCAACTCTTATTCGCAAATCCTAATCCTCTCCCTTGGGAAGGACTAGCGTTAGTAAATAGAGAATTAGCTAACAACTTCCAATTTAACTAATCACTTGAGCATTTTAACTCTAGGGTCTCCATTTAATCAACCCCCAAGTCAAGTTAGGAGTCTACTCTGTCAACATGAATACCATCTTCGTTGTCTTATAAGAGAAGTAAAAGGGGAACATGGTAATTAAAATCAATTGGAAGCAATTAAACAAATAATAAAATTTAAATGGAAAAATACTTCTTGCATTAATAAATTCTAAAAACAATCCAATTGTAACTCTGAACAAAGATTAAGGATATGAAAGTGTAAGGAAAAAAGAAAACAAACTAGAATAATAATGACTTCAACGGAGGTAGCAACTCTTTGTAATATCCAACTCAACAGCATAAAACTAGGAATCCTAAAACCTAGAGAGATGAGAGAGCCTCTCTCTCTAGAAACTACATCTAAAACCTAAATTATGAATTATGAGAAGTTATGAATGAATCCTCTACTCTGCAGCCTCTAATATGTGTTTTCTGGGCCGAAAACTGGGTCAAAAACAGCCCAGAAATCGCTGGGGACGATTTCTGGGTCGCTGGATTTTCGTGCATGCGACGCGTGCACGTGATGCACGCGTGCGCCTCACCTATCTGTACGGCCACTATAGAAAATTATATATCATTTCGAAGCCCCGGATGTTAGCTTTCCAACGCAACTAAAACCTCCTCATTTGGACCTTTGTAGCTCAAGTTATGATTGATTTAGTGCGAGGAGGTCAGGCTAGACAGCTTTGCAATTCCTTCAATTTCTTGTATTCCTTCCACTTTTGCATGCTTCCTTTCCATCCTTTAAGTCATTCCTACCCTATAAACCCTGAAATCACTTAACACGCATATCAAGGTATCGAATGGTAATAAGAGAGTATTAAAATTAGTAAAATTTAAGAGCAACGAAGCATGTTTTTAATCATAGCACAAAATCAGGAAGGGAATTGTAAAACCATGCATTTTGTATGAATAAGTGTATGAAAGATTGATAAAATCCACTCAATTGAGCACAAGATAAACCATAAAATAGCGGTTTATCAATCTCTCCACACTTAAACATTAGCATGTCCTCATGCTAAGCTCAAGAAAAATTATAAGAGAGTGAAGAGGAATAGTAGAATGTGTGAAATGCAACCTATCTATATGAATGCTACTAAATGTGAAATGCTTCTACCTACTTGGTTAAAAGTAAATAAACCTTTGAAGAACAAATATGAACTAGATTTCACTAATTCAAATCATAAAAATGAAGTACAAATAGACTTGCAGAAGAAAATAGCTCATGAAAGTCGGGAACAAAGAATCGAGAATCGAACCCTCACCGGAAGTGTATACACTCTAATTATTCAAGTGTTTAAGGTTTGATTCTCTCAATTCTCTACTAATCTTGCTTTCTAAGGCTTGCTTTTCTTCTACCAATCAATAGAAATTTAATGCACAAATACACATATCAAGAGGTCTTTTCAAGGGTTGTAATGGGGTTAGGGCAAGGTAGGATTGTATTTGGTCAAGTGGACTGAAATCTGAATCCTTAATTAGCCTAAACTTACCACCTAACCTAAGATAATCCATGTAATTACAATGCAAAATCTAACTACCCATTAACTATGTTTACCACATATTCATGCATCCCAAATTTAAGTACAACTCCTATGCATTGATATTATTATTTCACTTGAGGTATTTTGTCCCGTTTTATTATTTGCTCTCTTTTTTTTCTTTTTCTCATCATTATTTATTTTTTTTTCTTTTTCTTTTTCTTTTCTTTTGTTTTTTCTCAATACATATGATTAAGGTATTGAATGCATGAACATATCCTCAACATTCTTTTTCACAGTTTCATAAAAGTCTAACATACTCAATTCTCAAATCAAATATTTCCAACCCAATTTCCCATACTTAAATCATGAGCACTCTCACCAGTCTAACCTAACCAAGGATTCAAATTAAGGACATTATTGTTTTCCACTTAGAGTTAATGATGTGCTAAAATAAAGAACAAATGGGGTAAAATAGGCTCAACTTTGGTTTGCAAAGGATAATGAAAAGGTTAAGGCCATATGGATATGTGAGCTATAGTGAATAAAGGCCTCAATCATATAAGTGTATGCATACATCAAACAATGGAAATATAGAATTAAGCAAGACAAAGATCACAATTTTAGAGAGAATAATACACACCAAAATAAAACATTGGTTGATAAAATGCAACCAATCAAATAAGCTCAAAATCTCACTGGTTTTGTGTGTTCGAGCTCTGAACCATGTTCCAAAACAAAATTTCTTCAAGCAAGTTTAATAAAAAATTTTAATTTAAATCAGTGAAACACTCTAAAAAGTTTCTTGAAAAAGAAAATATTACTTCAACCAAGTAGTAGTAAAATATGCACAAAAATCTTACAAACATGCAATCAATCATGCAAATGCAACAATGAACTAACAAGGGAAATTAAACATTGGTGTTGAGAGGAAAATAACTAACCCGCGAAAGTCGGTATCGACCTCCCCACACTTAAAGATTGCACCGTCCTCGGTGCATGTAAAGCTGTGCAGGTGGGCGGGGGTTGTGGTTCCTCAGCTGGTGCTCTTTTTGTTCTTCTCATGGCCGGTGTCTTTGTAGAGGCTTTCTCTATACCCTTCCTGGTGGCCATCCTAAAAAGGGAGAAGAGAAAGGGACATGAAATCAAATATCTAGAACCGAGAGGAGGAAAATACAAGTGATAATCAATGCCAAGGTAAAGAAGAATGTCGTAAACACATGGTCGCGACTCCATGTAATCAGGACATTAATGGAAATATAGCATGATAAATTAGGACAATTAGATGCAAGATGTTTATTAGCATGCCGGCAAAGGCATGAGTAGCATAGATCAAGCATTAATTGCTCAATTTGATTATCAAATGTAACAAACTAACAACCACGTTTGTGTTGACAATTATATTCAATCAATAAAAGATTGCAAGGGTTTTGTGAAAAACAGGCAGTAGAGTAGAAGAATAGAATAATGAAGAATTCACAATGCCATACGGACTTTTCACAAACACTTGGTGTGCATGTAAAATATGCTACGGAAAGTATGGAATTCCCAATATGCATGCAATCCAAAAATTAATATTAATTGTCAAATCACTCTTGATGATATCCACAAGCTCAAGTATAATAATATAAGACCCAAATAAAGTTCCAACACCAATCATAAAAGAAATGCATGAAAAAGGAATGAAAAAGAAACCATAAATAACTAAGCTGAAAGAAAAATTGAAAAGGAAGAACAATAGTAAATTAAAAGAGGAGAAGAAAAGAAGTAGGAATAAAAAAGAACTAGGATTGGGGGAGGGGAGATTTGAAATCTGGCGATGTGCTCATTGAATTGTGCGTCACATGCGATGCATACGCGTACAGCACGCGTACGCGTCAGGCACGCGCATGCGTGGATCACCACATATTGAAAATGACGCGCACGCGTCAGGGACGCGTACGCATGGGTAAATTTATGCCTGTAGCACAATTCCAGCATAAGGGTAGCACAACTCTCTGTTCAGCATGCTATTGACGCCGATTTTCATACCCACGCGTATGCGTCGCTGACGCTTACGCGTGGATTGAACTTTTTGCAGGAGACGCGTATGCGTGAGGTACGCGTACGTGTGGCGTGGCTTGTGTGCCACGAACCCTTCCCGCATGTCTCTCATGCAACTCTCTGTTAAGGTGCGCATACGTAAACGACGCGCGCGCATCATGGATGCTTGCGCGTTGATTTCCCTTTTTTATGTAGAATGCAGCATGCAGATGAATATGCAAAAATTATGAATGAAAAACTTGTGAAAAATAAAATAAAATAAAATAAAATAGAATAAAACTAGGAATAAAAGGGACGATCATAGCATGGTGGGTTGTCTCCCACCTAGCACTTTTAGTTAAAGTCCTTAAATTGGACATTTGGTGAGCTCCTTGTCATGGTGACTTGTGTCATCCAGGAATCCACACCAGTGTTTGCAATTCCAATAGCCTCCGGGATCCCAAACTAGGCACATAAATTCTTTGAGCAAGTTAAAGCAAGTAACATGGCTCCGGGAGTGTTGATTGTTGGAATGAATTTCGGAGTCCCAAACCTTGCTTTTGCACCCGTCTTCTTGTTGACCATCTCTATTCCAATCGGGTGGTAAGCAATCTGAATTCTCACTAAGGCATCCAAACAGCTTCCTAGACTCATACAATTTAATATTCTTCCAACCATGATAATTCAGCCGTGAGCTTCCTACCACAATGAATCTAGGATTGTGTTGCCAACCACTAACCATCTCCCTCTTACTCTTAAAGCCACAAAGAGCTCTAAGCTGACCATCTGTCTCAAGTAGCCCATATTCAAGTGGGAAAGTAAAGTTTAAGGATAAGTATTTTACCCACTTGAATGTTGTATTGGATGGTAATGGCTTTGGGGGAGAGGTCTCAAACAGCTTTGGCAAGGTGATTTCAAGCTCCATTCCCTCGAGCTCTTCCTTGACAACTTCCACCTCTTTGCAAGCTTCTTTAATTTTAACCTCTTCCTCTTGGTAGCTTTCTTCCAATTTAGTCTCTTCCTCATTGCTTACCAAGGGCATGGGAGGTTGTGCTTCTTCTTCTTGAATCTCCATCTCTTGATCAACCTCTGCAAAGTCTTCAACCATGATATGCCTTGGAGGTTGTATGCCCTCCTCAACATCAACATCAAACATCTTGGAAGGAGGCTCTATGACTGGACTTTTCCACGGAGGTTCAGCATCTCCTAAGTCTACAACCATTTCTTCCTCTTCAACTATGACGGCTTCTTCCACTTGTTCCAATACAAAGTCATGTTCCTCATTGTCCACTGGAGTTTCTAGTATCTCCTTCATGCTAGACTCTTCTATTGATTCTCCACATGTAGCCATGAGAGTTTCTTGAATGTCCAAATGTTGGGAAGCTAATCGATTTACTACCTCAGTTAAGGCAGCAATGAGCTCTTGTGTCGTCCTTTTCATCTCTCCTTGCCTTTGAAGAAGAACATTTAGAGTGTCATTCATTGGAGCTTGGGGTGGGTATGAGGGTCCATTGCTTAGGAGGAAGGATTCATGATATGAGGGTGGTTCATCATAATAGGGGTGTGGTGGTTATTTTTATGGTTCATACGGTTCATATGGTGGTTGGTTGGATGGATAAAGGTTAGGGTCATAAGGAGGTGAATGGTTGTAGGTGGCTTGTGAGTATGGTGGTTCAAAGTTATGTTGAGGAGCTGGTTCATAAACATATGGTGGGGCTTGTTGGTAACTACAAGGGGGTCCACCATATTCATCATCTTGGTACGCACCATGGAATGGCTCTTGACCATAGTAATTTGGTGGAGGTTGGTTGTCACGAAAAGGTCCACCATAATTATTGTCTTGGTATGCATCATAGAATGGTTATTGGTTATAGTGCATTGGAGGGGGTTGTTGCCAAGAGGGTTGATCAAATCCTTGTGGCTCCTCCCATCTTTGATTGTTCCAACCTTGATGCTTGTTCTCATTATAGCGCCCATTCCCTACAAAAACATTGGAACCAAACTCATAGCGACAGGGGTGAGAATTCATAGTAGCTAATAAAAATTAAAAACAAAAACAAATAAACAAGCAACAAGCAAATATTTACAATAACCAATAATAAGGAACACATTTGCAATTCTCCGGTAACGGCGCCATTTTGATGAACGGATTTTTGCTAGTAAAGAATTTCACAATAAATTCCCGTTGCAAGTATAGTTTCTAAACCAATAAAGAATCCTTTCGTACAAAAACTTGTTTGTCACTAAAGCAAACCCAATAAAATTAATAATCAAAGTATTTAAACATCGGGTCGTCTCTCAAGGAATTGCAGGGAGGTGTGTTACTATTGGTTATGGGTTTTTGTTTTCTGAGAAATTTTGGAATGAGGAATGGGAAAGTAAATAATTATAAATTAAAGCAATGAAAATTAACAAGAGGTTTTATGTAATTAAAATAAAAAGCCTTGACTGGGAGAATGATTAATTGGAAGTTCTATCCTTGTTGGATTTTGATGAGCGGATAATTTATACGCTTTTTGGCATTGTTTTTAGTATGTTTTTAGTAGGATCTAGTTACTTTTAGGGATGTTTTCATTAGTTTTTATGATAAATTCACATTTCTGGACTTTACTATGAGTTTGTGTATTTTTCTGTGATTTCAGGTATTTTCTGGCTGAAATTGAGGGACTTGAGCAAAAATCAGATTCAGAGGTTGAAGAAGGACTGCTGATGCTGTTGGATTCTGACCTCCCTGCACTCAAAGTGGATTTTCTGGAGCTACAGAACTCGAAATGGCGCGCTTCCAATTGCGTTGGAAAGTAGACATCCAGGGCTTTTCAGCAATATATAATAGTCCATACTTTTGCCAAGAATTGACGACGTAAACTGGCGTTCAACGCCAGCCTTCTGCCCAAATCTGGCGTCCAGCGCCAGAAAAGGATCCAAAACCAGAGTTGAACGCCCAAACTGGCACAGAAACTGGCGTTCAACTCCACAAATGGCCTCTGCACGTGCAACACTCAGACTCAGCCCAAGCACACACCAAGTGGGCCCCAGAAGTGGATTTATGCATCAAATACTTACTCATGTAAACCCTAGTAGCTAGTTTATTATAAATAGGACCTCTTACTATTGTATTAGGCATCCTGGATTGCATTTTGATCCTGTGATCTCGTTTAGGAAGCTGGCCATCTCGGCCATGCCTGGACCTTCACTTATGTATTTTCAACGGTAGAGTTTCTACACTCCATAGATTAAGGTGTGGAGCTCTGCTGTTCCTCAAAGATTAATGCAAGTACTACTGTTTTCTATTCAATTCTTCTTATTTCTCTTCTAAGATATCCATTCGCACCCAAGAACGTGATGAAGGTGATGATTATGTGTGACGCTCATCATCCTTCTCCCTTATGAACGCGTGCCTGACAAACACTTCTGTTCTACATGAATTAAGCTAGAATGAATATCTCTTAGATCTCCTAACCAGAATCTTCGTGGCGTACGCTAGAATGATGGCGGCATTCAAGAGAATCCGGAAGGTCTAAACCTTGTCTGTGGTATTCTGAGTAGGATTCAATGATTGAATGACTGTGACGAGCTTCAAACTCGCGATTGTTGGGCGTTAGTGACAGACGCAAAAGGAGGGTGAATCCTATTCCAGCATGATCGAGAACCGACAGATGAATAGCCGTGCCGTGACAGGGTGCGTGAGCATATGATTCACTGAGAGGAGGGGATGTAGCCACTGACAACGGTGATGCCCTTGCATACAGCCAGCCATGGAAAGGAGTAAGACTGATTGGATGAAGATAGCAAGAAAGCAGAGGTTCAGAGGAACGAAAAGCATCTCCATTTGCTTATCTGAAATCCCTGCCAATGAATCTACATAAGTATCTCTATCCCTTTTTTTGTTTATTTTAATCTAATAAAGTATCATGTTTAAATCTGCCTGACTGAGATTTGCAAGGTGACCATAGCTTGCTTCATACCAACAATCTCCGTGGGATTCGACCCTTACTCACGTAAGGTATTACTTGGACGACCCAGTGCACTTGCTGGTTAGTTGTATCGAAGTTGTGACAATTATGTATTGAGATCAAAGCACCAAGCTTTGGAGCCATTACCAGGATTTGTTTGAGCCTGGAGATCACAATTTCGTGCACTAAGTTTTTGGCGCCGTTGCCGGGGATTGTTTGAGTTTGGACAACTGACGGTTCATCTTGTTGCTCAGATTAGGTAATTTTCTTTTTTAAAAAAAAAAATTTCAAAAATATTTCAAAAATAAATTATTCTATGGCTTCAAAATTTTTAAGAATGAATTCTAGTGTTTCATGAAATATGTTGAATCATATCTGGCTGTAAAGCCATACCCAAACTACTTTGGGATTGGTATTCAACTAATCACTCCAGCCCATGTAATTATATGTTAAAGCTTGGCTGGCTGTTAAGCCATGCCAGACCCTTTGATTGGAGCTTTAAGACTAACATGGCAAGATTCCTGGAATTCATATAAAAAAATTTTGGAATCCTTATTTTTCCTTTTTCTAAATAATTTTCAAAAAAATATAAAATAAAAATCCAAAAAAATTAGAAAATCATAAAAATCAAAAATATTTTTTGTGTTCTTGTTTGAGTCTTGAGTCATATCATAAGTTTGGTGTCAATTGCATGTGCATCTTGCATTTTTCGAAAATTTCATGCATTCATAGTGTTCTTCATGATCTTCAAGTTGTTCTTGGTAAGTCTTCTTGTTTGATCTTGATGATTTTTTTGTTTTGTGTCTTTTATTGTTTTTCATATGCATTCTTGAATTCTTAGTGTCTAAGCATTAAAGAATTCTAAGTTTGGTGTCTTGCATGTTTTCTTTGCATTAAAATTTTTCAAAATTATGTTCTTGATGTTCATCTTGACATTCATAGTGTTCTTGGTGTTCATCTTGACATTCATAGCATTCTTGCATGCATCACATGTTTTGATCTAAAAATTTCATGCATTGCATAATTTTCATGTTTTTTATAAAAAAATTTTCAAAAATCAAAAAAATATCTTTCCTTTTTTTCTCTCATCAAATTCGAAAATTTGGATTGACTTTTTCAAAAATTTTTAAAATCAAGTTGTTTCTTATGAGTCAAGTCAAATTTTCAATTTGAAAATCTTATCTTTTTCAAAATCTTTTTCAAAATTCAAAATCTTTTTCAAAATTCATGGTTATTTTCGAAAATTCCAAAAAAAATAATTTTCAAAAACCTTTTTCTTATTTTATATCATAATTTTCGAAAATAACATAATCAATTAATGTTTTGATTCAAAAATTTGAAGTTTGTTACTTGCTTGTTAAGAAAGATTCAAACTTTAAGTTCTAGAATCATATCTTATGATTTCTTGTGAATCAAGTCATTAATTGTGATTTTAAAAATCAAATCTTTTTCAAAACTAATTTCTATCATATCTTTTCAAAAATATCTTCTTATCTTATCTTTTTCAAAATTTGATTTCAAAATATCTTCTCTAACTTCCCAACTTCTTATCTTTTCAAATTTGTTTCAACTAACTAACTAACTTTTTGTTTGTTTCTTATCTTTTTCAAAACCACCTAACTAACTCTCTCTCTCTCTCATTTTCGAAAATATCTTCCCTCTTTTTCAAAATTTCTATTTAATTAACTAATTATTTTTATTTTTTATTTTTTATTTCAAAAATTTTCGAAAAATACTAACATTTTTCAAAAACCATTTTCAAAAATCACTAACTCTTTTTCAAAAATTATTTTCGAAAATTCTCCCTCTCCCATCTTATTCTATTTATTGATATACTAACATCTTTCCTTCAACTCACCAAAAATCCAAACCCTCTCTCTCTCTGAGTTCAGATTTTCTTTTCTTCTTTTCTTCTACTCACATAAGGGAACCTCTGTGCTTGGGCAAAAAGGATCCCTATTATTGTTATTTTTCTGTGCCTTCTTCTTTGTCATATGAGCAGGAGCAAGGATAAGAACATTCTTGTGGAAGCAGATCCAGAACCTGAAAGGACTCTGAAGAGAAAATTAAGAGAAGCTAAAATACAACAATCCAGAGATAACCTTTCAGAAATTTTCGAACAGGCAGAGGAGATGGCAGCCGAAAATAATAATAATGTAAGGAAGATGCTTGGTGACTTTACTGCACCTAATTCCAATTTACATGGAAGAAGCATCTCCATTCCTGCCATTGGAGCAAACAACTTTGAGCTGAAACCTCAATTAGTTTCTCTAATGCAGCAGAACTGCAAGTTTCATGGACTTCCATCTGAAGATCCTTTTCAGTTCTTAACTGAATTCTTGCAGATATGTGATACTGTTAAGACTAATGGAATAGATCCTGAAGTCTACAGGCTCATGCTTTTCCCTTTTGCTGTAAGAGACAGAGCTAGATTATGGTTGGATTCTCAACCCAAAGACAGCCTGAACTCTTGGGATAAGCTGGTCACGGCTTTCTTAGCCAAGTACTTTCCTCCTCAAAAGCTGAGCAAGCTTAGAGCTGATGTTCAAACCTTCAGACAAAAAGAAGGTGAATCTCTCTATGAAGCTTGGGAAAGATACAAACAGTTGACCAAAAAGTGTCCTTCTGACATGCTTTCAGAATGGACCATCCTGGATATATTCTATGATGGTTTATCTGAGCTATCAAAGATGTCACTGGATACTTCTGCAGGTGGATCCATTCACCTAAAGAAAACGCCTGCAAAAGCTCAAGAACTCATTAACATGGTTGCTAATAACCAGTTCATGTACACTTCTGAAAGGAATCCTATGAATAATGGGACGCCTATGAAGAAGGGAATTCTTGAGGTTGATACTCTGAATGCCATATTGGCTCAGAATAAAATATTGACTCAGCAAGTCAATATGATTTCTCAGAGTCTGCATGGAATGCAAGCTGCATCCAACAGTACTCAAGAAGCTTCTCCTGAAGAAGAAGCCTATGATCCTGAGAACCCTGCAATAGCAGAGGTGAATTACTTAGGTGAACCTTATGGAAACACCTATAACTCAACATGGAGAAATCATCCAAATTTCTCATGGAAGGATCAAAAGCCCCAACAAGGCTTTAATAATGGTGGAAGAAACAGGTTTAGCAATAGCAAGCCTTTTCCATCATCAACTCAGCAACAGACAGAGAACTCTGAACAAAATGCTTCTAATTTAGCAAATCTAGTCTCTGATCTATCTAAGGCCACTGTAAGTTTCATGAATGAAACAAGGTCTTCCATTAGAAATCTGGAAGCACAAGTGGGCCAGCTGAGTAAAAGGATCACTGAAATCCCTCCTAGTACTCTCCCAAGCAATACAGAAGAGAATCCAAAGGGAGAGTGCAAGGCCATTGACATAAGCGCCATGGCTGAACCTGTAAGGGAAGGAGAGGACGTGAATCCCAAGGAGGAAGACCTCCTGGGACGTTCAGTGATTAATAAGGAGCTTCCCTCTGGGGAACCAATGGACTCTGAGGCTCATCTAGAGACCATAGAGATTCCATTGAACCTCCTTATGCCCTTCATGAGCTCTGATGAGTATTCCTCTTCTGAAGAGAATGAGGATGTTACTGAAGAGCAAACTGCCAAGTTTCTTGGTGCAATCATGAAGCTGAATGCCAAATTATTTGGCATTGATGCTTGGGAAGTTGAACATCCCTTGTTCATCAATGAACTAAGTGATCTGGATCAACTGACATTGCCTCAGAAGAGACAAGATCCTGGAAAGTTCATAATCCCTTGTACCATAGGCACCATGATCTTTAAAGCTCTGTGTGACCTTGGTTCAGGGATAAACCTCATGCCCCTCTCTGTAATAGAGAAACTGGGAATCTATGGGGTGCAAGCTGCTAAAATCTCACTAGAGATGGCAGACAGCTCAAGAAGACAGGCTTATGGACAAGTAGAAGATGTATTAGTAAAGGTTGAGGGCCTTTACATACCTACTGATTTCATAGTCCTGGATACTGGAAAGGAAGAGGATGAATCCATCATCCTAGGAAGGTCTTTCCTGGCCACAGCAAGAGCTGTGATTGATGTTGACAGAGGTGAAATAGTCCTCCAATGGAATGAGGACTCCCTTGTGTTTAAAACTCAAGGATCTCCCTTTGCAACCATGGAGAGAAAGCAGGAAAAGCTTCTCTCCAGGCAGAGTCAACCAGAGCCCCCACAGTCAAACTCTAAGTTTGGTGTTGGGAGGCCACAACCAAACTCTAAGTTTGGTGTTGAACTCCCATATCCAAACTCTAAGTTTGGTGTTAGAGAGTCTCAACAAAGCTCTGCACATCTGTGAGGCTCCATGCGAGCCCACTGTCAAGCTATTGACATTAAAGAAGCGCTTGTTGGGAGGCAACCCAATGTTTATCTAATTCTTATTTTTATTGTTTTCCATGTTTTCTTAGGTTCATGATCATGTGGAGTCACAAAATAAACAAAAAAAAAATCAAAAACGAAATCAAAAACAGCAGAAGAAAAATCACACCCTGGAGGAGCATCTGTCTAGCGTTCAAACGCCAGAACAGAGCATAGTTCTGGCGCTGAACGCCCAGAATGGGAGCATCCTGGCGCTGAACGCCCAGAACAAGCATGGTTCTGGCGTTCAACGCCAGAAATGGCAGCAAAGGAGCGTTGAACGCCCAAAATGGGCACCAACCTGGCGCTGAACGCCCAGAGTTGTGTGCAAGGGCATTTTGCATGCCTAAATTGGTGCAGGGATGTAAATGCCTTGACACCTCAAGATCTGTGGACCTCACAGGATCACCTCAGAATCTGTGGACCCCACAGGATCCCCACCTACCTCCACTCACTCTCTTCTTTCTTCTCAATCATCCTCTATTCCCAATAAACACTCATCCCTTCTGTCTTCCATTTACCACTCACACCCATACACCCACTTACCTTCAAAAATTCAACATCTCTTACCCACCCAATCCCACCCATATGGCCGAATACACACAGCCATCCATCTCCTCCATATCCTCTTCTTCTTCTATTCTTTCTTCTTTTGCTCGAGGGCGAGCAACATTCTAAGTTTGGTGTGGTAAAAGCATAGCTTTTTTGTTTTTTTTTCATAACCATTGATGGCACCTAAGGCCAGAGAAGCCTCTAGAAAGAGGAAAGGGAAGACAAAAGCTTCCATCAAGGGTCTATAGCTCAGTGGTAGAACATTTGACTGCAAATCAAGAGATCCCTGAGATACCTCAGGGGATACATTTTCTTCCACATAATTATTGGAAACAACTAAGGGTGGAACATCAAGAGCACTCCATCATCCTTCATGAAATCAGAGAAGATCTAAAAGCAATGAAGGAGGAGCAGCAAAGGCAAGGAAGAGACATAGAAGAGCTCAAGGACATCACTAAGGTGGACTCATTCCTTGTTCTTACTTTCTCTGTTTTTCGTCTTCTATGTTATGTGCTTATCTATGTTTGTGTTTTCATTACATGATCATTAGTAGTTAGTAACGTTGTCTTAAAGTTATAAGTGTCCTATGAATCCATCACCTCTCTTAAATGAAAAATGTTTTAATTCAAAAGAACAAGAAGTACATGAGTTTCGAATTTATCCTTGAACTTAGTTTAATTATATTGATGTGGTGACAATGCTTCTTGTTTTCTGAATGTATGCTTGAACAGTGCATATGTCTTTTGAAGTTGTTGTTTAAGAATGTTAAATATGTTGGCTCTTGAAAGAATGATGACTAGGAGACATGTTATTTGATAATCTGAAAAATCATAAAAATGATTCTTGAAGTAAGAAAAAGCAGCAAAGAACAAAGCTTGCAGAAAAAAATAGAAAAAAAAAATAGGCGAAAAAAAAAATAGAAAGAAAAAGAAAAAGCAAGCAGAAAAAGCCAATAACCCTTAAAACCAAAAGGCAAGGGCAATAAAAAGGATCCCAAGGCTTTGAGCATCAGTGGATAGGAGGGCCTAAAGGAATAAAATCCTGGTCTAAGCGGCTAAACCAAGCTGTCCCTAACCATGTGCTTGTGGCGTGTAGGTGTCAAGTGAAAACTTGAGACTGAGCGGTTAAAGTCAAGGTCCAAGGCAAAAACAAAGAGTGTGCTTAAGAACCCTGGACACCTCTAATTGGGGACTTTAGCAAAGCTGAGTCACAATCTGAAAAGGTTCACCCAATTATGTGTCTGTGGCATTTATGTATCCGGTGGTAATACTGGAAAACAAAGTGCTTAGGGCCACGGCCAAGACTCATAAAGAAGCTGTGTTCAAGAATCATCATACTGAACTAGGAGAGTCAATAACACTATTTGAAATCTGAAGTTCCTATAGATGCCAATCATTCTAAACTTCAATGGATAAAGTGAGATGCCAAAACTATTCAAGAGGCAAAAAGCTATAAGTCCCGCTCATATGATTGAAGCTCTGTTTCATTGATAGTTTGGAATTTATAGTATATTCTCTTCTTTTTATCCTATTTGATTTTCAGTTGCTTGGGGACAAGCAACAATTTAAGTTCGGTGTTGTGATGAGCGGATAATTTATACGCTTTTTGGCATTGTTTTTAGTATGTTTTTAGTAGGATCTAGTTACTTTTAGGGATGTTTTCATTAGTTTTTATGATAAATTCACATTTCTGGACTTTACTATGAGTTTGTGTGTTTTTCTGTAATTTCAGGTATTTTCTGGCTGAAATTGAGGGACTTGAGCAAAAATCAGATTCAGAGGTTGAAGAAGGACTGCTGATGCTGTTGGATTCTGACCTCCCTGCACTCAAAGTGGATTTTCTGGAGCTACAGAACTTGAAATGGCGCGCTTCCAATTGCGTTGAAAAGTAGACATCCAGGGCTTTCCAGAAATATATAATAGTCCATACTTTTGCCAAGAATTGATGACGTAAACTGGCGTTCAACGCCAGCCTTCTGCCCAAATCTGGCGTCCAGCGCCAGAAAAGGATCCAAAACCAGAGTTGAACGCCCAAACTGGCACAGAAACTGGCGTTCAACTCCACAAATGGCCTCTGCACGTGCAACACTCAGGCTCAGCCCAAGCACACACCAAGTGGGCCCCAGAAGTGGATTTATGCATCAAATACTTACTCATGTAAACCCTAGTAGCTAGTTTATTATAAATAGGACCTCTTACTATTGTATTAGGCATCCTGGATTGTATTTTGATCCTGTGATCTCGTTTAGGGGGCTGGCCATCTCGGCCATGCCTGGACCTTCACTTATGTATTTTCAACGGTAGAGTTTCTACACTCCATAGATTAAGGTGTGGAGCTCTGCTGTTCCTCAAAGATTAATGCAAGTACTACTGTTTTCTATTCAATTCTTCTTATTTCTCTTCTAAGATATCCATTCGCACCCAAGAACGTGATGAAGGTGATGATTATGTGTGACGCTCATCATCCTTCTCCCTTATGAACGCGTGCCTGACAAACACTTCTGTTCTACATGAATTAAGCTAGAATGAATATCTCTTAGATCTCCTAACCAGAATCTTCGTGGCGTACGCTAGAATGATGGCGGCATTCAAGAGAATCCGGAAGGTCTAAACCTTGTCTGTGGTATTCTGAGTAGGATTCAATGATTGAATGACTGTGACGAGCTTCAAACTCGCGATTGTTGGGCGTTAGTGACAGACGCAAAAGGAGGGTGAATCCTATTCCAGCATGATCGAGAACCGACAGATGAATAGCCGTGCCGTGACAGGGTGCGTGAGCATATGATTCACTGAGAGGAGGGGATGTAGCCACTAACAACGGTGATGCCCTTGCATACAGCCAGCCATGGAAAGGAGTAAGACTGATTGGATGAAGATAGCAGGAAAGCAGAGGTTCAGAGGAACGAAAAGCATCTCCATTTGCTTATCTGAAATCCTTGCCAATGAATCTACATAAGTATCTCTATCCCTTTTTTTGTTTATTTTAATCTAATAAAGTATCATGTTTAAATCCGCCTGACTGAGATTTGTAAGGTGACCATAGCTTGCTTCATACCAACAATCTCCGTGGGATTCGACCCTTACTCACGTAAGGTATTACTTGGACGACCCAGTGCACTTGCTGGTTAGTTGTATCGAAGTTGTGACAATTATGTATTGAGATCAAAGCACCAAGCTTTGGAGCCATTACCAGGATTTGTTCGAGCCTGGAGATCACAATTTCGTGCACCAGATTTCCTCAAGTGTATTATCAAAATATTGTTATTTTCACTTAGTTAACTCTTACTAAATAAAGGAAAGTCAAGTGATTGAGCTAACTCTTATTCGCAAATCATAATCCTCTCCCTTGGGAAGGACTAGCGTTAGTAAATAGAGAATTAGCCAACAACTTCCAATTTAACTAATCACTTGAGCATTTCAACTCTAGGGTCTCCATTTAATCAACCCCCAAGTTAAGTGATGAGCGGATAATTTATACTCTTTTTGACATTGTTTTTAGTATGTTTTTAGTAGGATCTAGTTACTTTTAGGGATGTTTTTAATAGATTTTGTGTTAAATTCACATTTCTGGACTTTACTATGAGTTTGTGTGTTTTTCTGTGATTTCAGGTATTTTCTAGCTGAAATTGAGGGACTTGAGCAGAAATCAGATTCAGAGGTTGAAAAAGGACTGCTGATGTTGTTGGATTCTGACCTCCCTGCACTCAAAGTGGATTTTTTGGAGCTACAGAACTCGAAATGGCGCGCTTCCAATTGCGTTGGAAAGTAGACATCCAGGGATTCCCAGCAATATATAATAGTCCATACTTTGGCCAAGAATAGACGACGTAAACTGGCGTTCAACGCCAGCTTTCTACCCAAATCTGGCGTCCAGCGCCAGAAAAGGATCCAAAACCAGAGTTGAACGCCCAAACTGGCACAGAAACTGGCGTTCAACTCCACAAATGGCCTCTGCACGTGCAACACTTAAGCTCAGCCCAAACACACACCAAGTGGGCCCCGGAAGTGGATTTATGCATCAATTACTTACTCATGTAAACCCTAGTAGCTAGTTTATTATAAATAGGACCTCTTACTATTGTATTAGGTATCTTTGGTCTCAGTTTTAACCCATTGTTCATCTTAGGAGACTATTGATCTCGTTTAGGGGGCTGGCCATCTCGGCCATGCCTGGACCTTTCACTTATGTATTTTCAACGGTAGAGTTTCTACACTCCATAGATTAAGGTGTGGAGCTCTGCTGTTCCTCAAAGATTAATGCAAAGTACTACTGTTTTCTATTCAATTCTTCTTATTTCGCTTCTAAGATATCCATTCGCGCCCAAGAACGTGATGAAGGTGATGATTATGTGTGACGCTCATCATCCTTCTCCCTTATGAACGCGTGCCTGACAAACACTTATGTTCTACATGAATTAAGCTAGAATGAGTATCTCTTAGATCTCCTAACCAGAATCTTCGTGGCGTAAGCTAGAATGATGGCGGCATTCAAGAGAATCCGGAAAGTCTAAACCTTGTTTGTGGTATTCTGTGTAGGATTCAATGATTGAATGACTGTGACGAGCTCCTAACTCGCGATTGTAGGGCGTTAGTGACAGACGCAAAAGGATAGTAAATCCTATTCCAGCATGATCGAGAACCGACAGATGAATAGCCGTGCCGTGACAGGGTGCGTGAGCATATTATTCACTGAGAGGATAAGATGAAGCCATTGGCAAGGGTGATGCCTCCAGACGATTAGCCATGCCGTGACAGGGCATTGGATCATTTTCCCGAGAGATGACCGAAAGTAGCCGTTGACAGTGGTGATGTATCACATAAAGCCAGCCATGGAAAGGAGTAAGACTGACTGGATGAAGATAGCAGGAAAGCAGAGGTTCAGAGGAACGAAAAGCATCTCCATTCGCTTATCTGAAATTCCTACCAATGAATTACATAAGTATCTCTATCCCTATTTTATTATATAATATTCGAAAACACCATTATCACTTTATATCTGCCTGACTGAGAATTACAAGGTGACCATAGCTTGCTTCATACCAACAATCTCCGTGGGATTCGACCCTTACTCACGTAAGGTATTACTTGGACGACCCAGTGCACTTGCTGGTTAGTTATGCGAAGTTGTGAAAATATGTTTAGACCATGGTTCTGTGCATCCGTTTTTGGTGCCATCGCCAGGGAATCAATTTCGAACAATAATTCACAACCTGAGTAACAATTTCGCATACCAAGTTTTTGGCGCCGTTGCCGGAGATTGTTTGAGTTTGGACAACTGACGGTTCATCTTGTTGCTCAGATTAGGTAATTTTCTTTTTGTTTTCTTTTCAAAAATTTTTCAAAAATCTTTCAAAATTTTCTCACCTGTTTTCGAAAAAAAAATTTACTAAAAATAATGTTTTCAAAAATAAATTATTCTATGGCTTCAAAAATTTTTAAGAATGAATTCTAGTGTTTCATGAAGCATGTTGAAGCCTATCTGGCTGTAAAGCCATACCCAAACTGCTTTGGGATTGGCTAATCACCTCAGTGGAGTCATGTCCAATTCTTTTGGATAGAGCATGTTAGGCTTGTCATGTTTGAATTACACTCATATTTTGATTAAAGCTTGGCTGGCTATTAAGCCATGCCTGACCCTTTGATTGGAGCTTTAAGACTAACATGGCAAGATTCCTGGAATTCATATTAAAAATTTTGGAATCCTTATTTTCTTTTTCAAAAGAATTTTTCGAAAAATATAAAATAAAAATCCAAAAAAAAATTTAGAAAATCACAAAAATAAAAAATATTTCATGTTTCTTGTTTGAGGCTTGAGTCATATCATAAGTTTGGTGTCAATTGCATGTGCATCTTGCATTTTTCGAAAATTTCATGCATTCATGGTGTTCTTCATGATCTTCAAGTTGTTCTTGGTAAGTCTTCTTGTTTGATCTTGATGATTTTTTGTTTTGTGTCTTTTCATGTTTATCATATACATTCTTAAATTCTTAGTGCGTAAGCATTAAAGAATTCTAAGTTTGGTGTCTTGCATGTTTTCTTTGCATTAAATTTTTTTCAAAATTGTGTCTATGATGTTCATCTTGACATTCATGGTGTTCTTGGTGTTCATCTTGACATTCATAGCATTCTTGCATGCATTCATTGTTTTGATCTAAAAATTTCATGCATTGCATAATTTTCATGTTTTTCTCTCTCATCATAAAAATTTCAAAAATCAAAAAAAAAATATCTTTCCATTTTTCTCTCATCAAATTCGAAAATTTGAGTTGACTTTTTCAAAAATTTTTAAAATCAAATTGTTTCTCATGAGTCAAATCAAATTTTCAATTTGAAAATCTTATCTTTTTCAAAATCTTTTTCAAAAATCAAATCTTTTTCAAAATTCTTAGTTATTTTCGAAAATTCCAAAAATATTTTTCAAAAATCTTTTTCTTATTTTTATATCAAATTTTCGAAAATAACATAATCAATTAATGTTTTGATTCAAAAATTTGAAGTTTGTTACTTGCTTGTTAAGAAAGATTCAAACTTTAAGTTCTAGAATCATATCTTATGATTTCTTGTGAATCAAGTCATTAATTGTGATTTTAAAAATCAAATCTTTTTCAAAACTAATTTCAATCATATCTTTTCAAAAATATCTTCTTATCTTTTTCAAAAATTTGATTTCAAAATATCTTTTCTAACTTCCTAATTTCTTATCTTTTCAAAATTTGTTTTAACTAACTAACTAACTTTTTGTTTATTTCTTAACTTTTTCAAAACTACCTAACTAACTCTCTCTCTCTAATTTTCGAAAATATCTTCCCTCTTTTTCAAAAATTTCTTTTTAATTAACTAATTATTTTTATTTTTATTTTTTATTTTAAAAATTTTCGAAAATTACTAACATTTTTCAAAAACCATTTTCGAAAATCACTAACTCTTTTTCAAAAATATTTTCGAAAATTCCCTCTCTCCCATCTTATTCTATTTATTCATTCATATCCTAACATCTCATCTCACATCTCTAGCCTCCTCACAGTTGTGTTTCTTCCATTATATTACATTCTTTGTCTCCCCCTCTTCTTCTACTCACACAGGGATCCCTATACTGTGGTATAAAGGATCTCTATTATTATTATTATTATTTTTCTGTGCCTTCTTCTTTGTCATATGAGCAGGAGCAAGGATAAAAACATTCTTGTGGAAGCAGATCCAGAACCTGAAAGGACTCTGAAGAGAAAATTAAGAGAAGCTAAATTACAACAATCCAGAAATAACCTTTCAGAAATTTTCGAACAAGAAGAGGAGATGGCAGCCGAAAATAATAATAATATAAGGAAGATGCTTGGTGACTTTACTGCACCTAATTCCAATTTACATGGAAGAAGCATCTCCATTCCTGCCATTGGAGCAAACAACTTTGAGCTAAAACCTCAGTTAGTTTCTCTGATGCAGCAGAACTGCAAGTTTCATGGACTTCCATCTGAAGATCCTTTTCAGTTCTTAACTGAGTTCTTGCAGATATGTGATACTATTAAGACTAATGGAGTAAATTCTGAAGTCTACAGGCTCATGCTTTTCCCTTTTGCTGTAAGAGACAGAGCTAGATTATGGTTGGATTCTCAACCCAAAGACAGCCTGAACTCTTGGGATAAGCTGGTCACGGCTTTCTTAGCCAAGTACTTTCCTCCTCAAAAGCTGAGCAAGCTTAGAGCTGATGTTCAAACCTTCAGACAGAAAGAAGGTGAATCCCTCTATGAAGCTTGGGAAAGATACAAACAGTTGACCAAAAAGTGTCCTTCTGACATGCTTTCAGAATGGACCATCCTGGATATATTCTATGATGGTTTATCTGAGCTATCAAAAATGTCACTGGACACTTCTGCAGGTGGATCCATTCACCTAAAGAAAACGCCTGCAGAAGCTCAAGAACTCATTGACATGGTTGCTAATAACCAGTTCATGTACACTTCTGAAAGGAATCCTGTGAGTAATGGGACGCCTATGAAGAAGGGAGTTCTTGAGGTTGATACTCTGAATGCCATATTGGCTCAGAATAAAATATTGACTCAGCAAGTCAATATGATCTCTCAGAGTCTGCATGGAATGCAAGCTGCATCCAACAGTACTCAAGAGGCTTCTCCTGAAGAAGAAGCTTATGATCCTGAGAACCCTGCAATAGCAGAGGTAAATTACATGGGTGAACCTTATGGAAACACCTATAACTCATCATGGAGAAATCATCCAAATTTCTCATGGAAGGATCAAAAGCCCCAACAAGGCTTTAATAATGGTGGAAGAAACAGGTTTAGCAATAGCAAGCCTTTTCCATCATCAACTCAGCAACAGACAGAGAACTCTGAACAAAATGCTTCTAATTTAGCAAATCTAGTCTCTGATCTATCTAAGGCCACTGTAAGTTTC
Source organism: Arachis ipaensis (assembly GCF_059453495.1). Lineage (NCBI taxonomy): Eukaryota > Viridiplantae > Streptophyta > Magnoliopsida > Fabales > Fabaceae > Arachis > Arachis ipaensis. Next base: position 131,915,166 of record NC_142435.1, read on the forward strand.
ATGAATGAAACAAGGTCTTCCATTAGAAATCTGGAAGCACAAGTGGGCCAGCTGAGTAAAAGGATCACTGAAATCCCTCCTAGTACTCTCCCAAGCAATACAGAAGAGAATCCAAAGGGAGAGTGCAAGGCCATTGACATAAGCGCCATGGCCGAACCTGTGAGGAGAGGAGAGGACGTGAATCCCAAGGAGGAAGACCTCCTGGGACGTCCAGTGATTAATAAGGAGCTTCCCTCTGAGGAACCAAAGGACTCTGAGGCCTATCTAGAGACCATAGAGATCCCATTGAATCTCCTTATGCCCTTCATGAGCTCTAATGAATATTCCTCTTTTGAAGAGAATGAGAATGTTACTGAAGAGCAAACTGCCAAGTTTCTTGGTGCAATCATGAAGCTGAATGCCAAATTATTTGGCATTGATACTTGGGAAGTTGAACCTCCCTTGTTCATCAATGAACTAAGTGATCTGGATCAACTGACATTGCCTCAGAAGAGACAGGATCCTGGAAAGTTCATAATACCCTGTACCATAGGCACCATGATCTTTAAGGCTCTGTGTGACCTTGGTTCAGGAATAAACCTCATGCCCCTCTCTGTAATAGAGAAACTGGGAATCTATGGGGTGCAAGCTGCTAAAATCTCATTAGAGATGGCAAACAGCTCTAGAAAACAGGCTTATGGACAAGTAGAGGACGTGTTAGTAAAGCTTGAAGGCCTTTACATCCCTGCTGATTTCATAGTCCTGGATACTGGAAAGGAAGAGGATGAATCCATCATCCTAGGAAGACCTTTCCTGGCCACAGCAAGAGCTGTGATTGATGTTGACAGAGGTGAAATATTCCTTCAATGGAATGAGAACTCCCTTGTGTTTAAAACTCAAGGATCTCCCTCTGCAACCATGGGGAGGAAGCAGAAAAAGCTTCTCTCCAAGCAGAGTCAACCAGAGCCCCCACAGTCAAACTCTAAGTTTGGTGTTGGGAGGCCACAACCAAACTCTAAGTTTGGTGTTGAACTCCCATATCCAAACTCTAAGTTTGGTGTTGGAGAGTCTCAACAAAGCTCTGCACATCTGTGAGGCTCCATGAGAGCCCACTGTCAAGCTATTGACATTAAAGAAGCGCTTGTTGGGAGGCAACCCAATGTTTATCTAATTCTTATTTTTATTGTTTTTCATGTTTTCTTAGGTTCATGATCATGTGGAGTCACAAAATAAACAAAAAATTCAAAAACGGAATCAAAAACAGCAGAAGAAAAATCACACCCTGGAGGAGCATCTGTCTGGCGTTCAAACGCCAGAACAGAGCATAGTTCTGGCGCTGAACGCCCAGAATGGGAGCATCCTGGCGCTGAACGCCCAGAACAAGCATGGTTCTGGCGTTCAACGCCAGAAATGGCAGCAAATGGGCGTTGAACGCCCAAAATGGGCACCAACCTGGCGCTGAACGCCCAGAGTTGTGTGCAAGGGCATTTTGCATGCCTAAATTGGTGCAGGGATGTAAATGCCTTGACACCTCAAGATCTGTGGACCTCACAGGATCACCTCAGGATCTGTGGACCCCACAGGATCCCCACCTACCTTCACTCACTCTCTTCTCTCTTCTCAATCATCCTCTGTTCCCAATAAACACTCATCCCTTCTGTCTTCCATTTACCACTCACACCCATACACCCACTTACCTTCAAAAATTCAACATCTCTTCCCCACCCAATCCCACCCATATGGCCGAATACACATCTCCCTCCATCTCCTCCATATCTTCTTCTTATTCTTCTATTCTTTCTTCTTTTGCTCGAGGGCGAGCAACATTCTAAGTTTGGTGTGGTAAAAGCATAGCTTTTTTGTTTTTTCCATAACCATTGATGGCACCTAAGGCCAGAGAAACCTCTAGAAAGAGGAAAGGAAAGACAAAAGCTTCCATCAAGGGTCTATAGCTCAGTGGTAGAATATTTGACTGCAAATCAAGAGATCCCTGAGATACCTCAGGGGATACATTTTCTTCCACACAATTATTGGAAGCAACTAAGGGTGGAACATCAAGAGCACTCCATCATCCTTCATGAAATCAGAGAAGATCTAAAAGCAATGAAGGAGGAGCAACAAAGACAAGGAAGAGACATATAAGAGCTCAAGGACATCATTAGTTCCTCAAGAAGGAAACGCCACCATTACTAAGGTGGATTCATTCCTTGTTCTTATTTCTTCTGTTTTTCGTTTTCTATGTTATGTGCTTATCTGTGTTTGTGTCTTCATTACATGATCATTAGTAGTTAGTAACTATGTCTTAAAGTTATAAATGTCCTATGAATCCATCACCTCTCTTAAATGAAAAATGTTTTAATTCAAAAGAACAAGAAGTACATGAGTTTCGAATTTATCCTTGAACTTAGTTTAATTATATTGATGTGGTGACAATGCTTCTTGTTTTCTGAATGTATGCTTGAACAGTGCATATGTCTTTTGAAGTTGTTGTTTAAGAATGTTAAATATGTTGGCTCTTGAAAGAATGATGACTAGGAGACATGTTATTTGATAATCTGAAAAATCATAAAAATGATTCTTGAAGCAAGAAAAAGCAGCAAAGAACAAAGCTTGCAGAAAAAAAAAATAGGCAAAAAAAAAAATATAGAAAGAAAAAGAAAAAGCAAGCAGAAAAAGCCAAAGCTCTTAAAACCAAGAGGCAAGAGCAAAAAGCCAATAACCCTTAAAACCAAAAGGCAAGGGAAATAAAAAGGATCCCAAGGCTTTGAGCATCAGTGGATAGGAGGGCCTAAAGGAATAAAATCCTGGTCTAAGCGGCTAAACCAAGCTGTCCCTAACCATGTGCTTGTGGCGTGTAGGTGTCAAGTGAAAACTTGAGACTGAGCGGTTAAAGTCAAGGTCCAAAGCAAAAAAAAAAAAGAGTGTGCTTAAGAACCCTGGACACCTCTAATTGGGGACTTTAGCAAAGCTGAGTCACAATCTGAAAGGGTTCACCCAATTATGTGTCTGTGGCATTTATGTATCCGGTGGTAATACTGGAAAACAAAGTGCTTAGGGCCACGGCCAAGACTCATAAAGAAGCTGTGTTCAAGAATCATCATACTGAACTAAGAGAGTCAATAACACTATTCGAAATCTGAAGTTCCTATAGATGCCAATCATTCTGAACCTCAATAGATAAAGTGAGATGCCAAAACTATTCAAGAGGCAAAAAGCTATAAGTCCCGCTCATATGATTGAAGCTCTGTTTCATTGATAGTTTGGAATTTATAGTATATTCTATTCTTTTTATCCTATTTTGATTTTCAGTTGCTTGGGGACAAGCAACAATTTAAGTTTGGTGTTGTGATGAGCGGATAATTTATACGCTTTTTGACATTGTTTTTAGTATGTTTTTAGTAGGATCTAGTTACTTTTAGGGATGTTTTTAATAGATTTTGTGTTAAATTCACATTTCTGGACTTTACTATGAGTTTGTGTGTTTTTCTGTGATTTCAGGTATTTTCTGGCTGAAATTGAGGGACTTGAGCAGAAATCAGATTCAGAGGTTGAAAAAGGACTGCTGATGCTGTTGGATTCTGACCTCCCTGCACTCAAAGTGGATTTTTTGGAGCTACAGAACTCGAAATGGCGCGCTTCCAATTGTGTTGGAAAGTAGACATCCAGGGATTTCCAGCAATATATAATAGTCCATACTTTGGCCAAAAATAGATGACGTAAACTGGCGTTCAACGCCAGTTTTCTACCCAAATCTGGCGTCCAGCGCCAGAAAAGGATCCAAAACCAGAGTTGAACGCCTAAACTGGCACAGAAACTGGCGTTCAATTCCACAAATGGCCTCTGCATGTGCAACACTTAAGCTCAGCCCAAACACACACCAAGTGGGCCCCGGAAGTGGATTTATGCATCAATTACTTACTCATGTAAACCCTAGTAGCTAGTTTATTATAAATAGGACCTCTTACTATTGTATTAGGTATCTTTGGTCTCAGTTTTAATCCATTGTTCATCTTAGGAGACTATTGATCTCGTTTAGGGGGCTGGCCATCTCGGCCATGCCTGGACCTTTCACTTATGTATTTTCAACGGTAGAGTTTCTACACTCCATAGATTAAGGTGTGGAGCTCTGCTGTTCCTCAAAGATTAATGCAAAGTACTACTGTTTTCTATTCAATTCTTCTTATTTCGCTTCTAAGATATCCATTCGCGCCCAAGAACGTGATGAAGGTGATGATTATGTGTGACGCTCATCATCCTTCTCCCTTATGAACGCGTGCCTGACAAACACTTCTGTTCTACATGAATTAAGCTAGAATGAGTATCTCTTAGATCTCCTAACCAGAATCTTCGTGGCGTAAGCTAGAATGATGGCGGCATTCAAGAGAATCCGGAAAGTCTAAACCTTGTTTGTGGTATTCTGAGTAGGATTCAATGATTGAATGACTGTGACGAGCTCCTAACTCGCGATTGCAGGGCGTTAGTGACAGACGCAAAAGGATAGTAAATCCTATTCCAGCATGATCGAGAACCGACAGATGAATAGCCGTGCTGTGACAGGGTGCGTGAGCATATTATTCACTGAGAGGATAAGATGAAGCCATTGGCAAGGGTGATGCCTCCAGACGATTAGCCGTGCCGTGACAGGGCATTGGATCATTTTCCCGAGAGATGACCGAAAGTAGCCGTTGACAGTGGTGATGTATCACATAAAGCCAGCCATGGAAAGGAGTAAGACTGACTGGATGAAGATAGCAGGAAAGCAGAGGTTCAGAGGAACGAAAAGCATCTCCATTCGCTTATCTGAAATTCCTACCAATGAATTACATAAGTATCTCTATCCCTATTTTATTATATAATATTCGAAAACACCATTATCACTTTATATCTGCCTGACTGAGAATTACAAGGTGACCATAGCTTGCTTCATACCAACAATCTCCGTGGGATTCGACCCTTACTCACGTAAGGTATTACTTGGACGACCCAGTGCACTTGCTGGTTAGTTGTATCGAAGTTGTGACAATTATGAATTAAGATCAGAGCACCAAGCTTTGGAGCCATTACCAGGATTTGTTCGAGCCTGGAGATCACAATTTCGTGCACCATTAAGTTGGGAGTCTACTCTGTCAACATGAATACCATCTTCGTTGTCTTATAAGAGAAGTAAAAAAGGGAACATGGTAATTAAAATCAATTGGAAGCAATTAAACAAATAATAAAATTTAAATGGAAAAATACTTCTTGCATTAATAAATTCTAAAAATAATCCAATTGTAACTCTGAACAAAGATTAAGGATATGAAAGAGTAAGGAAAAAAACAAACTAGAATAATAATGACTTCAACGGAGGTAGCAACTCTTTGTAATATCCAACTCAACAGCATAAAACTAGGAATCCTAAAACCTAGAGAGAGGAGAGAGCCTCTCTCTCTCTCTAGAAACTACATCTAAAACCTAAATTGTTAATTATGAGAAGTTATGAATGAATCATTTACTCTTCAGCCTCTAATCTGTGTTTTCTGGGCCGAAAACTGGGTCAAAAACAGCCCAGAAATTGCTGGGAAAGATTTCTGGGTCGCTGGATTTTTGTGCATGCAACGCGTACGCATGCGCGTCACCTATCTGTACGGCCACTATGGCAAATTATATATCATTTCGAAGCCCCGGATGTTAGCTTTACAACGCAACTAAAACTACCTCATTTTGACCTTTGTAGCTCAAGTTATGATTGATTTAGTGCGAGGAGGTCAGGCTGGACAGCTTTGCAATTCCTTTAATTTCTTGTATTCCTTCCACCTTTGCATGCTTCCTTTCCATCCTTTAAGCCATTCCTACCCTATAAACCCTGAAATCACTTAACACACATATCAAGGCATCGAATGGTAATAAGAGAGGATTAAAATTAGTAAAATTTAAGAGCAACGAAGTATGTTTTCAATTATAGCACAAAATCAGGAAGAGAATTGTAAAACCATACATTTTGTATGAATAAGTGTATGAAAGATTGATAAAATTCACTCAATTGAGCACAAGATAAACCATAAAATAGCGGTTTATCACCAATGCCTACAGTTAAGCAAAGCCTAAATCTATGTTCAAAAACGAAGCCTAAACATCAAAAGCCTGGAATGGTCTAATGCCTATGTACTGAAACTATTCAAGCACTCAATCAAATGAACAATGCACATGCAGAATCTAAATGGAAAAGCAAGTAGCATAACAACAGAACAAAGCTATCCAGATTAAGAGAGGGAAAAAGGAACTTACCAGGATAATAGTAATGATTGAAGGAGGCTGAAAAACTGGGGGAGATTTGGACGAAGCAGGGACTCGCAGCAAGGAACTTGGGAAGAGATGGGAGTAAACGAAAGAGATGTGATGATAGTGGAGAAGTGGAAGTGAAAGTGAAGGGAAACCAAAAGGAAACTGACACGTAAAGAAGCACGAAAGACAAGGGTATAATAGAATTTTCACGCGGGGTTTAAATCAATCATCAAGGGCATTAAATGCTCGGTGCAGAAATCGAGGCGACGTGGGACGTTCCCTCAAGGCGACGAGCCTTACTCGCTCGTAGGGGGCACGCCCGCACCACAACCAAGCAGCAACCCGACCAGGCGACGACACGTAAAGGAGAGCATAACGCGCCAACAACGCCACTCACGACCGCAGCTGGCACGTTGGGGGCACTGTTCTGGCCCGGCCCGGGTGGGTCATTATCCAGCCCGACCCGAGCAACCGACTAAGCAGACCCCCGCGCCCTAATCGCGACCCATATACCTACCTCCTGGCAGCCAGCTGTGTGATAGCTGGGAAAGGAAGCTTCCAGGAAAGGGACTTCCCCTGTGGGACCCGCTCTATTGACAGGGTATATATGGGGAGGGTCCTACCCCTCCCCCAAGGTACGCCACTACCACCCTTACTCTCACTGCCATCTGTGTCATTCCTGACTTGAGCGTCAGAGTGTCATTGCAGGTGGCTCCCCCCCCCCTTTACATCACAGCGACTCGGGAGGTCGTCTGTCCACACGTCCCACTCACCAGACTCAGATCCCGGCCGATTCCCACCTTCTCACCTAAGGAGCATCTCTGACCCGTTCGGCACACAAAGTCCCGAACAGCAGCCAATTACAACAATTGGATTTATGATAATATGGTCAATATGATTCACTTAATAAATATATCATATCAACAAATTTTGAAGCCATCAACAACGGAAGTGATAGAAAGACTAATATGAAATAAATTTGGTTAAAAAAATCTTCTGGAATCTAATTTGAAGAACAAATAATTTTTCAGGGACAAATTTGACCATAGTTTTACCAAATTTGTAATTAGGTATCTATATTTTTGTCTTTCGATTAGATTTTTACGTTGCTTTTAATTTTATAATTAGGTCATTTTTGTACCAAAAATATTAAAATTAACGAAATATTTTTTCTAAACAATATGTGGCCAAAGATTTAATTAGGTTCTTAATTGTGGATACCTTCAATTTGCAGAGAAGTATTCTGTTAAATCTAATATTTTTTATACAAAAAAAGACCTAATTACAAAACTAAAAATAGTATAAGAATTCAATTAAAAAAATAAAAACCTAATTATAAATTTAAAAAATTATAATGACTAACGGAATAATTAAACCTAACTTATTTAAAGTTTTATTTAAACATAATATTCAAAATTCAAATAAAATATATAAAAAATTATTTTATGTATTAAATATATATATAATTAAAATTAGCATACAATAATACATTATAATGTATAATTTATGCAATAATACATTATAATTAATAATTTATGCTTTAATTTCTAGAGAATAATAGAGAAATTTCTTTACAACACAATACTACAAAAACTTTTCATTGCTTTCAATTTCTTTCTTTATATTCCGATGTTCTTTGAACCAAACACAAGGCTAGTGTTGTCATAAAACTTCATAAAAAAAATAATACATCTATATTTTTTTAGAGATATTCTCCACATCCAAATAATTTTGGTATCCAAACTCATTTAAGTAATTTTAGGTTACACACTTTTTTTAATTTTTCTTCTTTCCTCACGCTTCTCCTCTTCTTCTTCTTCTCTTCTCCCCGCGCTTCTTCTTCTCACGCTCGTTTACGCACGGAGCTTCTTCTTCTTCATCTTCTTCTTCGCGTTCCTCCTCCTCCTCATTCTCCTCCTTCTTTTTCGTGTTCCTTCTTCCTCACGTGTATTCTCCTTATCGTCATTATTTTGTTGTTGTTGCTGCTGTATTTTTTTGTCTTTTTCTCCTTCTCTCCTTAGTGAAGAAGCAGTAGAAGGTGAGGAGGAAAAGTTTTAAATTGTGCAGAACAGAAATGAACCGAACATGTTATTATGGTGAAACAATTGTATAGTACTAAATGAATGGAGCATTATCCATTATATAAATTCAAATTCGAATAGCTTTCTGCATAATGAACCGAACACGTACTCATGGTGAAACAATTGTATAGTACTGAGTGAACGAAACATAATCCATTATATAAAATAAAATTCAAACAGCTTTCTGCATAATGAACCAAACACGTACTCATGGTGAAACAATTGTATAGTACTGACTGAACGAAACATAATCCATTATATAAAATCAAATTCAAAACACCTCTGTCTATAATTTAGAGATTATCAATTCAATTCAGATTCAGATTCAAATTCAGAACACCTGCGTCAATTCAATTCAATTCAATTCAATTGAAAAAATAATGTTTGTGTTGTTGGTGATGACAATAATGAAGAAGGAGGAGGAGGAGAAGCAGAAGAAGAAGAAAAGGAGGAGGAGGAGGAGGAGGAGGAGAGGCAGAAGAAGAATCTACGTGCGCAAAGAAGAAGAATGAGGAGGAAGAGGTATACGTGAATTTAAAAGAAGAAGAAGATAACGTATGTGTGTATTTGAAAGAAGAAGAAGAAGATAAAGCACATATAATGACTCTCTTTTTATAATAGTTTTTATTGGTGTTAGACTTACTTAAATAAAATTTTAATAAAAAATTCTTAGATGTATAGCATAGCTATTTTTTTAATAAAAAATGTGTATCATTCTAACCCAAAGTGATCAGATAGACTTCTTGTAATACTATCAAAACTTGATTCAAAGGAACTAACATCAAACTAATTGAATTAACCGAGAATTAGTTACACCAAGAAAAGAATTTAAATAGTAAAAGGCTAGTAAAGTAGGTGGATACAATGTACTTCTTCCTCATAAATAACTTCCTCAAGCCATTTACAACAAACAATTAAGTGTACGCAAAGATTCTACACCAATTGTGGAATTATAAACATGTGAGCACTTACTAAGATTATTAATTAAAAAATATCTTATAAAATTTCTTATACTATTATTAAAAGGAAATTTGTAAAAAATTTTATAATACTAATAAACCCTAAAATATATTTTAGAACACTTGTTAACTAACTTTTAAACATAAACATAATTTAATTTATTTATCAACCTACCATACAAGTGTTAAGTGTACACTAAAATTGATTACAAAATTGAATATATTAAAAGTACATAATGAATTAAAATATACATACATAACAATTAGTTTTTAATTTGGACATACTATTGTTATTTATTTATTAATTTGAACACAAAATAGTAGAAGAATTGGTTGTTAGCTCAAACTTTTGAATGGGGAAGTATAAAGAACCCTTTTTCCTCCTCAAAATTCCTATTGCTTAACCAGATTGATTAAGATTTGTACGAGAAGGCGGTGAGGCTCAAACAAAAACAAAAGAAGCAGCAATAATAATAATAATATGACCGTTAATTTAAAAATTGAAGCGATAAAGACACCTCGTAACCAAAGCCTGCGACCAAAAAAGAGAATCTCTGCCACTGCCACCACTTCGCTTCTCTCTCATCTTTGCACTCAAAACGAAGAACTCTATCCCATTACGACGCCGTTTTGGAACCCCAAAAACCCTTACAATCTTCATGAGCTAGCTACCGCTCTCTTTCTCTCTTCTTCACCAAGCTCCGATCTTTCATTCAGAATCGGAACCCCATTTGCGTTTTTATGCAATGGGCTGCGCGCAATCTAAGATCGATAATGAGGAATCAGTGGCAAGGTGTAAAGACCGAAAAGCCCTTATGAAAGAAGCGGTCGCCGCCCGAAACGCCTTCGCCGCCGGTCACTCTGGTTACGCCGTCGCACTCAAGAACACCGGCGCCGCCCTCAGCGACTACGCCCACGGCGAGACCAACCTCGCCGAACACCTTGATAACACCACCAACAACCACCACCATCCGCCGCCCCCTCCTCCGCCTCTCTCCGCCTCGGACAATCCCCAACCGCCGCCTCCTCCTCCCATAGACGACACCCTTCCTCCGCCTCCTCCTCCGTTGCCGAGCTTCTCACCTTCTCCTGTCCCTCTTAAACGCGCCGTTACCATGCCCCCCGCCATCGCCACCCAGCACCGCCGTAACATTGCCGCCGGAATGGGCGACACCGGCGCCATTGCCGAAGAGGACGAAGGAGAACAACAACAAAATAATGTCTCAAAGAAAAATGGTGGATCCGGTGACGCGCCGCCGTCGTCTCCGCCGAGGACGCCGGAGCTGAAGGCGGTTCCGCCGATGCCGGAGGCAAAAGGCATGGCCTGGGACTATTTTTTCATGGTAGATAACATGCCTGGCCCTTCTTTGGGTGATGCTGAAGATGATGACGTCATCAATGAAGAAGAAGAAGAAGAAGTTGAAGAAACTGAACATGTTAATGTTAGAAAGAAGAATGGTGTTATGATGGAGGAAGAGGTTGAACCTAAGACCCCTGAGAATGTTAAAGAAAAAGGTGGTGTTGTGGTTATGGAGGATCATCATGATTTGGAGATCTCAGAAGCTACGCACATTGAGCATTCAAAAACTGCACCTGCTGATTTCAGAAGAGCAATGAAGGTTGTTGTTCCAAGTGTTACTCTTTTGCAGATTTTGACCCTTCTTGATGATCACTTCCTCAAAGCTTCTGAGAGTTCTCAGGAAGTTAACAAGATGCTTGAAGCCACTAGGTTGCATTATCATTCCAATTTTGCTGACAATAGGGGTAACTTCCATTCTTTTTATTTCAATTGATTTTGTTAGTCATTTTAGTCCCGACTTCATATATGCAGATCATTTTATGGATCAGCTATTTGTTGTTATTTTGTGTCTCGTTTATTTATGGAATTTGTTTAAAAAACTTGGGCTGGAATATTGAATTGTATGTAGCAATCCATTGGCCAGCGTAGCTGTAGGAGACGCCCACGATGGATTAGTCTTTGTCTCTGTGGGAAACCAAAGGAGATTTAGTGAATTTGTTTGTTTCCCCTTTTGGAGTTGTGCGTGTGCGTGCGCGCGAGCATGTGTAATTGAAGCGTTTGGGAATTGAATGGTTTTATGGTGCTGATTTGCTGCAGGTCACATTGATCATTCTGCGAGAGTTATGCGCGTGATCACTTGGAATAGGTCGTTTAGAGGCGTGTCGAATGGTGGTGACGGCGCCAAGGATGATTTCGATTCAGAAGAATATGAAACTCATGCCACTGTTTTGGATAAGTTGTTAGCATGGGAAAAGAAGCTTTATGAGGAGGTGAAGGTAGGTATCATCTTCCATTTTCGACATTTCTTATCTTCATGAATCACCTTATTTGTTATTTTTCGTGTTAGTATCTTGTAATGGTTTACAAAAGCTTATACGTTATTGAGGTTTGCTGCTCTGCTTGTCGAACAGCAAGGCGAGCTTATGAAGTTCGAATACCAGCGAAAAGTCGCCATCCTAAACAAGCAGAAGAAACGTGGTGCCAGTGCCGAATCCTTGGAGAAAACCAAAGCTGCCGTAAGTCATTTGCACACGAGATATATAGTTGACATGCAGTCCATGGATTCAACAGTTTCCGAAGTGAATCATATCCGTGACGCACAGTTGTATCCGAAATTGGTCGCTCTTGTTAATGAGTAAGTTTGAGTTGCGCACTCTTTGAACAAATCTAATCCAGGATCCGAGTAATTAATGTTTCGAACTATTTGCTAGAGTCTTAATCATGAACCTAATCGACTTCTCTTCAGGATGGCAAACATGTGGGAGACTATGTGCATGCATCACGACAGCCAGCTGAAAATCGTTATGGACCTCAAATCGGTTGATATTTCGCAAGCTCCTAAGGAAACAACCAAGCCTCATTACGACCGCAGCGTGCAACTTCTGAATGTTGTTCAAGAATGGCATTCTCAATTCGAGAAGCTTGTGACTCACCAGAAACAATACATACAAGCTCTTCATAGCTGGCTGAAGTTGAACCTCATCCCTATCGAAAGCAACCTAAAAGAGAAAATCTCGTCCCCACCGAAAGCCCAGAATCCGCCAATCCAAACCCTCCTCCTTGCTTGGCATGACTACGTTGACAAGCTCCCGGATGAGCTAGCAAAATCCGCCATTTCCTCCTTCGCTGCCGTGATCAAGACGATCATAAATCAGCAAGAGGAAGAGATGAAGCTAAAGGAGAAATGCGAGGAAACCAGAAAGGAATACCTGCGGAAAAACCAAGCGTTCGAGGAATGGTACCAGAAGTATTTACTCCGGCGAGGGTCCGAGGAAGCAGATCACGAAAGAGGAGAGGAAGTAAACACAAACAACCCTGTCTCGGAGAAGCAATTCGTCGTTGAGAGCTTGAAGAAGAGACTGGAAGAGGAAGTCGAAGCTCACCAAAAACTGTGTCTTCAGGTTCGAGAGAAGTCGCTACAAAGTCTCAAAACTCGCCTGCCTGAGCTCTTCCGCGCGCTATCAGACTATGCTCATGCGAGCGCCGACGCATACCAGAAACTCAAGGCAGTCACACAATCACAAGAAGGTGGCACAGCATGACAATGTAAATGCTTTTGTTTTGAGAAGCCTATGTAGGTTTTTTCTGTTCAAACTTGAGGCCTTTGTTCATTATCATGACACAAGTGTGTGTGAAAATGCATATTTATGAATCTTGTGTTAAAATTTTGTCATAGATCATAGGCCTTTGATGGAAGCTTATTGCTCAAGTGTGTATGATATGATTTATTTATTTATTGTTATTCAATTAATTAGCCTAAAATGGGTTTAAGATTGTTGACTTTCACCAAATTATATGTTGACTCATGATCAATATGATGTGTATCCTAATCAAGTGGTGAAAGAAGTCTCTGCTTACAACTACCATATTTGGTTTTGAAATACGTAATGAAGTACAAACATTAGTCACAAAAACCACGTTCTTGTAAATTATCTATGGAAGATCAAACATTCACAAGGTATATTCAGAGACTGAGTTTATTTTTATTTGATAAATTCAACTTAAAAGTGGATCGTTTTATAGATGAAATTTTTGTAAATTATTCTTCCAAGTTTCAATAGTTTGAAATGTTTTTATTTTTTCATATATAATTTTGGCACTGAATTTTTTTTTTGGGGATAGTAATTTTGCTATTCTAAAAATTAAAATGGTAATGCTAGGTGGGAGACAAAAAAAATAACTCAAACTTACTTTATTTAGCATTCATTAATTATTCAAATTTTGGCTTTTTTGATTAATTTTTTTTGTTATCAAATGTTTTCGAAATTAAAATTATCAATCATTTATGGTATGTTATTTCTAAATTATGCTCAATAATTATCATTGCATTTTAAGAAAAGTATCGTTATTAATTACGCTCAATAAGAAAAATGTTTGCTATTAATTATAGGGTAAAGTGATAAATAAATTCTTAAAATTTATACTTTAGATAAATTAATTTCTACCAAAGTACTACTAAAGTCCTTCCCAAAAACATAGACATGGATAAGTTAGATTAATTAGAGATAATATATTCACATCTACTTTCGTGAAGGACTTTATTGATACTTTTTTTCTTTATGAATTTATCTATCAAAAATATAAATTTTTAAAAATTTATTTGTCAATTTACTCTTAATTTTAAGAACGACAAATTCATTCTCCATTATTTAATATAATTATCATTGTATTTTTATATTCCCATATTGTTCATCCTTGTATAAAAAATTAGTTTAGTTTTTGCCAAAACTTGTATTCCATCTCATGGATAGTGACAATTATTTTCAAAAAAAATTCTCATGTCAGATTAACATGGTATTAAAATTCATAGTAATGTATAGCACAATTCATTAAAAATAGGGTTAAATTAACATGTGTCTTAAAAATATATGTTAAATTTATTATTTAAAAAAAATTATAAAAAATCTAAAGTTTAATTTTAAAATGTTTATTTTATGTTTATTAAAATCCTATAATATCTCTTAACTCAATAGGTTAAAAATTAATTTGTTATGAATTTAAATTTTATTTAAAAATTTAAAATTAGCCAATAATAAATTACTATATACACAAAACAAAATTTAAATTCTAAATACTTATTTAAATAAACTAACAAACTAAGCACAATATTAATCTAAAATTAGTTAGAATACAGGTTGGTTAAACTCTTCAAAATATACAAAGATTAATCAAGAATTTATTATGCATACATTTCAATGGGAAGGAAGAACAGAGAATTAGGCGGCTGGCAATTGATGACTAATTCGGCGGTCTTACTTTTTGACACTTATTTAATGAAAAATAAAATAGTGTATTTTCTCTATTACTCTATTCATTATACTCTATAATATTCAAAAGTACCTAATAAATCAATACACCTGTCACTAATAATGAAGATAACAACGTCTTAAACAATGAGACTACTTAGCTTCAAGAATTGGGTATTAATTAGTTGGTGTATTAAACATTATCACACAAATTAGTCATATTTGATGCCCATATAAGATGGTCTTTATAGGATTTGAGAACATAAAATAAAATGGATATGAAGAAGAATTGGTTGAGTTCAAGCGTTACTAATTCAAGAGAGAGCATAAGGTTGGGTAGAAGCTATACAAAACCACACTATAGAAGCTATTATTCATCACCAAGTGGCAATAATTGTGAAGGAAGCAACTCAAAGAGAGTTTGGAAGATTATTTGGAGGAAGCTAAAGAGGGACAAGAAGAAAGTTTATGTTTCTCCGGCGGCCGCGATGGCAAGGGATGGTGTTTATGATCCGGAAACTTACTCGATGAATTTCGATCATGGAATGGGGTGGATGGAACCCGACAACCTCCCCCGGTCGTTCTCGGCGAGGTATGCCGATCCTTCTAGGTTGATCTTGCCGCCAAAAGATTTGTTGAGTTGAATTTAAAAACCTATCTATGTAAAAAGGCAATGTCTTCCTTCTTGTACACTTTTTTATTCTATAATTATATGGTATATATACTCTCTATGATTCTAAATAACTATTTATTTTTTAATAAAAATTACAATATGCACATAAAAAACTAGTCTTTAAATCAATTATGGTATATTTATATATGAATATATTCTTGTTTAATTAATTTTTAATGTGTATTTTATATCTGAACATATATTGTATAGGACGACTAATTTGTTTAAAGAATAGTAATTTAGAATTAAATGAAATATCTCTTTTTGGTTTTTGTGGCTTTGTGGATAAGAATTTGGGTCAATTATTCAAGTTATGATGATATTTATTAGAAAAGATATGAATGAATGATGGATTATCTCTGCTTCTTGTTCCTAATTAAAATTTGTTGGTTTGAGTGATGATCTTAACTTTCATTATCTGTGTTTGTTGCTTGAGGGAATTCAATTATTATGATGCTGTATTGAGGTTGACTTGATGATTCATAATAATGAAAGGAAAATAGCAACAAACCCAAACCATATTACAAAATTAAAATAAATAAATACTGATTGAATTTGTCAAACTTGCGTAGATGAAGATGATGATGGAACATACTCTAGCTTGGATCAAGTTCTGATTAACACATCAAATTATTATTTTACCAATCTTATTACTTTACATTTTTTTTCTTTAGCTCATGTTTTATACTTTGATAAATGAAAAATAAAATAAACATTTTAATTCTTTATTTATTTTTTATTATTGGATGGTATGTAGGATTCTACTTAAATTAACTCCCCACTTAATTAACATTGGATAAAGTATGAATGATGAACACAATATTTTATACTATTTATAGTTAACTGTACTATATATACGCATAACATAATTTAGATTTAGTTTACAAAAATATAAATACAGAAAGGTGTTGAAAAAAGGATATAGATGTTGAATACAGAAGTTTGCAAAATTTTGTCCACTATAAAATAAATATAAAGATATCTTATTTATATATATAAATTGTCCAAGTCATTTTTCTATTTTCTCTTTTTTTTTTTTTTTGACATATATAATACACACGTCCACTCACATACACTACACTAGAAATTCTTTTTTATGAGTATTTTTTGTATTTTCAGTATTTTTTTTTTCACAATTTTGTGAAAAAAAAGTGACGCAAACAGAAAGTAAAATTTTATTATTTTCACTGTTTTCTTTTTTCTTTATAAAATACTAAAAATAAAAACAAATATTTCAAACGAGAAATATATATATATATATATATATATATATATATATATATATATATATATATATATATATATATATATATATACATATCAACATGATTATTTTGTATTTTTGTTTTCACTATATTTTCATGATTTCATCTATATATATATATATATATATATATATATATATATATATATATATATACTATCTCTATAACCAAACAGTAGGTTATTAAATTTGCTTCTAGAAGATGAGAAGAATGAGAATGAATGTTTTGGTTCTGTTTGGAGTGTGTATTTATTCTATGAACAAGTATCATAAATCTCCAACTACCTACATATGGAAAATTGAACTACTTTAGTAAGACTGAAAATGGTGTTGAAATGAATGAATGATTCATGAATAACTATGAAAACAATGTTTTGGCTATACGAATAACTATGAAAATTGAATATATCCCATGAAATATTTTTTTATTAAAAAATACTTTTATATCTTTTCTTCATCAAAATACAAAATTATTTTTTCTAATAAAAAATACTCTTTTAAAAAGAGGAAAAGAATACTCAGTTCAAAAACCAGAACCAAACACACCTTAATATGTTTCCACCACCACATAACGGAAAAGAAATCAACATACATGAAAAACATTGATTTTTTTTTTAAAAAAAAAAAAAAGAAAACAAAGATACACTAAAATTAGGAATTATACAGGATTTTTGGAAGAGGAAAATGAGAATTAAAAAACAAAACCCCAAATTTAAAGGAAAATGTGTAAGAGCACTAGTTGAACGATCTACGAAAGTACGATATCAATAAAAATATGTAGCAAAATTAAAAAGAAAACCGTTTTTCCATGAAAATAGTAAATTTAATTCCTATGAAAAATGAAAAAATAGTAAGCTTAAATTCTTCAAATCATTCACACTTGCTTAATGTAGGATAACTTTTTATTATTATTATTATTATTATTATTATTATTATTATTATTATTGTTATTATTATTATTATTATTATTATTATTATTATTATTTCCGAAGAGGACCTAATTATTTATGTTTGGGGAGAAGTCCTCTTTTTTATTAGTTTGCAGATGAGTCCATAAAAAATAGAAACAAAATTATAAATTAGAATATGCTTCTTTCACATGTATAAACCAATATGTGCACATGATGTATACCTGATTTTAGAAACCAATATGCTTCTTTCATTGAGTTATGTAATTTTATTAATCAAAATCCATATTATAAAATTATTAAATTAGGTAATAAATTAATAGTAACTAAGACTAATTCAGATTGCTAGAGTTGCACGCTGTTTGTTTTCTAGAGAAACGCATGGATTATGATTAAATAAATCAAAAGTACATTTTAGTATACCTGTAATAATTTTTATTCTTCAAAAGAATCGTCACATGAATTAAATTTATTATTTTTCATTGGTTTCTTTAGCAGCAATTTGAGAAAAAAAACAACACTCTTATGTCATCAAATTAACTTAAATAAATGGTGATCCTATCTGCATCATATGATGAGTTATTCCTATTATTACACATTTACACTACATGTGGAAAGTATTCCTTGTATAAAAAAGTGGACAGCAATATTGAGATTAAGAATTAAAATCTTTTTGCCTACCTAATCATCAAACGGTTCTTTTTTAATTTCTTTCCTAGTCTAATATTATACTTAATTTGATAAAACATTATAAAAATGTGTTTGTACTTTTTAAAACTATAAACATCTCGCTTTATATTTAATAAATAATAAAAATTATGTATTTGTATTTCTAATTTTAAAAATTAAAGATGTTTTTCGAATTATAATTATATATTAATAAATATTTAAATTTAAATTTATATTTATTATAATTTTTTATATTATTATTTTTATTTATTAAAAATTATTTTTAATTTAATTTATCAAATATAAATACTATCATTTTTAAAAAGTAAAAACTTTATCACTTAGTCCTTAATGTGTCACATAAAATGTTTCATAAAACAAAAAATTAGTTATTATCTAATCCTGCATATTTATATATTATTTTACTTATTTTTATAAGAATTTAATTTTAATATGCTATCAATGTAAAGTATTTTTACACATACATTCAATTATATAATATCATATCAGCAAAAAAAATATTTTTTTTACGTTGACTACTTGAATAGTCATCTAAAAAAATAGATATAATTGCACGAGCATCAAAATTAAACTCATTTTTATAATAAAATAATATATTATTCTTTTACAACAAAATAATCAAATTTGACATAAAAAATAATCAAATCTTTTTATAACAATAGTATAATCAAACTTTTTCATAAACACCGAATATTTACTTATATTCGTATGGCAATTGATTGATAGTTAATTTTTGTTGTCCATAAAATATGAATCATATGTTAATTGTCTCCATTAACAATTCGTACAGAGTCTAAAAATATAATTGAAACTTATTTTAAAAACCATATGTATGAAGTTAAAATAATAAAGTGTATTTAAACAAAAAACATAAGTATGAAATTTAAATTACAAATAAAGTGTTAATTATAAAATTAAGGCTTAAATTAAACGCACATCCTAGATTGCTAAAGACACACCTTTTACTACATATGGACAAAAATACCCATATCATTTTGCAACTATGAATAGTTAATATAAGAAAAAAAAATTAAGGATATTTTTAGCTATTTACCATAAAGGTGTATCCTAACAATTTATATAGCATAACCCTTAAATTAAAACAAAGATAATATATTATATAAAAAAGGTGAAAACGACAATTATTAAGGAGCAAAAGTATAGGCAATTGATTCCATTATTTTTACTATATGAGATCATGATGAACATGATCATAATGCGACGAGAAAACGGTTCAAAGTTGTGAGAGAGAGAATAATTTCCAGTTTATGGTTTTCTTTAATTTCTTTGTGTTGTGACATAAGTCATATAATGCTAAACATATCAGCCGAAAGGTTTTCCAACCTTTTTATATATGTGGGACTGCCTACACGTGATAAGGTCATTATTATATACCTCTTATTCAAATTAAAGCATTGTAATTAGTCACCTCAAATAATTTTTATATTATTAAAAATATATTTATTTATATTATCTTCTTCTCTTCATTTAAATTTTTAAAATGAATAATATCATAATATATACTCTAAAAATTATATTTAAAATACTGTTTTACAGTTTACGAGATTTTGATAACAGCACTAATTAAAAATAATAAAAAAAAGAAATTTTTTATTTTTTAAATAAAAAAATAACCTAGAAAAAAATTTGGATTATAAACTTTAAAATAGATTATAATTGAAATAAGAATTTTAAGTTAAAAATTAGTTTATGAGCAAAAATAATATTTTAAATCTTATGATTATAACTAATGATTATATAATGATTTTACCAATTTAACTTCAAGTATTCAATGTTAAAAGTATACTATAAGCAATTATTTTATCTCTTTTTTGTAATTATATATAGCTATATCTCTGATGACTTTAAAAACGGTGACTATAAGTGATTAAAAGTTGATCATTAAATGAAAAAGTGATATTTATTTTATGTCAAATTATAAATAATTTTTATCGTATACATAAAATACTATTTATCATTAATTTTGTGTTGATAATTTAAAATTTTACTGTATAGATAAAAGTGGAATTTAAGAAAATAAAAAGTGTAAGTGTAATTTTTAATATTTATTTCTTTAAATAAAATTAAGTTCTCTTTCTTTTTTTATTCTTAGCTGGAATGAAGCTCAAAAAAAAATCTCCTTCTCTAACTAAAGCAAAAAATAAGAGAACTAGAGAATAAAAAAAAAATTAGCAGGAGTGATATCTTCTTCTTATTTTCTGTTTTTATGGAGTCAAATAGTTAGAGACCACTATCCTTCTAACGTTGAGGTAGTAGGTGATGGGTAGTAAAAATGACGGCAAATCTGGGAATCTGCTCATTGACTCAGTTGTCAAGTCTAACCTCAATAGCTCAACTAAAATTCGACCGGAACACATCTTAATACTAACGAAGAGGATCTTCTACGCCTCCATCGCAAGTTCTCCACCACCCTAAAACGAGATAAAACCTAATTTGTTTTTTAAATATTACACATTCAATCTTTCAAGAAAAAGAAATATGTGGTTTTTATTTTTTTTATTATTATTTTATTCTTTCTTTTACGAAAGTAATTAAACAAAGGAAAAAAATTACTGCATTTTATTAAGAAAATTATCGCACCATGTTAAAATTCTTGAAAAATGGTTAACTGAGTCCATAGGATAATTTTCTTCTACATGTCAATATATGATAGGTGGGTCATATGTAATCAGCTTAGCCACCAAACATTTAAAGCCACTATATATATATAACTGGTTTTTAATTGAGTAGTTTGAACATAAATTGACTGTTGTTCCAAAATTATTTATTCGAAAAAATAATTATATAAATAAAAGACTATTAAAATAAGTTTAGTTTTTAGCCTTCCTAATAAATAATACACATACAATACAACACACGTATACATATTTGTCTAGAATTATTTATAAATATGAGATTTTATTCTAAAAAAGTTGATTTATGCTAAAAGTTTTTACATGGGTGACTTCCAGAAGCATTCTTGCATGGCATTTGGTTCTGATTCCTTGACTCAACTCCCACTACAAGAAAATAAGCAGTGTGCCTGACGATTAAAAAAAAGGAAAAATATAAATTGAAATTTTTAGTTACAACTCAGCAATCATTTTGCACTGAATTAACATCTACCTTTTACTCTACTTATTTTGATTTTTTTAGATATATTTCAAAATACATGCATTGATTCATAAATATATTAAAAGATAAAGTATATTTTTTTTTTCTAAAATTTGACAAAAAATTTAAAAATATTTTTAAGTTTTATTTTGTTTTAATTTTGTCCCAAAAATTTTTTATTTGTATCAAATATATCATCGACGGCTAAATTTTCAAAAAATTTAAGACAAAATCTAACAATAATGCATGAAAATTATGTTTGATTTGCTTGTGTTGAGGATTGTTTTTATGAAATTGTTGTTGAATTGATTTTAAATTTTTTTTTAAAAATTAGCTGTTAGTGGTATATTGATGCAAATCGAAAACTTTTGGAATAAAATTAAAATAAAATAAAATTTAAAAATATTTTTAAAATTTTTATCAAACCTCAACGACCAGAAATACTTTACCCTATATTAAATTATAATATTTAAACTTGGACACGGGCACTAAAATGGTGACACACCAAAATCAAAATAGTAACTAACACTCACATGGAATATGTATACAAAATTTTAGAAATTTCATTACAAAAATATGTGGTCTGAAAATTTCTCCAAAAGAAAAAATAGAATAGCAAAAAACTAAAAAAGGAAACTTCTATTCTACGTATATGTTTGAGCCTTATTCAGCGGGTTTTCAAGTAATTTTTTTAAGGGGAATTCTATAGTGGTTATTAATTGTTGCCTAACTTTTGTCTAACTTATTTTTTGTGATAAGTTTTAAATTTTTAAAAATAATTTATTTTTATATTTTTTAAATTAAATATTAATTTTTAATCCTTTTTAATAAATAAGCACCACTCTTTAGGTACCATAACATTCACTTTTTTTAATAGGAAGTGTGTCTGATGTTGGATGTTTTTTATTTGATTTTTTGTATTCAAAGTTGATAAGTTTTAAATAATGGAGTGATTTAGTTATGTTTTAAAATTGATGGCTTCGTATGTGTTAAATGGTTTCATCATTGATAAACTATTATTTTATGGTTTATCTTGTATTTAATTGAGTGGATTTTATCAACTCTTTACCACTTATTCATACTATTTGCATAGTTTTACATTTGCCTTCCTAATTATGTGTTTTGATTGAAAACATGTTTTCTATGGTTTTAAATTACTTATTATTAATCCTCTCTTATTACCATTAGATGCCTTGATATGTGTGTTAAGTGATTTCAGAGATTACAGGGCAGGAATGACTCAGAGGATGGAAAGGAAGCATGCAAAAGTGGAAGGAATACAAGAAGTTGGAGAAATTCCTAAGCTGTCCAGCCTGACCTCTTCACACTCAAACGGCTATAACTTTAGCTATAAGGGTCCAAACGATGCAGTTCCAGTTGCGTTGAAAAGCTAACGTCCGGGGCTTCAATTTGATATATAATATGTCATAGTTTCCCTGACGCTAGGTGACGCGAACGCGTGCTCCACGCGGCCGCGTCGCAGTGACGAAAAGTCAGCGTGTTTGAATTCGCAACCAGCGAATTCTGGGCTGTTTCTGACCCAGTTTGCGGTCCAGAAAACACAGATTAGAGGCTATAAAGTGGGAGAATCCATTCATTCAAAAAACAGGCTCTCATAATTCACTTTTCATGATTTAGATGTAGTTTTGAGGGAGGTTCTCTCCTCTCTCTTTATGATTAAGATTTAGATTTAGGATTTTATTCGCTTTCAGGATTATCTTTTTATCAGGTTCAATATTCCTTTTTATTTTTTTCTCAATTTTATTTATGAATTCTTCTATGTTACAAATTACTCTTTGAATTAATGTTATTTGAGGTATTTCAGTTTACAATTGCTTTCTTTTATTTATGTTACTTTTATCCCCAATCTGAAGACAATTTTATTCCAGTAGATTTACTTTTCCCCTTTCGGTCTTGGTTAAGAAATCAGTAACTCAGGAGTTATCAAACTCAAACATGATTGATAATCGTTATCTTTGCTAATTGAATTGGACTTCAATAATCCCAATCTTTCCTTAGGGATTAACTAGGATTTGAGGATCTAACTAATTAGTCACTTGACTTTCCTTTGCTCTAGCAAAGGTTAACTAAGTGGAATTAAGATCCAATTTTTATCATCATTGATAAGAATAACTAGGATAGGACTTCTAATTTCTCATACCTTGCCAAAAGTGTGTTTTACAGTTATTTATTTAATTTACAGTCTTTTACTTACTTTAATTGCAATTTAAATCACTTGTTCCTCATCTCCAAAACCCCAATTTACAATCTTCATAACCAATAATAAGAACATACTTCCCTGCAGTTCCTTGAGAAGACGACCTGAGGTTTAAATACTCGGTTATCAATTTTAAAGGGGTTTGTTACTTGTGACAACCAAAATATTTGTATGAAAGGACTTTTGTTGGTTTAGAAACTATACTTGCAACGAGGATTTATCTGCAAATTTCTAGACCACACAAAAGTTCTCTCATCAAAATGGCGCCGTTGCCGGGGAGCTGCAACTGTGTGCCTTATTATTGGTTATTGTAAATATTTTTCTTTTACTTGTCTATTTGTTTTTATTTTTCCCTTTTATTTTTATTAGTCACTATGAATTTTTACCCCTCTCGCTTTGAGTTTGGTTCTAATATTGTTGAAAGGAATGAAAGTTATAACAGGAACATGCATCAAGGTCAGAGCAATCAAAGATGGATGGAGCCAAGAGGATCTGATCAACCCTTTAGGCAGCAACACCCTCCAAGATATCATGGATAAAGACCATTCTACAATGCATACCAAGGCAATAGACATGGTGGACAACCTCGTAGTTACCAACAAGCCCCACCCTATGCTTATAGGCCATCCTCTCAACACAACTTTGAACCACCACACTCACAAGCTCCTTTTCACCATTCGCCACCACATGATCCTCATTCACCCCGATTCCAATCTAATTACTCCCAAACACAACCACTTCCCAATGTACCACGTCCAAATCCATCACCCCGAGAATCAGAAGTTCGCCTCAAGGGAACAGTAGATCAACTTCAAACAACCCTTCATCAACTGGAGCAAGCAATAAGTCAATTACCTTCTAGACGTTCGGACATTCAAGAACCTCCCAAAGCCCCATGTGGACAATCTAATGAAGAGCGTAGCATGAAGGAGATATTAGAAACTCCAGTGGACAAGACAGAGCATGACTTCGTACTAGAACAAGTAAAGGAAGCTGTCATTATACAAGAAGAAGAGTTGGTTGAAGACTTAGGAGACGCTGAAGTTCCATGGGAACCTAGAGTTGTGGAGAATTCTATCAAGGACGTTACAACTGATGCTAAGGAGGATAGTGCACAATCCCCAAGGCAGGTATTTCATGAAAAAATAGACAGAATAATCCAAGAAGCAATTTTCCTTGATGATGATAATCTCAAGTCAAGTTCTTCTAGTAATGAACTTGCATCCGCGAGTGAATTCTCTGAGATCGAAGAATCTTCCCCAAGCGAGTACGAAGATGATACGGAGGTAGATTTCTCTCAACCTCCAGTTTATGACTTAAGTGACAAGGAAGACATAGAAGGCTTTGATCAGGACATGGATACATTTGAAGAATCTTGCAAAGAAGTGAAGAATTTCACAGAAGAGCACAAGGGAGTAGAACTCACAGAACCACTGGAACCACCTATCCCAAGGCCATTACCACCCAATACAAGCTTCAAGTGGGTACAATCCTTAACCTTTAGCTTTATTTTTCCACTTGAATATGGTTTGCTTGAAACAGATGGCCAGCTTAGAGCTCTCTGCGGCTTTAAGAGTAAGAGGGAAATGGCTCGTGCTTAGAGCTGGTGCACAAAGTTCAGTAAGGTTCCACGCTTCAACTCGAAGTGTGTGGATTGGCATCATGATCTATCAAATAGATCTCGGAAAACGTTTGGTTATTCTGGTGAGAATCTAATTTCTAAACTACCCGGATGGAAAAATATAGATCAAGACGAAGGTGGATTTAAAAGCAAAGTTTGGGATCCTAGAATCTGTTCTGACATCCAACACCCCGGGAGCCTAAGAATCTGTTTGAAGCTGATCAAAGGCTTTACGTGCCTAGTTTGGGATCCCGGAGGCCATTGGAATTACAAACATTGGTGGAGATTCTTGGATGAATTCAAGCATAAGCCACCATAACAGGAAGCTCATCAATTGTCCAACTTAAGGACTTTAACTAAAAGTACTAGGTGGGAGACAACCCACCATGGTATGATCGTTTCTTTTTCAATTTTATTTCATGTTGTTTGTTTTTATTTTATTTTAATTTTATTGAACCTGGAATTATTCATAGCATCTACATTAGCATTGCATACTGCATAATTGCATAAAAAAAAAACGCATGCGACGCGGCAGCGTTGCTGACGCGTCCGCATCACTAGTGCGTTGGGAAGAAAAGAATTGAACAGAGAGTCATGCGAGAGCGTGGCTGGAGGCGTGCCTTAGGCACAAATATGTCCATGCGACCGCGTCGCCGACGCGGCCGCGTCATTTGCAAAATAGCTTCCCCACACGTCCGCGTCACCCACGCGACCGCGTGGCCCTGTAAATCGACGTAACAAGGGTGTATGGCCGAAAGTTGAGCTGGAATTGGGCTGGAATCGTACTGGAAGCCCAAGCCCTACCACGCGACCGTGTGCCCCACGCGACCGCGTGCCCCACGCGACCGCGTGCCCCACGCGACCGCGTGCCCCACGCGGCCGCGTCATTTTAAGAAAATGGCCATTGACGCGTTCACGTCAACTATGCGACCGCGTCACCCTAAAATTTGGCAAAACAAGTTTTCAAACAGAGAGTTGTGCGAACGCGAGGCTGCACTCGCGCCAATCGCACAAATCAGGTCACGCAATCGCGTGACCCACGCGTCCGCGTCACCTGACCTTATCGCGCACCACGTGACCGCGTCACGCACGCGTCCGCGTCGCCTGCGCCGCACAACTTATCCAAATCAACGCCAATTATCTTATCTTTTCTTTTCTAATCCTAATTTCTTCTTTCTCTCTCCTTTGTGACTTTCTTTTTTCTTCTCATCCTTTTTCACTTTCATTTTATTTTATTTAATTTATTTGCATACTTTCATTCATTGCATTTTAATTTTGTGCATATTTTTATTTTTTTTCTAAATTTATTATTTTACTATTGGTGTTAAATGTTCTTAGTCAACTGTTGCATCTTTTCTTGAATTATTTTTAGTGACTTGTTTTACACTGTGGGATGATATTAATTATCTGCCAATGCCAATCTTTTATGATATTTGCCTTTCATTTGCATTGACATGAACTTATATTGATATTTTCATTACCCACACTCCTCCCCTTTGTTGCAAATTTTGCACCACTAGTATGCCATGTGCTTCTATTATTTTCTCACGTACATGTTGAAGCTTCCATATAAATGAGACCCGTATCATTTGGCATTAACCCACCCATACTTCATTTATTTTCTTATCTTTATTTCTGGGTTACTTTTCTTCCCTTTTTCTTTCAGGATGGCCACCAGGAAGAGAACCAGAAGACGTTACATGGGAGAGACAAGCAAGTCCATCTGCCAAATCCTTGAAGAAAAACATCAGTTGGAACAACCCGTCCACTTGCAAATCTCAGCATGCACCGAGGACGGTGCAATCTTTAAATGTAGGGAGGTCGATACCGATCTCCATGGGTTAGTCACTCTTCTATCTCAACACCAATGGTTTATTTTCCTTGTTAGTTGTTGCATTTGCATATTTGATTGCATATTTATTTGATTTTGTGCATATTTTACCACTTGGTTGAAGTAATATTTTCTTTTTCAAGAAACCTTTTAGAGCACTTCACTAATTTGAATAAAATTTAATGTTACACTTGTTTGAAGAAATATTATACTGGAACATGGTTTAGAGCTTGAACACACAAAACCTGTGAGATTTTTGTGCCTATTTGAATTGGTTGTATTTTACCAACCAATATTTTATTTTTGGTGTGTGTTTTTCTCTCTAAAATTGTGATCTTTGTCTTGCTTAATTCTATATTTCCATGGTTTAATGTATGCATACACTTACATGATTGATGCCTTTGTTTCACTGAGCTTACATACCCATATGGCCTTAACCCTTCATTATCCCTTGCAAACCAATGTTGAGCATATTATACCCCTTTGTTCTTTACTTTAGCACATCATTAACCCTAAGCGGAAAACAATAATGTCCTTAATTTGAATCCTTGGTTAGCTTAGACTAGTGAGAGTGCTCATGAATTAAGTATGGGGAAAATTGAATTTGAAAACATTTGGTTTGAGAATTGAGTATGTTAGAATTTTCTGAAATATTGTGAAAAAAATATTTAGGACATGATTCATGCATCCAATAATTTAATCATATGCATTGAGAAAAAAATAAATAAATAATAATAAACAAAAAAAAACAAAAAAAAAGAGAAAAAGAAAAAGAAAAAGAGCAATTAAGCAAAAAGGGAACAAAATGCCCCAAAGTAAGTGGTGAAAGCAATGCATATGTACTGTACTTGAAATTAGAATGCATGAATATGTGGAAAAACATGGTTAATGGATAGTTAGATGTGGTATTATGATTACATGGATTGTCTTAAGTTAGGTGGAAAAAGTTTAAGTTAATTAAGGATTCAGATTTTAGTCCACTTGGCCAAATACAATCCTACCTTGACCCTAACCCCATTACAACCCTTAAAAGACCTCTTGATATGTGTATCTGTGCATTAAATTTATGTTGATTGTTAGATGAAGAGCAAGCCTTAGAAAGCAAGGTTAGTAGAGAATTGAGAGAATCGAACCTTAAACACTTGAGTGATTAGAGTGTATATACTACCAGTGAGGGTTCGATGCTCAATCCCTTGTTCCCTACTTTCATGAGCTATTTTCTTCTTGCAAGTCTATTTGTACTTCATTTTCATGATTTGAATTAGTGAAATCCAGTTCATATTTCTTCTTGAAAGATTTGTTTACTTTTAACTAAGTAGGTAGAAACATTTTGCATGTAGTTGCACTCATACAAGATAGGTTGCATTTCATACATTCTACTATTCCTCTTCATCTTTATAGCTTCTCTTGAGCTTAGCATGAGGACATGCTAATGTTTAAGTGTGGGGAGGTTGATAAACCACTATTTCATGGTTTATCTTGTGCTTAATTGAGTGGATTTTATCAACTCTTTACCCACTTATTCATACTATTTGCATGGTTTTACATTTGCCTTCCTAATTATGTGCTTTGATTGAAAACATGTTTTCTATGGTTTTAAATTACTTATTATTAATCCTCTCTTATTACCATTAGATGCCTTGATATGTGTGTTAAGTGATTTCAGAGATTACAGGGCAGGAATGGCTCAAAGGATGGAAAGGAAGCATGCAAAAGTGGAAGGAATACAAGAAGTTGGAGAAATTGCTAAGCTGTCCAGCCTGACCTCTTCGCACTCAAACGGCTATAACTTTAGCTACAGAGGTCCAAACGACACAGTTCCAGTTGCGTTGGAAAGCTAACGTCCGGGACTTCGATTTGATATATAATATGCCATAGTTGCTCTGACGCTAGGCGACGCGAACGTGTGTTCCACGCGGCCGCATCGCAGTGACAAAAAATCAGCGTGTTTGAATTCGCAACCAGCGAATTCTGGGCTGTTTCTGACCCAGTTTGCGGCCCAAAAAACACAGATTAGAGGCTATAAAGTGGGGGAATCCATTCATTCATAAAAAAGGCTCTCATAATTCACTTTTCATGATTTAGATGTAGTTTTGAGGGAGGTTCTCTCCTCTCTCTTTAGGATTAGGATTTAGATTTAGGATTTTATTCGCTTTCAGGATTATCTTTTTATCAGGTTCAATATTCCTTTTTATTTTGTTCTCAATTTTATTTATGAATTCTTCTATGTTACAGATTACTCTTTGAATTAATGTTATTTGAGGTATTTCAGTTTACAATTGCTTTCTTTTATTTATGTTACTTTTATCCCCAATCTGAAGACAATTTTATTCCAGTAGATTTACTTTTCCCCTTTCGGTCTTGGTTAAGAAATCAGTAACTCAGGAGTTATCAAACTCAAACATGATTGATAATCGTTATCTTTGCTAATTGAATTGAATTTCAATAATCCCAATCTTTCCTCAGGGATTAATTTGGATTTGAGGATCTAACTAATTAGTCACTTGACTTTCCTTTGCTCTAGCAAAGGTTAACTAAGTGGAATTAAGATTCAATTTTCATTATCATTGATAAGGATAACTAGGATAGGACTTCTAATTTCTCATACCTTGTCAAAAGTATGTTTTACAGTTATTTATTTAATTTACAGTCTTTTACTTACTTTAATTGCAATTTAAATCACTTGTTCCTCATCTCCAAAATCCCAATTTACAATCTTCATAACCAATAATAAGAACATACTTCCCTGCAGTTCCTTGAGAAGACGACCCGAGGTTTAAATACTCGTTATCAATTTTAAAGGGGTTTGTTACTTGTGACAACCAAAACGTTTGTATGAAATGACCTTTGTTGGTTTAGAAACTATACTTGCAACGAGGATTTATCTGCAAATTTCTAGACCACGCAAAATTTCTCTCATCAATCATCACCATCTCTTTGAATCTATAAAATGAGTTTAGTTTTAAGTTTTAATATGCGCCACTCTACAATTTTATTTATCAAGTTTTATAACTATATTTTTGTGTTTTTTTTTTTTTGTATGTCAAATTATTTGGTCTCTTCTTAAACTAGAAAAAAACCTGTGTTAGACATTTGTATCTTCTCTTTATTGTATTAGTGAGAAGTATTTTATTCTTGTTTATTTATCTTGAGAGTTGAGAATATATATCATTTGATTTTAATACTATGAGCTATTATTGGGTGTATGTGGAATCTAGAATTGAGTAGTAGAATATCACTACTTTAATATATCTTTAGGTGAAGTTATTGCATATTTTTTACCTCCTTCCATTTTTCAGAATGAAAGATTTGCTTGTTGCCTGAAACTTAAAGACTTAGGTTTTAAGACAATTCACATTAATTCCTTTTGTATCAACATTATTAATTTGCGCATGCACGTATACGTGCCCTACAAAAAATATTAAGTATTACCGAATTTAGCGTCACAAAGTAATAGCGAATTTATCAATGATAAAAACATCAAATTTATCAGGTTAAATTATTATCGACGGGTTTGCGTTTTCGACAGTAAATTTACAAGTAAAAATTGAAGGAAAAACAAAAAAAATAGGCGCATAATGTAGGATTAGATTTACTGTCGTAAAAATCTGCCGGTAAACTTATTTAGTGAAAGACTGCGTTTTGGTGACCCATAATTTTGTCCTAAATTCGAAGCACGAATACTCTCTCTCCCTTCATTTTGACTCTCTCTCTCTCTCTCTACTCTTTCTTCTCCCACTCTCTCTCTAACCCTCTCCCTCCCCATCGTTCTGTCAGTCCCACCATCGGCCGCCGTTAGCCCCGCCGCCGCCTCCTCAATCCATCTCTCTCTCCCCTTTCTTCTTTCACACTCTCTCACCCTATCCCTCCCCGCCGCTCTATCAGCCCCGCCGTTAGCCCACCACCTTCTACTCAATCCGTCTCTCTCTTCCCTTTCTTCTTCCATACTCTCTATAACCTTATTCCTCCCCACCACTATGTTATCCTTGCCGCGCGTTAGCTCCGCCGCTGCATTCTCTCCGGCAACCCCTCTCCCTCACGCCGCCATCGACTTCTGCTAGCCGCCACCAACAGTGCTGGCCACCACCAACAGTGCTGGCCACTTATGTGCCTGCTTTCTCTAGTAAATAAATTTCTGTTTTTGTTTTTGTTAAATTTAGGATTAATTTAGATTTTAGTTGTTAATTAGTATTATGATTTAGTTAGAAATAATTTTTTTGTTTAGCCTTAAAAATATTTGTATATTAATTTTTTAAGACTAAAATATCCATTTTTTAAATTTTTAAAAATTTGGTTTTTTTTTTTTTTTTTGGTTAATTTGATACCCGTAGAATTCTATTTATTTCCTAACATCAGACAGTTATTATACGAGTGTCCCATGCACATTTGTGATTCATATTATCAAATCAAAAAGGAAAAGAAATTTGTTAAAGTGATGAAATTAATAAAATAAAAAATTATTAATTATAATTTTTATCAAGTATAAATTTTGCTATTTTAGTTTAAGAATGATGAAATCTATATTTTTTTTATTTTATTATCTTCCACATTACAACAATTCCTTAAGATAGCGACGATTATTTTGCGGCGGTTGTGTGAAACCGCCGCGAAACGACAACCTGCGACGCATATAGCGGCGGTTAGGGGTTGGGGCCGCAATCAGGCCGACATTTAGCGGCGGTTTTTCAATCAGGTATGCATTTCGCGGCGTCTTTTCGAAAACCGCCGCTATATGTACCCTGGTGAGTTATTGTTTTACATTTTGCGGCGATTTTGTTTAAACCGCCGCAAAATGCGTATTACCACATATTGCAATATTTTCTTTAGTAATAACCATCTGGGTATAATCTAGTTAAGTAAACACTACTATCTTAAGCTACATATGTTTAAATCATTGTTACATCAATTTATATATGGTCCAAAAGTATATAAAGAGTACAATGAAAAGTACATTTAATAATATCCATAATAAATATAATAAATAAAAATAATAATAATTATAAATATTTTTTATAAATTATTAAAAATCAAACATTTTCTAAAAATAATAATTATAAATATTTTCTATAAATTATTAAAAATAATAATTAAAAATATTTTCTACAAATCATTAAAAATTCAAAAATTTATAATTTTACCAAAATTATCATTTTAAATTTTAAATTTTTTATTTTAATAATTTGTTGAGCATTTATTAAAATAAAAAATTTAAAATTTTTATTAATAACAATCTTAACCTGTATTCTTAGATATAAGAATTTATAATAACAAAATTCAAAATTAATTAATATTTTACCAAAATTAAATACTAAATAGAATAAAAATATTTTTATATAAAACCAATTAATGATCTGCATATTATCATGGTTAATAAATTTAATAATACTAACTAACTAACAAATATAATATTTTTGGCAAATATTTCACTAATTTTAAATATTAAAGACTAAATTCTAAATATTAATAAATATTTTTAGAAAATGTTATATTTTTAATAATTTATAAAAAATATTTATAATTATTTTTTTGTTATTTGTTATTGAATGGACTCTTTATTGAATTTATTATGGATATAATTAAATGTACTCTTTATATACGCTTGGATCATATATAAATAGATGTAAATTAATTCGATCTACTATGGTCTAAAATTAATTCGAAATAGACCGATTTAAATTACTAGGAACGTCCTAGCATGCATAATTTAAATCACCCTAATTTAAACTCCCCTAAGATTACATGCAAGCATAATTCGAATTGGACAAATTTGAATTACAAGCATCATTACTAATTCGAATAGGAATAATTCGAATTAGTGTTGGTTTGTCTCATTCGAATAGGACTGATTCGAATTACATAAGAATGTGCTTTTGGGATATCCTGGTAATGTTTTTCAATTTGGTAGAATTGTGTAATTTGGTCGTCCATTTGGTTTAATTGTGCATTTTGCCCAATATATAAGGTACCTTTTATAACTATGATCAGATATAAAGTATACAACAAAAAAATTGTGTTGCAATCAAATGTGTTCGTATGATATATATAATTATTAGCGCTATATATCGAAGAGTCACTTGGCTTGGTGGCAGCATGACATTGTTAAAGCTTTTCCTTCTTCCAAGTTCAAGGTTCGAGCCTTGCCTTCTTCATTTGTGGAAGGCATTACATAGTTGATCCACACGTTGTGGGTTTATTGGTGGAAGCGCAGGTTTAATTGGACCACCGGACAGTCCGGTCCGATTTCAATAACTATGAATGAAAATAAATGAAAATACTGAAATTTGGCGGCGGTTTAGAACCGCCGCAAAACAAGT
Organism: Arachis ipaensis; assembly: GCF_059453495.1. Taxonomy (NCBI): domain Eukaryota; kingdom Viridiplantae; phylum Streptophyta; class Magnoliopsida; order Fabales; family Fabaceae; genus Arachis; species Arachis ipaensis. Next base: position 131,948,347 of record NC_142435.1, read on the forward strand.
GCTACTTTCGTTTATTGTTATTATAACCGCTGCAAAATTCATTCACATTTTGCGGTAATTATTCCAGCGGTTGACTAAAATCGCCGCTATCTGTTTTGCCGCGCCCTATCTTCTAGCGTTTTATGAAACCGTCGCGAAATGTTTTGCGGCGGTTCAAAATCGCTGTTAAACGGCTCCAGAAACCGCCGCTAAATGGTATTTTTGTTGTAGTGTTATTCAAATCAAAACAAGAAAAGAAAGAAAAAGAGAAAGAGAAACCTGAAGAAGTTGATGAGTTTGATCTTAGAGTCATCATCTATGTCGGAAGTGGTATCTAATGCTTGTTGCATGTGATGTAGCCACCTCTCTGCAGCTTCATGTGTCACATCAAATGCTCCATGCCTAGCTATTAGAGCAGGATGCCCTGCATTCCATTTAAAAAAAAAAACAAAAACAAAACAAAACTAACTTTCAATCTTTCATATGATTTGATTATTAAAAGAAATTAGTAAGAGTGTGTTTGAAAGGAAAAAAATGAGCTTGATTTGGATTGAATTGAATTATAATATAAATATTATATTTATAAAATATATATATGAAATAAAAATTTATTTAATTTGATAATTAATTTTTACATTTAGATTGAACTAATTTAAGAGTTTAACTAATATGTATCTTTACATGATAAATTTATCATTAATAAAAGATTTTATATTTTTATTATTTACTCTCTATTTATAAATTTTATATTACACAATCTTCCACTATTGTTGGTGTGCCTCTAGTTTTGTCAAATCATCACCGTCTATGAGAGCTAGTGAACTCCCTTAAAATCTAATCAAATCTACAAATCAATTCTTATTTTATATTTATTGTAAGTGAAAGAATAATTGATTTACAAATCAAAATCATTTTAATATATAAAAAACTATTAAAACACACTTTAAGATAGTATTTATTTTTAAATACTGAAATTAAAATTAGAGGATTGAAATTCAGTATTATTTTTTATGGTCAAAAATTAAAATTAAAATTTTAATTCTAAGACAAAATTTTAATCTCTTCAATATCTTTAGAAAATGAAGATAAAAGATATTGATTGAAAATAAGAACTGAAATTTTAATAATGTTTATTTTCAAAAATACCATCATCTAACTTTTCAAATTTTTATTCTATCCCTTCTACCATACTCACCACTTTAACCTCATCTCTATTCTACTTTTAATTCTTTATCTTATTATTGCATCTATTCCCACCAAATAAAATACTAAAACATAATTCAATTATATATATTTTATATTAAACACAATACAAAACTTAATTTAGTTATTGTTTCTCAGTTTTTATCTTTTAATCTTAATTTCTCAATTTCAGTCTTCCCTGCCATCGTTGTCTAATAGTTCAAGTTTAGTTATAAAACCATTATTTTAGTAGTCTTTTTCACATGCACACTGAATGGACTAATTTGCCTCTAGCATGAAAGGTTCTTAATTCACAATTACAAGGCGATATTAGATTATATAAGTTGATCGCAACATACATAAATGCACATTAACTTATAATATATACAACAGTAGTGTTAAAATCTTTATGACATTTGAATGGGACAATAATCCTCTATATTATTATTTAGATTCCATACCTCATTCAATGATAAAGGATGATATGAAATAATCAAATAAACAATACTCAATTGATATGATGAAATCAAATAATAATAAGTTGATGATAATAAAAGCATAGATAGGCATAAAGCCCTGAATGAACCCTATGGCAAACTTTAAGAATTCGAAAGTTACCTCTTCTCTGAGAGTAGAGAATAGGACCACCCATTCTTTGAACAAGAAACTCGTATTGATTTTGAATTGCTTCTTCTTTCTTAGACTTACCAAATATTGAACGAAACCATTCTTCCTCATCATTATAAACCCTGAAGAAAAATAATTTAAACACCAAACTATTCCTATATCCTTTTTATATAATAGAAAATAGGAAAAAAGAAAGAAGATAAAAAAATCTGTGTGTGGGTGTTTTTTTTATTGTATGCAAATATATATAAATAATAAAAAGTAGCCAAATTAAAATACTATTTATTTTAAAGAATCTTATATGTATAATTGTTAGAGTTAATATTTATTTGCAAATTGAAAGTATCCATAGTTAAAAACCTAATTAGATCTTTGATCATATATTTTTTAAGAGAAATATTCTGTTAATTTTAATATTTTTTACATAAAAAAGATCTAATTACAAAATTAAAAATAGTATAGGAACTTAATTGAAAAAAAAATTACAAGAACCTAATTAAAAATTTGATGAAATTATAGAAACCAACAAAATAATTAAACCTAATTTTTATGTATGTTTTTTTTGTATATCTTTTAGATTCGTATTAAATGTGATTGATAAAGAATTTTAAAAAAAATTGTCACCATAAAAGTATAAAATGAAGATGTAAAAAAATGACAAATATAAGTTTCTTATTATTTAATGAAGGTAAAACTTTAAAGGTGGTTGTTTTTATACGAAGTTATTAGTTGAAAAATATTAGATAATTTAATATGTTTAACTAAATTATTTTTTTTGGAGATTTGACTAAATTATTATTTAATAGTTATTAACTATTAATTTCACATAAAAATAATTAATAAATTTTATTTTTATTCATAAAAGAAATTTTCACATACATTCGGTGATAAAACTATGGCTGCTATAGATCGGATCTAATATCTGCACTTTTTGTCCTTGAATCAGAGATCGAATATATTCGCAAAAATAAAAATATTTTAACTTTTAAAAGAATCAACAAAATAAAAAAAATAAAATCCTAATTTAACATCAATGTTTATACTAAAATATACCAATTACAACCACCACACCAATAACAAAGGTATACATTCAGAAAATAAAAAACAAATTTTTTTTAATAATAGAAATAGAAACAATAAAATAGAAGTGAAATGAGCAGAAGCAGCAGATCAAGCAAAAACAACCAGAAACAAATCTGCATTTCAAATTTCAAAGAATCAACAAAATAATAAAAAAAAAGAATTGAAACCTTAATTTAGAAGTGAAATGAAGTAGAAGTGAAATGAGCAAAAGTAAATCTGTAACGGAAAAGCATAAACAAAAAGAAGAAATTGCAAATAACAAGAATCCGAGCGGCAAGTGGCGAGGAGCAAAGGTGAGCAGTGTGGAACAGCGGTGAGCGCGCGGAAAGCAGTAACAAGTAGCAAGCGAGAAGTAGTAACGAGCATGATGAACAACAAACAGTGATAGATTGAGAAAGAAAGAAGCAGAACGATGGTGCAGTGAAGAGGAGTGAAGTGAGGTAAAATGAGTCGAGCAAGGGGTGAGTGAGTGAGGAGTGAGTGATGACAACAAGGAGGAAGAGTAAGAGTAAGAGGATTAGGGTTTTTGAATGTTAAAATAGATATATTATTTTTATTTATTTATAATTTATTTATTTTGCGGATCTACGGATTAGATCCGCGAATACAAATTGGATATCTGCGATCCGATCTTATTAGAATGCAGATCAAATCTTATCTGATCTGATAACTATGCAGATCAAATAATATTCAAAATTTGCATATAATAAATACTACGAATTTACAGATATTATTCGATTCATGTTCATCCCTAGATAAAACAGCTTGTTTTATAATAAAAAGAAGGCGGCGCGACGTGCGGCAGCTCTAGAAAATGGATAATGATTTGTGTGATTATTTTTTGTACCATAAATAAAATGTGAATGAAATTAAGTTAACTCTTTTGAGTTTCTTTGTTTTTTAATTAAGCTTTTTTCATTAGTTGGTTCCATCCTTAGTTAATCTCGGTACTTTTTCTTTGCTGAATATAGCAATTTTAGTAAGTTTATCCATTTGAGAAGAATCAAAAGTTACTTTTTTGAACTTTTAATTTATGAAAAGTGGTAATATTAATATCTGGTGCAATTTTTAAACTTAACTTGTAGCTTTTTAAAAAGCTATTTAAATGTTTGGGGAAAAGTTAAAAAAAAAAATTACTTCTCTCATAATAAAAAGCTTTTTATCACATTTTTTTTAAAATAAATATTTTTAGAACTAAAAAATCAAATACAAACTAACTTATTTATAAACTACTTTTAATATAAGTATTTATTGTTTAAACTATTTTTTTAAAAAGAGTTTAATTAAACTGTTTACCCAAGCTAAACTAAATCAATTGGCTACATTCTCATGCTACAGATTAGGACTGATAATACATATCCTATCTACAAGTACCCAACCCGAACCAACCCGTTTGGGTAGGGTAGGCTACCCGACCCGCTGCGGGTAGAGTAGAGATTAGTCCGGGTATGCCTGTGGGTAGGGTAGGGTACGGGTTTAGGGTGTACCCTATCCTACCCTACCCGCACTCCATATATAACACATATTTTTATAAAAATTAGGTATATAGTGAAGGAAATGAGAGTTGAACCTACGACCTTCCTTATGTAATGACTTGCAATAAATAAGCAACCACTAAACTATTTAGTTAATTTAGTAATCTAAAATATATTAATTTTTTATTTTTTATTTTATTAATATGTATGAAATTTAGAATGATTAAATTTTATATTTGTTTTGAAAAAAATTGGTATTTTTGCGGGTAGGGTAGGATTTAAAACTTTAGAGTGCGGGTAAGGTTATGGTTAAAAGATTCTCAACAGATAGAGTAGAACAGAATTTTAATAAATTTTTTAACCTGCGAATAAAATTAGGGTAAGATCCAAACTCTATCCTACTTTATCCTATCCATTGCCACCCCTGCTACAGATCACACGCTTTATGACCATTAGAGCCGTCGATTTGTCTCCCCATCAATGGCCACAAACTTCTCATGTCACTTCTCCCCTTCCCCCAAAAATAAACACTTTCAATTTCCGCCTTCACCACCACCAAAATCAAACTCACCCTAAACCCTATATAACAATCCCCAAATTTGTTTGACACTCACCATCTCAATTCTCCTTCAATTTCAGAATTTTCCCTTAAAATTTATATTAATTTGTTTCATATAAGTGTAAATTAAGTTTAAAAAATATAAAGATTGTAACAGATATTTCGAAAAAGAAACTCTTGTAGAAGTTGTTCAATCCTAACTAACTAACTGAGTAACACTTACCTCAAGTGAAAGTCATAACTAACTTTGAAGTGTTAGTTAAGGAGTTTAGAATCAAATTGAGTTAGATAGAGATAGAGTACCTGTTGTAGAAATTGGTGGAGAGGTTAATAAAGGTTTGGAGGCCCAATTTCTGAAAGAGATTGGCGCCGCCGCCATCGTCGTCAATGGCGAAAGCAAGGGTGGTCTCAACTCCGCTCCATTCAGCAGCCTTCTCTTGCAGACTCTGCATCACTTTATATTTGTTTTTGTCACCACTCTTCAGAGGCAGAGACACGAAACAACTATTATATATATAGACACTAAGGAAGGTGAAGTGCGTACGCAACAAGGTAACAACAATAAACAATGTATGCCTCTTTTTGATTCTTAGAGGTCACATAGTTGAGTTAGATGAAAGTGAAATGAAACAAAGAATATTATTCTCTTAGGAGTTACTTTTGTGATATTTGCATTTTAGTCTTCATATCTTGCAAGTATGCAAATTGGTTCTTATATCTTAAATTAGTCCTCTTCCCTCGTCTCATTAATCAAAACCGGTAGCTACTCCCTCCTCCACCATGAACACCGCCGACCATTGGCGTTTTCTCCCTTTGTTTTCCAATTCTTCAGCAAGACTTTATTAAGACTTTGGTTGAAAAGAAAAAAGTCAAGTGAAAGATGGAAGAAGATAAAAGATGAAAGAAGGAAAAAGTTGAATAAATTTTTATTTTCTTTAAATATGTTTGAATGAAAAAGATGAGAAAAAAAAATAATATATAATATTATAAAAAGATAATTTTATTTTTATATAATACAAAAAAATTATTATGTATATACTAAAATTAATTATTATATATTATATATAAATATATATTATTTAATTAATTTTTAATGTATATTTTATATTTTAATATTTATTTTATACTTAATGTTTAATTTTAATATATATATAACATAGTTAATTACAAAATATGTTAGAAAATAGAGAAAAAAATATTAGAATATCAAAATTTGTTTAAGGTAAACAACTTTTTGTAATTTTGTCTAATATTTAGTCAAATACCAAATTATTTTTAATAAATAATTTTATAAATTTATATGTATAAATTTTACTAAATATAAATATAAATTATTATTCATCAAGTATTTATCTAAAATAATAATATTTACAAACAATACTACTAAAATATAGTAAAATGATAACAAGGCATGTTAGAGAGGGGCGACCAGAATATATAATTATAACAGTTTAATTTGTTCTTAAAAATTAAACATTTAAAAAAAATTACTAAAAGTTTATTAGAAATGATAGTTAGACTTTTTTGCAATTAAAATAAAAATTTTAAAAGAAATGTTCAGTTTAGCCCTTATATCAACTATATATGATATTTAAAAATATTATTTATATATTAAAATTAATTATTATATATTTATATATAAATATTTTTTATTTAAATTTTTTTCATATATTTTTATATTTAAATATATATTTTATATTAATAATTAATTCAATATACATTTAATAATATTATTAATTTTAATATTGATCTTTATATATATTAGGTGACCAAAAATGACTTTTGACCGTCTAATAGCCTTGAAACACAAGTCTTTAAAATGAGTTGTTGAATATTTAGTCAAAGCGGGTTTAGGGTTAAGCGCAATAAATTGTCTTGGTTGACCACTAGGACATTTAGGGAATTTCGAGATCAAAAATCATGGTTTGAAATGGATTGAAGTGCTCGTACACAAAAAAAGAATTGAATCTCCAAATAATGGTTGGGCAAAAAATATATGTAATTTTTATATACAAATTAAAAACCAAAGATAGATGGGCCGTTGGCCCCGATGATCACCGAAAAAAAAAAAAGAATAAGTGAATAGAAAAAAGTGTAGAGAGAATAAAATTAGGTTCAATTAGAACGCTTTTTAATTTGATTATGGAGGCAAAACTGGTGTTGGACTTGGATATGGGGAGGAGTGGTGCTTAATATTGGTGTGGTGCCAGGCACAACTCAGACCCAACAATTTCTTGAACTTAATTCAAAAAGCAAATTAACAGATAAAACGGACCATCCGATTTCATGTAAATCGTCAAAAAAAAGTTTGATTATGGAAAAATCGCAGGGTCCGATTTATTTTATGTGAATTTCAGATCCTCTCTTCATACAAAACGGATCTTCCAATTTGCTTCCAAAAACTTAAAAACAAAGAACTCGGAGGATCCGATTTCTTAACACCAAATCTGAGCAAAAAGCTATCCCACAAATTGGTGTAGCACCTTCATCATCCATAATCCAGCACAACCCCTTCACCTCTTCCATAACCAAAAAAATCAACCCAATTAGAATATATCTAAAAAAGGTTCTATTATTATTATTATTATTATTATTATTATTATTATTATTATTATTATTATTATTATTTAACAACTAAAATATGTCACGTAATTTCTCTCTCGTTAAAAATTAGATGGCATATTTTTTTTTTGAACTTAATAAACTCTTTTGCTCCGTCTTTTCATTTATCTAACGATTTCGTATAAATTTATTTGTTTAAAATAACTTTTTTTGTTAAAAAAAAATTTTGCTTCTTTTTTTTATCAAATGACATGAATTTAATTTGAATAATTTATATTAGTTTATAGCCTCTTAAAAAGTTGGAGAAAATAAAATCATTCAGACAGTAGATAACCAAAATGATGTCTAAATTTTTCAATGCAAGAATTAAAATTATAAAGTATAATTATTTATTGTATATTTTGAAAATTAAAAAAACCAAAAGAGCAATTAAAATTATAAACAAAATTTAATAAAAAACTTAAACCTTTATATCTTTTTCGAGAAGATAAAATAGTTGAAACAGATAAAACAATAGAATTTATTAGTTTAATGAATATATATTTTGGATTTGGGTTAGGTCCAAAAGCATACTCTCGACCTGGTTTTCTCTCACCCAACGCAGACCTCTTCCTCCATTAGCAACATATGAGAGCTTCATGAACATTGAAGAATATGATGTTCTACGTGGACTTACTGTACGCTGCTGTAGAAATTTCTTCCGATCACGTCTCATTGCTGTCTCTGTGCCACAATTGTCAAAACTGAACCGATGATCGAACCAGTTAGGTTACTGGGTCATTAGTTGAACCGATTGATCCGGTTCTACGTAAATAAAAAATAATAAAATAGTCAAAATTTAAAATTAAAATTTAAAATACATATATTCACTAACTTTTTAAGAATAATCAAGCAATTTTAAGATAATATAGAACAAGAATAATAAATATTTTATTACTTTTACTCTATCATAAGTATTTTTATTTTATTTTATATTAAAATAGCTATTATTTTTAAATTTTAATAACCTATTAATTAGTTTATACCTAGTATACTATTATATACTACAAGTATTTATTGAAAAAATAATATTAATAAATATCATATAATTATAAAAAAAAAGTAAGTTTATAATTACTGTTAAATAGAAATATAATTAATTTTAGAATGAGTGAGTTTATAACTAAACTTAAATAAATTAAATAGAAGTAAATTATTTGATAAAAAATATCTATATGTATTCTAATTTGCACATATATTAACAAGTGTGATAGCTTGGTGGCTATTCATGCATGCCTCCTTTTCTTAGGAGAGGAGTTCAAGCGTGAAGGATTGTATAGTATACATATTATTCTTTTTTATTACTATTATTCTTTGTACAAAGATACGTTCCAAAAAAGAATAATATTAAATTTTATATTCTTATCTATAAGAACATTATGACTTATTATATTATAAATTAACATTGTACCATATAATAAAAAATAGAATTATATATTTATTTTTTGTTACTTATTTTACCTTTTTAAATGGTCTAAATTAGTCTATATATTATCAAATTATTTTTATTATTTATGTAATATTTCTCTCTTCTAGTAATTATCCATTGATAAATGTTGAATTAACGATTCTGTTTATTATATTTCAATGTATTTATTTAAAAAACGTTTGTTTAAAGGAGTGAAAAAATATGAAATCCACATTTTCATGGATCATAAAAAATAAGAAATAACCAATATTTATTAAAAACTAGGAGTAGCTAAATTTAAAGAATATTTAAAGATTTAACTGTTATTTGATGTGTAGTATTTTAGACTAAACATGGTAAAAAATTGAGTTTCTAAGATTTCATCCACTTCTGATATTATATTAGTAGGTAGGAAGCTTTACGTATATAAACACGGCAACTTGTGACCTCCACAGGACAGGCTGGGTGCAATAGTTTTCTTTTTGCTGTAGCTCTCAATGCGTCACGATTGATTCCATTGTTGCTATCTATTGAGATGAAATCTTTTCTTCAAGGAAATAATGAGTTCTCTTCTTCTTTCTCCCATTTTTGTCACACAAATTATCACACAACTTATCACATATTTCATTCTTCTCACATGTTAATCATAGTATATCTCTAATTATTAGGTTGTAATGTATTGCATATTAATGATACCTAATACAATTTAATTTTCAGATATATTATTACAATAAAGGCTAAACATAATAATACTCTTTAATTGACATTAATTTTAATTTATTTTTCTTTGTAACCACTCACCATTTCACTAATTCTCCTCACTCCACCTCGTTCACAAAAGAAAAAACTCAACTTTGAGTTTTATCACGGGTAACATAACAAGGCACGAATGAAGCAGTTAGAAGCTTGATGTAACAACCCCATTTTTCGAGTACGTGAGATCTTTTTTGAAGGCACGGATTTCTCCGGAAGATCAGTAAAGGAAACACCTCTATTGTATCATCAAGCATCTCAATCCTCGTTGTCATTATGTCATCTTTAAGCTAGAACCTCTTCTGAGACAGGCTCGATAACGCAATCACGAAGAACTTAGTTTTTGAACTGTATCGGTTAGGAGTTTTGATTTTGGTTTTCGTAAATAGTCTCAGTTTGACGAACTGGACTCAATTCCTGAGAGAAGAGAGATAATAGTATAATATTATCATTATATTAGTATTAGAAGTTGTTTGAATGATATTATAAAGTTACTTGGTCTGTTTTAGTTAAAAACAGAAAATTGGTTTTACTGGGTTCACAGTTTACTGGTGCAGCTTAACACTAGCATTCTCTGATGAATTTAGCAATGCTAAGGCCTCATCATATATGTTCTATTATCATAATAAATATGTTACTAGTTTTATTTATGCTAGTAGCTCAAAAAAGAATTTTTAGAGATGTTTTTACGAGTGTTCTGATACATCTAGTTTTAGTAGTTATACACCTGAGATATTTTAATAGTATTTTAATCCAGCTCCATGCCAACTAATCACAACTCACCCTACACCCCCAATACCCCCGAGGCTAGTTCATTTACTCCTTGTGGCCAAAATTTTCAAGAGAGAAAAGTTCTTAGTTCCAAATCTTCAAAGCTTGATTTCTTCTGAACTAAAACTCAAATCATAATTCCAATCCGACCAAAATGATCCTCTCTTCTTTCTCTATATAACCATATGACTTATCAAGGCTAGAATCAATGTGAGTTGGCTGCATCATCTCCTTTTTGCTTTGGTTTCGAGGAAGCATGCTTAAAACATGTATTTTCTTGATGTTCTTCCTTAGAAATCATGCTTAGCTTGACTTGTGGGCCAAGAAACGTTAATTTCTAGTAAGTTTAAGATGAGAAATCCCTTCCTAACATGCTTAGTGAGATTCGGTCAGTTGAGAGTTTGTGAATTTAAAGTTGTTCTTGATGTGATTTAGGAGGAAAAAGTGCTTAAATACCACCTAGAAACATAACCGAGTTTGGAGCAGAAAAACAAGGTAGGGTTTGATGAAATTAATCTTGATTGATTGTGTTTGAGTTGTGTGATTATGATATGATTTGGATGTGCTTGAAATTGATGATTTATATGAGTGATCTTGTTGAAAATTTGATGAAAATTTGATTAAATTTGATGAAATTCAAGCTATGAATTTGTGTTCTTGAGTGAAACTGGAAACCGAAACCCTAGGCCTTAAATTGGAGTTCAATTTGTGTTAAAATCAAGTGGAAAAGATGGGGTTTTAGTGGCTGAAAACTTATTATGAATTATGGTAAAAATCGGTTACTGAAAAGATTGAAAAACGAGTGAAAACAGAGAAAGAATCTGTAGAATTTACGAAGAACACCTTGAGTGTGATGAAGAACATTGAAGAACAGGCTGTAGATCTTAAAAAGGGCAAGAAAGTAAAAATTTTGGTGTTTGGGGGTTATTTGGTAATTTCTAGAAGTGAGAATGGTTAAAATAAAAATATTAAAAGTTACGGGTGGTAAAAAGTGAATTTATATAACTTTTAGGGTAAGAAAGGGTAATTTCAAAAATATATTAATAAAATAATAAAAAATAATAAAATAATGTGAAAAATGCAGTTTTTCGTAAAAGCTTTAGAAAGACAACTTTAAGCTCAAAATCTCATAATTACCTTCATAAAATACTTAGGGAGTGGTAATAACATATTAGTGAGGCAAAGACAAAGAAAAGATAAAAAGTTAAAGAAGAAATAAAAATCAAAGAAAAAAGTCTGTAAAGTTTTAATGACAGAAAAACAGACAGATTAGTGAACGAACTAGGGCAACATAGTTAGTTCTTGAGTTGCGACTAGAGTCAGGTATTATATGAAAAGTTAAAATGTTTCAGTATAGACTTAATGAACCTATACTTGGGATAGGCTAACTATTCATACCGAAATTTACATAAGCTTTAAATACATACATTAAGCAGAGAAATCAGAGCAGAGTAGAGAAACATAGAGAATAGAGTAACCAGAACAGAGTAAAGAGATAAAGAGAAAAACAGTAATATAGATACAGAGAAAAGAGTAACCAGAACAGAGTAAAGAGATACAAAGAACAGAGTAACCAGAGCAGAATAAAGAGATACAAAAAAAAGAGTAACCAGAACAGAGTAAAGAGATAAAAAGAGAAGAGTGTTGAGTTAAGAAATTAACTAAATTAATTAATGATGACAAACATTATTTTTGGGCAAAATAAATAATTAGTGTTGATTATTAATAATTGTATGTTGCTAATTATTTATCAATTGCTGCAGGCCAAAATTCAATTTAGCAGCCCAAAATGAAATGAAAATAAAATAACAAGGCTGGTGGGCTGATGTCACAAACAAAGCCCATAAGGAAACAAGGCTGGAAAAATCAAAACGGGCAAAAAGAAATGATCCGATCCAAGCCCTGGTACTTCACTTAGTTCAAACTCTCTCCATGTGCTTCAACCAAAAGCAACGTTCACTTCTGTGTGTGGGTCAGAAATAAAAAAAAGTGAGAAGAGAGAGCTTCTTCCCTAAGCTACTCACAGAAGAAGAAAGAAAGAGAAGATTAGACAAGAAGGGTTGAGGTCAAATTAGCAAAATCAAACCATATCAAGCTTAAGCACAAGTTAAAGGTAAACCCATTCTTATTACATGAAAGCTGCCTTCTCTCTTCTTTCCAACTCTCTGCAAGTCCGAAAATGGCATACAAGAAAAAGTTTATTTCTACTGTGTATCTACGGTCACAAGTGATACTTGGGGACCAAGTAGCTTCTCAATGGCTGAGATCTGGTTTACCATTGTAAGATCCTTTTGTGTTTGCTGTCTTGAGGCTTTCGGTCAACCAAGGAAAGTCAGAAGTAAAGTTTCTACTCTGAGGTTTAATGAGAAAAAGTGATTTTGTGGGTTGGTGAAGCACTGTGCTCAAGAAGTTGACCTATGAATAAGAACCCAGCAACATGCAAGGAGATAAAAGAGGTTTGCTGTTTATTCAGAACACAAGGAGAGATAACCCAGTGTTTTGAGGTTTTGTTCTGTGAAGAAGTTCTCTGAAGAAGTTCCTCTACTTGGACAGTGCTTTCTTTCAAAGAAGCATTCCGCCAAAATGAAGAACTGAATCAAAGACATGCAAATCTGGTTTATCACATAGCAAAGAGGCTGTTGAAAGACTCAATCTCCTTCATGTTTTACAGATTGTAATCTACTTTTCAATGTTTATCCTTCTGTAATTTCTTGAGTAAAAAGGCATATTGAGAGAGCTCAAGTAAAAGCCATGAGTGGAAAAAGGCTGAGTGATACACTTGAGAGAAAAGTCCAGAGTTATTTTCAGATTTCTTCAGGTGTGTCTGTGTCTTGTATCTTGTACCTGTAAGGTATTCCTTTCTTAGTTGGGTTAGCACTAAGAGTGAAGAGTTAGGTATTAGCATAGCCAATGTCAAGTTAGGTTAGAACTTGAGTGTGAAAGGATTGTGTCAATCCTGTGGAATTGGTGTATGTAATACTTTTAACTATAGTGGAAATTCCTCCATAGTTGTGGAGGAGACTAGATGTAGGTTGCATAGCACAAGACAACCGAACCAGGATACATGCTAGTGTTAGCTTCTCTCTTCTCTACAATGTTCTGTTTTCTGATATTCAGGAGACAAAAATAAATTGTCTCATAAATTTTCACTGCTGAGTTCAAACAGAATCAAAATTCAAAGTTTGCTTTAAAGGGTCATTTCTGTAACTTAAAAAGAAAGGCATAGATTCAACCATCCCCCCTTCTCTAAGCCTACTACAACCTTCAATTGGTATCAGGAGCTAAGGTCTCAAGAATCAAGCTTAACCGCTTGGAGCAAAGATCTAATGGCGAACAACTTGGGCACAACCACAGTTGCATATACTGTCACTGAAGGCCAGTCAAACAATAGGCCTCCTTTCTTCAACGGGAAAAACTATGCCTACTGGAAAGAGAGGATGAGGATCTTTATCCAATCTATTGACTAGAGCATATGAAAGATTGTTATGAGCAATCCCAAGATTCCAACAAAAACAAGTGCTGATGGAGTGGTGACTCCAAAAGAAGAAGCTGAATGGAATGAGGACGACAAGAAGAAGATGGAGCTGAATGCTAAAGCCATCAACCTTCTTCACTGTGCTATTAGCTTTGAAGGGTACCGAAAGGTGTCTAGATGCAAGACATCCAAAGAAATCTGGGAAAAACTCTAGGTTACACACGAAGGCACTAAACAGGTCAAAGAAACGAGGATTGATATGCTGCGAAAAGAATACGAGATGTTCAACATGAAGGATGGAGAAAGCATTGATGAAGCGTTTGAGAGATTCTCAATCATAATCAACAACCTTGATGCTATGGGTACAAACTACTCAGAACAAACACTAGTGAGAAAACTACTTAGAAGCCTCACAAAAGAATGGAAAACCACTGCCACTGTCCTAACCGAGAGCAACAACCTAAGCCCTATAACCTATGATGAGCTGAGAGGAAAACTCCTTGCCTATGAAACCACACACACAAACCCGGACTCAAAGAAAAAGGGAATAGCCCTCAAGTCAAAAATAGAACCAAAAGAGAGTGAGTCTAGTGATGGTATTTCAGATGATGAGCTTTTGTTTTTTGCTAGGAGATTTAGAAGGATGATGAAGAACAATGGCAAATACAAGGGTTCAAGCTCAAAGGAATACAAGATGGACTTGAGCAAGGTGACGTGCCATCATTGCAAGGAGGCTGGACACTTCAAGCTAAACTTTCCAAAGCTCAAGAAAGAGGACAAAGAAAAGAAGAAAAAGAGGAGAGTGCTCATGGCAGTTTGGGAGGATCTTGAGAACGACTCCAATGAGGAAGAAGACTCTGAAGGTGAAAACAAAGACTGTTTCATGGCTGGAAACAATAATTTTGATGAGGTAAATTACTTTGACTTGTCTATGGATGATTTACATGCTATCATTGATGATCTTACTTTAAACACCTCAAAACTGCTTGACAAATACAATGAGTGCAGATCTGAAAGAGATGTGTTAAGAGTTGAAAAAGAATTTTTAAAAGAAAAAGTGAAGGAAACTGAATGTGCTTTGGACATTATTGAAGAAAACAGATTTCTAAAATATGAACTTGAAAAATTAAAAGGAAAGCACATTGTGGATCCTTCTCATGAGTTAATTGCTGAAAATGAAAGACTAAATGATATGATTAAAAGGCTGAATGGTGACTTAGCAAAATTTACTCAAAGTTCCAGTAACTTGGACAAATTACTTGCAAGCCAAAGACCATTATTTGAAAAATCTGGTTTAGGTTACATAACCAAGAAAAGTGCAATTTTCAATGATTCCTCTATAAAATTGGTGGCTTCTTCATCAAATACCAAATGCCCATCCAACCAATCTGGTATTGGATATGTTCCCACACTTGAAGAAAATTTTGATGAAGTCCACACAAGTGAAACTGAACCTTCACCAAGAAACGAACCCACTACAAATAGGCCAGGTTTGGGATTCAACTCGAAAAATGAGGTAGCTTTCAAGAAACCACCTTTTTACAACAAAACCTCAGTTTCGAAAAATCCCAAAGTTTTCAAAAATTCTTGTGAAAATGCTTTTGCAAAGAGGAATAATTATAATAAAAATCAGTTTGTCAAAAGAAATGCACCTCTTCCAAAAACCATAAAATTTCAATCATTTCCAGCATAGTAGTTCATCAAAATTTCAGCAACATGCATCAGAAAATCATTGCCTTAATTGCAAAAAATTTGGTCACTCATATGCACAATGTTTCATTGAAAAGAGAGTTGTGGGAAACTAAATTTACAATGTTGTTTGTGATTTTAATGCACTTGGGCAACCAAGATGGATTAACTTCAAAGGATCCAAATTTATTTGGATACCTAAGGTTATTTGAAGCTTTTCATGCAGATTTGCCTAGCATCCAAGAACAAAAAGGATATGTGGTACTTGGATAGTGGATGCTCAAGGCACATGACTGGAAGGTCAACTTACTTCATCAAATTAAACAAGTATGATGGAGGTTTTGTGACCTTTGGAGATGATGGTAAAGGTAAAATTATTGTAGTTGGAAAAGTAGGTAATGAACAATCTACTTTTATTGATGATGTGTTTTTGGTATGTAGTTTAAAGCACAACCTTTTGAGTATAAGTCAGCTGTGTGACTTAGGATATTTAGTGACTTTCAAAAGGCTTGAATGCTGTGTTATAAATGAAAAGACAAATGAAGTACTTTTGTTGCCAAGCATTTTAATAATGTGTATGGACTTACTCTTGATGAACTAAAGGATCAAAATGTAGCTTGTTTTCATTCTAAAGAATCTGAAAAGTGGTTATGGCACAAGAGATTGGGCCATGCAAGTATGTTTCAAATAAACAAACTTGTAAAGAAAGAATTAGTAAAAGGTCTTCCTTTGATAAAGTTTGACAAAGATATCACTTGTGATGCTTGCCAAATGGGAAAATAAACAAAAAGTTCTTTTAAACCAAAGGAAGATATCTCTACTAAAAGACCACTTGAGTTGCTACTCATTGATTTATTTGGTCCAACAAGAACTCAAAGTCTAGGTGGTAAACATTATGGTTTAGTGATTGTGGATGACTATACTAGGTTTGGTTGGGTTTTATTTCTTGTACACAAAAATGAAGCCTTTTCGGTATTTGAACCTTTTTGCAAGAAAATTCAAAATGAAAATCATTTAAAGATTTCTTCTATAAGAAGTGACCATGGAACTGAATTTGAAAACAATTTATTTGAATCCTTTTGTGAGGAATTTAGAATATCTCATAACTTCTCTTGTCCAAGAACACCCCAACAAAATGGTATTGTGGAAAGAAGAAATAGAAGCATCCAAGAAATGACAAGAGCTATGCTTTGTGAGAGTAATGTTCCAAAATTCCTTTGGGCTGAAGCGGTTAACACAGCTTGCCACATTTTGAATAGAACAATCATAAGAAAATTTTTGAAGAAAATCACTTATGAACTTTGGAAAGGGTACCCACCAAACTTAGACTACTTGCACATCTTTAGATGCAAATGTTTTGTTTTAAATAACAAGGACAATTTGGGTAAATTTGATCCAAAGGCGTATGAGTGTTTGTTTGTAGGATATTCCACAACTAGTAAAGCATATAGGGTTTATCATCAAGATGCTAGGATTATTGAGGAGTTCATACATGTTACATTTTGTGATACTAACTTGGTGCAAAGTATTTTAGAAGACTGTGATGCAGGGAATCAAGCTCAGAAGGATGATAAAACTGTGAAAAATCATGAAAATGGAAATTCTGTTCAAGCTGAACCAGAAAATGCAGTTGCTGAAAATTCAAGAGACAATTCCATTTCGTCTCATGAATCTGAAGGGAATTCTGAAGCCAACAACACCCAGAATTCCTTGGTATCTGAATCTGCCTCCAAGTCCACCAGACCTCGTGAATGGAGATTCTTGAAGAATTATCCTGAGGAATTTGTCATTGGGGACGTCTCTCATGGAGTTAGAACTCGGTCTTCAACAAGAAAAGAAAATGAAGGAACAAACATTGCCCTTCTTTCTCAAATGGAGCCTCAAAATGTTAAGGAATCCCTTGGTGACCCTTCTTGGGTAAAGGCAATGGAAGATGAGCTCCAAGAGTTTGAGAAGAACCAAGTTTGGACCTTGGTTCCTAGACCAAATGGAAAGAAAGTGACCGGAACCAAGTGGATTTTTCGGAACAAGTTAGGAGAGGATGGTAGCATTGCAAGGAACAAAGCAAGGCTAGTGGCACAAGGATATGACCAAGAAGAAGGAATAGACTTTGATGAATCCTTTGCCCCTGTTTCCCAAATGGAAGCCATAAGAATTCTCTTAACTTATGCTGCATTTTGTGGTTTTAAATTATATCAAATGGATGTGAAATATGCATTCTTGAATGGTGTGATAGATAGAGACGTGTATGTGGAGCAGCCACCTGGTTTTGAAAATAAAGATCATTCTAACCATGTTTTCAAATTATCTAAAGCTCTCTATAGTTTAAGACAAGCTCATAGAGCTTGGTATGAGAGACTTAGCTCTTTTCTTTTGAAAAATGGTTTTCAAAGAGGCACCACAGACACAACTCTATTTATCAAGAATTCTAATGATTCTTTCATTCTAGTCCAAATATATGTTGATGACATTATTTTTGGATCAGCAAATGAATCCCTTTGTTCTGAATTTGCAAAACTCATGACAAGTGAATTTGACATGAGTATGATGGGTGAACTTAATTTTTTTCTTGGGCTGTAAATTAAACAAACAGAAAATGGTATTTTCATTCATCAAGAAAAGTATGCCAAGAAATTAGTTAAAAAATTTGGTATGAAAAATGCCAAACCTATGGGAACTCCCATGGACCCCAATTCCAAATTAGACAAGGGAGAAACTGAGAAAGATGTGGATGAGACTAGGTATAGAAGAATGATTGGTTTTCTTATGTACTTAACTTCCTCTAGACCCGATATTGTGCAAAGTATTGCATTGTGTTCAAGATTCCAATCCAAACCAAAAGAGTCACATCTTTCTGCAGTTAAGAGGATCATTAGATATGTTCATGGCACATCCAATTTTGGTCTTTGGTATCCTAAGATTGATGATTTCTCTGCAGTTAGTTATTGTGATGCGAATTTTACCGGTGATAGAGTTGACAGGAGAAGCACTTCAAGTTTATGTTGCTTCCTTGGAAAGTCCTTGAATGTTTGGTCAAGTAAGAAGCAGCCAACAGTGGCTTTATCCACATAGGCTGAGTATATAGCTGCTTCCTCTTGCCGTTTTCAGCTTATGTGGTTAAAAATACAGCTTGCTGATTACAAGTTAAATGCTGAAAATATTCCCCTGTTGTGTGATAATATGAGTGCCATTAATATTTCTAAAAATCCAGTTTTGAACTCTAGAACTAAACATATTGAAGTGAAATTTCACTCAATAAGAGAACATGTCCAAAAGGGGGATATTAGCATTCAATTTGTTAAATCGGAGGAGCAATTGGCAGATATTTTCACAAAACCACTTGCTGAGGACAGATTCTACATGCTTAGGACTAGCCTAGGAATTTTGAGCTATGATTCATTGTTTGAAAATTGCTAATATGTTTGTTGGAGATTTTGTCTCATAAACCCTGTCCCATTTAATGTATCTTTTTGTATCCTTTGGATTGTTTCTGCTAACTTCTTTTTGGAGTGATACACTTAGATTTATATCTTCAGCAATTAGTACAGACTATTATGTATGCTTGCTTGGCAACACCTGTTCATGAGGAATACCAACATATACTTAATTGGACCATATATCTTAAATATAACATCCAAAAATTTTTACCGGCATAACTAACATGACATCTCTACTTAATATAACTACCATAACATTACTAATAATGTAAAATGTACAAAGTGGTAATACTTCACCAATGCAAGGATCATCTAGAGCAATTTACAAATACATTTGACCTTATTTCACCAAGAATCATGATCATACATAAGAAGTTAATAGACTCAATACAAATAAATTATTCAACTAATGCATACTTTTTTTTCAACCTAACCCAATGACAATCTTTCAATTTTTTAACTAAACATTACTAATTTCTAGATAGTGTTCAACTAACTTAGCAACACCTGTTCATGAGGAACATCGATATAAACTAAATTGGACCATGTAACTTAAACATAATATCCAACTTTTTTTCCAGCATAACAAGCCTAACATCTACACTTAACATAACTAGCATAACATCTCTAATGTAAAATGCACAAAATAAAAGTACTTCACCAATACAAGGATCATCTAGAGCAAATCACAAATAGAACTGACCTTACTTCACCAAGAATCATGATCATACACAGAAAGTTAAAATATCCAACATATGTAAAAAATAAACCAATTCATAATTTTTTATCAACATGAACCCAGTTGAATTTTTTTTTATTTTATATCTTAACATTACTAAATTCTAAAATATGAATTTAATCGTAACTAGTTTCAACCTGCAAAAATTGGTTAAAATAAGATAAAATAAATTAGAAATTCAAATTGTTATTCAATATGTGTATGGTGACATAAATGAAGAATTTCAAATCAGCAGATGCTTGAACCTGGAACAATATATTGTTGTGGGTGGGAACAATTTGAGAAGAATTTAAAACCTCTCGCGTTGATACAAATGCTATAGATGCTAATTAACATGCAAACATTTTATCATTTTCAATCACCACACACCATTTCTGCTTTCATTTTGTCTCATTCTAATTTTCCATAAAAAAATCCTACTAAAACTGAACCCCACTCTTTTATCTGACCAGAAATTTAGCGTGCTATGATTTGCACTTTTCCATAAACTCAACGCCAAAAAAAATTTAAAAATTTCAGCTTTTTCATCCAACTCAAACACATGCAACAACTGATAAAAAAGTAACAAGGTGTCATTTTAATTAGAACATGCAAATAGATAACATACCTCAAGAAGATGCTCTATGATGATCCAATTATAAAGTTTTAAGATTTCTTTTCTCTGCTGTTCGGTTCTCCTTTCTTGCTTGTTTAGGACCAGAATGGGATTCAAAAAATTTAAAATGTTTGATAGGTTTAGTGTTTTGAATTTTTTGGATGCTATTTGTTTGGTTAGAAATTATATGTTTAATGAGCAAGATGTTATTTGAGTGATTTTTGGAATGTGATTGGGAAAGAAATTAATGATAAATCTAAAACTGATTTTTAAAAAGAAAATTGATTGTAGATCTGTATCTCAAAGATTCAGGAAGAGAGAGGATAGTGATATCATTAGTGATAAGTGTATGTTATCTACGCGCTTATCATGAGAATGTGACTTCATCAATCATGTGTTGGTTTTTTTTTTGCTTCCTAGCATAACTCCTATAAAAAATACCTATTATTGTGGAAAAATTTTGCTAAGCATGATTAATATTCGTTAAAAAATGTCGTGTTCGATAAAAATATTATAAAATAAAATGTAATCAAACTACATTAATGTAACAGTAAGAAATTCAAAAATATAAAAGATAGCTTATATGAATTTTTTTTTACAAGAATTTACTTTTGATGTTAATTATTAAGTGTGAAATATTTTTTGTTTAAACAGGAATTTAAGTCATAAATTGAAACTTTTTCTCGAAAGTTTGTTAGTACTTGAATTTTGTTTTTTCTAAGTCATAAATAAAAATTTAAGAGTGTTTGTTGAAATTTTTTAAAGATTTAGAGCATTTTTAATACATGATTTTAATTTTATTTTATTTTTGGTCCTACAAAATGTCATATAAATATTTATAGGACTATATATCATAAAACTCAATTTAAAATTCAACGTGTAATTTATTACTCTAATGTTTAATCTTATTTCAATTTACACTTGAATTATTTTTAATTATTTTAAATAATTTTAATTAAATTATAAAAATTTAACTAAAATAAAGAATTATAAAATTAAAAATTATATACCATATTTAAAAAATATTACACAGATAAAGTTTATACTATAATCTAATAAAGCATAACAATAATAAAAAAATACATTATATTTTAAAATATTAAACTCTAACCTTAACTTATTAAGTATTATGAAACTGCCAATGAAAAAATTAAAATTTTGTTGATTTGAAGATTGAGAATTTTATGTATTTGGATTGGAAGGAAAATTAGAATTTTGTAAATAATTGAAAAAAATTACATTAAATTGATTTGAATTCATTTTTCTACTAAGTTGCATGTTGATACTAGAATTTGTGTATATACTGTTAGTGTTTAATATCTAAGTTTGTCCTATTTTTAATATGTAATTAAGTTATACATCTTCATTTCTATTTATACATTTAGAATGTATAGCTGAAACGCTAGTTAGTAAACACACAATCTAAGACTTTTTGCTTTGGTTTTAGTACAAAATCACATTTGCGTTCGCAAAAACTGAAAATAGCCAAATAAAAAATTAAAATGTTCATGCTAAGAATCTTGAACGTGCTATTTCTACGAGCAAATGCTAAACCAAAATTTGAGTGGGTCACTTCTCTCCACTACTATGTGTGTTTGGATTGACATTTGAGTTTGAATAAACTTGATTTTGTAGAATTGATTTTGGTTATAAGTAATTCTTTGATAACAAAATTTATGTCTAACATATGTATAGAAAATTGGTTTTTATTGAATGAATATTATTTGGATAATGGTAGTTAAAAATATATTTAGATAAATAATTACTGAAATAGATATGATATTAAATTATAATTTTTTATCTTTCAAACATGTTTAATTTCTTTAAATATTTTCTAGTGCAGTATAAATTTTCACTATTATTATTATTTATGGTTATTTTTTATTTAACTTGCACTACTTAATGGACTCAATCATTCATATTATGGTTAAATAATAACTTTTTTGTGTTATTCTATAATTTGTTTTAGGTATACATATAAGAATGTTAGTTTTGCCTTTTTTTTTTCAATACTTTTTTTACAACGTATTTTTTAGTACTATCAAAATTCTTATTTTTAGTACTGTTTTAAATTATAATTTTTTAGTAACTGTGATTCTATAATTATTACAGTTAATTTTTTAATTTGTTCTTTTTAATAAGATTAATCATTCACATAATAAAAAAAATTATTATTATAAACAGTACACAAGAATTATAATGACAAACTTCATAAAGTCAAACAAAAAAAATTGAATACTATATTTTTTTATAATGCTCTCAGCACTATTTTTTAATATTTTTTTAGACTAAAATTTATCAATTGTTATAATTTTATTATCACTTTATACTTAATTTTTTATTTAATTTATCTTCTCTAGTGGGATTAATAATTCTTAAAATAAATTATTTTTTGTATCTCTTTATGAAGAAGAGAATAAAGAGTAAAATTAGTAAAATAAAAAAAAATTCTCAACTACTTGTTAAATTTAAAGTGAACGTGTAAGCTAAAATTTTTAGCTTCACGAAAAATTTAAGCGTTCAAAATATATGGCAATGCTTTTCATAGTTAGCACACTAAACTAAACACACACTATAGCTCTATCCCTAGCTTTGTCTATAGTTTCTTTAAAGAGAACTTTAATTTATGTGTTTAAATTCTTTTGGTCAAAATTTGTTAGAATCTTTTTTTTGTAGTAAGCCTCTTCAAATCAATAATTCTTGTTATGAAAAGTTAATGACGGAGAAAAAACATATACGCCAACTTAAGAAACCGCATTAAAAATTTGACAAAGTTAAACAAAAAAAATTGAAAACAAAAAATGTCCGAGAAAAACTTTAAGTCCGTAAAAGTGATTAAAAATTAGCTTATTCAAAATGGTATTAAATAAAAAATTTAAATATTTACTTCTACAGCTTATCCATGAAAAAAAATCAAATACGAAGCAATCAATAAAATTTAAATACAATAGCCAGATGAACAAAACCAAAAGAACTAGGTCCAACCACAATCAATAAAATTAGTTTGAAGTGAGATGTATGGAAGGGACTAGACAGGAGGTATTATCGCACATTAGAGACTTGTCCAATCACACAAAGCATGACATTCTCTCATATTGGTGCGAACGAATTCATTCTTTTAGCCGAATTAAACCATGTCCACAATCAAATCCTGTGGGGTTTGGGTCATGGATTCTTCAAGTGATCCATCCTTTTATCATATAACCCACAGTAACTCACGCAAACTTTATCTTCAGCTTTTCATAACTTTCTTGGTGTGTTCATGGCAGGTGAATTCAATTGAAAAAAGAAGCACTGTTATTCTAAGGAAATCGACAAACTTATTCTCTACTGTGAGTATATATTTTTTGGTCGATGTTTTGTTTTACACAGGTACTGATGCTCACAAGGATGCTTGCATTGGACTCCACAAGGCTGCAATGGTATCTTCTGACGACCTTTGTAGTTAGTTATCTAACCCTTTAATTTATCTTCCATTGGAGTTGTTCGATGAAGTTAAACCCGAAACTGTTAAATGCCTGTAATAAATGAGGTTTTTTACTAACGAGCACTCTGACCATTTTGTAACATTTTCTATCTACAGCAATAGCAACGGGGCGAGGTCTTATACCATAAGAAACTATTTCTATCATAGGAAAGGACTTTATGGGTTACACTAACGAAGTTCTAAAGGTATTTACACATGCTTATAATTTTACACGCTACCTCTGCACATCCTTGGTTGATAACTGAATGCACATTTTGTTTCCTCTAATTTGAGATAGATTTACTGCTGCATGTGGTGTGATAACCATTGGTTTCTTGTTGTCATCGACCTCGTACAAAATCAACTGGTTTATCTTGATTCACTGAGGTCCCCCACAGCCCAGTCAAAGAGACGTCACCAAATCAGGAAATTGGTAATCAAAATGTCCAATTAGCCTAACTGTATATTTATTATGATGAATATGTTTCTGAAAAGATATGTATGTTTTGCTACCTATTTGACATTATTATTTAATTGTAAATGAAGGTTTGTTTGTGTCTGCATAGCTGCCAGTTATGCAGTGTTGAATTGTAGGTCTAGCCTTGTTATGCTTGGAAATGTGTACCATGAAAGGATTCTGCTATGTATTATGTGCTCGATATTCATCGTTGGTTCTTTGTTTCTATGAATATTAAAAAATGTTGATAAAAATTTAACTGTATGTGCAACCAAATTTATTAAGCCAACAATGGTTGTTGTGTCTGTCATAAGTGTGTGTTGTAACACCCTAATATTCAAATCCTTATGCTCGAGTCATAAGTCAATGATATTACGGTGGTACGACTCTCAGGTGGATTTTTAATAAATAAATATAGGTAATTTTCGAAAGGAGTATTAATCGAGAAGCCTAAAAAGAATAGAAATAAAATCGCGAAGACGTATCACTCACGTTTCGACAACGAAAAGTTAAACTGCTAAGCCGAACGCGATATATGGACAAGGCATAAAGGAGATTAAGAGATAGATAACAGATAGATATTTATAGCATAAGTAAATAGCCACTAATCGCGACCCGCGAAGTTTAGGCCGGCTAGGGTACAGCATGAAAGTAGATGACAACAGTATATCCTAATCTCTCCCAAAGGAAACATAAGAGCCTCTATAGGCAAGTTCCAAAAGAGTTCAATACATAATATAATCTTTTCAAAACAAAGGTGGAGAGATTCTAAGCAAAACACAAAGTAGAGAAAATAAATATCTTCGCCGTCTCTCAGACGAACCACAGCTCACTTCTGAGCACCTGGACCTGTATCTGAAAAACAAGAGATATATACGGAATGAGAACCCCGGGCCCATGGGTTCCCAGTACGGTAAAAGTGCCAAATAAATTCAATGTACTGCAACAAAAACTCACTAAGCATCCTAAACTTCTTCACCAATTATTCATCCTAGGTTCTCACTAATCCATGAATAGGCAACTGTCATAAGGGAGTGATAAATTCAATTCATGTTTCACATGTTTCCCAACTCGCTGACTCTTCCACGAATCAGACTCAGAATCATAAGCAAAACCATCACCAGTTGTTCTGCCTTAGCAGTTCTATATCAATACATCATCATGCAATCGCATCATCAATTCATCCCATCAAGAACAGCCCTCACACCCACTGACACCAGCATGAGGGGCCTCTCAGTTGTACAAACACAAGCAATACAGGCAAGTAATACACAAACATGATACAAGTAGAACAAGTAGCATATAGTCAGGTAACATGGCATATATGATGTAGAAATCCAAGACAAATGGCAAACCCAAACAATTCAAACATATGAAAATGATGAATGTCTGCCCTATGGCTGATGATATCATCTGTCGGTTATATAGCCAACCCGACATGTCCTGGTAGCTAACCATTGGACAGAAACACCCCTTGCGGAGCAAGTAGGTTTGAGCTACAACCCCCTTGCTACTGCCCGCTCAACCCAGAGCCAGTGAAATAATCACTACTGCGGCTACTACCTAGGCGGGTGTCTAAAAGCTCAACCTGGAGCGAGTGGATTCACCACTACTGCCGCTACTACCCAGGCGTCGCAATCTCTGACCTGGAGCAAGTGGGACGAACCACAACCCTTGCTACTACCCAGGTATCTCAAGCATTGGCCCGGAGCAAGTGGGACGAACCACAACCCTTGCTACTGCCCAGGCATCTCAAACATATATTCATTCAATCTCAATTCATATTATCAACATTCATTGTTATCAAATCTCAAACATTAACTTGGAGCAAGTGGGACGAACCACAACCCTTGCTACTACCCAAGTATCACAAATAAACATTTATTCATAATCACCCTTCATTATTATCAATCCTCAGACAATGACCCGGAGCAAGCGGGACGAACCACGACCCTTGCTACTACCCAGTTATCACAAATACACATTTATTCAAAACCCCACGATTAAACTCGTTTATCATAATCCTCCTTTTCCGTCTCATACCCGGAGCAAGTGGACAACGCCACTGCCTACTACCCGGGGTCGCACATCACATTTCAATATTTTTTCATTATTATCCATTTAACATATTTATTCATTAATCATATATGCATTTATACTCAGCCATAAACAATAATGGCTTTGCCGTAACCCGGCAATAACTCAGCCATCCGGCTCATGGTCCAATCAAGAACGGGCCATTTATCAATAAATATAGCCCTCCGGCTCATGGCATACACGGTACTTCCACCGTCATCCTCCATATCTCATATAATCATCTTTGATCATCATTGGTCATAACTTTTCCCCTTGCTTCACTCGCAAGTTACCACATCCCCTAGCTCATTGCTAGGCATATCAGAATGATTTAATACATAAGAGGTGAGATCGGAGGCTTAGAAGTATGAGATTTGGCTTTTAAAACTCAAAAATCAACTTTGGCATGAAAACAGGGCCACGCGTACGCGCACTCCACGCGCACACGCGGATGGCCAAAAACTCATCGACGCGCAAACGTCATACGCGCGAACGCGCGGGTTGAAAAATATCCAAACGGCGCGCAAGCGTCAGCAACGCGTACGCGTGGGTGCTCTTGCGCCCAGGCACAAAACTGGCACAACTCTGGCACAACTCTCTGGAAAATAGCTGGGCATTGGGTGCAGCGCATCGACGCGCACGCGCACGCGTGGATGGTGCCTTCTTGAAGAACGACGCGTACGCGCCAAGTGCGTCTACGCGTGGAGGGTCATTCTGCTAAAAATTTTCTAAGTTAAAAGCTGTAGAATTTACAGATTCAACCCCCAATCTTCCGACGGACATAACTTTCTCATTTTAAATCATTTTTCACCCGTTCTTTGAACGGCATGGACATCCCGGATCCAATTTCATTTCTAAACAGATTTGGCACAAAACAGAGATCCGTAGTCCAAGTTATGTCCTGTCAAAGTGTGCCCAAAAACTATGTTTTCATACAAAACCACAAGGTGCCATTTTCAAAACAAGCCATTTTCAACTCTTTTCAAAATCAACCAAAACATGCCAATTTCAACCCTTTTTGAAATCAATCAAAATGTACCAAAATCCACATCAAGCCATCCTCAACTCACACATTGACACTTTACCAAAAATTCCCAAAACCACATCCAACCATTTTAACACTTCTCAATCAAATGGCTAAAGGACAAACACAATATCATGTCATACATCCTTCCTCATCCCACTTTCCAATAATACCATTTCCAATCAACCATCATTATACATAATCAATATCATACTCACTATCACGTGATTTCACCCACAAATCAACCTTAATCATTCCCCAAGCATATATCACAACATACATATCTCTAATGCATCATCATACCATCAAGGCATCAATAATCATAATCACATATATGATCACATAATATATCTCAACCGAACCAAACATACCTCATCTACATAAATTCACCCAAAATTACCAAATTCCACACTTCAACTTCTCAAACCTTATTATTCAATAACCAACCTAATCATTCATATATTCATTATCTGAAATTCATCCAATCACTTGTGCCATCATACAATGCACACATCGACTTATCTTTCTTACCTTTTTCCGGCCTCCGGCCCAAAATTCACGGCCTCCGGCCCAATTTTCACAATTTAAATGCATAAACCACAAAATCAATACTCATTACCCAGTACATCAAATTCTCAATACACCAAGCATACAAGGTCACACAATTCTCAACCCAATCATTAATTCACGTTACATATCAACTATGCATATTAGCACCAACCATTTACATAATCCAAACTTAATCCTAGGGGCATCTAGCCTAGGAATTCTCATCACAACACATGGTACTTAAATGAAACTTAAACCGTACCTCTTGTAGCCAAACCAATTGAGCCTCTTCTTTGGAATTCTTCACCAACCTTAGCTCCAAGCCTTACCAAAGCTCCTCAAGCAATACCAATCTCCCAATTGTGCACCAACATCACCAAATACACTAACATAACCAATATCACATACATACATCAACTTAGGGCTCATAAAAATGACAAATTACAAGGGTTTGAGCACTTCTTACCTCAGTCCATATGAAGTAGGGATAGAACCCACTTAGAATCCATGTTGGAGTATCCCTAAACACCCAAAATCATAAGATTTCAACACTAACTACCCAAAAACGTGTAACAGTGGGAAATTTCGAAAACTGGGCAGAGATGAATGGAATAATCACCACCAAACTTAGATAGAATTGTAGAGGATGAGAAGAGTGACGCGTGGCCACAAACGGCTCGTCAATCGGAGCTCCGTAACTCAAGTTATGGTGGTTTGAAGATCAAAGAGAGTTAGGTTTTCTCTCTTCTCTTCTCTCTTCTCAAATCAGCGCCCCAACCCTTCTTTTTAGGGTAAAATGAGCTGAAATGCTCACAACTAATGTTTATATACGTTGGGTCTTGGGCCCACTTAGGCCCGGTTCACTTATTTTTGCCCATTGGCCCAATTTTGGGCCAAAACCTTTAAGATTAGCGCTCTAAATCGCACTTTAAATATTTCTACCTTTCCTAATTATAATTCCTCATTTCTTAATCTTATTTACCCATAATCAATTTCCTCAATTGTAGTACCAGACAGATCTCAGCCGGTACTGCCGGTCAAAATTCCACTGCGCACTTTTACGCAGAAAACTATATTTTCCGACTCGGAAAAATTCACTGAATCCAAATATCGTATTTAAATTATCAAATTCCAATTGCCAAATATTTCAACCATATTCGCTCCTATTTAACTTATTATTTACTAAATTTCGGTTAGACCGGGTATTACATTCTACCCCCCTAACAGAAATTTTTGCCCTCGAAAATTCCATCCATCACTATCCTCTCCCTCTGCCAAGCCAATTACCACTAATCACAACTCAACTCCAAGCATAACCTCCAAACTTACTTTCTTATTCTCAAACCTTCGAATTTCTACATGACTTGCTGTTATAAAGTCTCTGACTCATCAATCAAAAACCCCTTTCATTTCTAGAAAGCAAATGAGTTTGAAATAACAATTTAACAAAAATCATGAGAATCCGCCTTCCTTTAATAATCTATAAAAGCATTCGAGACACATCTCTTTCGTTAAAGTTACTCATATAAAAAATTATCCTCAAAACCATAACCAGCACTCTTTCAAATTTTTTGGAGAAAAATTTTCAACAGTACCTCCCCAAAAATTGGAGTTTACTACCCGTCACGGGCTCCCTCAAACCAATCTCAGTACTGCATCTGTATTTCAATTTAGTGGCTTTCACATTCGTCTTTCAAAACCAATCATTATCAATCTCAATCTAATTCCAAGGTCACTATGACCAAACATCATGGTACTCATCTCTCAAACACGACAACTCGCACTCTCTCATCATCTAAATCTAATTATGCATCAATGATAATTTCCTCATCCGTTTCAGAACCATCAAGGCTCACAGCCGCAATTAATTCCAATTACCTAGAATCATTATCTGCATAAGCTCACTAAACTTTTAAGTACTCAAAGCATAAAGCATTTCCAATCATGCTCTACTTTTCCTTATTATTACCATACTATGCTAACGCTTTAGCAAGCTTCCGCTATGCCACCTTGATTTCTCGTCAAGTATTAGTTCCATCACTTATTTCCTCAAGTACTAAACCACCACTTAACTTGACCGACAATTCAAATTAATGTTTCCAAATCCATCATTTAGGACCATCCCTTATCTATTTAAATCAAATGAACTAAAAGTCACGAGTTCAATCCATTTCACCAAAAATCTAGAAATCAACCAACCACATAACAAACACAACACATCATTCTCAACAGAAAGTCATTTACATCACAGGCATTTATCCATTTGTATTAAGGCAATTACCTCAATCTTACTGTCGCAATCGGCCCGCATCCTGACTCTCTCCTTGTTGGCAATTTCTTGATACATGTCCTGGTAACCCGCACTTGTAACATACACCTAACCCCAATCGGCACGGCCTATTTGGGTGATGACTTCCACATCTCTGACAGCTTGAAACATCAGAAGCAGCCGCTGTCCGTTTTCCCTTACCATTCCTTTGGGACTCCTTACTCGTCGCAAAGTTATTCTGTCCTTGGGGAAAGTGTTGTACGTATCCTCTCTCCTTAAACTCTCGACCCCTTGGTGCGAATCCTTGGTTGTGCTCTCTATGACTTCCCTTCTCTGCAACCCTCCTCTTCACACACTCTTCAGCAATTCTGCTCTTATTCACTAACTCTGAAAAAGTTCGAATCTCCATTGGTCCCACTGAACTTAAGATGTCGCTCCGGAGCCCTCCTTCATACTTAATGCATTTCCATTCCTCGAAGCCTCCCGGAGCTCCTTGACACATGCGGAAAAACCTGAATAGCTCCTCAAATTTGTCTGTATACTCAGATACGGACATAGCACCTTGCTTTAGCTGTAGTAACTCCAATTCCTTGGCTGTCCTGGCGGAATTCGGAAAGTACTCCTTATAGAATTCCACCTGGAAGGCATCCCAAGTGATATGATCATTCCCCTGTTGCAGGAGACGTCGAGCCCCTTGCCACCAATGCGATGCTTCCCCCGTGAGTAGATAGGTAGCGAATTCAACACGCTGCTCTTCAGGCACCAACTGCGCTTGCAGTGCTCGCTCCATGGCCTGAAACCAAGTATCAGCTTCAGTCGGATTGGTGGTTCCCTTGAAATTAGGTAGATTAACCTTTAAGAAGGTTGCCAGTGTCATCGGGCCCTGAGCTTCCCATCCGCCATTGCTATTATTGTTCATCTGTTGCCCAAGAGCCTCCGCAGTGGCCTGCATAGCAGCAGCCATATTCTCCAACACCGCCATAAGGTTTACCGGGTTATTCGGGTTGATTTCCGGTTCCTGCACATTAGTACGATCTCTTTCACGCCCCCGACCGGGTCCACGAGGTGCCATCTGGTTCCTATACACACCAAACAATCGATATCAAGTTGATCAGTCTCAATATCGGAAGTATAGTGCTTCAAAGTACCAAAGGTACACTCATGGACTTCATGCTAGATGTATCAGTTAGATACCCTAACTAGCACAGGCACAGACTTAAAGTATGCATTGAAGCATAAGCAGTTCCATCCCTCAGGCTCACGAGGACGAACTGCTCTGATACCATAATGTAACACCCTAATATTCAAATCCTTATGCTCGAGTCATAAGTCAATGATATTACGGTGGTACGACTCTCAGGTGGATTTTTAATAAATAAATATAGGTAATTTTCGAAAGGAGTATTAATCGAGAAGCCTAAAAAGAATAGAAATAAAATCGCGAAGACGTATCACTCACGTTTCGACAACGAAAAGTTAAACTGCTAAGCCGAACGCGATATATGGACAAGGCATAAAGGAGATTAAGAGATAGATAACAGATAGATATTTATAGCATAAGTAAATAGCCACTAATCGCGACCCGCGAAGTTTAGGCCGGCTAGGGTACAGCATGAAAGTAGATGACAACAGTATATCCTAATCTCTCCCAAAGGAAACATAAGAGCCTCTATAGGCAAGTTCCAAAAGAGTTCAATACATAATATAATCTTTTCAAAACAAAGGTGGAGAGATTCTAAGCAAAACACAAAGTAGAGAAAATAAATATCTTCGCCGTCTCTCAGACGAACCACAGCTCACTTCTGAGCACCTGGACCTGTATCTGAAAAACAAGAGATATATACGGAATGAGAACCCCGGGCCCATGGGTTCCCAGTACGGTAAAAGTGCCAAATAAATTCAATGTACTGCAACAAAAACTCACTAAGCATCCTAAACTTCTTCACCAATTATTCATCCTAGGTTCTCACTAATCCATGAATAGGCAACTGTCATAAGGGAGTGATAAATTCAATTCATGTTTCACATGTTTCCCAACTCGCTGACTCTTCCACGAATCAGACTCAGAATCATAAGCAAAACCATCACCAGTTGTTCTGCCTTAGCAGTTCTATATCAATACATCATCATGCAATCGCATCATCAATTCATCCCATCAAGAACAGCCCTCACACCCACTGACACCAGCATGAGGGGCCTCTCAGTTGTACAAACACAAGCAATACAGGCAAGTAATACACAAACATGATACAAGTAGAACAAGTAGCATATAGTCAGGTAACATGGCATATATGATGTAGAAATCCAAGACAAATGGCAAACCCAAACAATTCAAACATATGAAAATGATGAATGTCTGCCCTATGGCTGATGATATCATCTGTCGGTTATATAGCCAACCCGACATGTCCTGGTAGCTAACCATTGGACAGAAACACCCCTTGCGGAGCAAGTAGGTTTGAGCTACAACCCCCTTGCTACTGCCCGCTCAACCCAGAGCCAGTGAAATAATCACTACTGCGGCTACTACCTAGGCGGGTGTCTAAAAGCTCAACCTGGAGCGAGTGGATTCACCACTACTGCCGCTACTACCCAGGCGTCGCAATCTCTGACCTGGAGCAAGTGGGACGAACCACAACCCTTGCTACTACCCAGGTATCTCAAGCATTGGCCCGGAGCAAGTGGGACGAACCACAACCCTTGCTACTGCCCAGGCATCTCAAACATATATTCATTCAATCTCAATTCATATTATCAACATTCATTGTTATCAAATCTCAAACATTAACTTGGAGCAAGTGGGACGAACCACAACCCTTGCTACTACCCAAGTATCACAAATAAACATTTATTCATAATCACCCTTCATTATTATCAATCCTCAGACAATGACCCGGAGCAAGCGGGACGAACCACGACCCTTGCTACTACCCAGTTATCACAAATACACATTTATTCAAAACCCCACGATTAAACTCGTTTATCATAATCCTCCTTTTCCGTCTCATACCCGGAGCAAGTGGACAACGCCACTGCCTACTACCCGGGGTCGCACATCACATTTCAATATTTTTTCATTATTATCCATTTAACATATTTATTCATTAATCATATATGCATTTATACTCAGCCATAAACAATAATGGCTTTGCCGTAACCCGGCAATAACTCAGCCATCCGGCTCATGGTCCAATCAAGAACGGGCCATTTATCAATAAATATAGCCCTCCGGCTCATGGCATACACGGTACTTCCACCGTCATCCTCCATATCTCATATAATCATCTTTGATCATCATTGGTCATAACTTTTCCCCTTGCTTCACTCGCAAGTTACCACATCCCCTAGCTCATTGCTAGGCATATCAGAATGATTTAATACATAAGAGGTGAGATCGGAGGCTTAGAAGTATGAGATTTGGCTTTTAAAACTCAAAAATCAACTTTGGCATGAAAACAGGGCCACGCGTACGCGCACTCCACGCGCACGCGCGGATGGCCAAAAACTCATCGACGCGCAAACGTCATACGCGCGAACGCGCGGGTTGAAAAATATCCAAACGGCGCGCAAGCGTCAGCAACGCGTACGCGTGGGTGCTCTTGCGCCCAGGCACAAAACTGGCACAACTCTGGCACAACTCTCTGGAAAATAGCTGGGCATTGGGTGCAGCGCATCGACGCGCACGCGCACACCACGCGCACGCGTGGATGGTGCCTTCTTGAAGAACGACGCGTACGCGCCAAGTGCGTCTACGCGTGGAGGGTCATTCTGCTAAAAATTTTCTAAGTTAAAAGCTGTAGAATTTACAGATTCAACCCCCAATCTTCCGACGGACATAACTTTCTCATTTTAAATCATTTTTCACCCGTTCTTTGAACGGCATGGACATCCCGGATCCAATTTCATTTCTAAACAGATTTGGCACAAAACAGAGATCCGTAGTCCAAGTTATGTCCTGTCAAAGTGTGCCCAAAAACTATGTTTTCATACAAAACCACAAGGTGCCATTTTCAAAACAAGCCATTTTCAACTCTTTTCAAAATCAACCAAAACATGCCAATTTCAACCCTTTTTGAAATCAATCAAAATGTACCAAAATCCACATCAAGCCATCCTCAACTCACACATTGACACTTTACCAAAAATTCCCAAAACCACATCCAACCATTTTAACACTTCTCAATCAAATGGCTAAAGGACAAACACAATATCATGTCATACATCCTTCCTCATCCCACTTTCCAATAATACCATTTCCAATCAACCATCATTATACATAATCAATATCATACTCACTATCACGTGATTTCACCCACAAATCAACCTTAATCATTCCCCAAGCATATATCACAACATACATATCTCTAATGCATCATCATACCATCAAGGCATCAATAATCATAATCACATATATGATCACATAATATATCTCAACCGAACCAAACATACCTCATCTACATAAATTCACCCAAAATTACCAAATTCCACACTTCAACTTCTCAAACCTTATTATTCAATAACCAACCTAATCATTCATATATTCATTATCTGAAATTCATCCAATCACTTGTGCCATCATACAATGCACACATCGACTTATCTTTCTTACCTCTTTCCGGCCTCCGGCCCAAAATTCACGGCCTCCGGCCCAATTTTCACAATTTAAATGCATAAACCACAAAATCAATACTCATTACCCAGTACATCAAATTCTCAATACACCAAGCATACAAGGTCACACAATTCTCAACCCAATCATTAATTCACGTTACATATCAACTATGCATATTAGCACCAACCATTTACATAATCCAAACTTAATCCTAGGGGCATCTAGCCTAGGAATTCTCATCACAACACATGGTACTTAAATGAAACTTAAACCGTACCTCTTGTAGCCAAACCAATTGAGCCTCTTCTTTGGAATTCTTCACCAACCTTAGCTCCAAGCCTTACCAAAGCTCCTCAAGCAATACCAAT
The DNA here is from genome assembly GCF_059453495.1 of Arachis ipaensis. Taxonomy (NCBI): domain Eukaryota; kingdom Viridiplantae; phylum Streptophyta; class Magnoliopsida; order Fabales; family Fabaceae; genus Arachis; species Arachis ipaensis. Next base: position 131,983,541 of record NC_142435.1, read on the forward strand.
CTCCCAATTGTGCACCAACATCACCAAATACACTAACATAACCAATATCACATACATACATCAACTTAGGGCTCATAAAAATGACAAATTACAAGGGTTTGAGCACTTCTTACCTCAGTCCATATGAAGTAGGGATAGAACCCACTTAGAATCCATGTTGGAGTATCCCTAAACACCCAAAATCATAAGATTTCAACACTAACTACCCAAAAACGTGTAACAGTGGGAAATTTCGAAAACTGGGCAGAGATGAATGGAATAATCACCACCAAACTTAGATAGAATTGTAGAGGATGAGAAGAGTGACGCGTGGCCACAAACGGCTCGTCAATCGGAGCTCCGTAACTCAAGTTATGGTGGTTTGAAGATCAAAGAGAGTTAGGTTTTCTCTCTTCTCTTCTCTCTTCTCAAATCAGCGCCCCAACCCTTCTTTTTAGGGTAAAATGAGCTGAAATGCTCACAACTAATGTTTATATACGTTGGGTCTTGGGCCCACTTAGGCCCGGTTCACTTATTTTTGCCCATTGGCCCAATTTTGGGCCAAAACCTTTAAGATTAGCGCTCTAAATCGCACTTTAAATATTTCTACCTTTCCTAATTATAATTCCTCATTTCTTAATCTTATTTACCCATAATCAATTTCCTCAATTGTAGTACCAGACAGATCTCAGCCGGTACTGCCGGTCAAAATTCCACTGCGCACTTTTACGCAGAAAACTATATTTTCCGACTCGAAAAAATTCACTGAATCCAAATATCGTATTTAAATTATCAAATTCCAATTGCCAAATATTTCAACCATATTCGCTCCTATTTAACTTATTATTTACTAAATTTCGGTTAGACCGGGTATTACATTCTACCCCCCTAACAGAAATTTTTGCCCTCGAAAATTCCATCCATCACTATCCTCTCCCTCTGCCAAGCCAATTACCACTAATCACAACTCAACTCCAAGCATAACCTCCAAACTTACTTTCTTATTCTCAAACCTTCGAATTTCTACATGACTTGCTGTTATAAAGTCTCTGACTCATCAATCAAAAACCCCTTTCATTTCTAGAAAGCAAATGAGTTTGAAATAACAATTTAACAAAAATCATGAGAATCCGCCTTCCTTTAATAATCTATAAAAGCATTCGAGACACATCTCTTTCGTTAAAGTTACTCATATAAAAAATTATCCTCAAAACCATAACCAGCACTCTTTCAAATTTTTTGGAGAAAAATTTTCAACAGTACCTCCCCAAAAATTGGAGTTTACTACCCGTCACGGGCTCCCTCAAACCAATCTCAGTACTGCATCTGTATTTCAATTTAGTGGCTTTCACATTCGTCTTTCAAAACCAATCATTATAAATCTCAATCTAATTCCAAGGTCACTATGACCAAACATCATGGTACTCATCTCTCAAACACGACAACTCGCACTCTCTCATCATCTAAATCTAATTATGCATCAATGATAATTTCCTCATCCGTTTCAGAACCATCAAGGCTCACAGCCGCAATTAATTCCAATTACCTAGAATCATTATCTGCATAAGCTCACTAAACTTTTAAGTACTCAAAGCATAAAGCATTTCCAATCATGCTCTACTTTTCCTTATTATTACCATACTATGCTAACGCTTTAGCAAGCTTCCGCTATGCCACCTTGATTTCTCGTCAAGTATTAGTTCCATCACTTATTTCCTCAAGTACTAAACCACCACTTAACTTGACCGACAATTCAAATTAATGTTTCCAAATCCATCATTTAGGACCATCCCTTATCTATTTAAATCAAATGAACTAAAAGTCACGAGTTCAATCCATTTCACCAAAAATCCAGAAATCAACCAACCACATAACAAACACAACACATCATTCTCAACAGAAAGTCATTTACATCACAGGCATTTATCCATTTGTATTAAGGCAATTACCTCAATCTTACTGTCGCAATCGGCCCGCATCCTGACTCTCTCCTTGTTGGCAATTTCTTGATACATGTCCTGGTAACCCGCACTTGTAACATACACCTAACCCCAATCGGCACGGCCTATTTGGGTGATGACTTCCACATCTCTGACAGCTTGAAACATCAGAAGCAGCCGCTGTCCGTTTTCCCTTACCATTCCTTTGGGACTCCTTACTCGTCGCAAAGTTATTCTGTCCTTGGGGAAAGTGTTGTACGTATCCTCTCTCCTTAAACTCTCGACCCCTTGGTGCGAATCCTTGGTTGTGCTCTCTATGACTTCCCTTCTCTGCAACCCTCCTCTTCACACACTCTTCAGCAATTCTGCTCTTATTCACTAACTCTGAAAAAGTTCGAATCTCCATTGGTCCCACTGAACTTAAGATGTCGCTCCGGAGCCCTCCTTCATACTTAATGCATTTCCATTCCTCGAAGCCTCCCGGAGCTCCTTGACACATGCGGAAAAACCTGAATAGCTCCTCAAATTTGTCTGTATACTCAGATACGGACATAGCACCTTGCTTTAGCTGTAGTAACTCCAATTCCTTGGCTGTCCTGGCGGAATTCGGAAAGTACTCCTTATAGAATTCCACCTGGAAGGCATCCCAAGTGATATGATCATTCCCCTGTTGCAGGAGACGTCGAGCCCCTTGCCACCAATGCGATGCTTCCTCCGTGAGTAGATAGGTAGCGAATTCAACACGCTGCTCTTCAGGCACCAACTGCGCTTGCAGTGCTCGCTCCATGGCCTGAAACCAAGTATCAGCTTCAGTCGGATTGGTGGTTCCCTTGAAATTAGGTAGATTAACCTTTAAGAAGGTTGCCAGTGTCATCGGGCCCTGAGCTTCCCATCCGCCATTGCTATTATTGTTCATCTGTTGCCCAAGAGCCTCCGCAGTGGCCTGCATAGCAGCAGCCATATTCTCCAACACCGCCATAAGGTTTACCGGGTTATTCGGGTTGATTTCCGGTTCCTGCACATTAGTACGATCTCTTTCACGCCCCCGACCGGGTCCACGAGGTGCCATCTGGTTCCTATACACACCAAACAATCGATATCAAGTTGATCAGTCTCAATATCGGAAGTATAGTGCTTCAAAGTACCAAAGGTACACTCATGGACTTCATGCTAGATGTATCAGTTAGATACCCTAACTAGCACAGGCACAGACTCAGAGTATGCATTGAAGCATAAGCAGTTCCATCCCTCAGGCTCACGAGGACGAACTGCTCTGATACCATAATGTAACACCCTAATATTCAAATCCTTATGCTCGAGTCATAAGTCAATGATATTACGGTGGTACGACTCTCAGGTGGATTTTTAATAAATAAATATAGGTAATTTTCGAAAGGAGTATTAATCGAGAAGCCTAAAAAGAATAGAAATAAAATCGTGAAGACGTATCACTCACGTTTCGACAACGAAAAGTTAAACTGCTAAGCCGAACGCGATATATGGACAAGGCATAAAGGAGATTAAGAGATAGATAACAGATAGATATTTATAGCATAAGTAAATAGCCACTAATCGCGACCCGCGAAGTTTAGGCCGGCTAGGGTACAGCATGAAAGTAGATGACAACAGTATATCCTAATCTCTCCCAAAGGAAACATAAGAGCCTCTATAGGCAAGTTCCAAAAGAGTTCAATACATAATATAATCTTTTCAAAACAAAGGTGGAGAGATTCTAAGCAAAACACAAAGTAGAGAAAATAAATATCTTCGCCGTCTCTCAGACGAACCACAGCTCACTTCTGAGCACCTGGACCTGTATCTGAAAAACAAGAGATATATACGGAATGAGAACCCCGGGCCCATGGGTTCCCAGTACGGTAAAAGTGCCAAATAAATTCAATGTACTGCAACAAAAACTCACTAAGCATCCTAAACTTCTTCACCAATTATTCATCCTAGGTTCTCACTAATCCATGAATAGGCAACTGTCATAAGGGAGTGATAAATTCAATTCATGTTTCACATGTTTCCCAACTCGCTGACTCTTCCACGAATCAGACTCAGAATCATAAGCAAAACCATCACCAGTTGTTCTGCCTTAGCAGTTCTATATCAATACATCATCATGCAATCGCATCATCAATTCATCCCATCAAGAACAGCCCTCACACCCACTGACACCAGCATGAGGGGCCTCTCAGTTGTACAAACACAAGCAATACAGGCAAGTAATACACAAACATGATACAAGTAGAACAAGTAGCATATAGTCAGGTAACATGGCATATATGATGTAGAAATCCAAGACAAATGGCAAACCCAAACAATTCAAACATATGAAAATGATGAATGTCTGCCCTATGGCTGATGATATCATCTGTCGGTTATATAGCCAACCCGACATGTCCTGGTAGCTAACCATTGGACAGAAACACCCCTTGCGGAGCAAGTAGGTTTGAGCTACAACCCCCTTGCTACTGCCCGCTCAACCCAGAGCCAGTGAAATAATCACTACTGCGGCTACTACCTAGGCGGGTGTCTAAAAGCTCAACCTGGAGCGAGTGGATTCACCACTACTGCCGCTACTACCCAGGCGTCGCAATCTCTGACCTGGAGCAAGTGGGACGAACCACAACCCTTGCTACTACCCAGGTATCTCAAGCATTGGCCCGGAGCAAGTGGGACGAACCACAACCCTTGCTACTGCCCAGGCATCTCAAACATATATTCATTCAATCTCAATTCATATTATCAACATTCATTGTTATCAAATCTCAAACATTAACTTGGAGCAAGTGGGACGAACCACAACCCTTGCTACTACCCAAGTATCACAAATAAACATTTATTCATAATCACCCTTCATTATTATCAATCCTCAGACAATGACCCGGAGCAAGCGGGACGAACCACGACCCTTGCTACTACCCAGTTATCACAAATACACATTTATTCAAAACCCCACGATTAAACTCGTTTATCATAATCCTCCTTTTCCGTCTCATACCCGGAGCAAGTGGACAACGCCACTGCCTACTACCCGGGGTCGCACATCACATTTCAATATTTTTTCATTATTATCCATTTAACATATTTATTCATTAATCATATATGCATTTATACTCAGCCATAAACAATAATGGCTTTGCCGTAACCCGGCAATAACTCAGCCATCCGGCTCATGGTCCAATCAAGAACGGGCCATTTATCAATAAATATAGCCCTCCGGCTCATGGCATACACGGTACTTCCACCGTCATCCTCCATATCTCATATAATCATCTTTGATCATCATTGGTCATAACTTTTCCCCTTGCTTCACTCGCAAGTTACCACATCCCCTAGCTCATTGCTAGGCATATCAGAATGATTTAATACATAAGAGGTGAGATCGGAGGCTTAGAAGTATGAGATTTGGCTTTTAAAACTCAAAAATCAACTTTGGCATGAAAACAGGGCCACGCGTACGCGCACTCCACGCGCACGCGCGGATGGCCAAAAACTCATCGACGCGCAAACGTCATACGCGCGAACGCGCGGGTTGAAAAATATCCAAACGGCGCGCAAGCGTCAGCAACGCGTACGCGTGGGTGCTCTTGCGCCCAGGCACAAAACTGGCACAACTCTAGCACAACTCTCTGGAAAATAGCTGGGCATTGGGTGCAACGCATCGACGCGCACGCGCACACCACGCGCACGCGTGGATGGTGCCTTCTTGAAGAACGACGCGTACGCGCCAAGTGCGTCTACGCGTGGAGGGTCATTCTGCTAAAAATTTTCTAAGTTAAAAGCTGTAGAATTTACAGATTCAACCCCCAATCTTCCGACGGACATAACTTTCTCATTTTAAATCATTTTTCACCCGTTCTTTGAACGGCATGGACATCCCGGATCCAATTTCATTTCTAAACAGATTTGGCACAAAACAGAGATCCGTAGTCCAAGTTATGTCCTGTCAAAGTGTGCCCAAAAACTATGTTTTCATACAAAACCACAAGGTGCCATTTTCAAAACAAGTCATTTTCAACTCTTTTCAAAATCAACCAAAACATGCCAATTTCAACCCTTTTTGAAATCAATCAAAATGTACCAAAATCCACATCAAGCCATCCTCAACTCACACATTGACACTTTACCAAAAATTCCCAAAACCACATCCAACCATTTTAACACTTCTCAATCAAATGGCTAAAGGACAAACACAATATCATGTCATACATCCTTCCTCATCCCACTTTCCAATAATACCATTTCCAATCAACCATCATTATACATAATCAATATCATACTCACTATCACGTGATTTCACCCACAAATCAACCTTAATCATTCCCCAAGCATATATCACAACATACATATCTCTAATGCATCATCATACCATCAAGGCATCAATAATCATAATCACATATATGATCACATAATATATCTCAACCGAACCAAACATACCTCATCTACATAAATTCACCCAAAATTACCAAATTCCACACTTCAACTTCTCAAACCTTATTATTCAATAACCAACCTAATCATTCATATATTCATTATCTGAAATTCATCCAATCACTTGTGCCATCATACAATGCACACATCGACTTATCTTTCTTACCTCTTTCCGGCCTCCGGCCCAAAATTCACGGCCTCCGGCCCAATTTTCACAATTTAAATGCATAAACCACAAAATCAATACTCATTACCCAGTACATCAAATTCTCAATACACCAAGCATACAAGGTCACACAATTCTCAACCCAATCATTAATTCACGTTACATATCAACTATGCATATTAGCACCAACCATTTACATAATCCAAACTTAATCCTAGGGGCATCTAGCCTAGGAATTCTCATCACAACACATGGTACTTAAATGAAACTTAAACCGTACCTCTTGTAGCCAAACCAATTGAGCCTCTTCTTTGGAATTCTTCACCAACCTTAGCTCCAAGCCTTACCAAAGCTCCTCAAGCAATACCAATCTCCCAATTGTGCACCAACATCACCAAATACACTAACATAACCAATATCACATACATACATCAACTTAGGGCTCATAAAAATGACAAATTACAAGGGTTTGAGCACTTCTTACCTCAGTCCATATGAAGTAGGGATAGAACCCACTTAGAATCCATGTTGGAGTATCCCTAAACACCCAAAATCATAAGATTTCAACACTAACTACCCAAAAACGTGTAACAGTGGGAAATTTCGAAAACTGGGCAGAGATGAATGGAATAATCACCACCAAACTTAGATAGAATTGTAGAGGATGAGAAGAGTGACGCGTGGCCACAAACGGCTCGTCAATCGGAGCTCCGTAACTCAAGTTATGGTGGTTTGAAGATCAAAGAGAGTTAGGTTTTCTCTCTTCTCTTCTCTCTTCTCAAATCAGCGCCCCAACCCTTCTTTTTAGGGTAAAATGAGCTGAAATGCTCACAACTAATGTTTATATACGTTGGGTCTTGGGCCCACTTAGGCCCGGTTCACTTATTTTTGCCCATTGGCCCAATTTTGGGCCAAAACCTTTAAGATTAGCGCTCTAAATCGCACTTTAAATATTTCTACCTTTCCTAATTATAATTCCTCATTTCTTAATCTTATTTACCCATAATCAATTTCCTCAATTGTAGTACCAGACAGATCTCAGCCGGTACTGCCGGTCAAAATTCCACTGCGCACTTTTACGCAGAAAACTATATTTTCCGACTCGGAAAAATTCACTGAATCCAAATATCGTATTTAAATTATCAAATTCCAATTGCCAAATATTTCAACCATATTCGCTCCTATTTAACTTATTATTTACTAAATTTCGGTTAGACCGGGTATTACATGTGTTTGAATACTTTAATTCGGAACCATGCTAGTATAGTTATGTAATTGTTAATTCTCCATCATATTCTAGCGATATAAAAGATATGGCTAACAAGAATGAACTATTATTGTGCCACAGGAAATCTTTCTGGATGATCTTTTGGATGACCGTGCTTGGTATGCTAATGCAAACACGGACAAAGTTGAATGCAGTGAGTTTGAGATTACGGAGCCTAAAGTTATCCAACAACTTCCACAAAGGTGACTTATTTAGACCTAAACCCAAAACATATTTTATTCCTTACTTGTAACTATTACCATATTTCAATTGGTTAAGAAAACTTGAAATATGATTAAGTACATGTTATAACTTTTTTTCGAAATAGGGCCATGAACCCGTATAGCAATTACTATGCCATGTTTGAAGCATAGTGAAAGATTATGTACCACTTGTTTTATAACTACGATGTTGAGGTGTAATCTGAACTTATGCTGCATAAACCCTTATAATTAAATTAGCTCACATCCGATTGATTATGTATGAACTTTCGTTTGAACTAACGTTGCACTACTTGTTGTAATAACCTACAAGTGTGATGACAATATTCCATACATTTCAGTTAGTCACTGACTACAGCAGAATGGGCCTTGCAATCGATATGGTACTAAAGTATCACAACGATAACAAAATAAAAGCAGCTCTGAAATACTGGGAGTTTTTCAGCCGCTCCATGATAGCAACCCTAGAGGCATACTTACCCGAAGAAATCACTTCTTTTGTTTGAGACAGACAAACTTTGTTCCCTACTATGAATTTTCTAAAAGCATTATTTTGTAAAATAATTAGTATCTCCAATTTGGAGGTTATCATTGTTATGTTTGTGCTTCCAATCATAGGATGCTTATTATGTTATGTGGATTCTTTGTTATTAGACAGACATACTTTTAATGCCTATTATGGATTTATTTAGAAGACTAATGTCATGGCCTTAAGTTATGTTCAGAGAATATACTAGAATGGATTTTTAAATACAAGTTGTTAACCTTTCACGCTAAAATATTGTGCCGCAATATACCCGAATTGTACTTCAAAGTAATTGGATAAATGGCTTCAAAATAATACGCTACATACATTTAATATGAACACAACTTTCAATTAGCCACATGCACGTCATATTGTCCAAAACATACAATATAATATTAACTAGGCATAAGTCTCCCTTGGTCATCTGCATCCTCTCATTTGGGAGTGAATGATATTCACCCCTTTCCACACATTCCCTTCGCCCCAGTGGAACATCATTCAAATATTAATATAAATAATAACATGCCTTAATAACGTCTAATATGACAATAAAGGAGCCACAACATTAATGGAATAAATTACTTATACTCAACACCAAAAGTCTTGGTTCAAACAAATCTCATTCATAGGTAAAACACCACATAAAAATCATTTTCATAGCACAATAACCTACCATAATAAGGTCTAACATACATGGTAACACAACTAGAATCATAAAAGTGAACAACCAAATTAGAAACATATAACGTTATCCTAATTAGCTGAACACTTCATTTATAGGTAGTCATGTCTATCCACCTAGTTTTGTCATGACCTCTTTCCGGAAGAATAAACTCACCTATGCCCGGGTCTGCCATCCTGCAAAATAATATTTGGCCCGTGAAATCAAATATTGAATTTCAGAACATTAATGCACTCCAAATATCATCAAATAAGTAATAAGTACTAACATGAAGCATTACTACATGCGGTGAATATGACACACCATAATCCTAGGAATTAACCAAAATATACAAACCTCATCGTCGACATCGTCATCTGTGAAAGTGCAATTTCTTCGATCGTGGCCTAATCTGGAGCACCTCCTACAACGCCTCCCGTTATTACCATTCGTGCTCCTGTGAGATGTACCCTTCGACCTGATAAACTTTCGGTCGAGAATGTGAGTTTGATCTGCCCCTATTTAAACGCGACGACCCTTTTGTTCTATGACACAAAGAGATTCAAACTCCCTCGATATTCTGACGAATTTCGTCATGACAGTGTCGTATGTTTTTGTGGCTTGTGTGGCTAGAAAAAAAATCGATAGGCAAGCACTCCACAATGCACAGTATCTAACGTGAAATCCTTCCCTAGGATCAAATGCCGCATCCTTACTACTGTTGCCGACTACTATGGCATTTTTGCGCCACCTACGAAGCACCAATTGGCTTGGCATCTCTTCTTTTTCTAGCTCTTTGAGGACACAAAATATATGACAGCAAGAAATCCCTAATCTCTCCCATAACTTACAAAAACATGCATACTTATCACAACTTCTATCCAAGAACATCGAGTACACACGATAGGGCTTTCGAAAATTTTCTGAACATGAACTTCTCGATGCTACCAATACTATCCCTATGCAAGACTAACAATGTTGCAACCCTCTCGATCTGTTTTTGAACCTCGTAGAATATCTCCCTCATGCACAACTTGCTCGCAGATCTTTCCAAGGTTTCAAGACATATAGTCATCACCAGATTTGAGTAAAGAGTCTTGTAATCTGCAATGAATTCGTTATTCCAGTAATTCTTAACTACTCGATCCAGGTTCTGAACCAACTCAAGTAAGCAATTTCTAGACTTGATAAATTTCTTCAGTGATGAATTAATATCCTTACACTGAGAAGTAGTTTGAATGCCGACACAAAACTTCCCACCAAAGTAAGCATTTGCCCACATTTCTCTCTTTTTGTATGTCTTTGTAATCCAATCGTTGTCCTCTAAACTGAACGAGGTGACCATGTCTACCCAATAATTGTCAAACTCTTCCACATCAAAGTGACCATATACAGTAGTCTTAAACGCAACACAAAAATCTTTGTCATTGATATTCACAACAGCATTTCGAGCAAGATTTCAGGTGCATAGTCTATGTGTTGGGTTCAGGAATTCACTTTTAATGGCCTTTCGCATGGATTCATCACCATCTGTGATAACCACTTTTGGCTCCTTGTGCCTCATCACCTTCAAGAAGCTACTTATCAACCATTTGTAGGACGGAATCTTCTCATTCTCTAAAAAATAAACCTAAAAAGAATTGTCTGTCTATGGTGGTTGGTGCCCGAAAATATTACAAGAGGTCTGTTATATAAGTTTTTTCTGTACATCGGGTCAAATGCCAACACATTACCAACGCATTCGTAGTCATGCAGCATGTGACCATCTGATCAAAATAGGTGATCACGGTGCTTTTCAGCGCAATATGAGTACTACAACTGCCATAGGATCCAACTCAGCATTGCCCTTCAAGTACCTTATTGCTGCGGCTGCGTCTCCCTCCATGATCCTAGATTGCCTAATTCCATCCATATAATTATACAAGTCCTTACTTATGAAGTTAAGATTGCGATATCCACCACATATATGGGCAAAGAATCCCATGATTTGGGTTGTCTGGAACCTGGCTTCATGCATACTATGTATTCATAGCGTTTGGACGCAGATAACAACACAGAAGCATTCATAGCGTTTGGACTGCTAAATTGTTCACCTATGATATTCTCTGAGTTCCTATGATCCTCCGTTGAGGCATCTATATTGCTTCCACCACCATCCCAACCTTAGTATTCACGGTCGGTGGGGACACTATCCCCTTCCTCAGTCTGCGATTCCTCCGACCTGTTCGAATCATCTTCATTATCCGAATCGATGCTCCAAGCATCAATCCATTGGCCTGAAAACTCTGACGTGCTGCCATCGTCCAAATTCGGCTCACTGCCAGACATCCCTGAGTTAAACAAAAATGAAGCCAGTCAAGAACAAAGCATGTCGTAGACATAGTCATTTACAGAATTAACTTAAATGGAGACGATTGCTATACAATTAGGCATTAACCAAAGTCCATAGTTGTGAGTCAATAATCGATCCCTAACCTATTATGACTGAGTTGTAATTAAAAACTTTAGCCAATTAATTTGATTATTACATCATATAAAAAAGTATTATTAATTTTTTTTTATTTTTGGGGACATCACTTTTGGCCAATGCAAATGCTCCGCTTCTTGTATAGTTCACACTTGAAAAATGTTGGGACGTGCATTCACATTATTTGTCACACTACCTGAACCTAAACCTGCCAATGCCTTAATGCAACTTTGAGCCAAGACCTATATATACCTACATCACATTAGAGGAAGAAAAATGATATTTTCAATCCTTCATAACTCACACATAAATATGACAAACATAACTTACAGCTTCATCAATACTTCTAATATTCTCCTACAATCATCAATACATAATCATAGAAATAAAGTGTTAAATATTAACCCCTGAAACTTATCACTTCAAAATACAAGACCTGTATAGAGAAAGCTCACCATAAAAAATAGAATGAAATATGTAATTTTAAGACAAAAAATTTGCCAACATCTAGCATTGAATGGAAAAGATAATTCCAAAATTTTTATTCCAATAACCCCATTTGGTGGGAGTTCAAAAGTTGCAAATGCTAGAATATGTGACATGTTAAAGTGAATGACGAAAATGGTTAAAAATGGTACAAATTAAAAGTGTTTTAGAAGGAAAACCATTTTGTTTTCATTTTAAATCCATCTAAAAAAATATATTTTTAGAAATGGTTCAAGATAAATTTTTATCATCCTGTAAATAAATTGAACAAAAGCAAAACACTTGTACTAAAGCACTTGTGCAAGACTCCCATTTTTCATCCATACCTCTGCTATAGAGCTTTCATTTGTGATTCATATGATCTTTTAAATGCTCTATTTTAAATGTTCGATTTCATTTGTCTCAGATTGACCAAAAACAAAGTTAAATTCTAAGACCAGAATTCTTACCCGATATGCGAGAGTTCCAATCCATCGATGACCGACTTTGATGCCAGTCCCAAAATGCAACGCCATCACCTGCACAAATTCCTCTCCTACTTGCTATGTCAGACTTCTTCCAAAGGCCACACTTAATTCAAGCTACACAACCCTCGTCAAAGATTTTTCACTTTTAGAAGCAGACACCAAAAATGCGATGTGGCTACTCCATTTTACAAAAAAGCTTGTCATAATGCTAAAGAAAAATAAATCCCATTAGATCAATTTTCAATTACAAATGCTAATATACACAGCAAACTTTATTTTTTATACAAAAGGTGTATTCCTTTCCCGTTGCACATTGTTATACTTTCTTTGAATTTAAGCTAGAGTCCTATATGCACTTAATATTTCATACACTGTTCATTCTAAAAAATCACAATGATAATATTTCAGATAAACTCCAAAGGTCACTATTAGATTGGGATTGGAATTTTGAAATTATTTATGGATAGCAATACGAAATCGTAGATACAAAATATTCTTTAATTTTTCATTCCTTGGCGACGTAGATGCCATGACATTAACCCGGCCAGTAGATAAAACTAACATTTTAAAACAAATCTATGGTGCCCATTATCTATATCTTCGCTTAAATTTTCACTAAAATTGTCGTAAGTCTCGGCTAAACTAATCACACATAATTGGCATAAATGTCTAACTCAAAGTCACAAGTAACACGACTAATTTATATCTTACATACAGATCAACAAACTAGAACAACAAAAGCAATACAATAATTCAAGAACAAAGAACAATTCAATAGCTTAACAAAGGCACTTCAGTATATCATATGCTTAACAAAGCAAATTGACACAAAATTATTTCAGCAAATTCAGAACAACTACATATTCATCGGATTTAGAAAAAAAAAACTCACCAAAGTTAGAGCATACAAGAAGGACGAATAGGAGCCAGAGTCCACTGATTCAAAACAACAATGACACATAGGAGGAGAGACAGAGGACACTACGGGAGACAGAGAGCCAGTACTGACAGCTAGGGTTCAGGGTTTCTAGCCTTGAGAGAGAGAGAGAGAGAGAGAGAGAGAGAGAGAGAGAGAGAGAAAGAGAGAGAGAGAGAGAGATGGGGGGGAGGAGGGAGGATGGAGAGGAGAGGCAACAATGGAGCAAAGCCTAGGGTTCTGTTCTTCCTTTTCTCTTTCTCCCTGAGTCGCTAGCGAATATTCTAATTCTGCTCTTCGGAATCGCTTGGCTCCGGTACTCGGTAGATTCAAATGCCATTGTTAGGTGAGGTTATCTCAATCAACGATTCTGTCCTTCACCCAAACCTTCCTCAATGAATCTACTTCCAGAAACGGACGTTAAAGATGACCTTTGTCCACCTCCTGCAACTGAATGCCCAACTGCAGAATGAACCCTAATTTCCCCAAATGCTTTGAAGGTTTGTTCATTCAACTCTCAAATTTGATAAATTTTTTATTTTTTATGTCTCAATTCCCCCTGTTTCAAATATTGGAGTGTTTGAAATTAAAAAAAAATCAACTTCACCAATTACATTTGCTAATTCATTTGATTTGCTAATTAGCCATGTTTACTCGATTTTATTGTGCATCATTAAAGACACTAATGATTTCTATCAGTCAAACTCATCTGAGAGTTAGACTCATTCATTCCACATGTGAAGCTCCAATTGGCCGGAAATGTCTTAGCCACCATGACCACCAAAATGAATTGGCCATAAGCACGCACGCGCATGATAAACCACTATTTTATGGTTTATCTTGTGTTTAATTGAGTGGTTTCATCAAGCCTTTACTTACTTATTCACACGATTTGCATGATTTTATAATCCCTTCCTAGTATCGTTTTAAGATTGAAAATTTGCTTCCTAAAGATCTTTAATTAGAATATTTCAATTCTCCTTTATACCATTTGATGCCGTGATCCGTGTATTAAGTGTTTCAGGCTTCATAGGGCAGGAATGGCTTAGAGAATGGAGAAGAAGCTTGCAAAAATGGAAGGAACACAAGAAACTAAGGAGATGACCAGCGAACACCGACGCGCACGCATGGCTCACGCGAACGCGTGGAATGGAGAAAATTGCAGCGACGCGTGCGCGTGCCTGACGCGTACGCGTGGATTGGAGTCTGCACGAATGACACGAACGCATGGACGACGCGTACGCGTGACAAGAAAAATCGTTGAATGACGCGAACGCGTGGACGACGCGTACGCGTGACCTGCGCGATCTGCAGAATTAACAGAAAACGCTGGGGCGATTTCGGGCCGCGTTTCGACCAAGTTTTCGGCCCAGAAACACAGAATAAAGCCAGGAAACATGCAGAGACTCAACACACAACTTTACACGACTTCACATATTCTCGTTAGGATAGTTTTAGGTTTTTAGATCTGAATCTAGAGTGAATTACTCTTCCTCTAGGTTCTCTTTACATTCCCAGTTTATTGCTTTTGCTTTTGGATATTGAAGAGTCATTACCTCCGTTGAAGATACTATTCTAGTTTGTTTCCTTACTTACTCTTTTATTTATTCCATATTCTTAATTCTTGTTTAAAGCAGTAATTGGATTATTTTCATGAATTGTTAGTGCAAATGATTACTTTTATTTTTAATCAATTTTGAATCCCTATTTTATTTAATTTATCATGTCTTCTTCTATTATTTTTTATGAGCTTTATATTCATGTCAATGGAGTAGACTCCATATTTGACATGGGGGTTGATTAAAAGGAGACACTTGAGTTGGAAGGCTTAAGTGCTGTTTAAAACTGGAAATTGTTGGCTAGTTCTGTATTTACTAACGCTAGACCTTCCCAAGGGAGAGGACTAGAATTTGCGAATAAGAGTTAGCTCAATCACTTGACTTTCCTTTATTTAATAAGGGTTAACTAAGTGAAAACAACAACCTTTTTAATACTACACTTAAGAAATCCCAACAAGGATAGAACTTCCAATTAATCATTCCCCCAGTCAAGGCTTTTTATTTAGAATATTAATAATCATTCTTAGTTTTTGTTGCTTTAATTTACAATTATTTAATTTCTCATTATTCAACTCTCAAACTCTCGTGGAAATTCTTAATTAATAAAATAGCATCCTTTCTTGCAACTCGTTGGGAGACGACCTGGGACTCATACTCCCAATATTTTTCTATTCTAAATTTTTGTGACACTCTTCTAAACTGGTGAGACAGATTTTAGCTAATTAAGAGCTATACTCGCAACGCTGTTCTATTATATTATAATATCTTAATTGGCCTGACTTCTGTCTCTTACCAGCGCGCCCGCGCACACACATATATCTCAAAATTAGTTACTATGTAAAAGTACTCGAGTTTATTGGAAGAATAAGGGAGTGACTCGAGTGAATTGGAAGAGACTGCAATCAATTCTCATTACTAGAAAGAGAAGATACATATAGAAATGAAGTGGTTGATCAGCTAGCTGTCACCGATCACACACTGCATGTATATATGCACTTACTGTAGTTACTATTCTAGAAGATTAAATTACAATTAGCCTATTCTAATTCACTTGGTTGAACTACCAATCAGCTTGTGCACATGGGTCAAGTCACAGTGTATAAATATTTATGTAATTTAATTTATTTTTAATATATAATTTATATTATAATATATATTCTACAAAGTTATTAAAATTGAACTGGCTCGATCGATTTGACCAAAAACATGGTAAATTGGACCCAAAATTGATTTTATCTAAGGCTAGAACTGTTTAAGGTACAGAATCGATACAAATAAACAAAAATCAGTCAAATTCGGTGGAAATCGGTCTGACTAAATCGCTCTACGACGCACCAGCATTCTATAAGTTAACTGTGCTTAGGGACGAACCCAGGTGCATGGGAAGGGGGCACTTGCCCCCACTAAATTTCAAAAAAAAAAGAAGTAATAGTTTATATAAATATATATATATTTGTCCCCAATATAATTATACTTTTTTTCCACAAAAATTTACAAAATTTTGTCTTGAGATTTATGTTAAAAATAATTTTTTTTATTAAATTTAATATGTAACAATATTTATTTTGTTAAATTTGATTTAATTTTAAATTAAAAATAAGCAAATAAATAAATTTAATAAAAAATTAGTAAACATTGTAAATATAATTTTTAAAATTAATTAATTAGTTAATTACCAAACTAAATCTTAGTTTTCTAAATATAAGTAAAATTATCAATATTTTTTTTCTTCAAAAATTAGTTGAAATAAAAAAAAATAGTATCTATTTATTAATTAATATTCTTTATTCTAAAATTATATAATACTTTTTAATTTTATCTCTTAAATAATCTTGCTTTTAACAACTATTTTCGATTAAAAAGTATTTTATGTCATAAATATTATAACGAATAAATTTTCTAATTCAATAGGTGGTAATTAATATTTGAAAATTATAATGAATAGTAGAACAATTATTTAAAAGCATAGAAGTTAATTTTGATATATTAAAATATGTATATTTTTTTTACATAATCATTTAATTACATTTATTCATGTAGATAACTATTTACGTAATGAATGTAAAAATTATTTTTTAATTACAATACATAATTAAATAGATGCATAAAATCTTTAATCTAATATTGTATCAAAATTAAGTTTAAAAATATATAAAAATTTAATTATCTTAAAAAGAAAAAATAAAAATAATTATAAATTAAGTTTCTATTATTTTATATAAACATACTTTTTATATACAGGTTTAGTTTTTTTGTATTTATATATAAATCTAATTTCAAATTATAAATACTAGTGTATCAATAAGCACTAACGGGCCAACTAATTCACTCTTTTTATTATTGAATGTGTATAAAAGTAAAGAAAAGTAAAATTAGTTAAGATGACAAGTTATTTATACTTTAATTAAGATGTTTTAAGTTCAAGTTTTAAAAATAAAAAAATATAAATTATATATAATGAATAATATTTTAAGAATAAAAGTATTCATTAACTCTTTTTTATTTTTATATCTCTATTATATTTTTAGTATAATTAATAATGTTCAATAACATTTATTTTAGTATAAATATTTTTGTCTTCATTCCTAAAATTTTTTGGGTCCGTCACTGACTGTGCTCCGTATACTCACCACTTATTTTAGCAAAAATATTTAATATAAATTTTATGCTTACCACTTACCTAAAGGATGCATCAAGAATGATCATACCACCAAGTTGCAATGCTTCTTATTAATATATATATATATATATAGCAATTTTTTATTTTACTTATATTTAATTTATTTTAATTTTAAACTCACTCATTTTTAAATTAATTATATTTTATTTAACCATAAATTTTATTAAAGGGATAAGTATTATTTTGGTCTTTAACGTTTAAGGTCAGAATTGTCATAATTTTTTATTTAAAATCGTCCTTAATGTTGTATTTGATTTTAAAATCGTCCTTTCGAAAAAAATTTTTATTTTTTTATTAAATTACCCCTACCCTAATAAAAAAATTATAAAATTAAAAAAAAATAAAAGAAAAGAACACGAGGGGGGAGAAAGAAATATGGGAAAGGACGCGAGGAGGAGGAAGGAAAAGGGGAAACGACGCGAGGGGGAAGGAAAGAAGAAAAGGGGGAGGGGGGACGGCGCCGACGAAGTTTGGAGTCGTCGTCGAGAATCAGAGCTCGCGAGGGAGAGAGGACACGCAAGCCAGGGAGAGAGCTCGCTGTCGCGCTCCGCCACTGCTGCCGCTGCTACCGACAACCTCGCCGCCACTTCGCGTTCTCGTCGCTGCACCTCGCCGCTGCACCTCCCCAATTCTGCTTCTGCTTCGGCTTTTGCTTCTGTTTCGATTGCTGCTTCTGGTTCTGCTTGAGCTTCTGTTTCTGCTTTCGATTCTACTTCTGTGTCTGCTTCTGTGTCTGCTTCTGTTTTTGTTTTTGTTTCTGCTTTTAATTCTAATTTTGATTTGTTATTTTTTGATTTTATTATTGTTGTGGGTTGATTTTGTTGTTGAATTTGATGTTGTTGTTTCTGAATTTGAATAATGTGTTATTGTTGGTGTTCTTGAATCTAATTATTGGTATTTGGTAGGAGTAAGGGAGGTGGTGATAGTGGTAAAGGTGATGGTGGTGGAGGGTATTTTTGTCCGTAAAAAGTCAAAAGGACGATTTTAAAATCAAATACAAGATTAAGGATGATTCTAAATAAAAAATTACGTCAAGGACGATTTTGATTCTGACCCTAAACGTTAGGGACCAAAATAATACTTACCCGTTTTATTAAACATATACAAATTAAAAAGATAAACAAAAAAAAATTATTAATCACAATTTATATTTTTTTTATAATTATATGATATCTATTAATATTATTTTTTAAATAAATACTTGTAGTATATAATAATACAATAAATAAAACTAATTAATAAAGTATTAAAATTTAAAAATAACAATTATTTATATAAGAACAAAATAAAAATACTTATAATAAAAAAAATTAAATTTTATATAATTATTTAATCATATTGGATTAATCAATTTGATCAATGACCTAACAATTAAATTACTGATCCAGTGACTCAATACTTTAAACAAATTAATTACTAATTTAGTTTTAATAACCATAATATTTTAATTTAGCGACTAATTTTGATATTCACCTGACTGTGATGAGATAGATCATAGATGCATAATTCGTTAGAGAAAACCATATTATTATTGTACTAAAACTAAAGGTGACTTGCTTCTATACATATGTTGTATATCTAGAGATACAGAGTGAGAGAGACAAATCAACGTGAGTCTTTTTCTTTTTTTCTTTTTTACAATAAATACACTGTATTTTATATACATTCTCACTATGTATCTTGTCTCTACCAAACTAAAGGCAAGCTAAGCAACTAAGCAAAATATAGTCTCAATAGTTTTGGTTTGACTACATAGCTAACGTGACTACGTGAGTACGGTCAATTATTTTTCCTCCATTAATATGTTTGGTCGCGTGGTAGCAACATAAATTAATGCAACGTACATGAGTAGTCAAATTCGTATTAATGAACACAAAAATTTTACCAACAGAGGATATGTTTCTCACGAGAGAGAGAAAGAGAGTAGCCATAGCCCATAGTATATGAGCATGTGTGTTATTTATTAATCCATTTACTTGAAGTTTATGTCATGATGAACACATCTTATTAGGACATGCAAACTTGTCTTAAAGATAAAAGGAAGATAGAGTGAGTCTATGCATATATAAATGCAAACTTCTCACATGCATAATTGGTGATATATTTATACAATATAGTACGAAAAAATTAAACAAGACCTATATATGGGCATATAATAAATTAAATTCGATAGAAGAACATCAACTTTAGCTTGATTATATTTAAAAAAAAAAAAAAAAAAAAAAAAAAAAAAAAAAAAAAACTATGATGATAGGCATTTGACAATTAATTGACAGTGTTTTTTCTTCACACAAAAATAAGTAAACAAACATATACGTGATTATTTGAATGAGTACTCTTGCTTCTCTAAGAAAATACCCTTGATTGCAACCTCTTTGATTTATATCTAATGGCCACCACCAACACCAACTACAACTCCAACTCCACCACCAGCCCCAAAACCGCCACCACCTCCAAAGCCGCCACCACCACCGCCGCCAAACCCACCACCTCCACCTTTGCCAAACCCTCCACCAGCTCCAAACCCTCCTCCTCCACCTACACCACCTCCAACTCCACCGCCACCACCAAAGCCGCCGCCTCCACCTGCACCACCACCACCACCTCCAATGCCGCCACCAGCTCCACCTCCTCCACCTGCACCACCTCCTATTCCACCACCACCTCCACCACCAATGCCACCACCAATACCATGACCTAATCCACCACCATGACCTAGTCCTCCTCCATGACCAAAACCACCACCACCACCAAATCCACCACCACCTCCAAGGCCACCTCCACCTCCTACACCACCACCGATGCCATGACCTAGTCCTCCTCCATGACCAAGCCCACCGCCACCGCCAAGTCCACCACCAACACCTCCTCCAAAGCCACCTCCACCGCCTACACCACCACCAATGCCATGACCTAGTCCTCCTCCATGACCAAGCCCACCGCCACCGCCAAGACCACCACCCCCACCACCTCCAAAGCCACCTCCACCTCCACCGCCTACACCACCACCAATGCCATGATCTAGTCCTCCTCCATGCCCAAGTCCGCCACCACCACCAAGTCCACCACCACCTCCAAAACCACCACCACCACCACTACCAATGCCACCTCCAACACCATGACCAATCCCACCACCAGCACCTCCTCCAAAACCTCCACCTCCACCGCCACCTAAACCACCGCCACCACCACCGCCAAGTCCACCTCCACCACCAGCTCCGCCACCAAAACCTCCACCGGCTCCGCCACCTAAGCCACCACCGCTCCCTAGTCCACCTCCACCACCAAATCCACCACCACCACCAAAACCACCACCTCCCCCTAACCCTCCACCGCCACCAAATCCAGCACCACCACCAATCCCACCTCCTCCAAACCTTCCATGCCTAAACCCTTTCTTGAACAAATGCGGTGGAATTGGACGGATCAAATGCTTGTCATCGTCAACAAGTTTCCTTGCATCAGCAGCAAGTGCAACAATAAGAATAACGCCCAAGCAACACGAAACCACAATGCCCTTCGAAATAACAACTCTCATTGTAGCAAAACCTGATATAATAAGAGAAAAGAAGAGTATTGTGATTTATTTACCCGAACAATGCGTGTTGGTGCAACAACGAATGAAATAAAGTGTATATATATAGTGAGTAGCGTCAGATGCTTCTTCTTCTTCTTATTATTATTGTTGTTGAATCAAAATTACGCAAGTGCCATTTTAATAAATGAGGCTGAGCTGGCATCGGCTGAGGGATTTTAATTCATCCAACCGTTCCCTTCTTCCATACACGCTAAGAAATGAAGACACTGTTTGGAGTCTTCATAACAGGGTTTTGACTTTCACTATTTCAGATGTTACTTTCTTAATTACCTGTTTAGCCTTATCCTACTCTACCCCACCAAAATAATAATGATTATACTGTTAGAGAGGATGAGAGATAACACTAGAAAAAAAATTGTGTGCATTTTAGTCGTTTAGAACGATATAATATAAAAGAGTATTTATAAGTGTTAAGAGAATTAAAATAATAAAAACGTAATATTATGTAATGAATATTTAGATATATTAAATAATGTTAATTAATCTAATTAATCATAATTTTATTCTAATATTTTTTTTTAAATTCAAGTGACAACTTGTCTTGAGTTTGAAACTTATTTAAAAAATAAAATTAAAAAATACATAAACTAATAAAATTGGTGTAGATAGAATTGTCTAAAGAAAGCGCAGACAGAACTGTCGGAAAAAAGCACACACGAAACTATTACAAGGAACCGCAGATGGAACTGTCACAAGAAAATACAGACGGAATTACAACAAAAAATGCAGACAGAAATGCAGACAAAATTGCTACAAGAGTGGCCAATTGCCGAAAAACTACTGAAAAGATGGTCAACTGCCGAAAAACAGCTGAAAAGTGACAAAGTGTGAAAAGATGGCAAACTATCGGAAGGTGATGAAAATTATATGGTTTCTCTATGAGAATAAGTAAATAGTAAATGAGCTAATTGATGAGATGAGAAAGCATCAGAGCATTGACAAAAGAAAAAAAAAAGACACAGAAGAAAAGTATGAAAAATACGGTGATGATTTTACTAGAAGAAAAATAATCTATCCTCCTCAAAGAGGATACTATGGCCTTGATACCATGTAAAAAAAGGTAAAAGAAAATAATAGAGAAAGAATTTGTGTGTATTCAAGTTGTTGTGAAATGATATAATATAGAAGGGTATTTATAAGTGCTAAGAGAATTGAAATAATAAAAACGTAATATCTTATAATAAATATTCAGATATGTTAAATAATATTAATTAATTTAATTGATTCTAATTATACTCTAACATATACTATATATGTATATATTAAAATCAGTCATTAAAATAAGTTATTAATATAAAATATATATTAAAATATAAATACACATTAAAAATATATATTAAATCACACACGCATATATGCACAAATATATTAGTGATTAATTTTAGTGACAAATTTTTGTGTATGAATATTATTTTTAAAATAATAATTACTCTAAAAATA
Organism: Arachis ipaensis; assembly: GCF_059453495.1. Lineage (NCBI taxonomy): Eukaryota > Viridiplantae > Streptophyta > Magnoliopsida > Fabales > Fabaceae > Arachis > Arachis ipaensis. The sequence continues at coordinate 132,006,354 of NC_142435.1, forward strand.
CTTTTAAAAATGCTGTACACACCGAAAAAATAACTATTAAATTAGTTATTATATATATTTATATATAAATATATATTACTTAATTTATTTTTAATATATATTTTATATAAATAATTAATTTTTTATATACATTTAGTATAATTAAATATTTTATGTATTTTATTAATAATAAATCTAAATAAATATGAAAATATTGAAAGTTGACCTTTTTTAACCAATAATTAGTAGGTACTTTTTTCTTTTTTTTTTAATATTTGTTTATTTGTTATTTTATTGATTGATTAAAGACTTAAAAAAATAATTTTCTAACAAGACCGAACAAATATATTTTTTAAATTTTAATATATTGAATATATTAATAATATATTAGTACTGTCAAATTTTTACATTTTAATTTTTCTCAACCAATATACTTAATACACGATTTAGCTATTTACCAAATTTTATTCTGTTATAACATTCTCCTTTTGTTTTAAAATAAGTACCCCTTTTATATTTTTTAAAATCTTAGGATCATTTTCTAATTTTTAAATATTAAATGTATTCATTAAGAAAAGATTAATTACTCAAATTAGTCTTTAAAAAATTTTAAAAGTAGATATTTTAATCTTAAAAAAAATTAATATATAGATCAATCTCTAACATTTTTCTCCTTCAAACATAACAATTTTCTGTTCATTTTCCGTCGTGACTTACCAGCGGAGAATGCTGATCATGAGTTAGCACGTAAACTCACACATATGGCAGTTAAATGTCCATGTGCGCGATGAGGACAAAACAGTTTTTTGCCTTCGTTGCCACTCACCATCCTTCACTCTTCATCACCTTCCTCATTTTCACTCCCTCCATACCCACCACTATTAAAAAACAATGCCTTTCCGCCGCCGCACCACCCTCTATCACCTTCCTCCACCTCCCTCGCATTCCTCGCCGATCATTACCCGCACATCCTTTGCATCGAACTCTCTCGTCAACACCTACGACGCCATTGAAGCAAGAGCTAAGGATTGGGCTCCACAGACAGCGATACTGAATCATGACTCGGCCGTCTCCGCCACCTCCATCAACGGATCCAGCTTTGGTTTTCTCTGCGTTCTCTTCCGAATCGCTCTTGTGCTTCTTCTTCTTCTTTTTTCCTATCAGATTCGGTATCGTTTTGAGGGTGTATCTCGTCAAGCTTTCTTTTGGGACTAGTGGTTCTGTTTTATTCTTAATTAGTTGTATTTGTCTTTTTTTTGTACTTTTTCTTCTTCTTTTGGGATTTGAATTCGAAACTGTTTGCGGCTTTTGCTATTGGTGGTGGCACTGCAATTGATTCGGCTGTGTATTGTCTTTTGGCGTCGGGATTGCGATGGTTGCTGTGGTGAGGAAGAAGAATAGAAACAAGCAAGGATGAATGCTCGGTGAAAAAATCGAGTGGGAGAAAACAATGGCGTTGGAGGTTGAAATTGGAAGAAATAAGCCTGCGCAGTTGTGAGGAAAAAGAAAAACGAAAACGATATCCTTTCAATGATGAAGGTGAAGAAGACAGAAGAGATAGAGAAGGCACATAAGAGTAAGAAGTTGATATTTTGCTACGGTGAGGCGCAGCCGTACATGTTGGAGCAGTTGATGAGGCCACTTATTAGGAGAGGGGCGTGGGGACCACTTACAAGGCAGTTCTTGATTCGCGACTGATCCTGATGGTTAAGAGAATGGACACCGGAAAGACGGCAGTGATGACGATTAAGAAAATGGAGTTTTGTTTACAAAGATGGAGATTGTATTGTCCTTCTACGATGTCCGTACACGTTACTAAATACGTTGAATACTAAGAGTATCACTTTAGCTTTTTCCGTTAGTCTCAAATAGAGAAATGAATTTGGAGACTATTTTGACCCTTAGAGAAAAACAATAAAAATTGATGTGCGTATTGATTTGTTTCAAAAATTAAAATGTCCACTTTAATTTAAAAAATTTTGGAAGAAACTGATTTGGATAATTACTATTAAAATAATTATATACAACAGTCATTTTCTCTATATATCCATAAAATTTTGGCAAATTAAAGACTTACCGTATTAGCATTTAGCTTCTGACGGCAAAACTTGACAGAAAATTTAATAACAGTAACTAAAATAAAAACTACACATACAATTTTTTTTAGTTTACAAGTTTTATAAGTTAACCCAAATCTAACAAAAATTACATTCACTCACTGGAGCATGATAACACGCGCGTCACTCAATTGTTTTCAAAGCGCGCTCTCACTCACCATTATGGAAGACGCTTCTTTTTCTTCACGTTTCTTCTTCTTCTCCTCTTCCTCTTCCTTCTTCTTATCTTTCTTCTTTGCGTTTCTCTTTCTTTTTCTTCGTGTGTTTTATCTTCATCGTTGTTTTTTTATTACTGTTGTTGTTACTGCATTTTTTTCCTCCTCCTCTTTCTATTGATTGTGCAACATTATGTATTTTCTTTCTTCTTTGTTTGATTTTTTCTCCCAAGAAGAATTATAAAAAAATGAAATAAGAAAATGAGAAAGAAGAAGCAGTAGAAGATGAAGAGGAAGAAGAGGAAGAGTTTTAAATTATGCAGAACTTATCAGAATAAAAATACGCCCAAAAATTCTTAAAATACACCCAAATATCTTCGTGTTACACCCAAATTTGCTGCAAATACAGAAAAATATTTTCTCTAATACTGTATTTTCTTCTTCTTCTTCTTTTTCTTATTTCTTTTTTTCTTTTAGTTAAATGAATGCAAGTTCATCATATTCTAAGTAATTTTGCAGTATTATGTGTTTCTTCTTTTTTATTTGATTTTTTTGTTTTTATTCTTGTTTAGCGAGTAAAACAAGAAGAAACTTGAGAAGGTAAAATAAAAAAAAGATGAATAAAAAAAAGAAGAAGAAGATGGTGATGATGATAAAAAAAGAGTAGAAGATGAGGAGGAGGAAGAGGAAGAGTTTTGAATTATGCAGAACTTATCAGAATAAAAATACACCCAAAAATTCTTAAAATACACTCAAATATCTTCATGTTACACCCAAATATCTTCGTGCTACACCCAAATTTGCTGCAGAAAAATATTTTCTCTAATGCTATATTTTTTCTTTTGAATTGAACCACACCTTAGCCACTTGATTGGATTAAAAACAATAATCAATTTTGTTCTGGTTCAGTTGACAATCTGAACCTGAATTATTTGTTATCTTCAACAACGAGATAACTGATGATGGAAGAGAGAGAGAAAAAGAAAAGAAGAGAAGAAATTCTAATGAAAAAAGAAGGAAGAGGACGAGGGGGAGGAGGAAGAGATGGTGTTGATAACGACGATAACGAGAGAGAAAAATTACGAAAAAGAAGAAGAGGCACGGAGAAAGAAAAAGAAGAAAAAGAAGAGGCACGAAGAAAAAAAAAAAGAAGAGGCATAGAAAAAAACGTGAAAATACGTGAATATAAATAATTTGTATGATTTGTATGTGAAAAATAATTTAATTTTTAAATCTTACTGGATAAACAAAAATTATAAAGACCAAAATATAAGGTAAAAATTTATTAAAACTTAGAATTTTGTACCATTATTTATTACCAAAAAATTATTGTGGAACGAAGGGGTATATCTTCTCATCAATACTGATTAAATAAATCAAGAAACAAGAAATAATATACTAACTCGTGCTTTTGTTATTCACACACGAGAAATAATAGTTGCCTAGCTCTCTGATTTTAACATAGATTTTGAATTTTTAATTTCAAAAACTCAAACTTCGGATAAAATAATAAAGAAGCCGTACTTTTTTACTACTATATACCCACACGGCAAAAGTTTCGGTTTTGATTCAGCATGCATATGGTTTATTTATTATTCAGTAGTAGATGCATGTGTGGCTTTTATTTTTAATAAATAAAGGTTCCTTTAAAGAAGCGTGTGAGAAAGACACTGCCAAATGGAAAAATGTTAAGCCAACATTTTTAGGATAAAAATGTGGAGAGAGTTATTTAATATGAGTTTAAATGTAAAATAAAAATAATAATAATAACAAAAATATTTAATCAACTAACTTTTTCCCTCAATTGAATATGAATATTGATCAATTCGTATGATTTATATCAAGAAGCAAGGTATACTGATGGAAGCCCTTTGATTCACATTAATGCTTCAACCAAACTGCTGGAAACTATAGTGAGACAGACATATCCATAATAATAACCACACGTACAAATTTGGGGTAAGATCGTATTATTGGTTCATATGTCACCATTATTGTACGTATGTATGTAGTATTTTTGTACATACGGTAAATAACGCATGCATGATAATCAAATCCACATGGTCTTTAATTTGTTATTTTGTACAGTATTATTATAAACTTAGCTAATAAGAAAAAAGAAAAAAGAAAAAGAAGAAACCTTATAATAATGCTTTATATCGCAATTAAGCAATGACCATATATATCTTATGATATTATTATTGTTTAATATCAGCTTTATTTCCAGTTGCGGACAGAGAAACATGTCCCGCAAAAATAAAGGACAACTTATTAGTTAAGTAAATTATGAACTCCTCAACTCGTCCGGTGCTATGAATTTGACTATTTGAGTTAATTCTCATTATTGTTCAGTCCTAAAGTTAATATAAAACTAGTGTTTGAACTTGTGTCCAGCACCCAAAAATTTATAAAAGAAAAAAAAAATTTATAGGGTAAAGTATTAAATTGGTCTCTACATTTAGACATAATTTTGTTTTGGTTCTTAAGGTTTAAAGTGTCTTATTTGAATAAAAAAAAATTATTTAGTTTCAATCACTACAAAGGAAACGGGAAATAGCGGTGGTTCTTGGAGTGATTTGCGGCGGTTTTAAGCCGCCGCAAAACGGGATTCCGACGGTTTGTTAAGCATCGACTATTAGGGGGTGGTTATATGATTTGCGGCGGTTCTCAAGAACCGCTGGCACAACCGCCGCAAAACCCAGAATTTGCGTCGCAATGTTTAGCGGCGGTTTGAAACCGCCGCGATCTGGACAACAGTGATCCACACAAAATGTTCGGCGGTTTGAATCCGCCGCTGTTTAATGGCCACGGTTTTGTTCAAATTTAATTACCGACGGTTTGAAAACGTTGCTGTTTAACGGCCAATGTTTTTTGAAATGTAACTGGCGTTAAACCGCCGCTATCTCCTAACCTGAATTTTCAAATCTCTAACGGCTAGTTCACAACCGCCACTATTTTCCGGTTGAATGGCAGCAAAAATACTGTATTGTACACTGGCAATCCACTCTGTTTTTATTTTAATGTACATTTTTCTTCGTTTTTTTTAATCCTTCTTAATATTAGTAAGTTAAATTATTTTATATCCCGAAAAATAAATTGCAAGGTAAATGACAATAACAAAACCATTAATTTAATTAATATAATTATCCGAATATCAACAAAGTGTACTCCTTACTAAGAGTTGCATAATCAACAACATAAAAGTGTATAACTGAAAGAAGAAAAGGTTCCATAATCCTAAGATCTACTTTCTATTCTGTCCCTCCAACGCACTCATCCATGCGGCGACGTCTGATGGCAGCTTCCTACCTCGCCCTTGAAGTATACATATCAAAGCACTCTCCATTGCCTGCATCCTGACCTTCCCAGCTGCTACTTCATCCTCCACTGCCTGTCTTTTTGTCTTCTCGGCTGCTACTTCATCCTCCACTGCCTGTCTTTTGGTCTTCTTGGCTGCTACTTCATCCTCTACTGCCTTCCTTTTCAATTTATCTGCTGCCAACTCTGCTTGTAGTTCAAGCAGCACCCTTTGGGTCTCCTCCCTTTCAAAACCATTGCTCGGCTGATGGGAATTCATACCGAAGACTTGACTAGAAGTCGGCCCTAACCCCATGCCACGCACCCTACCCAGGTGCTCCTTTTCAAGAGCTTGAGCAAGCGAATCATTCTGAGACAACAGTCTAGAGGATTCATCACGTTGCTCAATAGCCTCAATTCTTTCCTACACACATAGATAAGCAATTATAAGCATTTATTAGCTAGTCGCTAACCGCACAGGCTTCCAATAAAATTTTAAAAACTAAAACATAGGAGAAACTACTTCCCGATTCTCAACACATTACTTACTCCAATAGCCCGAGCTGCATCATGGACATAGGAGCCATTAGCTCTTTTGTGCGTTAAGAGATACAACTTTCCTCTATTAACTCTCCTCCCTTGTCATTCCGACTATACCAATAACGATGACAAAGTGAATAAGTAGAGGAAGATATAGTTCAAAAACATTCCCAAAATTAGATTACCTCTTCTTTTCCGAGCCTTGCCAAGCTTTTTGATCTGCCGGTGTGGGTGTAAAGCTGCTTTGATCGATTCTCAGTATTTTTCTTGCACTTCTCCTGTCATGCCATCAAATTAAGAGTTACTAGACACTAGTTCTGACTAACTCAATGTGACATAAATGAACTTTTTCTGTTATGAAACGAAACTATATTACCTGTGTCTCTTCGCTATTGCGATAGTTGAGAAACCATCTCCAATGGTCCGCAATAATTCCATCTGGGCGGTTTTCAATATTTTCTTCAAGTGAAAGTTCTGGGTCATAGCAGTGATGGTATAATCTGTTCCTCGTTTCCTTCCAAACCCTTCCTAGCATTTTGAATATTATACGCTTGATAATTCCTCTACTATCTTCTTCAAAATGGAACATTTCCTACAACATTAAAATTAAGTTGTCAGTAGTGTTCAAAATATGAGTTTGAAATGGTACGAAAAAATAAAAATAACATTTTACCTTTACACATTCATTATAGACCTTGTCCCTGGTGCGAACCTTTCTCCAGTCCTTCTCGTAGATTGGGAATTTGGTGTAGTCAGATCCTAGCAGTCCCATAACGCCGCTCAGTAGACCTGCTTCATCCCCAACTGGTTGCAGTGCACTGTTAAACCTGAGTACGATCTTTCTTCCGTTAGGTGGCTTCATAGCTTCCTTCACACTCAGTTTGACATGTTTGATTGTGCCATCAGATTCTGTAAAACATATTTATTCTTAGTTAGTTACCATTAGAGCCAAGCTGCGATGACATCATAGGAAAATCACTGAATGAAAAATAGAATTAAATAAATTCTCTTATACCAATTGTTTTAACATCCCAAAATTCTGTGGTCTTGCGTCCCTTGCGCTTCTGAGCATCCGATGCAGCAAAAAGGTTATTGATGCGTGAGCATCTTGTCTATCTTTTCCTAGTGAATTTGCATCTAAATTGTTGAATTTAATTAAGAATTAATTATATTTTAGCCACTATGGATGCTATTTTGAGTTTTGTACAATACTGTTTATTTTAGGTAGCATTTGGCGGAATTTGATGGAGTTTCTGCAGAGAAAGAGAAGAAGCCAAGGAGATGACCAGCAAATACCGACGCGGACGCATGGCTCACACGACCGCGCGAAATGGAGGAAATCACAATGACGCGATCGCGTGCCTGACGCGAACGCGTGGACTGGAATCTGCACAAATGACGCGAACGCGTGGACGACGCGGACGCGTCACATGCGCCACGTGCAGAAAATGCAGAAAAACGCTGGGGGCGATTTCTGGGCTGTTTTAACTCAATTTTCAGCCCAGAAAACACATATTAGAAGCTGCTGAATGGACAGAACAAGTGGTCCCCACCCATCAACTGAAGATCTGTTAATTAATTCAAATTTAAATTCAAATCTTAAATTAGGAAAAGATATTATTTTAAGTTTAATTTTAAATATTAGATTTTAAATTTATTAGGATTAGTTATAAAAAGGAATCCGATGCCATCATATTGGAACACGGTACATTTTTACCTGAATTCTTATTTTATCTTTTCCATGAGCAACTAAACCTCCACTGTTAAGGTTAGGAGCTCTGTCTATTTCTATGGATTAATTTTATTGCTTTTACTATTTTAATTTATGTGTGGATTTATAATTTAAGAATTGTTTTCACTCTTTATTTTATGAATTTGGGTGGAACGGAAGTATGACCCTCTTTCTATTTGAGTTCTTGTAAAACTTGGAAAAGCTCTTTACCTGAACAACAGTTTGAAAACTATTTCTCCTAAATTTTAATTATTTGAATTTAATAGGATACGTGACATATAATCCTTTTACCTCTTGGATAATTAGAGTTTTGTGGCATATAAACTAGAAATTGATTATCACCCTCTAATTGGAATTAATTGACCAAGGAATTGGCAGTTAATGAATTTTAGGGGAGACTAGGAAGGTCTAAGGAATTAGGGTCTAGTCACATACAGTTTGCCATAAATTAAATCCTGCATAATTAAATTAGTTAGTAAGAAAAGTTAATCCGGAAAAATAGATAACTCTGAAACCTTAACTATCTTCTCCATATATTATTCCCATCTTAATTACTTGCCTTTCTTCAATATTTTTGATATTGTTTAATGTCTTTTATATTGCATCTCAACACTATTTTCTGTCTGTCTAACTAATCCTATCAAACGCTATTGTTGCTTAATCCATCAATCCTCGTGGGATCGACCCTTACTCACGTAAGGTATTACTTGGTACGACCCAGTGCACTTGCCGGTTAGTAAGTGTGGTTATAAAAATACCGCATCAGTTATCAACATGTTGCTCAAAAGAATCTACCTCATCTGCCTCTGGGTCTAAGTCTTTGGCGTCCGGCTTCGAGTTTTGAACATCATGAGTGCAAGCATGTGGAGCAGGCAGTGGTTCGCTGCGGGGCGGACAAAAGGGGCGTAAAGACGAGGATGCGGGGGCACCACTGCCGCTGGGCGGCTGAATTGGGCAGTCCGCTCTCTGTGAAGTTAAGGCCACATCAAATCCTACTTGAGGCTGCTGACATGCTGTGTCTACACGGGCTTTCTTCGTGAAACGACCTACCATGGGCATCTTTTCTAACTGCATTCGGATCAAAACAAAGTGATAATAATTAACATACATGTAAAGTATAATAACAATAATATATAGCATGTGCAATTCACAATTCATAAATTCATTCCAAACTCATATATAGATTAGGAGAGTACATGAGTACATGAGTAGAGAGACTCTATTAAACAAAACACATACATATAAAACATAACAAGAATAATATATAGCATGTGCAATTCACAATTCATAAATTCATTCCAAGCTCATATATAGATTAGGAGAGTACATGAGTACATGAGTGGAGAAACTCTATTAAACAAAACACATACATATAAGCTATAATAAGAATAATATATAGCATGTACAATTCACAATTCATAAATTCATTCCAAGCTCATATATAGATTAGGAGAGTACATGAGTACATGAGTGGAGACACTCTATTAAACAAAACACATACATATAAAGTATAATAAGAATAATATATAGCATGTGCAATTCACAATTCATAACTTCATTCCAAGCTCATATATAGATCAGGAGAGTACATGAGAACATGAGTGGAGAGACTCTATTAAACAAAATACATACATATAAAGTATAATAAGAATAATATATAGCATGTGCAATTCACAATTCATAACTTCATTCCAAACTCATATATAGATCAGGAGAGTACATGAGTACATGAGTGGAGAGACTCTATTAAACAAAACACATACATATAAACTACAATAAGAATAATATATAGCATGTGCAATTCACAATTCATAAATTCATTCCAAGCTCATATATAGATTAGGAGAGTACATGAGTACATGAGTGGATATACTCTATTAAACAAAACACATACATATAAACTATAATAAGAATAATAGATAGCATGTGCAATTCAGAATTCATAAATTCATTCAAAGTCCATATATCGATTAGGAGAGTACATGAGTACATGAGTGGAGAGACTCTATTAAACAAAACACATACATATAAGCTATAATAAGAATAATATAGAGCATGTGCAATTCACAATTCATAAATTCATTCGAAGCTCATATATAGATTAGGAGAGTACATGAGTACATGAGTTGAGACTTGGCAATAGCATGAGTTGAGTACATGTTTTGTTATTTGATTAGCCTTATATTGATCATACACGTTATTCTAATACTACTTTTTCTAATTTTGAACTAAGACAATTCATTTGACCCAAAATATATAGTCATGGATACATAACAAAAGTGCAAAGTCTTTGATACATAGCAAACAATATTTGATAATTAGAATCCTCATTCTTGTATATAATACTCCATGCCCATTCTTAATAGTTTAAATCACCTTTCTTGTATTTGAAGGTTACTAATTTCTGAAAGGATTAAAATTTTTACCTTTTCTAAGTTCTAATTGTTCGTGTCATCATCACCAAGCATTAGACATTTTTTAGCATGAAAAATAAGTTAAAGGATCCTATATGGTAAGGGAGAGTGGGAGACTTGAGAATCATGATAAACTGGTTTAGCGTTATTAGTATTGACTGAGAAACTACTAAACGCATTAAAACTGAGAATAAAAAATGCAGGCAACCATTATCAGCAACCATATTCAAATATAACAGCGAGAAAAAAAAATGCAGTCAAATTGAGACTTAATACCCAACTCAAATTCCACCATTAACGGACTCATGCTTCTCATCAACAAAAGCCACTCCCCGTTAACAACTTAACTCAGCTAACCACATTAGGAGAAACTTGCATGTCAACTTTAAACTCATTATTGGCCTCTTTCTCAAACACTAGACAAGCAATTGAGCACAGGGTGTCAAAGTGGTGCTTACCCGCAGGTGGATGACTTGATTAAGGGTGAGAGTTGAACCACCGCACTTCGGGAAGAGCGAGAAGGGGCTCCAGGACACTGAATTGCTGTAGAGACAGGCGTGGATGACCAGAACAAGGACAAAGAAGGCTTCTTAATGGTTCGACAATGTTGAATTGTTTAGTATTAGGTGAATAATAAGGATTAGGGATGTGGTGTTGTGGCTTCTCTGGTTTGAAATTTAAGCATAAACAAAAATAAGTTCAAAATTTGAACTTTGAATCGATTTAACAAAAACAAAAATAAAAATAAAAATGATCTCAATATAGTCCTACCGTGAAGTCAAAGTTAAATAATTAACGGAATGTCCTATATGACAGTAGTACAACTGTACAAGAACAAGGTCGATAATCTGAAGAATAAGTACAAACTCCAAAGACATAAAATCAACCATGGATGCATCAATATATTTATTATCATTCTCTTTAATTCTATAGAAAATATTTCATTTAAATTATAAGAAAATAATAAATAAATATATTGATGCATCCACGGTTGATTTTGTGCTTCTTCAGATTATCGACCTTGTTCTTGTATTGCTATCATGTAGGACATTTCGTTAATTAATTAACTTTGACCTCATGATGGGACTACATTGAAACTAAATAAAAATTTTTGGATTCAAATATGACACTTTAAACCTTAAGGACCAAAACAAGATTACGCTCAAACGTAGGAGACAAATTTAGTACTTTACCCATTTTTATATGTTTAAATATTTTAAGAATAAACACATAAAATAATTGTTATTTTAAAAATTTATAAAATTATCAAAATCAAAGTTTAACTTAAAAATAGTGAGTAATTATTATTTTACATTTTTTAAAAGTAAAATAATTATACATTGATTTCAATACAGAATAGATGAGATTTAGAAAATGAAAATCAATTGGGTTAAGGTCAAGACAATTTCTCAAAAATGACGAAAGACATTTAGGTGTTCAATCAAATAAAGTTATACAATAAAGTCGCAGCAAAGTTGGAAGAAAATCAAATTTTGTTGGAAGAGGAAGACTGGGGTAAAGTTTTAGACTACATAAACTCTCATAATTCATATTCAAACAAAACGGGGCCTTGATTAACAATTTATAAGGTTTAGAAAGTTAGATAAAAACTTGAAAACACAAATATCACATTTTTCAATAAACCAAGGGTCTTGCATACGCATACACCATCTCACGTACGCATGGGTGTTATTTTGCCGAAGTCGTGTACGCACGCAATGTCCGCATACGAGAACGTTCAAAACAGAAAGGGGTTGTCGCATACGCATGCCAATAGCCGCGTACGCGGAAGTGTAAAAATGGTAAACTCGCATTTGCATGCTACGGTCGCATACGCATGAGTGTTTGGCCGAGGCCAATACTCGCGTACGTACGTATGCCTGCTCCGCATACGTACGCATGCATACCACCCAGTTCTTACAAAAACAGTTTTGCTGCCAAATTCAGATTTTTATACCGAACCTCAAATGCGCATAACTTTTTTGTTTTAAAATATTTTGCATTCGTTCCTCGAACGTCTTAAAGCTCTCGAGCCCAACTTGCATTTAAATCATGTTTCATCTAAATTGGAGGTCTGGAAGCCAAGTTATGGCTCATTGAAGTTCATAAAAAGCAAGTTCTTTGTAAAGGAATTCATGCTAAATTTAAAACAACTTTATCAAAATTTAAAGAATGTCTATAATTACAATCAAACAAGAAGAGAATTGATTTGAAATTACTTCAAAGAGAATCCAAAATTTCTTTAAAAAGGTTTAGAACAAAACTCAGAGAGGGTAGTTAAAATCATAACCTTATAAGGACATTCAAGAGTATGCTAAAAAGAAAATCAATTCACATCTCAAGAAAGAAATTTAAATCGAGGAAATCCGGGTAAAATTCACAAGGCACGTTAAGTCAAACAAGTTTTGGCTAATTCCAAGGAATATAAAATTCAAAGAAATTTAACTCAATCTAATTGCAAACACTCAAAGATCCCAAGATCACTCTGATGCATCAAACAGTTCAAAATGCATCAAAGAATGCATGAATCAAGAAAAAGAGTTTAAACAGATAAGGTAGATATTCCAAGAAATTTCAAACAAACATACACAGTTAAGACTAAACAAAAATGCATATGAGAAAAAGAACGAGATTGGAAATTAATCAAATTACTTTCCAAGAAGGAAATTACAAACAAGGACTCCAGAACACACCATGAAAGAACAAGTCACATGACTCCAGCAGGATTCAGGACACATAACTGAGTAACCTCGAGAATTAACCTTTAACATTCCCAAAACCCACGATTCGTGTTTCTTATAACTCGTATAGTGTCTATGACAACCCATTAGTACTTCCATATACATAATCCACTAGTGTTAAGCTGGCCAAACTTAATACCAGAAAGTATGCAATGTAAGACTAGCAGCATTAATCAATAGACCGTCATGTGCATAAAGCTCTAATATCTCGTTATCCGAACAAGACCTACTACATAACAGACGTTTAGAGTATGCAATTAAAGCATAGTCAGTCCATTCCTCAGGCTCTATAGGAAGGATTGCTCTGATACCATATTGTAACACCCTAGCTACCAGTATGTCATGCTTCCGGCTTTGCCACTCTGATGGCTAGCATATTACGACGACTATAAACATATATAATACTAAAATAGGAGCCTGGCTAAAACTTAAAATCTTATAACCTTTCAAAAGACCTTTTATTTGAAAACATAAATACATACTTACAAACTATTTACAACACTTACAAAGTATATATATATTAACTTACAAGCATTACATACCACAATTTCTATCCCTCTTACAAAAAAATTGTACAGATAAAGGTGAGGAAAACATAATACCTAAAACAATATAAACTATCAAGTAAACAGAAAACGAAAAAAACTCTTCATGACTTCTTCATCCATATCCTGAAAAGGGAAAACCTATAGAGGAGTGAGAATATCGTCCTCGCTGGTTCTCACTATAGGATTAGAGAATTGCTATAATAAGATACGTAAAATAAAACTGGTTTCAAAATATAGTAATCGTTGCTCGCCTTATGTATCTTTTCAAAAACCAAAGGTTTACATTAAAAAAAAATTTTTAAAAGAAAAATCCGCTAATTCTTCAGAATCTAAAACCTCTTCCTTTTGTATCAAATATTAAAGTTTTTTTAGACAGTATGAATGACCAAACTGTTCCAAGCATAGGTTCATTAAGTCTATGTGAACCAGTTTGGTTTTTCATACTTTATTAAACCAAAAACACAAACCAATCACGACCTTCGTCCCATCACATAATCAATCACGGCCCTAGGCCCAAACAACTCAGTCAACATCCAATTCATCACGTTCCAATCAATTTCAGTCACAAACATAAGTAAGAAGGTTCAAACACAATCAAAGCAGTTACATCAGGTATAGCAATTAGCAGTTAAACATAATTATTCATATAGGCAAACCAATACAATATGCACACCCAAACAATGTCACATAGATACATATGATGAATGTTTGTCCTACGACTAATGAGTCTCCTCTTTCTGTTATAAAGCCAACCCAACATGACCGACTGCTAAACCCTAGACAGTCCCCCATGCGTGCATCTCCAAGAGTCTATGCATAGCCTTTTCTCAATCATAAATAAATTTTGCTCATTGGGGGAATTTTCAGGGCATTAAAGTGCCCGGCCACATCTTGCGACATAGGGTCAACAGAGTATCGAGTCTTGACCTGGAGCACATGGTGGCAAGCTACTGCATTTTACCCAGGAAAACTCGTATCTCAGATAACTGGAAGTACATAAGCCAAGTAATAATTTCATATCATTCATTCATCATTTTCGCACTTCCTCAACAATCTATATCAAGTCAAATCATCATTCATGTCATATATCACTTTTTCTCAAATCACTTTACTTTGAAACCAAAATCAAACTCATCTTTGTCACAATTTCAAAATCCTCATATCTCAAGTTATTTCAAGCTCATAAACCCTTTTTCCTCAAAATTAATTTTCTTTCAAAATGGAGCCACTTTATGTAACATTTTCCCAAAACTTTCAAACAATTTCAAAGTCATATCAAATGGTAATTCTCTTTGAAAATACTCAAAATTCTTCACTTTTTAAATCACTTCTTTAACTACTTTAAATTGGAGTTATCAATTAACTACCTCGGCAAAGTCTCAAAACTCTAGAGGAGAATAACCTATCTTATTTCTTAAATTCTTCAAAAATCCTCAAAATTATAGTTACTTAGATTGGAATCAATTAAAATGGAGATTAAAACCAAAACCAAAGCATGTAAGTCAAAAATTCTGAACCAATTTCAAAACCAAATTGTTTAAATCCAAAACCAATTTCAGTTTCATTCTTAAATTGGAAACATTCCCAAAGGCTCAGAATTTGTTTAGTCTCGCTAAATCAAAATTTAAAGAATACTTTAAAACTTTTTCTCAAAACGTCGCAAAACGAAATTAATCAATCAAAGTTCAATTTCTTTTAAATCTACTAAAACTCCTCCAAAGGTACGTCGTTAATCAAACTCCAAAACATAGGTCTTTTCATATTTAAGTCAACCTTAAAACATATACTTTTCTTAAATAGATTAACTCAAAACATACCTATTCCTTAATAAATCAAAAATCAAATAATAGAATCTCTCAAATCCAATCTTTTTATAAATAAAATTTTAAACATAGTCTTAAATCTCATAATAAAATTTAGACAGTATTTTTCCTAAAACTTGGACTTTGCCACCCTTTCGGGTCCCAATCAAACCATTCTACAACCCTTTCCAACGGGTTCAAAACCAAATCAGTTCAAAATCAATCTGATTCTAAAAAATTCATATCATTTTCATATTTCAAGGAAACCGATTCAAACTCAAATCATTTTCAACAGATCAAACTCATTTTCAAACTTTAAAGAAATAATTCAGCAACCGTCCATTTAACAAAACCAAATAAACAAGCATATTCATCCAAAACAGTCAGACAATACATAAGACTTATACAATCACTAAAAGTGTAATCCTCACATCAATATTCATTTATAACCATTCCAAATTATAAAATTGAGTTTTTAGAAAAATTCCTACCTCGACAAGTCAAACCCAAAATTCAAACATGTCAAAGAATTCCTTTCCTCTCAACCCGAATTCAACGGCAGCTTCAATTCACAGCTTCGTACACTTTCGCAACAGCATAAACAGCTTTAAATCACAACATGCAACCTCGGTTACTAACTCCTAAAACATTAATATCGCGAAAACTTTAATAACACGTAACATAACACTAACGCGAGATTTCTTAAACAGAGATACTCACTGTAATAAGGAAAAGGAAACAGCAGCAGTCTTTGAACCGGTTTGGCTGCAGCCTCGGCAGCCACCTCAAGTGGCAACGGTGACAAGAACTTCGGCGACGGCAACTGTAACAACATGAAGTGATGATAAAGTTCCTGGAATCACAAAAAATATAAACCAAACTCAAAACCCTTACCGGAAGTGGATCCGACGATGGCAGTGGCATACCCCAACGGTAGAAACAGCGGTGGCTGGGCGCGAGTCTCCCCTCTGCTCCCCGTGCTCTCTCTCTCTGGCTCCACCATCGGTGATGGTGACTTTGGCTCCACAGTGAGGACGACGACGGTGCAGACACAGTAGTGGCGGCGATAGGCTTCATGGCGAGGGCGATGGAGGTGACATAAACCCCGTGAAAGCGACGACGGACGCGAGGGCAGTGGCGACTTCTCCTCCCCTGCGCGCGCTCTCTCTTCTCCATTTTGTGGCTATGCTTTCGCGGCTTCCTCTCCCTCAATGATGACACAGCGGCGCGGAAACAGTGATGCCCGCTGGCGCCATCCTCCCTCTCCCCCTTTCCTTCTCTTCTGCAGTCCCCCTTCCTCATTTCCCTTTCTCTCTTTCTTTCTTCTTTCATTTTCATTTTCCTACTGCTGTTGTGTGTGTGTGTGTGTTTTGTGTGCATTGAGTTTGCTGAAGGAGGAAAGTAGCAGCTAGGGTTTTTGGGAATAAGGGGGAGTGTGTTTGAATGTAATTAGGGTTATGTAAGAACTGCGATTGATTAACCGCTTAATTAATTAAATTAATTGCCCAAAATAGGATCCAAAAATTTAGAATGGGAATTAGAAAATTTAAATATGATTTTTGGACTCAATAGATTTTTCTAAGTCAGAAAACGTAATTTTTGCGAAAAACCGAGAAAAATCGCGAACCGGCAGCCGAACTAGTCGAACTGGTTTAAGTTTGTCCGGTACTGTGCGAGAATAATTAAAAATAGTAGAAAACCTCAGGAAAATATTAGAAATTAAAAACCGGGCATTAATTTTAAAGGTTTGCGCCAAAGGGGTTAAAAACGCTAACGGGTTAGACCGGGTCCAAGTTGGGCCCAAGCCCAACATATATAAACACTTAAGTGAACTCCATTCAGCCACCATAACACTTAGAGAGTGAGAGTTGCAGCTGAAGTGAGAAGAGAGGAAAGAGTTTCAAAAATACTATTCACTCCTACTTCCGATGACCATATCTCGAGCTACGGTGCTCCGATTTGCATGCTGTCTGTGGCTACGCGAAGCTCTTGCCGAGCCCGTTAGTTCTATTCTACTTGTGTAGGTAAGATTTCGAATTTTTTCTTCCTTCTTGCTGTCCTAAGAATTTCGAATTTGGTGGGTGTTGGTATTGAGTAAAATTTGTGTTTTAGTTGTTTAGGTGCTAATCATTAGTGAGAAAATGTTGGGTTCTATCCTAAATTTTAGTGAATAAGGTAAGATTTCTCAAGAACCCTTGTAAATTGATTAATTGTGAGTGTTAGGTTTTGATTTATATGGAATGTATGATGTTAGTTTGAATATTGGAGCTTGTTGGAATTTTCTTGGACCTTTGGGAGCATTTGGAGTTGAATTGGTGGCTTGGTTGTGGTTGGAAGCTTGAATTGCATGCAATTTGGGTTTTTGTGCATATTGGAAATCAGCCAAGGTATGGTTTCGGTTTTTTCTATGTAATATATAATATTTCTGGACACTTAGGCAAGAGACCCATAGGATAGGATTGAATTAAATTGGTTGTTAGAATTGTTGTATGATGATGTATGATGATTTGATGATTTGGGTTGTTTTGATGAATTGTAATGTTGATGTTGATAATATAGTATTGAAGATTGAGATTGAGATTGATTGTGATGATTGTTGGTAATGGTGGAATGATAATTGATTAATGTGTTGGTTAAGAAATGAATATAGTATTATGTAATTGATAATTGGGATTGATGATTGCATAAGGTGAAGTGGTGAATTGAGGTATTAAAAGTGCGAGATCTGATGTGTTTTGGAGTTTGATGAGTTGGTGGTTTGGTTTTGGTTGGGAATTGGAAGGTTGAGAACTTGTAAATTTTTTGTAAAAATGAGTTTTGGGCTAATTTTGACGGATCATAACTTGAGCCTCAAAGCTTAAGATTGTATGAAACTTATTTTAAATTAAATATGGTTTTGAGAGCTTTAAATTGATATGAAGTTTATAGAAAATGGATTTTTGTAGAGGGATTTATGATCATTCAAAGTTTGGTGTCAAAATCTAAATTCTACAATGTTGCAGAATTTTATGATTTCTGGTTTGGGTGTGCACGCACACGGGGATATGGCTACTGTTGGGAGTGCTAGCACGCTCTATGCGTACACACAACCAACGAAGCTTTGCAAGTTGTGCGCACGCACAGCCTTATGTGCACGCACACACTGGAAGGTGCAATCTATTGAGGGCGTTCACACGCATTGTGCGAGCGAACAGAATTGGAAAATTTTACTCTTGTGCATACGCACACCTCTATGCGTACGCACCCATCTTGAAAATCCTCCTGGGCATGCGCACGCACACCCCTGTGCGTACGCACACTGTCCTGTTTTTCAACAAAAATCTTGTTTTTAACTGTTTCACCTTTCCGACAAGATTGTAAACTTCTGTGAGACCTATCTAAGGCTTTTTGGCTTGTTTTTGGATGTTAAAACATAGAGAAGGTCTTAGGTGGAATTATTTCGGTATTTTCGGTAAATTTAGAGAACGGAGGCTTAGGTTTCTGGTGTACTAGGGATGGGTTTGGTTGAGTGAGAAGGCGGCGTCTGGTATTGGTGATTATTGACAATGAAATATGAAAGTGATGAACTAATGAGTTCTGAATGAATTGAGAAAGTGGTAAACTAATAAGCTCAGAATTAAATGATTTTTGAAAACCACTGAATTACTATTTTATGCTGAGAATTATGAGACACTATGCGCTTGGCAGGGACGGTGGTTAATCCCGCCTGTCGAGGTCGCGGCGGCGGCGTAAGGACGGTGGTTAATCCCGCTTACGTTGAGATGTGAGGTCTGTGGCAAGAGTATCCCGCTCACATCCCTTCAGATCACTAGAGTGTGCAGGCACAAAATTCTGGACGATGTTCCGAGCACCATATCTCAGGGGTTCCCATTATGATTCCGAAGGGTGACATCTCCATGGAGATGTGTCGGGTTGGCAGTTGAACTGACAATGTGATATCACAGGCAGTAGGACAGGCATTCATCATGTGCATATTCTATCTGTTTGTTTGTTTTGTCGACTTGAAATTGCTTGCCTAATTGTATAACATGCCTAATTGCCTATTTGAATTACTTGACATATATGTCTATACTTGTGTTTTACTTGCATTGTATTAATTGTGTATTCTACTGGGATTGAGGAGGTTCGGAAGGCGGTGGCGATGGGATCGCATGGAAGATAGGTTGGTGAAGGCTGTGGGACAGTGGAGAATTATTTGATTGAAAATTCCCTAAGTTAGATTACCCCTTTATTATGTTATGGTTTTAAGTTATGCTTTAATGTTTTAGTTATGCTTTAAGATGAATCTTGTGATGGATATGAAGTTCTAAGATTGCCTCTGGCGTCCCAGAGTCTTATATCTTGCATCACTGGACACTATTACCATACTGAGAACCTCCGGTTCTCATACCATATTCTGTTGTTGTTTTTCAGATGCAGGTCGCAACCCACCTCGGTGAGTTGTTTAGTGGTGACGGAGCGAAGGATCTCTATCCCGTTTTGAAGTCTTTTTTATTATTTTGTTTGGTTTCTCTCACTTTTGTATTTATTTTTGCCTAGAGGCTTACTTTGAGAGAAAAACTTGTATAAGCTGTTTTAACTTTCAGAATTCTGTATTGTCTGTATATAGCTAGCCGGCTTAAACTCCGCGAGCCGTGGCTAGATCTTTATACTATCATACTCTTATATTTTGTTATATTATATTTATTTCTTGTGCGTTAAGTTTGTAGCTTCGTGTGTACGTTTTGAACTTTTCAAATCCTGTTTTTGAGCTGTATCCTTCATCGGGCTTCTAGAATATATTACTTCTTTCTATATAATATGTATAAGCTTTAGAATTATCGTAACCTTTGATTAACCTTTGCTTTACAACGCGAGGTAAGGTTTAGGGTAATTAGGGTATTACAGGTTAGGGGTAGTGTGGATTAGTTTAGGTATTTTTATTAAAAATAGGGGTAGTAGTGTAATTTTATAAAATAAATAAAAAGATAGAATAATAATTAAAAACTAAATCAAATATAAAATATCCATCTTTAAAATACCTTTCAATTACTAATTTGTAAATTATTTTCAATTAAATGCTAATTTAATAAAAATTGGAGATAAGTAAATTAATTCTCCTTTATTTATAAAATAAGGTTAAAAATCTAAATATTAAAATTAAGGCATACAAAATACTCATTATTTTTAAATTATAAAAACTATAAATTATAAATAAGAATTTGCCCGATTTATATACAAAATCTCAAAAATATAATCTCAAGTAAATATAATAAATCATAAATAATTTATTAATAACTTTTCAAAATTCGAAGTCTTATATAGGAGCACACCTCTTAAGCTTTTATAACATCTAAGAAGAGGTATATTTTCAGATAAATAATTTTAAAAGTGGAGTGCATCCAAAATTACAGATCCTCAATAACCCAAAAGAAGAAAAAATCAGTCTTGATAATTCAAAAAACAAAAAAAATTGAGTTAAAAATAAAACACTTATTCTATATCAAAATATTGGCAAATCAAAATGTACAGAGTAAAAAGGGTATGAAAATAAGAGCTAAATCCATGCCTTTCTTGCAGCAGCTCACCTTCATCAGTTACACGATCGGAAGCATCCCAATGCGACAACGATCTAAATGATGACAACATCAGTAAAAGTCTCTTGCCGGTCTGCTATCTACCTCCTCTGGTCACATTAACATTCCCGATCGTTCTCGACCTCCACACCGGCACAACCCCATTTTCATCCCGTTGCCGTAGGAGCATCTAGTCTTCTCGTCTTCAAAGCTCTTATGTCGTCGTTCTAAAGTCGCTAGTTCAAAGATGCCATTCTCCATCGCTAGCCTCTCTGCTTGCTGGGGGAGAGAATATAAAAAAGTGACTTTGGGTCAGCGGATTGGAATGGGAATATGGGATACGGGTAGGTTATAAAAAAGTGACTTTGGGTCAGCGGATTGGAATAGGAATATGGGATACGGGTAGGTTTCCTGGAATTAGCATATTATCAATACTATATAATACCAAAATAAAAAATACACCGTGCGTATATAATATTATCAATACTATATAAACTACCTTTGTATTCATTGCACCGTGCGTATATAATATTTAATTAACATAAAGTGATTTATAAACTATCGTTAATTCATATATAATATATAATTAAATTTAATGAATTTAATTAGAATAAACAATAAATTTTTTATTTTATTTTAGACTTTATAAATGAATAAACTAATTAACTAATATAACGAATTACAATAATGTAGTATAATTAATTAAGTAATATAAATTATAATAAATTACATTGATATTTAAATATCTAATCAAATCAATTAGTTGATATAATTAAGTCATTGTAATAAATTATATTGAATGAGTTAAAATAAATAAATCAAAAAATACCCTCGAGAGTATGCCACGTCAGCTCCATCATTAAGTGCAAAAATCCAATTTTTATATAATAGAATAGATTTAGAGTTATAAGCTGAGCGGACAGCCAAGTTCGAGTTTGTTCGTTAAGATAGTGTTTGGTTAGTATGTGTGTCCATACAAAATAAAAATATGTTGCTACATGTTTATTATTTAAAAATTTTGAAAGACATGTTGGTATACAAATGAATACAAATTACATATATTTAATATACTTTTAATAAGTTGAGATATAAAAAATTAATATTGATACATTAATTATTTTGATAATTTTACTCATTTTATTTCTATATTTTTATTTTTGCCCTCCTTTTTTTTTCTCTTTTGTTGACATCCATCTCCTAATGACCTAGTCTCTTCTCCCTCCCTTCCCCTCCCTTCTCCACCACTTCCCAACATCTGTCTCTTCTCTCTCTCTATCACCAACCAACCTTTTCTGATCTGTTGCCAGAGACACTAAAGTGAATCTATCATTGCATCGTGTTTGCTTTTGCCCTCACATATCCACCTTCTCATCCTTTTCGCATTGTCTTTTGTTTGGTTTTTCACTTTTTAATCTGTCGTTGAATTGCTGCCTCTACCATTCTGTCATCTTCTAGCTTTGACATTGCGTCTCCACATTCACCTATATTTTATCTCCATCGTCATCTTCCTTTTCTACTTCCTCCTCGACCTCTCTTTAATTTTCTTTGTCGCTTCCTCCTCGAGCTATCTTTGTCTTCTTCCAAATTTTCAGATCTGCAACTTGTGTCTCTACCATGTCATCGTCGAGCCTCTGCCATCAATCCATTAGGGGTGAGTACGGGTAGCGGGTACTCGATTATCCATTGATAAACCCATATTTTATGATATATTTTGTTCCTAATTTAAGTGATTTATTCAATCCTTCACTCACTTATTCATGTTAATTGCATGGTTTTACTTTTCCTTCCTTATTATGTGATATATGTGAAATACATGTTTCCTATGCTTTAAAAATAATTATTTTAATTACTCTTTATTACCATTCGATGCCGTGATTTGTGTGTTAAGTAGTTTCAGATATTCTAAAGGCAGGAATGACTTAAAGGATGGAAAGGAAACATACAAAAATGGAAGAAAAGTACAAAATGGAATTTTTGAAGAAACTGGCAGCGACGCGAACGCGTGGGCAACGCGGCCGCATGTCTAATGCGAAGAGAGCGCGACGCGAACGCGTGAATGACGCGAACGCGCGCCTTGAGCAGAACACAGATGACGCGGACGCATGACCGAAGCAAACGCGTGATAAGAAAAACTCCAGATGACGTGACCGCGTGACCCACGCGGACGCGTGACAGAGGCCACGCACCAGAAATTACAAAAAACGCTCGTAGCGATTTTTGAAGTCCTTTTTGGCCCAGATCCAAGTACAGAAAGCACAGATTAGAGGTTATAAAGTGGGGGAATGCATCCAGTCAAGGGGGAGTCTCCAATTATTCACTTTTCATGATTTAAATGTAGTTTTTAGAGAGATGTTCTCTCCTCTCTCTCTTAGGATTAGGATTTAGGATTTTTCTCGCTTTCATGATTGCCCCTTTCTATCAGGTTCAACATTCCTTTTAATTAATTATTTTCTCAATTTAATTTATGAACTTTTCTATGTTACAGATTATTCTTTTAATTAATGTTATTTGAGGTAATTCAGTTTATGATTGCTCTCTTTTATTTATGTTACTGTTACCTCCAATTTGAAGATATTTTTATTCGAGTAGATTTAATTTTCCCCTTTTGGTCTTGGTTAAGAAATCAGTAACTCAGGAGTTATCAAACTCAACGTGATCGATAATTGTTATCTTTGTTAATTGAATTGAACTTCAATAATTCCAGTCCTTTCTTAGGAATTGACTAGAGCCTGAAGATCAGACTAATCAATCCACTTGACCTTCCCTTGCTTTAGTAAAGGCTAACTAAGTGGGATTAAGACTCAATTCTCATCACTATTGATAAGGATAATTAGGACAGGACTTCCAATTTCTCATACCTTACCAAAAGTTTATTTTACAGTCATTTACTTATTTTAATTGCAATTTAAATTACTTGCTCCCTACTTTCAAAACCCCAATTTACAATCTTCATAACTAATAACAAGAACATACTTTCCTGCAGTTCCTTGAGAAGATGACCCGAGGTTTAAATACTTCGGTTATCAATTTATTTAGGGGTTTGTTACTTGTGACAACCAAAACGTTTGTAAGAAAGGATGGTTGCTTGGTTTAGAAACTATACCTGCAACGGAAATTTATTCTGAATTCTAAACCGTCAATCTTCAGTTCTTGAAAATGGCACCGTTGCCGGGGATTTGCAAACGTGTACCTTATTATTGGTTATTGTAAATATTTGCTTTTTGTTTGTTTATTTATTTTCTCCTTTTATTTTTATTAACTACTATGAATTATCACCCCTCTCGCTTTGAGTTTGGTTCTAATATTGTTGAAAGGAGTGAGAGCTATGATAGGAATATGCATCATGGTCTACGCAATCAACGATGGATGGAGCCAAGAGGATCTGAGCACCCCTTCAGGCAATAATCCCTTCCAAGATATCATGGACAAAGACCACTCTACAATGCATGCCAAGCTGATAGATATGGTGGACCACCTTGTAACTACCAACAAGCCCCACCCTGTGCTTATAGACCATCCTCTCAACATAGATTTGAACCACCATACTCACAAGTTCCTTTTCACCATTCACCACCGTATGACCCTTATCCACCACAATCCCAATCCAATTACTCCCGAGAACCACCACATTCTTGTTCTGAACCCCCTTCCCAACCAATGAACCCTCACACCCACCCCAACCTCCTATGGACAACAGACTGCGTGTTCTTCTTCAAGGGCAAGCAAAGATGGAAAAGAGCGTACTGGAACTCACTACTGTCGTAACTGAGGTAGTAAATTTAATAGCTTCCCGACATCTGAGGACTCAAAGTACTCCCACAGCTGCATGTGGGAAATCAAAAGAAGAGTGTGGCATGAAGGAGACACTAGAGACCCCGGTGGACAATGAGGAGCATGGCTTTGTACTGGAACAAGCAGAGGAAGCCATGATAGTTGTAGAGGAAGAAGTGGTTGAAGATTTAAGAGATGTTGAACCTCCGTGGGAATCAAGAGCCATAAAGGATTCCGCTGAGAAATCCGAAATTGATGTCAAGGAGGACAGTGCACAACCTCCACAGCATATACTTTGTGAAAAATTGGACGGAACAGATCAAGAAGTTGATTCTATGGGCAGTGACGATCTTGCCTCAAGCTCTCCTAGTCACGAACTTCACATCTGCAACTGAATTCCTTGAGCCTGAAGAACCTTATCCAAGTAAATACGAAGATGACGTCGAGGTAGATTTCTCCCAACCTCCAGCTTATGACTTAAGTGATGAGGAAGACATTGAAGACTTTAATCAGGACACAGATGCATGCGAAGAAGTTTGCAAAGAAGTGGAGGAATTCACAGAAGATCACAAGGGAGTAGAGCTTACAGAACCACTGGAAACACCTATCCCAAGGCCATTACCACCTAATACAAGCTTCAAGTGGGTACAATCCTTAACCTTTATCTTTACTTTTTCACTTGAATATCGTTTGCTTGAAACAGATGGCCAGCTTAGAGCTCTCTGCGGCTTTAAGAGTAAGAGGGAAATGGCTCACACTCAGAGCTGGTGCACAAGGTTCAATAAGGTTCCACGCTTCAACTCGAAGTGCACGGATTGGCATCATGTTCAATCGAATGGATCTCGGAAAATGTTTAGTTATCTTGGTGAGAATCTAATTTCTAAACCGCCCGGATGGAAAAATATAGATCAAGACGAAGGCGGATTTAAAAGCAAAATTTGGGATCCTGGAATCTATTCTGACATTCGTCACCCCGGGAGCCTGAGAATCTGTTTGAAGCTGCTCAAAAGCTTTACATGCCTAGTTTGGGACCTCGGAGGATGTTGGCATTCCAAGCATTGGTGGAGATTTCTGGATGAATTTAAGCATAAGCCACCATAACAAGAAGCTCATAATACACAATTTTAGTTTTAGATGTAGTTTTTTAGAGAGAGAGGTTCTCTCCTCTCTCTTAGGATTTAGTTTTAGGATTTAGGATTATTTCTTCTTCATCACAGGTTCAATGTTCCTTTAATTATTTATGTTTCTACTTTTATTTTATTGCTTTAATTGATATTTATCTTTTCAATTTAGCTTATAAACCTTTCCATGTTAGATTTGAATTTATGTTTAGACGTAATTTGATGTGTTTCAGATTTATGAATGCTTTTAATTTAATTTAGAATTTCCCTTTTGGATTTAGTTGAGTCATTGGAGACTCTTGAGTTATCAAACTCATTGTTGATTGAACATTGAAATTCTTCAAGAATTAATTCGAGTTCAAATAACTCTAGCCTTTCCCAAGGAAAGACTAGGACCTGAGGAATCAAAAATTAATTCCTCCACTTAACTTACCTTCATAGTTAGAGGTTAACAAAGTGGGAGAAAAAAATCCAATTCTTATCACAATTGATAAGGATAACTAGGATAGGACTTCCAGTTCTAATACCTTGCCAAGAGTTTATTTTATTATTACTATTTTATTTTTCTTATCATTTAACATACTGGTTCCTTACTTTTAAAATCCCCAATTTACAAGACTCATAACCAATAATAAGAACATACTTCCCTACAATTCCTTGAGAAGACGACCCGAGGTTTAAATACTTCGATTATTAAATTTAAAGGGGTTTGTTACTTGTGACAACCAAAACGTTTGTAAGAAATGACTTTTGTTGGTTTAGAAGCTATACCTGCAACGAGGATTTATATGCGAATTTCTAGACCGCGCAATAGTTCTCTCTTCAAAAGTTCTCTCAATGTCCAACTTAAGGACTTTAACTAAAAGTGCTAGGTGGGAGACAACCCACCATGGTATGGTCGTTTCTTTTTCAATTTTATTTCGTGTTATTTATTTTTATTCTTTTTCAATTGAACCTGAATATTATTCATTAGCATTGCATACTGCATAATTGCATAATTGCATATATATATATATATATATATAAAGGGGCGTGCGACGCGACCGCATTGCTTATGCGATCGCGTCAGTTGCGAAAACCACCTCCCACACGTCCGCGTCATTCACGCGGCCGCGTGATCTGGAGATCAGCGTAAAGATCCAACGCCCAGAAAGTTGGGCAGGAATCGTGCGGCTGTTGTGCGTTTCGCACAAAATGACCCACGCGGTCGCGTCCCTGACACGATCGCGTCACTTGCACAACACCCATGCCACGCGACAGCGTGAGCAATGCAATCACGTCGCGCGGATATCATGACACCCCAGTGGAGACAGAGAGTTGCGCTGAAACGACGCTGGAATTGTGCGTTTAGCACAATTTTCAGCGACGCGATCGCATGCCTCACGCGATCACGTCATTCATCCTTTTACCCATTCCATGCGATTGCACCACCCGCGCGATCGCGTCAACCCCCATTCCACCCCAGCCACGCGATCGCGTGCCCCACGCGATCGCGTGGATTCAAATTCATTAACCCCCCCAGTGACGCGAAACCCTACCCTGTCACGCCCCCCAACCCCTTTCTTCTTCCTCTTCTCTGTAACCCCCCTCTCTGCCCCTCACCACCCCAACCACCTCCACCGGCCGCACCACCGCGACCACCCCCCAGCCGTTCACCGCGACGCAACCACCCCCTTCTTCCTTCCCTCACTTTCTTCTCTTTCTCTTCTCTTCTTCCCTCCACCACCGCTGCCACCACCACGCCCAGCCACAGCCACCAAGCCACCATCACCGCCGCTCCACCCACCACCAACACCCTCACCCCTTCCCTTCCTTCCCCCTTAACACCTACCCCTCCCATTACCCCAAACAGCAACCCATGCCGCTGGACAGCCGTTCACCGCCGTGCCTACCGCCATCACCGCTGCGTCAGCCACCACCGCAACCACCCCCAGCCATCTCTCAGTTCCTTAGCTTAATTCATACGCCTACCAGGTTCCGCCGAACGCCACTCTTATTTCAATTCGTAGTCAATTGCAATTTTTTCCGTTTCTGTTTACATTTAGGCTAGTTAGATATGCATGTTGTAGTGGATTCTAGGTGGTTAGGTAGCCTAGGATGTGGTTAGTGGATTTAGGCCTGTTTAATTGCGATGTTCTTGCTACTTGTTTTATAATTTTTGCAATTCTGCTGTTGCTGTGATCTAAGTATTGTTCATATGATGTTCTTACTGTTCATGCTGCTATTGCGACTGCTCTTTCATGTTCATATTATTTATATCTATTTGCAGTTTATTTTAGTTTATATGAACTATTCTGCTTGCTGTTTATTTTCCGAGAACATCCAATTTTAGCCGGAATGCTGCCCAATTTTCTATAAATCGTTTTGATTCTCATTCATGTCTTGGTTTTGGCATTTTCAATTTTGCTTTCTTTAGCTTTCACCAAACCAATTCATGAATGCACGGGCCAGCATTCTTATTCCTTTTGTTTCCCCGGTTTATAAATCACATTATTGATGATTTGATTTCAATTTTTCGTTATTAGTATATCTATATGAATCATCAACACCTTGATTTCCTTGCTTAAATATGAGTTGTCTGTTGCTTCAAATTGTGAAATTCTTGTTACTTAGAAACCAATCATCATGCCGCTTACCTTAACTTTTTTTTTACTAACTCACTGATTTTTTATTTCTAACCTCTTTTTCAATTTAAAACCACTTTTACCTTTCTAACAACCCCCTCTGCTTTTTGACTCACTCTTCACTTTTACTTTTTAACTCAAGGCATGTTTATGGTTTTTCCTAATTAACATGAATTCTATTACTTTTTGGATTGAAATTTCTCATCTCAGCTTTTTATTCCCGAACCAATCCAAAATGCACAATTCTTCAACTCATTTAATTATTCTACTGCTCCTTTGCCACTTTGTGCTTATTTTGTTATTTGCCTACTTGTTTTCCCGTTTTTATTATCTCATAGATTTCTGTTTTTCAGGATGTCTGACACTCAAAGAAAAGGAAAAGGAAAGGCAACAACTGGCAAACGAAAAAGAGGAGAATCCTCTATGTCCATCCTGGACATCATGCATGATGACTCCTGGCGGGAGAAACACTTTACCCCGCAGGAGAAGGCTGACCAGCTACTCCCTGCCACTAATCCCACTAAGTTTGCAAACAGATACTGCGAGTTGAAGTATCCGGTGTTTGCAACCTCCAGGAACCTGTACCTGGAGCGGACTCTGAAAATTCCGGAAGAACTCTAGTAATACACCTCCGATCAGATCAAACAAAGAGGCTGGTTCTTCCTGGAGAGAAACCTGACAGAGGTCAATGCTTCTTGGGTAAGAGAGTTTTACTGCAATTACCTCAAAACTTCCCTAGATGCAGTGAACCTAAGAGGGAAGTAGATACTGGTCACTGAAGAGGCCATTGAGGATATTCTAAAGGTTCAGCCTAAATCCGATCAGCTCGATGGTTACCAAAAGGCCGAGGAGGACATGCGCTTCATGAGGTTTGACTGGGATGCGGTCAAGGCAAGGATAGCCCTTGACCCGACTGTCCCATGGGTCATGGGTCAAAACACCACCATGCCTAAGGGAATCAAGAGGATATACTTAAATGATGAGGCTTGGCTCTGGCACCAGATCCTGAGCAACTTTGTTATGCCGAGTACTCACGAGACGGAGCTACCTGCCGCTATGATCACCCTCCTCTGGTGTGTGATGGAGGGTAAGGACCTGTACCTGCCACGATTCATCCGGTACTACATGGCCAGGGTCCACGTCAGAGGCACTCTCCCCTTTCTATATCTGATTACCCACCTCGGCCATCGAGCTGACGTGCCTTGGGAGGATGTTGATGAGAAGCCACCTGCTGCAGAATGTAAGAAGATTATCCCTTACAGCAGGAACTTTCTGGCTTTGGGCTACAGACATCCATTCCTCACCGTCCCTGATGAGACAGCCACACCTTCAGCTTGCCCCTCTTCATCTACTGCTACCCCAGCTACCACCACTGCACCTCCACCTGCCTCAGAACCAGTTTATCACCTCGTGCACCGCCTATTTCAGTAGCTAGACCAGATGGAGCACCGCAACCGACGCCGATATGAGAGATCTGAGCGTCGCAGCAAGCGACGCTATGAGCACCTAAAGCTGATGATACGATCTGGCGGCGACATCCCCTCCGAGCCTGACACACAATCAGAGCCATCTGAGGAGGAGGCGGATGATCATGAGGCGGAGACCCATCCACAGAAAGAGGCTGAGCAGGCAGACCCGGAGCAGGTTACGCCACAACAGGAGGCCCCGCATCAGATTCAGGCTGCAAACCCAGAGGTTCCTATACAGTCAGCACCTCCTCTGCAGCAAGCAGACCCTCAGGCCACCACCACAGAGACTCCAGCCACACAACATTCCAGTGATGACACTCCTTCACACCCTGCTTGAGTGAGCATCGAGGACAATGATTTATATTACGTGTGGGGAGGTCGCCATCTCTGGCGTATTTTTCTTGGTGAACCACTACAGACTCTTTTTATTTTATTTTGTTATTTTTCTGTATTTTTATCTTTATTTTTATTTCTCAGTACTTATACATTGCTCTTTTCATGTATTTTTACTCTATTTCTGCATTTTGCACTTTAGTTTATATTTTAGCCAGTTAGTTTAGTTGCAATTCTAACTTATTAGTTATAGAATATGTGGATTAATTAGTATAGTTTACCCTTTTAGTATATGATAGTTTAGTTTAAATTGAAAATAAAAAGGAAGTAAACTAGAGACTTTAATATAAAAACAATCCACACCTTGTATATATAGCATTACATGTTAGTTAGTTAACAACATTTCATCAAGGAGAAACACTAAAACTTTAAAGCCACCCTAAGGTTTACATTGAGAATAATGGAAACTCTTAATTTTTCACTTACATGACATATATAACTGAGATATGATTTTTGAGCTAGAGAACACACAGCCTGTGAGTTTTGAACTTAATTGTATGGTTACATTCAAACCATAATATTTTATTCCTGTGTATTTCGCCCTTCTTTTTTATTCTAATGTTCTTTACTTTGTTTTAATCTATATGTCCAATTATAGAATATAGATACATACCAAAAAAGTGATTGAGGCCATTGTTTGATTCTAGCTCACTTATCCCAAAATTAGCCTACCTTTTACATCACCCTTGTTAGCCCCCTTGAGCTTTTAATCCCCTCTTGTTCTATAAACCACAATACTAGCCTTAAGCAGAAAAACAAAATAAAAAATCCCAAGTTGAATCCTTGGTTAGCTTAAGATAGAAATTGTGTATTGTTTAAGTGTGGGGAACCTTATGGGAACATGGATTATAGAAACAAAGGTAAAAAATTAAAAAGAATAAAGACATTTCAAAATAAAAGTTTTGGGAAGCATGCTCATGTGAAATCAAAATAATTAAATTACCATGTGCATATATATATATTATAAAGGGAATACAAAAAATTCTCCAATTGCAAAATAAAGGAATTAATGCACATGGGACAAAAGTTAAAGTTAATATATGAGCTTGCAATACAAAGTGAGAAAATTTGGGTAAATAGGTAAAGAAACCTTTGAATTACAAAATATGTATGTTAGGTGAGATCTTAGACTAATCAAGGATTCACTTATTAACTCACTTAGCCTTATACATATACCCTTACCTTTACCTTGGCCCCATTACAACCTTAAATAAAGACCTCATGATTTTTGTATGTCTGTATTCTGTAATTGTTGATTGGTTAGATGAAGAATAAAGTTATAGAAAGTAAGGATAAAAAGAAGAATAGAGTGATTAACCTAATAAACACTGAGTGACTAGAGAGTAAACACAAAATCCAGTGAGGGTTCAATAGTTCATCAACATATATCTCTGCTTAAATTGTTAATTGTCTTACAAATTTGTACAATATTTTTCTTTCCCATCTCAATTGTAAAAGTACTTTAACATTATCTAAGGTTTGGCTATGCATATATAATTCCTTGAGAATGTAAATTAATTCAACTACATGTAAGTTTTATATACAAGTGAATGACAATTAGAATTGCATGATTCATTTAAGTAGTTGCATTTAGAATAGATTGCATTGCACGAGATTCCACCACTTTAACTTTAACCTTACTCTTTATCTTGGATTTAGCATGAGGACATGCTATTGTTTAAGTGTGGAGAGGTTGATAAACCCATATTTTATGATATATTTTGTGCCTAATTTAAGTAGTTTATTCAATCCTTCATTCACTTATTCATGTTAATTACATGGTTTTACTTTCCCTTCCTTATTATGTGATATATGTGAAATACATGTTTCCTATGCTTTAAAAATAATTATTTTAATTACTCTTTATTACCATTCGATGTCGTGATTTGTGTGTTAAGTAGTTTCAGATATTCTAAAGGCAGGAATGACTTAAAGGATAGAAAGGAAACATACAAAAATGGAAGGAAAGCACAAAATAGAGTTTTTGAAGAAACTGGCAGCGACGTGAACGCGTGGGCGACGCGGCCGCATGTCTGGCACGAAGAGAGCGCGACGCGAACGTGCGCCTTGAGCAGAACACAGATGATGCGGACGCATGACCGAAGCGAACGCGTGATAAGGAAAACTCCAGATGATGCGACCGCGTGACCCACGCGGACGCGTGACAGAGGCCACACACCAGAAATTACAGAAAATGCTCCCAATGATTTCTAAAGCTCTTTTTGGCCCAGATCCAAGTACAGAAAGCACATATTATAGGTTATAAAGTGGGGGAATGCATCCAGTCAAGGGGGAGTCTCCAATTATTCACTTTTCATGATTTAAATGTAGTTTTTAGAGAGATGTTCTCTCCTCTCTCTCTTAGGATTAGGATTTAGGATTTTTCTCGCTTTCATGATTGCCCCTTTCTATCAGGTTCAACATTCCTTTTAATTAATTATTTTCTCAATTTAATTTGTGAACTTTTCTATGTTATAGATTATTCTTTTAATTAATGTTATTTGAGGTAATTCAGTTTATGATTGCTCTCTTTTATTTATGTTACTGTTACCTCCAATCTGAAGATATTTTTATTCGAGTAGATTTACTTTTCCCCTTTTGGTCTTGGTTAAGAAATCAGTAACTCAGGAGTTATCAAACTCAATGTGATCGATAATTGTTATCTTTGCTAATTGAATTGAACTTCAATAATTCCAGTCCTTTCTTAGGAATTGACTAGAGCCTGAAGATCAGACTAATCAATCCACTTGACCTTCCCTTGCTTTAGTAAAGGCTAACTAAGTGGGATTAAGACTCAATTCTCATCACCATTGATAAGGATAATTAGGACAGGACTTCCAATTTCTCATACCTTACCAAAAGTTTATTTTACAGTCATTTACTTATTTTAATTGCAATTTAAATTACTTGCTCCCTACTTTCAAAACCCCAATTTACAATCTTCATAACCAATAATAAGAACATACTTCCCTGCAGTTCCTTGAGAAGACAACCCGAGGTTTAAATACTTCGGTTATCAATTTATTTAGGGGTTTGTTACTTGTGACAACCAAAACGTTTGTAAGAAAGGATGGTTGCTTGGTTTAGAAACTATACCTGCAACGGGAATTTATTCTGAATTCTAAACCATCAATCTTCAGTTCTTCACCCATCCGAATTTGAACCGAACCAATTAAATTGGTTCTGAAACCAATGGGTAATCGGGTCCAACCCGAACCAAACCGATGACTTTTGTTAGTGATTGGTTCAGGTATCGGTTTTGGGAGTGCAGAACCCGAACCAACCCGCGAACCCAATCATATATTAATTAAATAAAAAAATAAAAAATATATATGGCTTTTCCATTAGACAATTATTATTCATTATTAATATGTTTGGATTTTAATGAGTTTAGTTTTTAATGTATTTGGTGTTTAACATGTTTGGATTATTTCTATTGATGTTACATGTTTATTGTACTTGTTGAATTTTTAAGATAAAAATTTGGTTTTTTTTATGAATTTCAAAGTCATCGGGTACCCAATTACTCGAACCGAACCAATCCGTTCTTAATCGATTTGGTTTGGTTCGGGTACATGTACAAAAAAATGCAAATCCGAACCAAACCGAACCAATTACATTTTAATCGGTTCGATTCTAATTTTACCATAAATCCGAACCAAACCGACTCGTGCTCACCCCTACAATCCATGATAACTCCATCTTCATCTCTATTCATCCTTTTATTTGTCCCTTTTTGGATTTTTTTTTCTAAAATAAAGTTTTTTATTTTTTATTATTAATCTATGCTTTTTAAAAAAATTATTGAATTTGTTGTTGAAATTACTAGAATATTTATTATTTGTATAATTTTTTTGTTATGAATGGAGGTGGAAGAAAAGAATTAGTGTGGTGGTTGATGAAAAATTATGAATGGTGGTGAAGATAGATGATGAGGGTATTATTGAATTTTTAAAGTTTTATGTGTTTTATGTATGTCCTTTGCCAAACATAAAACATATATACATGTGTTATGGACAATAACGGGTAGTGGAAATTTCAACCGCACTAAATTATGCGTTACCGACATTACAACAGGAAACGCATCCAAGATATGAATATAACCACAGATCAGAAAAACCACTAACAAACAATGTAAATGCATATCCAACAATAAATACTTAATGAACACTCAAGAAGTACATAAAATGGGGCTCCTAAGACAATGAGATATTGTCATCTCTATAAGAAACACACTATCGACTTAAGTTTTGGAGTGTTATCACAGGTTGTCCTCCCAGCGTGGACTGTAAACAACTTACCTCGGGATCTCGGATTCTCTCAAGTTCGTATCACGGGCTAGGTACAAACATTGGCGCTGTCTATGGAGATCCCAAAATTTTTTGCACCATAGTTGAACACAAGATCCAATCAACCATTAATCTAAACACTCCGTTCAAAGAAACTCTCTGCGAGGACAGACATGAAACTGATCCCAACTCCACGGATGAACGTCAAGTCCCTCCAGGGTTTGGGCACAATAATGGAGAACATCATATCATTAGTTTGGGGGCATAGGACTATGACCACACCATGTAAGAGATACGGCACAAAATAGAAGAAATGCAAGAAATGCAGCACAAGATGTAGGAGCTAGAGTGAAAGTTGGAAGAATGCCCGCAATCTCGAAGATCTCGATCTCGAAGTTGTGCAGCTAGAGGTCACTACCGTGGACGTGAGAAAACGACTCAGGAGAGGTCTCGAGATCACCGACATGAGGGCAAGTATCGGCAAAATCGGAGAGGAACTTCTCACCGTGAGGAGCCATATGATGACCATGATAGACGAGGAAGGTCCAACTCCCGATCCCAATCAGCTCAATCCAAGAGAAAACAGACTCCGAACGGGAGCTCGAGTCCTAGGCGATATAGGGATTCTAGGCAGCACGTAATCATAGGACAAATTCCATTGCCTCACATGTTTTACACGTCTGATTACCCAATCACTCTGATAGACCAACTGATCTATAGTTACCATGTTCTATATGGATGGATTGTGATTTTTTTGTATTAATGATAATCTAATTTTGTGTAAGAGTTATGGATCTATGAAACCTTGGATAGTTTGATATATATCAAAAAGCATAGAAATTTCATTCATAATGCTATGCACATAGGCATAGTTTAGTCTGCTGATGTATCAGCTAGAAATAAGAAAACATGTTTTGGAGCTAAATCCCTACACCTAAACAAAAAGTAACTACAAGTCGGTTACATATTCCAAGTCATTAAATAAAAGGTCTCAATCTTTAATACATCCAAGATGCATAACAACCGAAAAAAAAGTAAAACACACCAATCCTATGATAGTAACCATGGGTATGAATTTGCCATTTCTTCTTTAGTGGCCTTAAGCCATATGTTGGCTTGAATCCAGGGGGTGCATTCAGGCCTAGTGTGGGAACAAATTTAAAGGTTGTTGCAATTCCTGAACCAATGTCAGCATTAGTGTGTTATTGCTCCTGAGTTGGTGGTCTTGTGTATTGCTCCTAGTGATTGTTTGCTTGGCTATGGATTGTACTCCATGGTCGGAAGAATTTGGATTAGTTGGCACTGAAGGGCTAGCAGTAACATCCATTCCCTAAAGCAAAACATAAAAATATATTTCAGTTTGATATAGTGGGCTAAAAGTTTTTTGCAGTGTATATGGTTATTTGACAATTAAAAAAGACCTCTGGTTGTAGTGGCACAGACTATAAGAATTGGATCTCCACTCTTGGTTCTTGCATTAGTATGAGTGTGCTCCTGAATTTGAAAAAAAAAATTCTTTTGTTTTTTTGCCTTAGCCTGATAAGTATGATGCGTGAGCATCTTTCCCTTATTTTCTATTTATTTTAAGTTAGAATTTATTGAGTTTAAGTATATTTTAGTGTTAAAATCCTCCTTAGATGATACTTTGAGTTGTTATGGTGTTTTAATTATTTTAGGTGAAGTTCGGATCAGTTTGGCAGAGTTTTATGCAATAAAGAGAAGAATTGGAGCTGCCCACTAGGGCACTAAATGCCAAGCTGACGTTTAGCACCAGTAACTCAGCAACGTTAGAGGAGTTTCTGCCCTCAAGGGAGCTAACTGCCAGCGTCAGGCAATCCAGATCACAACCTCATCAAAGGAGTATCTTTAGTTGGATTTAGCTTTTAATTACTCTATTTTATTTTATTTTAGTTATTTTTAATTACAAACAAAATCTTTTAGGTTTAGAATTTATTATTTTATTTTAGTTTCAAATCAAATTAGATTAGATATAAAAGGAAAAAAAATTCACCCTTCGAGGGGATCTTTGGACTTCGGCACTTTCACATTTTCTGAACCCTAGTTTTCTCTCTGAATCATGAGCCACTAAACCTCCTTAGTTAAGGTTAGGAGCTCTGTTTATTGCTATGGATTAAGATTATTATTCTTCTATTTTAACTAATGTATTGATTTAGTTTCAAGCATTACTTTTGTTCTTCATTTTATGAATTTGGGTAGATCGGAAGAATAATCCTTATTCTATATGCGTCCTTGTGATTCTTGGAAGAGATATCTCACCTGAACAACAGCTTGAAAGTAAATTCCTCCTAAATTATTAATTACTTGAACTAATCAGGATGCATGACATATAATCCTCTTAGCTTTGGGTAATTAGGGTCTCTGTGGCCATAAAATAGAATTGAACTTAACCCTCTAATCGAAATTAAGTGACCAAGACATTGACGATTGACTAGGTTAAAGGAGACTAAATCACTAACACATTAAGGTTTAGTCACTGACTGTTTGCCATGAAATGAATTTTGCATGATTAAATTAGTTGGTAAGAAAACTGAATCCAGAACGATAAACATTTTCGATACCTTAACTACCTTCTCACATCTATTTCACATGATTCTTACTGTTTGCATTCTCTACTATCTGAACTACTGTTTAATGCTTTTTGAACTCCCAAAACATCATTTTCTGCTTGCCTGACTAAGGAATTATTCGACCATTGTTGCTTAGTCCATCAATCCTTGTGGGATCGATCCTCACTCACCTGAGGTATTACTTGGTATGACCCGGTGCACTTGTCAGTTAATTTGTGGTTTTGAAATACCGCACCAAATTACAATTAAAAAAAAGTTTGTTTCAATTTTAGCTTAGTCCATATCAGTTTCAAACACAACAAAAATACCTAATATAAAATTCAAAAGGGGGATGCCACTAGGTCTAGGGGTGCCACAACCACATTGTTGCTTACAATTGGTTCAGCTCCATCCAAATTCTGTGCAATACAAAAAAATACAACAAACATTTAGCATCAATTAGGCACAAAATTGTTCACATAGAGATTGAATTACCAATATTACAACTTGACCTGTTCTGGGTTCTAATTTGTAGTAGTAGGTGCTTATTGCTTTCCACCTGGTTATTGCTTTGGCTTCTTTTTCTTTGGTTGCCAATTCAGGTTCACTGGTGCACCTTTACATGTCCTATGATAGTGGCCCTTCTGTTAACATTTACTGCATGTCAACTGGAATGCCTTCTTCACTTTGTGACCTTGTTCTTTCATCTGAGCCTCTGCCACCACATCAACATTCCTCTTCTTAGTTGGTCTTCCAAGGTGTCTCCTAATGTTTTGTGCCTCAGGACGGAGCCTATTAGTTTTCTCCCAGAACTCTTCAAAGTTAACTAGTTTGATTGAATCCCCATAAGTAACTCTTATGGCATCCATTGTGAGCCACTTATATGCAAACACTTCTGGCCTTAGATTCTATCTCTTCAGTCTTGGTATGGCAGCAACTTCATATTTACAAGGTAGACCTGACAGTAATCAGTTGAATAACATGTCATATTGTTTCAAATAAACACACAACCAATTATACTAAAGGACAAAGTTAGAGGTTAACCTGTTAGTTGCCAAACATTGTAGGCACAAGTTTGTTTATGCAAATTGACAGCAACCCTAGTTTGGTATCTCTGCACTTCAAATAACACTCTAGCATCATCCCCAGCCCATTCTGTAGTCCACTTATTGCTTTTTGGTATAACATACTCATCCAATCTTAATTGTTGAATTGGAACCAGTTTCTAAGTGCACTTGCTTAATATGTGTTTATGCTCTGCCATTTATCTTGTAATGTAGCATCTAAGATCTTCACACATACTCAGAATTGGTTTGATCCTGTACTCCATAATTTTTGCGTTCCACACGTCGCACATGTTGTTTGTTATGTTGTCCACCTTAGGGCCGAGACTAAAATATGCCTTGCTCCAGGCAGCCGGTTCAAAGTTGTTTAGATATTCGTAGGCTTCATTATTCACCTTCTTTATAAGCTCCATTGAATTTCTGAAGTCTCTCATTGTTATGTTCTTAGAAGCCTTCCACACCAACCCCTTAGTTTGCTTATTTTTAAAGTGCTTGATGAAGTTTTTCCAGATGTGAAGCACACAATTTCTATGGTTCGCTTGCAACATAACTTCATGCAAGGCATTAGCCAATTCCTTTAAAAAATACAAACAACACAAATGAATTTAAAGCTAGGCGAGCTTACATAATCATACAGTTGCAATTTCAGTAACTTTATACCTTTTGTTAATCCGACATGAAGTTCCATCCATGACCAATGATTAGTCCAAGATCATCTTGCAAGATCGACAAAAACCATCTCCAAGAGTCAGTGTTCTTTGGTTCAACTACGGCAAAGGCTATAACAAAAAAAGATTGTTCGTGTCCTATCCAACAACAGATCAAAGTATTCTTTAAGAAAACAACCATCCAATCCAATAAGAGGCTGACAACCCGCCTTAAAGCCTTTTTTACATGCGTCAAGAGATATGTATAGTCTATTAAAAAGTGGACGCCCTTCTGGTTGTGGAATTACATCAATCATTCCAGTAGAACCCAGATTGCTTCTATGAATTTCATGCATTTAGTCATGAAGCTTTCCATACTATTCTCGCTCATTTCTAATTATTTCCTCTCTAGCATCCTTCAAGGCTCTAGTAATCATCTTGTAGTTTATATAGACATTATAGTCCTACTTCATATGCTCCAAGACTTCCTTTGGTGTCATAAGTGGTCGGGTTAGCAGCCTCTTGACCAATTTGCTTGTGACCCAAGCTTTGTCTGCCATATTACTGCTTAAATTTCTTCCACAGTTATGCTCTCCATAAAGTGTCTTAATCTGATAGCAAATACTCTGGCTATTATAGGAACAGAACACAAGCCAGGAACAATCCTCCTTAGCACACCTAGCTCTAATTCTCTTCAGCTCATTCTTTAAATATTGCAGCTCTTTACCCTCAAAGACAAAGTAGTCTTTCAATGCTTGCTTAAACAGTGCCATAGTAGTAAACTGCTGTCCTATCTGAAATTCAACCTTACCATATTCATTTTCCTCATTAAAATCAGGATGTCTTGGTCTATCCTCATCCTCTTCACTAGAAATGGGAAGTTAAATGCCTCGGATATCCTCTTCACTAGAAATGGGAAGTTAAATGCCTCGGATTCATATTCATAGGGCTTGTCCATGTCTGAGTTCACCTCCTCAGTAACAGGCTCTGAAATGGGCCTATCCCTTACCTCTGGAGTTGGATCCACCTCACCTGATCCATTACCTCTTTCATTATTAAGCCCACTCCTTGGCCCATTACATCCTCCTTCTTGAGACAAGATATGTTTCCTAACTCTTCCAACATATCTTTTTTCCTTCTTCTTCTTAGTCCTAGGAGACAAGTCCTTATCATCAATTTCACCATGTGGCACATTAGTCTTCTTTTTAGAAGTATTTGGTTTTCCAGTTGTCTTCTTCTTGGTAGACTTGTGTTCGGAACTCAATCCACCATTCTTATTCTTCCTCACACACTTCTTCTTGGCCTTACCTTTTTCACCGCTACTGCTGCTATTGGATTCCAATCCGGGTGAGGGGGGTTGTAAGGCTCATCTTTAGTGGTCTCATATTCATCATCATTAGAAGAAGACTCAACTTCAACAACTTCATTCACTGTTCTCTCTTATGGAATTATATTCGGCTTGCTAACATTGTGTTCAAAATAGATGACCAGTAAATCAGACTCCACATCCTCCATATTTTTGTCACATGTCTCATTAATCTCCTTATCTCCCTTAAGAATGTGTAATTCAGACTCCAAGTCAGGGGCAGTACCATCATACCAATAAATCTCTTTGTAGCTTATATACCATAGACCCTTAAACATTTTCACCAAGTCCTTGAAATTAACATCATCTATGTCCAACAGAGAAGATATCTCAACCTGTCCATTAAAGTAGTACAATAATCCATCAGAATCCCTTTCGAACCAACTCCCATAATGAAAAACAAGGACAATTTCATATGACATTTGCTAGAAGAAAAATGTGCAACACTTATGATTAAGTAATTACTCTAATCATCCACACCAATTATAACCAAACTATCTTTACTTGATCAGACAGTGACTAAGGGTAGCAAAACAAGATTAAAAAATATATACAAAATACAACCAAAAGATGCCAATGAACTAAATGACACTAACCTTAGTAGCGCCGTCAATGGCTCCGTCAATAATGCCCTCGCTACCTCCTCGCTGGAAGTCTTTGTCAGCTTGCTTTAGAGAAAAACGTTTCACTTTCTTAGGGTTAATGTGTAATTTTGTGTATCAAGTGAGGGTGATTTTGCTACTGAAGATATATGTAAGGGGGAAAGGGGAGACTCATAAAAAACGCGCGTCTCTCCTTTGTTGAGAATGACACCCCATTTTGCTGATTGGGTAGGAGCTAAATGGTCCTAACCAAGTCAGATGATGTGTCCATGCCAAGTCACCACCTCACTGTTATACGTTAGCTTTTTTCATCGAGTTTAAATAGAGGGAGCCACAGAAGGGTCTAAGTGTCTAACGAAAGAGATAGACAGGGATTAATTTGTGATTTTTCAAATGTTAGGGAGCGACTTGTCTATTTTCAAAAAGATCAGAGCCAGAAAAGATATTTACTCGAATTTTTATTGCATTGTAGCCAGTTGTGTCAAATAAAATTTGACATTTTGATCATGTAAAATAGAATATAACTCATACGATATGATGTATACATAGGTACAAGTATTTAATAAATTTGCATTAAAAGCAATTCAAATAAAAAATAATATAATAATAAATTGAGGTTGAATTGAAGGCTGGGTCCTACCTTGTTACGAATTTGTTCTTTTGCTTTCCTTGCTTTTGTCTTAGCGTCAGAAAAAAAGTGTGAATCGAATACATTTCATTCGATTTATACTTTGTGATACAAAACTAAGTAAATCGAACTTACTTGTGTTGATTTATTAAAAAAGTTTTATCTATTCCATTAAATCGAATTTGATCATTTCAATTTAGTATAAAGTGTAAATCAAATTCAATCGATTTGGTTTACATGTATTTGTGTGATTTAATTTGACTAAATTCGATTTATATAAAAGTATTTAAGACTGACGTTTAACCAATTTAAATCTAGGATATTGTGTAATTTTAATCTTCAAATAATTTATTCAACTGAATTACCCTACTAAATATGGTAATATAATAATACATTTAAAATTAATCAAGATAGCAAAGTACTAAAATGTTTAATTTTATAAATTATATATAATAAAAGGTGTTTAAAGAAAATAATTTGAATACCAAACTATTTTCGTATCTCTTTTATATTATAGATAGATAAATTATATATAATAAAGAATATTTAAAAAAATAATCTAAACACCAAACTATTCCTATATATTTTTATATAATAGAAGATAAGAAAAAAGAAGAAGATAAAAAAAAGAAAAAAAAAATATATATATATATATATACATATATATATAAATAATAAAAAGCAGCCAAATTGAAACATTATTTATTTTGAAGAATCTTATATGTATAATTTTTATGTATATTTTTTTTATATCTTTTAGTTTTGTATTAAATGTGATTGATAAGGAATAAAAAATAAAAATTTATCACCATAAAAAGTATAA
Organism: Arachis ipaensis; assembly: GCF_059453495.1. NCBI lineage: Eukaryota > Viridiplantae > Streptophyta > Magnoliopsida > Fabales > Fabaceae > Arachis > Arachis ipaensis. The sequence goes on from NC_142435.1 coordinate 132,048,598, forward strand.
AATGAAAGGCTAAAAAATTTTAATAGGGAGAAAAGATGTGAGTTTTTATTAGAAATGGAGTTTTTTGGTGTATATACAAGTAGGTGGACGTTGCAGATACTACAGGTGAACATGCAGGTCACGTGTTGACTCAGCACGTATGCAGCATGATGGACACGTGCCCTAATCAGAAGCGACACGCACTATGCGTGTTGTCCACGTGGTGCTCATCCAAGTAACACACACCATGTGTGTTGCACACGTGTCAAACATACAAGCAACACGAATATGCGAACATAGGTACGGGAGGAGTGGGTAGCATATTTCCTTAATTTTGTTTTGACGGATCAATGAGCGACAATTTTTTTTATAGGTGTTGCTGATCTTGAGGATGGAGAGTTTAGGATCTGAATGGAATACAGTTCTAGAAAATCAGTCATCATGACAATTCAAAGTTACACTATCTTCTGAGAAGTTGATTATGTTGTTTATGAATTCGAACCACAGACGTTCTATGTAAAATGCAAGACTTATGGACGTGGGTGCGATTGGCTTATCCGAGCCAGCTTGATACAGAAGAAAGCATGTTGGGAGATTCAGAGATACAACGGGAGGCGCACGTGTTTCATGAGAACGATCTCACAAGATCACTGCAAATTGGATTCGGACACGATTGTTGTGGCTATAAAGCCATTGGTTGAATCTGACCAATTCATAAAGGTGAAATCTATAATTTCCAGTCAAATATAAATAAAATACGAGTCAAATTCCAATAAATTATGTATTGTTACCTACGTGCAACCGATATATCAGCTAGTGCAAGCTAATGTCTTAGAATGGGCGCAAGAAACCGCATTCGCTCCCACGCCCAAATAAACAACAAATCAAACGGGTCATCCATCTCCTTGCAATCATACCGTAATGCACGACATAGTGACCTGTAAAGATGCGCGAGAGTTGTTGACCCCAACTGTAAGTGCCAATCCGCTAAAAAAATTGGAGCAGTGGTAGATACTTTGCGTGGGCATATACCGTCGATTTATCTGCGAAGAGGGTGATACCCATCAAATAGAAGATGTGACACGTCACATATCACTAAATAGACTTCCAGGTGTCTAAAGGCTGTGTGTCTCTGATATGGTGAACCCAGGCCAGCTTTATGTAACTTTTAAATGAACTACTCACAACGGATTTGCCATTGAAAATTGCCAGGCTCTAGTTGACCAAGAAGTCCTAACTGCTATCGGTCTAGCCGGTCACAACCTCTCCATCAATCGGTAGGCCAAATATGTGTAACACGTCTTCGAGTGTCACTGTAACCTCACCAGTTGGCAATACGAAAGAACGAGTCTTCGACCTCTACCTTTCCACAAGAGCAAATAACAATGCGGAATGCCCTTTGATCTCTGCAACTCTCGAGATATGATAGAATCGCATTGTTTGTAAGGTAATCCTGAAATCACTTAACAAACATATGAAGGTATCGAATGAAATTAAAGTGAATTAAAATTAGCGATTTTTAGGCCTAAAAGCCATGTTTTTACTTTTAAGCACAAATTAGGAGAAATTCACAAAATCATGCTATTTCATTGAATAAATGTGAGAAAAGTTGATAAAATTTCCTAAATTCAACATAAGATGAACCACAAAATTGGAGTTTATCATAAGGCCTGCAAGTCGACCGCCAGGTGCCACATCTCTAGCGAATCAAATTTATATGGTAGAAAATTTCTGTTAACTTGGTACAAGACAATAGAAAATAGAAAATAAAAAATAATTATATAAAATTCAAAAAGATAATTACAGAAAATAAAAATAACACTAAAAAGAAGTTAAAAATAACATAATTACAAAAAATTCAAAAAAATGATTTATATTATTTCTGATTAATAGTGACATCATAATAGAATATTCGAAAAAAATAAAAAATGATCTTATTTAATAATTTTAATAAAAATAATTTTTAACATAAAAAAATAAATATATAATAACAAAAATTCTAAAAAAAATTATCAATATTTCTATTACTTATTATTTTCAATAATTATAGATTAACAGATTAAAAAACAATAATATTATAACAAAAAATAACAAATAACAAAAAATAAATAAAAATTATTAATATTATCACAAAAAATAAAAAATAAGTATTTAAATTATTTAATTCACTATACAAATGATAATAATAATATTAACCAAAATAATTCTACTAACAAAAATACATTCAAATACTAAGCTCTAAATTAGCAAAAATACTAAACTTACATAATTAGATTGTTTCAAATAATTTATAACATATTTTTTTGCGTACGTATAATTGCGTACCATTATTCCAAGCAACACACTATTTATTCTCACCCTCACCAAAGATTACCTTCCTCCTTCTCAATCTCTCTTAAAAGTCTTTTAAAATGAAGAATGAAGAATGAAGTTCTTGAAAGAAGGATGCAAGGCAGTTCTCGCTCCCTCACAAAGGTACCAACACATTATAGTACACTGGAGTTCTCTGAACATGCATGTTGAAAACATGGAGACCAGCTGGACAAGTGGTCAACACGTAAGGTGCGTGTTGCCCGGGGATTATCATGTGGCACGGAGATGCTGATAAAGATGTCTTGGAACTATGCGAGGAATCTCTGCTCCTCCAACATGCAGGGTGCATGTTGTTTGCATGCTTGATACATGGCTAAGAATCACTACTAAAATTGTCTCGAAACTATGCGAGAAATTTCTGCTGCTTCAACACACAAAGTACATATTGTCCTGTACTTGACACATAGCAAATCTCTGTTAAAAATATCTGTAAAAATTGCCTCGAGATTTGGCACAGAATCTTTGCAATCTCAACACGCAGGATGCGTGCTGTATAAGATTTTTTGCAACTTCACACTTCTGTAAAATACTCCAAATAACAATATTCAACAAAAATACTATTTATTCATATAAAAATAATTTTTAAAAATAAAAATGTAAAAAAATGATAAATATTATTTTCTTATTATATAATAAAAATAAAAACTTAAAACTTGTTACTTTTATATAAAATTATTAATTAAATAATATTAAATAATTTAATATTTGAGTAAATTATTCTTTAATAATTATTAACTAATAATTTTATAAAACAGCTTGTTTTATAATGAGAAAAGAAAAACAGTAAAGCGATGATTTGCAGAATAACGCAATTCCAGTAAGCTTAATTCTATTGGCTACGTTCTCATGCCGCAGATCACGATCCCCGTGCCTATACTTTCCAACCATTATACCCGTCGATTTGTCTCCCCATCAACGGTCACAAACTTCTCATCTCACTTCTCCCCTTCCCCCAAAAATAAACACTTTCAGTTCCCGCCTTAATCACCACCAAAATCAAACTCACCCTAAACCCTATATAACAATCCCCAAATATTTTACTCACTCACCATCTCAATTCTCCTTCTATTTCAGAAATTTTCCTTCAAATTTCTCACTCTTTCACTTTCATTCACATGGCTCGTACCAAGCAAACTGCTCGCAAGTCCACCGGCGGCAAGGCGCCGAGGAAACAGCTGGCAACAAAAGCCGCCAGAAAATCAGCTCCGGCGACCGGAGGAGTTAAGAAGCCGCACAGATTCCGGCCTGGAACCGTTGCTCTGAGAGAGATCAGGAAGTACCAGAAGAGCACTGAGCTTCTGATCCGCAAACTTCCGTTCCAGCGCCTCGTTCGTGAGATTGCGCAGGATTTCAAGACCGATCTCCGGTTTCAGAGCAGCGCCGTCGCCGCTCTCCAAGAAGCCGCGGAGGCTTACCTCGTCGGTCTCTTTGAGGACACTAACCTCTGTGCTATTCATGCTAAGAGAGTAACTATTATGCCTAAGGATATTCAACTTGCTCGCAGAATCAGAGGCGAGAGAGCTTGAGATTCAGATTCAGATTCTATTGCTGATAGATCTTAGAGCTCAGTTATTTGTTTTATTGTAATGATAGTTCAGCTTTGGTTTAATACTTAATGTTGAATTGATGAAATCTAATCTTAATGAGTGCTTATATGCATTTTATGCTGTAATATCTGAACACTAGATATCAATTTTAGAATTTGCCTTAAAATATTTCAAGACGATATCTAACATCGTAATTAAACAGATTTTAATACTCCACCACTAGGAACTCAATAGATTTTAAGATTCCAGCACTAGATGCAATATTTCAATTCATTCTCAGTCAAGTTAAAAATCGTAAGAGTACTTTGCTTAGATTACCTATGTTTTGGAATTTGAAATAACCAATCAAGGAGTGAATGCCAAATAGGTCAAATAAGACTTCTTTAACTCAAATTTTAACCAAATAATTATTTCTCAGATCTCACAATGTTGTCTTTCATCTTGCACTTTAAGACACAACAATGAATAGCCTCGTTTTTTTTTTTTTTTTTGACAAAACAAAATATTTCATTTATAGAAAAATTCATATATTATTGATAAATTAGATCTAAATTTATAAAAAATCTTTAGATATATTTTATGCTGTATTATAAATTAAAATTAAGTCTAAAGTTTAATTTTAAATAGTAGAAATATAAATGAATTTGAAATTCAATGTTTTCTAAATCAATACAAGTGATGCAATATATTAAATAAATTATTATTATTTTTTTAAATTGAATCATCTTCTGATATAAAGATATTTCTATAAACAAAAAATAAATTTCAATGTATTCTCAAATTTGTACTAATGTATCAACATCACTCATAAAGGAGGAGATAATAAAATACTAGAAAAAATAACACACAGAAATATTAAAAGAGAAAAACAGAAACTAAAATAAAATAAAATAAAAAAAATCAAAGACAAAAGAAATGGGAGAAAGAGATGACAGAGATAAAAAAAAAAAAGTAAGGGATATAAAATGGAAGAACAGTGAGTTGATGAGTTGAGAGAAAGGAAAAGGAGGGTTTGAAGAAAATCAGAGACACTAAAAGAAAGGTGAAAGAAAAACGAGAAAAAAGGGGTTAATAATTAAATTCGTTTTTAAAAGATCATTTATTATTTAAATTTATCTTTGAATAATTTTTTTAGTCATGTTAATTTTTAAAAGATAAAATGTAAATTAAATTAATCATTTTGTTAGTACGATGATGATATGTCATGTGACATAATGACGTGATAAGTTAATACCACATGTTATAAGATGATTGGTTAACCTATCAAATTAATGACACGTGGTATGTCACGTATCATTTGACATATAATAAATTTATTTATAATTAAAATAATTCCTAAAAGTATATCCATAAATTATTTTTTATTCGTAAAATTTTAAAAATTGATTAAATTAGTCCTTATATAAATTTTTCTTATTTTTTTATAATATTAAATTTAAATCTTTTTATACTATTTTTTAGATTTTAATAAACAAAATTTGCTGTACATAAAATAATAAAAATAATTAAATTATTATAAGATTATTTTGTCATTTGTATTTTAAAATTTTATATTTTTAAATTGTAATTTTTTTAATGAAATTTTTTATTTAAATGAGTTTATTAAATTATTATTGATTATATATTAAAAAATTTAATATTTTGATTCTCACTAAATAATATAGTGGTTATTTTAAAAAAATAACTTTGTAACAATTTGATTATTTTTATTATTTTATTTGAAAAAAATTTTGTTTATTAAGGTGTAAAAAATATTAAAATGAGTACGATTAAGAATTATTAAAAATTTAATATATCAAGAAAAAATAAGAAATTTTTATAAGGATTAATTTGATCAATTTTTTAAATTTTAGAGATGAAAATGATTTGTGTGCACTTTTAGGGACTAATTTAATTATAATTAAATTTAGGATAAAGTATATTTTTTGTCCCTAAAGTTTACTAAAAGTTTTAAAAATATCCCTAAGTTTTAATTTGTTTCAATTTTATCCTTAATGTTTTTGATTAGGTCAATTTTATCCTTATCTTCAAATTTTTTGGTCAAACTATGGTCAACATTAATTTTTTCCAATAACACCCCCCAAACCCTATTCTCTTTCATCATTATCCCCAAACTCACTAAGGAATAGCCCCATCCCTCACTCCCTCTCCGACGGTCTCCTCCGTCGTGTAGTCTACCTCCAGAACAACTCCCTCTCCAGCCACCTTTTTCCGCTGCTCCTCAACCTCACCAACCTCTAGGGACTCAACCTCGCCAACCTCCAGCTACTCAACCTCGCTCACAACCTCCTCTCCAGCGACATTTTCCGGCGACATTCCAATGAACTTCTCCAAATCTCAACGCCAGCTCATCAACTTGTCCTATAATGGCTTTTTCGGTGGGATTTCAGTCACTATCGGAGCTCTAAAAAAGTTCGAGCAACTCTGGCTTGACTCCAACAACTTCCATGGGATCTTACCTTCAACACTTGCAAACTGAAAGATACAAAACCTCCCATGAGAAGAGAAGGTTGTTGACAAAGATCGATAAAGGTAAAATCTTTTTGTTAAAATCTTTGAGAGCATGTTTGAAGATACGGTACCCACAAAAAGGAGAAAGTAATTGAGAATCAGAAAGGACATGTACCTCTTGTTTGTTATGGAGTTTTGATCTGTTGTTACATGGAGCTGTTGTGTTTTGTTGTTGTTGATGTTGCTGTTGCCCATTTTTTATTTTGCTTCTTCTTCTTCTTAAATGTTAATGGATTCGATTTCAAGTGCTTTATAGTTCTTGTTGGTTGGAGCCATGGTCAGAGATCAGTGGTAGAATGATGGGTCTTGTAATGGAGTCTTCTCCATGGAAGAGAGAATGAGGATTTGATATACATCTCTTGCGGTGGCCAGAATTGGGGCGCAAATGGCGGCGGGAGTGTTGGGTAGTTGTTGTTCTTGATGATGATGAAAGAGAATAGGGTTTGGGGGTATTATTGGAAAAAATTAATGTTGACCATAGTTTGACCAAAAAATTTGAAGATAAGGATAAAATTGATGCAAATCGAAAACATTAAGGATAAAATTGAAACAAATTAAAACTTAGGGGTATTTTTAAAACTTTTAGTAAACTTCAGGGACAAAAAATATACTTTACCCTTAAATTTAATAATATCAAATGATACGTGACATGTTAGGTGTCACTGACCTGACACGTCAACCAATCATCTTGTGACACCTGACATTATTCTACCACGCCATCATGCCATGTGGCACTTAACGTGACACGTCATTATTTAACAGACGGAAGGACTACTTTAATTTACGTTATATCTTTCAAGAACTAATATGACTAAAAAAAATCATTTGAGAACCAAAATAAAAAATGCATGATATTTCAAAGACGAATTTAACTATTAACTAATAAAGTAAAAAAGAGAGAAGAGGGAAGAGGGAGGCCACCAACCTTGCAAGGTTAGAGGCGGCAGCCTCCCTCCAAGACGGCAACAAATATGAGGAGAGAGAAAAAGCTCAAACCCTAGCATAGAGAGAGAGAAGAGAGAAGTGAAAATGTTGCATGTATTGAAAAATTCTTTTAGTAAATAGCCTCGCATTTATAATAAACTTAGTGTTTATTTTCATTATGGCATATACATTCTTAATTGCAATCATAACAAATTTAGTGTGGATGCATAATGAGTTGGTTGAAGATCATATAAAAAATCATTGTCCCATGCTTTGTTTTTCTAAATACTAGTCTTTGATCCATTACTCTCTATGTATTTATAACTTGTACTAAGAAAATATCAAGAAACGAAGTATTATTCTTGAAAAGGTATTTGTTGCAAAATATTGTCATATTATCTATATGTAGAGAGATGTGATGATTAGTAAAAAAATGTGTGGATATAGTTAGTACATCAACGCTTTATAGAGGAAAAAGTTTTCTTGAAAATGGTTAATAATATCAATAGATAAAATTATAGAGTAAACATGATAGGATAGGTAAAACTAGAGTAAGATGGAAAAAGTGTATATATATATATATATATATATATATATATATATATATTTGGTGAACAGCAATAAAAAAAAAGAAAAAGAACTGAAACATGGAGACAACAATAAAGAAGAAACTATCCAAGGTCTTGCATTAACAGAGGTAGTAATGCAGTTCGAAGTTGTAACTAAACTACTTTGTCATCAATATTACAAGCCTCTCTTTTAGTGAGCTAATATGTAACTTTATTAGAATCTCTTGATATGAGTTCAAACTTCATTTCTCAATATGCTCTCATTTTTAAGTGAAAGATCCTTTTAACAATTTTTATTTTACGATGCCGATTAGCTAATCTCCATCCAAACATCATACCTGGTCATACGTTTTGGGACAGTCAAACTCACACAGCACGAGTTTGACTCTAGATTTAGCAGCATGATGTAAATGTCTCCATATACTCTAAAGCTCTACTTTGATGACATTGGCATAATCAATTCGACCTGCTCCTCCCATCACCAGTTGCCATAATTATTGTGCAAACACCACCCAAAATCAGCATTCCCAATCAACACTTTTACACTACTATCGCAATTAAGTTTAATTGCACCAGGTTTAGGGACTCTCCAATTAAAGGGTTCCATGCTAAACAATGAGTGGACTTCTAGAATCATTTCAGCACTAAACATAGCACTCTACATTCGAGCTCTATGAAGTATTGTCATAGGAGCTAAAGGAACCATAAAAAATACTACCATTTCTGTCTTGCCAAACAGCCCACACCGTTGCCGTAAAGATAGAGTCGATGCCATTTTTAAGATGTTGCTTGAACCAATTGAGTAGATCTTAATGAAAAAGTTGACATTCGAGAACCCCATATAATCCCAGACTTGCTTCACCGCATCACAGTCTCAAAGGCAATGCATAATTCTCTCTAAAAAAATAGTTACATCTAGTACAAATATTAGAAACAGAGAGATTTTGTCGAAGGCACAACTGCTGAGTCAATAAAGAAGTATGGAGACAAAGACATACCAAAAGCCATACTTTTTTTGGTATGTAAATTTTTCAGAGCCAAGACTAATTAATGTTTTCATCTAATTAACTTTCTCTTTTAGTAATCACTCATCTAGATTTAGCTGAATATAAATAGAAAGAGAGCTTGTCCACATCCAATTTGAATCACCGTTCTTAGCACAAAAAGGAGAATAATTTAAAGTATCATCCTTTACTTTATCAAGAATAAAAGAATAAATTCTTTTCAAATACCAATAATCATTCTCATATACATAATTGATTCTCATATTTGATTCAACAATTTTTAAAAATTTCATTTTACCATCCATGAGATCTGATTGCATCCAATTATCAAAGCATAGAAATTTATTAAATGAGTCAACTTCTCATGTAAAATTATCACTAAAAATAGCTGCAACATGAGCAATTGCCTTCCAAATGTGAGACGAAAACTATTAATAGTAGCTTTAAAAATATTTTTATTTTTAATGTACTTGTGAAGTATGAGCTGAACTCATAATTTATCATAGTTATTTGTTAATTATCAAACTAGTTTTTCAACAACAACCAGTGATTCACCAAGTAAGAGTCCCTAATTGCAAAGCTTCAATATTTCTTAGGAATAGTTAAGGTCCTCTAAAAAATTAAATGTAGTCTCTGACTAGTAGCACTACGATTAATATTTTGATGGTCGCATCAATATTCGAACACACCAAATTTAAAGAAAGACTAACTTATATTTTGTAAATAGGAATAGAAGATAAAATAAATTTGGCTAGCCGAACCTTACTAGCTCTATTGAGGAATCTCCCTTTTCAAGAAGAAAGTCCATTCCAAATTTTGTTCATCATATTATTGAAATCCGCTTTGATAACTCTAGCAATTAGCATGTGTGAGAGGTGTAACAACCAGATTTTCGATAACGGACTTCTCGAGTTTCAAACATTAGGAAGGTTGTAAAAATCCAGATTACACGAATAGACTCCATTTGACGAACCAATTTCGAATATGCAGAAAAATAAATAATAATATTTCAAATATAAGAATATTTCAGATAATAATATTTGATAATATTAATATTTTATTATATTGATATTTTATTTTTTGATGAGTTCAACTTGACCCAAGTCTTGAAGACTTAGAGTATTATTCTCTCGTTTTTTGTAGTCTAAAGGGTTTAGATGAGTATAGAGTTTAAACTTGTTCAGGTGTTAGTTTAGAAACTTCGTGAATAGGTCAGGACCTGAGAGGTCATATATATTATCTTATTAGGTGTATACTGACAGGATCTGATAAAAAAAATTGGGATTTAATACATTCAAAGTATTAAAATCCTAATAGAAGGGGGCGAGAAAAGAATGGCATCAAGAAGAGGAATTTATTAGCACAAAGGGACACAGCGGAAACATAAAAGATAGATAAAGATTTTTCCTACTAGACCTCTAAGATATCTGTTCTTAGCAACCTAGATCACTGGAAGGGATTCCCTACTAGACCTTCAAAGAACTTGTCCTTGACAACCTAGATCAGAGGGATGAAAATTGAATCACTCAATCTTCTCCATGCAACAAGCGAAGCAAATCACTCACCTCACTTAGTCACACAAAAAACGTGCATAAAGCACTAAGAAAATTTTATTCATCAAAGTTATCTAAATTGTCTTACCAAAGGTGTTTAAATAGGCCCTAACAAACTAACTAAAAGATAAGATAAGATAACTAATTTAAATCAGATTTGATCTTATTGGATTAGATCAGATTTGATTTAAATTTTAAAATCCTAAAGATATGATAACTAATTTAAATCAGATTTGACCTTATTAGATTATATCAGATTTTATTTAAATTTAAAATCCCTAAAAATACTACTAAGCAAATCAGAAGTAATTCAAATCTTCCAACAAACTCTAATAGCAAAACAAATAAAAATTAAATTACTAAAAATTCGAAAATTAATAAAATTATGCCTCCCATTGAATTTGAAAAGCTTTATTGGGCTTCTTGTTGTCCTGCCTTAACCCAATGGGCCTTATGAATTGTTGTCCTTTCAGCACCACTGTTTTTGAGATGGACTATCGGTCTTCTTGATGTCTAAGACTGGCATGGCACAATTCTTCTAGTATTCAGATACTTGAATATGACAAGATCACCATTCTGCCTTTTAGCTCTAAGATGACGAAAATGCCCTCCTGACCACGTATTATCCTCTCCCTCTTCAAAAAGATTCGTCATCGAATCTTGAATGAGATGCTCTTCATCCCTCCAAGGAATCCAAATCCAATCTCCGGGTTTAAATTTCATGGTTTGATGACTCTTCTCTACCCACTGAATTGTGGCTATGTCCTTCATGTGTGCAAGTTCAATCTTTCTAACAATACTTTCACCATCTTGTCCAAAGTATGCAATTTGTCTTTCTTTTTTTTCATCCATATTAATACTTCCATAATTGATCAGTGAATCTATAAAGCCTGTGAAAGTTGATATAAAAACACTTGGAATTTCATGGTTAGATGTATAAGAAACTAAGGATTCCGTGAAATTCAATGATACTAATGCACTCTTGTCTAAGTTAGAACTTTCTAGATCTCTCTCACAAGTATGTTTATTGCTCTCAGTTTTTTTGTCACTCATTGACTCCTCTCACTCACTATTCTCATAGTTTATCTCAAAACTCTCACTTTCAATTAAACATTGATCCTTTTCACTCAAACACTGATTTTCTTTCTCTGTTTCTTTTCTCTCTTTCTCTCTGGATTTTTAAATTCCTCACAACCCAAGAATCCAGTTAAGAAAGTCTGCACTTTTGAGTCTTTCAAGGACACATCACCTTCTACAGCATACTCAACAAATTCTTTCATCTCTGGCTTTGAAGAAGAATGAAAGATAGGCGTAGAAGAAATCCTCTTCGTATGGCGATCTATCATTTTTTGCACCTGCTCCCTGTCAATGGCCAATTTGACCAAATCCTCAATGGTTGCGTAATGGTAACGTTGGATTTTATCTGCAAGTTCTTCACGTAATCCAAACAAAAATTGTTCCATAAGAACATCAGGACTCCTTTTAATATTAGCCTTGTCCATCAAATATAAAAACTCCTTGTGGTACTCCATCACTGATTGTGAACCTTGTTGCAACTTACAAAATCTTCCAAAAAATTCATTGTGGTATGATGATGGCACAAACTGGTTCTTCATAATTTTCTTCGTAATTTAATTTTTTTGCTACTTTTTTTTTTTTGCAGACACTGGCTTAAAGATAGAATAATTGCAAAACCAAAATAAATAAGAAATTTTTTTCTTTTTTTTAACTCTAAAGTAAATTTGCATAAATTGAAGAGAAAAAATAAAGAGACTAAAAATTTATCTACACTGATACCAGATGATAAGAAAAAATTGGAGTTTAATACATTCAAAGTATTAAAATCCTAATGGAAGGGGGACAAGAAAAGAATGGCACCAAGAAGAGGAATTTATTAGCATAAAGAGATACAGTGGAAACATAAAAGATAGATAAAGGTTTTTGCTACTAGACCTCTAAGATACCTGTTCTTAGCAACCTAGATCACCGGAAGGGATTCCCTACTAGACCTTCAAAGAACTTGTCCTTGACAACCTAGATCAACGGGATGAAAATTGAATCATTCAATCTTCTCCATGCAACAAGCGAAGCAAATCGCTCACCTCACTTAGTCACACAAAAAATGTGCATAAAGCACTAAGGAAATTTTATTCATCAAGGTTATCTAAATTGTCTCACCAAAGGTGTTTAAATAGACCCCTAACAAACTAACTAAAAGATAAAATAAGATAACTTAATTTAAATCTCCCAAAGATAAGATAACTAATTTAAATCAAATTTGATTTGAATTTTAAAATTCTAAAGATATGATAGCTAATTTAAATCAGATTTGATCTTATTAGCTTAGATCAGATTTGATTTAAATTTAAAATCCCTAAAAATACTACTAAGCAAATCAGAAGTAATTCAAATCTTCCAACAAACTCTAACAGCAAAACAAATAAAAAATAAATTACTAAAAATTCAAAAATTAATAAAATTATGCCTCCCATTGAATTTGAAAAGATTTATTGGGCTTCTTGTGTCCTGCCTTAGCCTAATGGGCCTTATGAATTATTGTCCTTTCAGCACCACTGTTTTTGAGACGGACTTTCGGTCTTCTTGATGTCCAAGACTGGCATGACACAATTCTTCTAGTATTCAGATCCTTGAATATGACAAGATTACCATTCCGCTCCTTAGCTCTAAGATGACGAAAATGCCCTCCTGACCACGTATCAGGATCTGTAAATGCTATACTAGTGTATGATGATATGTGAATATTTATGTTTATGTTTATGTTTATGATGTTAACCATTTCTATATCCTTGTAATAACAAATCAATTAACGTTTTCAAAAAAATAAAATTTATCTCGCAAAAATAATTGCGTTTTAATAACGAATCACACTCATATAATAAATACTAGTTAAAGTTAGGAAAAGTAAGTTAAAGCTTAGCTTATGGTATGATGATCATGACATATTAGAAGTTAGATCGTTACAAGAGGCACCCCAAGATATTTTTCCAATGAGTTAGCAAATCGTATAAATGAAATACTTGTAAAGAGATTATTCCGTTGCCTGAAAACATTAAGAGAACATATGGCTCGAGATTTATTAAAGTTAACCTTTCTACCTGACGCCTTACAAAATATTGCAAAAGTCTAAAATATGCACAAACCGAGACTTCTTAGCCTCACAAAATAAAATAAGATCATTTACAAATAGAAGATGAGAGATGACAATCCCTCCTTTAGAAATAGCTATTGGACTCTAATTGTCAGAATCTACCCTCTGTGTAATTAGGTAACTCAGTCGCTCCATACAAAGCACAAAAGATAGGGAGACATTGGATCACCTTGCATCAAACTTCCTTTTTGGTTGGAAACCTTTTAAGCAGTTGTTATTCCACATCAGAGCCAGATAAGAAAATCGAACACAGCGCATAATCAAAGAAACAATAGATGGAGGGAATCCAAACATGCCTAAAGTTTATTCCAAAAAGTTTCAATTAACTCTATCATATGCCTTCTCAAGATCAATTTTAAAAGTAAAAGTATCCTTCTTAGATTTAGTCTTTTTCATAAAATGAAGGACTTCTTGGACAACAATAATATTATCTGGCGACCCCTTCGTGGAATAAAATCACCCTACGGTGGATCAAAGATGGTGAGGGTTTGAGAGCTTCTCCTCCCTTTCCCAAATCTGTTTGTATCGTTGCATGCAAATGGGGAAGAAGGAGCTGCTGTTTAGTTTAAATGTTTAGGTCCGGTTGGATCCATGGGCCTGGTTTGGGCCCCGGTTCAATCGATTCGGCTCTTTTTGGTCCGATTTTGGGCCAAATTTTCAAAATTGATATCAAAATTCTCGTTTCGATGAGCTCTATCCTATTTTGATATTAGTTTTGCATTTTTAGCTTTCTTAATTAAAATTCAAATTATTGACTAATTATTTACCGATTTTAGCGGGGTTTACATCTTTTCCTAATATTACCAAAAATATTTTTATTGAAAGAAATGGTCCCTCACTTGCAAGAGACGGAAAGTATATAAAATAAAAGATTTTAGATAGGATAAATTTTAAAAACATTATAAAAAATAATTTATTAAAATTTATTGAAAAATAAAAGTTTTTATATTTTCAATATATTGAATACATAAAAAAAATTAAAAAATTTTTATTTTTATCCCCTCAAAATATGTCTTTAGACTTTAGAGAACAAAATAACTAAATTCTAAAATAAAAAAAAATCATATTAAATGTATATTAAAATCAGTTATTAAAATTAATTATTAGTATAAAATATTTATTAGAATACAAAATATATATTGAAAATAAATTAAATAAAATATATATATTTATACCTAAATATATAAAATTTAATTACACTAATTTTAATATATAAATAATATTTTTAAATAAAAATATACAAGATAAAACTAAAATGCAACATAAATGTAAACCTAAGTCATTCATTATTAGTATAAAATTAGGAATTTAATTGTGGACCATATGAATAAGTTTTATATAAACAATCAAAGGTATTTTATTGGTAACTAATTTTTATATTTTTTATTTAAAAATTATATAAATACATTAATTTGATTAAATAATCGTATAAATTTTTTTATATAATTAATATATTAAAATTAAATTCTAAAACTATGTGAAATATAAATAAAAAAATAATTAGTAAAAAGTAAAATTTTATTTTCATATACCATAAGTATAAAAAATTTTTAAATAAATAACCAATAATGTATTATTATATATGATTAGATAATCATGTCTTTATCAAATCAAAACTGAACTCAAAAGTAAATAAGAGTTTAAAGTAAATTTTCTAAAATACAAAAAATACAGTATAAAAGCGCAGTCGTTTAGCTTAGCAGCGCGCCACCCCCAATTACAGAGTAGTGCACAAAATACGCAGTTATACCGAACACAAATTAAAAAATAAAACAAAAAAGGAAAAAGAAAAAGAAAAAGGAAAAGAAAAGAAGAACCCTAATGAATGTCTCTTCAACTTCATTATTTTCATCTCATCTGCGGGAACATAATCCTTCAACAAATTTCTGCGCTTGATTGCTCTCTCACTGATTTCAGAGTTCCAATCCCTAACATAAATTTTGCTTCTTTTTCTCAGTGAACAAAATTTCCCCTTCGCTACTGCAGCTGCAACTTTTTAGGGTATCTATGATATCTGGGTATTCGTATTTATATTTATGGTAGCTGTGGAAACTAATCGCGTGATGGAAAGGGAACGAACCCGCAAACGCCCTCGTCTCGCGTGGGACGTGCCTCCACCACCACCACCATCCCAGCAGGTTCCTTCAATTTTCTCGATTAATTGGAAATTGGAGATTTTAGGGTTTTTGGTTTTCAATTGCATGATATGGATATGGAAATTGAGATTGTTCTTGGCTTTCCTTGCAGGCTGAAACGGGTGTGGTTGATGAAGGAATCGAAAAGAGGCACGCCTCGCCTCCAAGAAGGGACGACGATCGTGAAGGCCATTATGTCTTCAATCTTGGCGAAAATCTCACTCCTAGATGTAATTGGCACCTTAATTGCAATTTATATATTTCTTTATTTTGTATCGATTGGTTTGGAAAAAAAATGAACAATTGAGATTCTTTTTATGCATGCTTACAATTGGAAAAACTGAACAATTTATTGGTATTCTATACTTCTGTTTGCTTTTAAAGTTCGTGTCTTTTTAAAAAGTCACTGTAAATATGTTGAAAACTTGAGTCTCCTTCGGTTGTTAGTTTCTTAGTTTTAGATACCATGAACTTCTTTTGTTAAACTATTATTTTATAATTTTAAGTTAGGTTCGTGTAGTTTCAGATAGGGTTTTCATTTATGCTATTCTATCATTTTTTTTTAAACCCTTGTTTTGGGTAAAAATTTCCTCATATTAAGGTCTTGTTGATTTTGACAGATAAAATCCTCAGCAAGATGGGTGAAGGTTAGCGGTCAAGTGTCCTCTGATTCTGAATACAAGATTTTAATTTTTTTGTCACTGTGCTTGTGTCATTCAGCATATTGCTAGTGCTGTAGGCACATTTGGTCGAGTTTTGGAATGTTGGGATCGCCAAGCCAGAGAATACGTTGCTGTCAAGGTAATTAGGAGCATTCGGAAATACCGCGAAGCAGCAATGCTTGAAATTGATGTGCTTCAACGTCTGTCTAAGGGTGAAATAGGAATCTCACGGTAAAGACCCTAACAATGTTAAATGGCTTCCGGATTTGGTACTTCCAAATTTAAGCAACAGTAATATTTACATTAAAGAACATTTCTCTTCTGCAGCTGTGTGCAGATCCGGAATTGGTTTGATTACCGAAATCACATATGCATTGTAAGTATACTTATGATGTGTCTCTAGACAGAATATGTTTGTTCATATATACAAGAAATTTGTCTAGAGTAATTTAGATATTGATCTGGAGATGCCTTTTTTTCCTTTTTAACCCTATGTTTGGGGGAGTCTTCGCAGTGTTTAATGTTAATAGGTGGCTGATTCGATTCTGAGTAATGATGATTTTTTCCCGGTGGTATATGCATGTCTTTATGTTGTTCTGTTATGCTTCTTTCTATTCAGGACATAAGTGAATTGAGTTGTTAAGTTCAGCTACATGGTGGATTGTTTTAAATATGTCCATGTGGGCTTTATTAGTAGATCTGAGAACTAAGCAGAAAAACTCCTTTCAATGCATTTTAATGGTGTTATCAGGTCTTTGAGAAGCTTGGACCAAGCTTATTTGATTTTCTAAAGAGAAATAAATACTGCCCATTCCCTGTGGACCTTGTTCGGGAATTTGGACGACAGCTTTTGGAATCTGTAGCATGTCTGTGGATTATTCTTGGCCTTCAGTTTATTTCTCATGTCTTAATTATTCTGTGGACTATTCTATCAACCAACTCTTTCTCCCTTGGCCTACTTTCTTTGTCCGGGGTGACAGTGTATCTTGGTTGTGTTTGCTTACTCTTGTTTTGTGTGATCTATCCTATTCAGATATGCATGAACTACATCTAATCCACACTGACCTGAAGCCAGAAAATATACTTCTTATTTCTTCTGAATATGTAAAGCTCCCTACCCGTAAGGTATTTGGCATTTTATAGTGCTAACATAATAACCTCTTTTGGATTTGGGTATAGACTCAATTATGACATATTTAAGGAAAATGGTTGAATTGGTACAGAGGATTACCTCAGGTGAAATGCAATTCAGATGCTTGCCCAAGTCTAGTGCCATTAAGCTGATTGATTTTGGTAGTACTGCTTTTGATCATCAGATTCATAACTCCATTGTTTCTACAAGGCATTACAGAGCCCCTGAGATCATTCTAGGTAACTAAATATGGGTTGAGCTGGTGAAAATGTGTTTTGGTTGTTTATTGGTCGGTTGACAGGCAGTCCTTGGGGAAAGAATTATGAATGATGAGTAGTACATTGAAAACGTTAACAACAGCTTACGTTAGGGCATCTGTGCTTAATTCTTCCAGTTCTACTTATGGTTTATTTTTACTTTAGCATTGTGCAATTAACATATTTATTTTTATTCGACCATTAATTTTTAATATGGGATTGATCACTTTAGTAGCTTTCCTATGTTGATGTATTTGAATTTAGGCAATAATGAAACGGTGTCAAGTATGTCTTGCCTGGATGTTATGATTTGGGAGACTTAATAATTATTTTATTTTTTGACTGAGCCTTTTCTCTATATGTAATTATCAATACTAGTACAGTAGTTCTTGAGCCAGAATAAATCATGGCTGTTCCTGTTGACATATTCTCACCTGCATCTGTAACAATAATTGCAGGTATAGGGTGGTCCTACCCTTGTGATTTGTGGAGTGTTGGTTGTATTCTCATCGAACTATTAACGGTGAGTCTTATAACTATCAAGTGTGTTGGACAGGCCTTGAATATGGAAAAGTTGGCCTTAGTGTTCTAAACCTGAAACTTCTTTCAGGGTGAAGCATTGTTTCAAACTCATGAAAACTTGGAACACCTGGCAATGATGGAGAGAGTGCTGGGACCTATACCCGAACACATGGTCCGACGATCTACGTAAGTAGTGAATTTGATTGTGCTCTTAAGTCTTCCCTCCCAAATATACTAATAGGCCTGAGATACATCCAGAGCAACAGTTTCCGAAGTTATGAATGCATAAGCATAATATCATTTACTGACATATCCTTTTGCCCATTTGGTCCTCGCGCAGCCGAGGAGCAGAGAAATATTTCAGGCGTGGAGCAAGACTAAATTGGCCTGAAGGAGCTGTTTCAAGGGAAAGCATCCGTGCTGTTAAGAAGCTCGATCTTCTTGAGGTTTGTTTTGTTTCCTTACCCAAACCAGTATATGTGACTGCTTGGCTTAAATCTTCAACCCATTATTGGTTCATGGTTTAAAAAACAAGGTGAAAATTATCATGGATGACTCATCAACACACAGCTCATCCATGAAAAACTTCACCTTATTATCCCATTGCCAATTATACCCTATTAAAAAAAAGAAAGAAAAAGAACATTACCTCATTACCTGTAATGACAAATAAATATGCTTTACAGGATATTGTATCAAGCTGTGTGGATTCTTCAAGATCATCTTTAACTGATTTGTTACATGGCTTATTGACTTATGATCCGAATGAACGCCTAACAGCTCGACAAGCCCTTGATCATCCCTTCTTTAGAAATCCAACTTAAGAAGAATCCCAACTTGACATGTACTATGCTTTGGAATTATGAATATCATCTTGAAGATTGTATGCTGGTCAGCTACAACTTAGTTTTGCATGTATCGATCAATCATTCAATTTTGTTGTTTTCAATCACCACCAAAAAATATGTTTCCTAATAATTCCTTGCTCCTGTTTTGTTTTCCCAAGTTTTGATAATTCCAAGGATTCAACCTTTTGTGTTTTAATAATCTAATCCGTTTGCATTGGAATATAGAGAAGGTAAAATGAAAATAATAGAAAAATAAAATAGAATGGATTATGCCGAGTCCTGTGCTTCCATGGCCTTTAGGCTTTGGTATTCATTGAAAGATCTCTAAAGGAGTGAATGGTCTATTAAAAATTGGAAGTAACGTTTCATTATTTAATTTTAATCACCACTTATTTATCATCATATACTTTTAACATTTAATAATAATATGGTTAACCAACAAAAACTTGCTCAAAATATTCTAGCACTGACAAAAATTACTTCAATTTTATTATCGACAAAAATACAGGTTTCATCCTCAGTAAAAAGTGCAGCAACTCTTCTCTGGTTTTGTAAGTTGAAAAAAAAGGCCAATTTGTAGGAACCTATTTTGCATGAATTTGATCCTAGTTCAGAAATTAAAAGTATGATTAAGAAATTTATCTTCAGCAATTCTCTTCAATAAGTCAGAGGAAATGACATTCATGAAGGCGTGGTGTTAATTATGATTTTGCATTACCAATAATCTCCACAAGAACATAGACCGTTCTCAAATCTGTGGAACCTATTTGCATCTCTCACCACAAATACAATCTTCAAAACCTTAGAGAGACCCTTGATGAAGGTATGGCAGTCACCACAAACCCTCAAATTCTTGAAAATCCTAACCATCCTCTCTCCTTTTACCCCACCACTGACCAAAACCAATCCAATAGCCAATTTCTCACTATGGTACCTCAAACTCTCCACCTTTGATTCCTCTTCAACATCATGCAATGCAAAATTCATATTATGAACATACCCTATTTCCTCCTTCATCCTCTTCTCCATTTCTCTCAACACTTGATGAATCTTCTCTATGAGTGTATGTGTGCTATCTCCATTGAAGAAAATGTGGATTTCCTTATTTATTTCTACCCAACTTCGCCCCGCCTCTTTCTTCAATCCCTTCCTCTTCACTTTCTCTCTTATCTTCTCGCTTTCATTCCAATATCCTGCATCAGCATACATGTTTGACAACATGACATAGTTCACTGGATTATTACCATCCATTCTCAATAATATCTCTCCCACTTTTTCACCCATCTCCATCTCCCCATGCATTCTACAAGCACTAAGTAGTGTCTGCCATATACCGGTATTTGGCTTCAAGGGCATCGTCTCAATGAGCTCCTTCGCGTCGTTTAAGCGCCCGGCACGTCCAAGGAGATCAACCATGCAAGCATAATGCTCTACTTGTGGTTTGAAATGGGGATTGCTAAGGAAACTGGAGAAGTATTGTTGTCCTTCTTTGATGAGTCCTGTATGGCTGCAAGCTGAGAGCACAGCTAAGTATGTCACACTGTCAGGTTCGATTCCATGAACTTGCATTTCGGCGAAAAGTTTAACTGCCTTGTAACCTATACCATGTTTACCGTAACCAGTAATCATAACCGTCCACGAAACAACATTCCTTGTTGGCATCTCTCTGAAAAGTGCATCTGCCTCGTCTGTTAATCCGCATTTCATGTACATATCTAAAACTGAATTTGCCACTGATGCTTCTAATCCGAATGGTACTTTGATGGCGTAAGCGTGCATTTGCTTCCCCTGCAACACAAGGGCGAAATCAGCAAACACACCTATGAGACTTGAGAGCACAAACCCATCCACCTTATGTCTGCTCTCTCTCAACTGATGAAACAAGTTTATGGACTCTTGCAAATTGTCTTCTTGAGCATAGCCAAGAATAAGTGTGCTCCAAGGTACCACATTCTTATGTTCAATTTGATCGAACACCTTCCTAGCTTTGGCTGTGTGTCTGCATTTGACATAAAAATCAACCAGAGCACCTGCGACAGTTGATTGAGCCAAGTATGAAGATCCTTGTCTGATTAAGGCAGCATGTATTTGCGATCCTTCAGCGACCATGCCAACACAACTACATGCCTTTAAAGTACTTGAATATGTATATTCATCAGGAACTTCTCCCTTTTCTTGCATCTCCCTAAACAGATTCAAAGCCCCTTCACCATTTCTCTCATGGGTGTATCCGGCAATCATTGCATTCCAACTCACAAGGTTCCTCACTGGCATAGCATCGAACATCTTAGCTGCCTCGCCAACCCGTCCCCACTTGGAATACATGTCAATAATCGAATTTCCCACGACAGGCGCAAAATCAAGATTGGATTTTGCACAAACCCCATGAATCTGCATTCCATTCTGAGGTACACCCAAAACCGTTGAAGCTTTTAGAGCAGTAGAAAGTGTGAACTCATTAGGCTTAATACTAGATAGCCCCATTTTAGAGAATAACACTAAAGAGGCATTGGGATCACCATTTTGCAAATAACCACACATCAGAGCCGTCCAAGACACCACATTTCTTTGTGGCATTTTATCAAACACCAAACATGCCAATTTCATAGTGCCACATTTTGCGTACATATCAATGAGATTATTGTTCGGAACCAAATCAAACCCTAACCCTAGCTTCTCCATAACCCCATGTAGCTGCTTCCCCTGATCAATCAAACGGTACCTTGAACACTTCTTCAATACCTCAGTGAATCGGTAACACATGCTAGAATATGGGAACGAGAACCGCGCAATTTCTCGTGCGAGAGCTCGAGAACCGCTTCGTCCCCGCGGTGAAAAACTGCGCGAGAATATCGGAATTGAAGAAGATTCACGCACACGTCGTGAAGCTTTCGCTATCACAGAGCAACTTTGTGATTACAAAAATGTTGGATTGTTGCGACAAATTCAGTAATGTAAATTATGCCACCTTGCTATTCGAGCAACTCGTGGAGCCAAACGTGTTCTCTTACAACGCAATCATCAGAGCCTTAACGCACAATCAAGAACACTACCTAGCAATCACAGTGTTCAAGAGAATTCTGATGAGGGAAGAAAGGATTTCAGATAAAGTTCCGATTTTGCCCAATGAATTCACGTTCCCGTTTGTGATAAAGTCGTGTTCGGTGCTCTCATTGCGGTGTCTTGGTGAAGAGATTCATGGGCAGGTTTGGAAATTTGGGCTGAAGTCAAATTCTGTGACCGAGAATGCACTGATTGATATGTATACGAAATTCGGTGATCTGAGGAATGCACATAAGGTGTTTGAGGAAATGACTGAGCCAGATGCTGTTTCCTGGAATGGCTTGATCTTTGGGTATGCTAGGTTGGGGCAGATGGAGAGTGCAAGGGTGCTGTTTGATGAAATGCCTTGTAGAACAATTGTTTCTTGGACTGCAATGATATCCGGGTACTGCGGAATAGGGTGTTATGGTGATGCATTGGACATCTTCAGGAGGATGCAAATGGTGGGCATTGAGGCTGATGAGATTAGTGTTATAACTGTTTTGCCTGCTTGTGCACACCTTGGAGCTCTTGAGGTTGGGAAATGGATTCATATGTACTCAGGTAAAAACGGGTTTCTTCAGAAAACCGGCATCTGCAATGCACTGGTTGAAATGTATGCTAAGTGCGGTTGCATTGATGAAGCAATGAGCTTGTTTGATCAAATGGTTGAGAAGGATGTGATTTCTTGGAGTACCATGATTGGAGGGCTAGCTAATCATGGGAAAGCTCATGCATCAATTGAGCTGTTTCGGAAAATGCAGAAGGCGCAAGTTACACCAAATGGGATAACTTTTCTTGGTGTTTTGTCAGCTTGCACTCATGCAGGGTTTTGGAATGAGGGGTTGAAATATTTTGATGTCATGAGGTTGGAGTATCATATAGCCCCTGAAATTGAGCACTATGGTTGCTTGGTTGATCTTCTAGGACGTTCTGGGCAGCTCGAGCAGGCCCTTGACGCAATATCTAAGATGCTAATGAAGCCAGATTCAAGGATATGGAACTCCTTGTTAAGCTCTTGCAGGATTCATCGCAATCTTGGGATTGCTGTGGTTGCAATGGAACAGCTTTTGGAGCTTGAGCCAGAGGAATCCGGAAACTATGTTTTGCTTGCTAACATATATGCAGAACTTGGCAAGTGGGAAGGTGTATCAAATGTTAGGAAACTCATTAGAAGCAAGGGGATAAAGAAAACGCCAGGGTGTAGCATGATTGAGGTTGACAATGTGGTTCAAGAGTTTGTATCAGGTGACGATTCAAAACCCTTCTCACAAGATGTGTTTTCGATCCTAGAAGTCCTGGTTTTACACCAAACTAGAACTAATGATTTGATGGAGGATGTCACAGAAGATGCAAGTCAACTCTGGTGAAATTTAGCATAAGGTTTGTTTTTTCACCCTGCAAAGTGAACATCTTTTGAGTTTGCATAAATTACTCTAGTCGACTTAGCTAAAGTGATGAATCATATTGGTGGCGAACATACAGAAGCAAAACTGTTACTGATGAAATAGAGCTGGTTGAATCCTGAAAGAAACTCATAATTTTCCTTACAATGGTGAATGGGTTCAGATCAACATGAAAAATAAACATACAACAAATTGAAGATACTAAAGGCCACATAACCCTTTTGTAGCTAACCGTTTACCTATAAAGGAGCCAAACCAATCTAATTCCTATCACTTAGCGACTATTTTTTACTTTCCAAATTCCACCAAAAGATTGTGCAGCCAAAGTTTATGAAGTTTTATCAGATGGCACAATGCGCCTGAATACGGCCTGGAAGGTTTGCCCCCCATTTCTTGCAACTTTTTGACCTTCTTCAGTTGCAGAACTCAAAAGCTTCACAACTGGATCTGCTTCAAGTTCTTTCTCAGTCAAGGCTTCAAACATGGGGTGATTCTCCAGACAAGATTTCATCCAGTCCCCAAGCTCTTCAACATCTGTAATTGTGTATATAATTCCACCAGCCTTAAGAACATAAGCATATTCATCTAGCAAGAATGGGCTGATAACCCTTCGGCGGTGATTCTTCTCTTTAAAATGAGGATCAGGAAACAAGAAAAACATCTTTGTGAGCTGTGCTTTCTCAAAATAATTAGGAATGTACTTCATTGAGTTAGTCCGCACCACAGAAACATTTTGGTATTGACCTGGATTTGCTACCCTTAGAGATAGAATCCGTTCCTTGACATACTCAGTCACTTTATCTCTAAGCTCCATTCCAATCATCAGTGTTTCTGGGAAAAGTGTTGAAAGACTAATGAGCAGCCCTCCAAAACCACAGCCAATATCAGCAAACTGGATCTTTCTAGAACCATCGGCTTGATCAGACGATGGAAAGATCTGAGGGTAATGGAGGGAATAGTCAAACTGACTGGGGGATATTGGCACAGGGAAGTGAGAGTCACTCAGTGGATTGCTGTGTGCTCGTGCTCGGTAGAAGCGCTTTCGTGGCAAACCAGTTGACTTGCTGATAGTTGCTTTTACCTCAGTCTCTGGCATGTCTATTTATTCAAACTGCAGGATGGTAAAAGCACAAATTTTATTAATTATATTGGTAACTGATAAAGCAACACATTTTTTTGCCACAGAACCTAAGTACAAATACAGGGTAAAATACTTATATTCAAATTTTAGGTTTTGATAACTTTTTATGTCATTTTGTTTCAATCAGGCATCTAGATTGCAGGCAAACAAAATGATGCTTATACTAACAACTAACAACATAGTCAAAAGACATGATATTAAGTTGATTGTAAATTGAAATTGAGATGCAAGTTTCAACAAACAAACTGTTTTCTCTGTTCTCAAGCGGATACTATAACACAGAAAATCAAAGATAAAAGGAATATCATGCAGTATTATGAGCAGAAGATCACTGACCATAGATGCATATTTCAAAGCAAAACATCTGTTAAAAGATATTGTTAAGATGATAACATTAGCTAACAGTCCTGCTAGTGCTACATCAATACATCATAGGCATATTGAGAGCGCAGATTCAAGGCTCTTCCTATTATTTACCATTACCTATCAACTGAAAATTGACCACATTTTCCACAAGTAAATATATCATCCTAAACATTTTCCCAAATACTAAATGAAATAAAGAGTGGATACTTCTAATATCTTGAAATCTAAAAAAAGCAATCAATCTTCTTTCATTAATGATTAAGAGGATATTTAGAATGACAAAAAAATTTCTCTTTAAACTTCGGATAACTGCTATGTATCTGGATAATTACCTACATCATAAGGGCATGAAAAATGAAATTTTCCTGAAAGAAAAAATACATTTTTTTAAAAAAAAGATAGAGTATTAGAGTTTGAAACTAATATAAACATAAACTAAACATAAGTAAACTACAATGATAATGCAGCCCAAACTATATATAAGAGAGAAAACGAAAAATTAAACAAAGGGCGACGAAAATGGGAACAAAAAATGGCAGTAAGATTTGAACAAAATACAAATCAACCTCGTAGGAATTATGACGAACAGGTGGTGTGCGTGCTAAATCCATCAAAAAACAATTACACAAACACAAAGACCAACACAAACAAATCGCAATCCCAAACTCAAAAGTGAAATCACAAGAATCAAAATTGGATGCAGAGAATTTTCGCCATCACAAGCACACACACACAAAAAAAAAAAAAAAAAAAAAAAAAGAGTTGAGGCTAAGTAGAGAGTACCTAAAAGAATGGAATGAAGACAGAAACTATTGAAGCGTTCAAAGATTTTCAATGAATGCAGTGACTTTGTTGTTGTGGGAGCAGTTTCGGTGGCAACAAGCGGAGAAAGTGGAAAATGAGAACATCACAGAAACAAAGAGGTTTTTGAAGCAGAACACCAGAGTGGGAAACTCCATAACAATGTTTTTGGGCTCACATAGGTACTGGGCCTCAACTAGGCCCATTTATTTCCTATTGGCCCTTCTGATTTTCAACTTTTATTTATTTAAAAAAAAAGAAAAAGTTCAGGAAATAATTAAAAATTTAGTAATTCGAATTTCGTTTTGTATAAGCAACAAATTTATTCACTAATAATAAATTTTTCAATAGAATTCAAATTCGCAACAAATTTAGTCTTTAATCTGCCTAACTAATCTTTTATTATAAAATTATTTTGTTTAACACTATTTTTTTGAAGATATATAATTTAGAATTAGCATTTAAAATTTAAGATTTATACTTTATGACTTAAAATTAGAATTTAAAATTTAAAATTTAAAAATATTAACTCATTAGTTGATTTAATAAATTTGAGTTAGTTAAATGATTAATTAATTTGTCTACTTAATAAATATTAGAGATTAAAATTTTGTTTTGTATATATAATTTAGTAACCACTAATAAATTTAGTAACCACTAATACAATATATATTAGTTTTTCACTGTATCTTTCAATTTAATAGGTCATAGAATAATTTAGGTTTAATTACTCTGATGGTCCCTATAGTTTCACCAAATTTTTAATTAGGTCCCTATACTTTTTTTCCTTTTAATTTGGTCCCTATACTGCTTTAATTTTGTAATTAAGTCCTTCCTAATGTAAAAAATATTAGAGTTAACTGAATATTTTTTTACAAATTGAAGATATTTATAATTAAAAACTTAATTAAATCTTTGACCGCATGTATTTTGGTAAAAATATTATCTTAATTTTAACATTTTTAACATGAAAAGGACGTAATTACAAAATTAAAAGCAGTGTAGGGACCCAATTGAAAGGAAAAAAAGTATAGGGACCTAATTAAAAATTTGGTGAAACTATAGGGACCAACAGAGTAATTAAACCTAAATTATTCTATGACCTATTAAATTGAAAGATACAGTGAAAAACTAATATATATTGTATATCTAAATTATATTTTATAATAACTCTTAGGGGATGCTAAATACAAGTTTTATATGATTAAATAAAGGATTTTTATGGTTGACGGACAAAAGTATCCTTTAACTGTTTATGATTATGCATGGTTGATTCAAGCAAAAAATTAAACAAATCTTTGTCCCTTAAGGCATTATTGCATTAACCATAAAAACATAAACGAACCTGCTACACATACAAGCAAAAAGGCCCTACAAGTTTTACAAGTTCCCAACCCACACTTCATTCACACGCGCACTCATCTCTCTTTGAATGGAACGTAAACTACACGCGCCCCACTCAACGGTTGCTCTTCGCAAAATAGCGCTCCTTAATGGCGCACTCTTCCACTTCTCCAAGCCCTTCGAAGAAAACATAAACCGTCCGTTTTCGAGTAACATTCCAAACTGCAGAGATAGGACTCGTCACGAAGATTAGAACTCTCCATCAACACAACATAGAACTCTCGATCAACAATCTCCAGAAAAAACAAAGTTATAATACTCAAGGTACATTACGTTACTATTTTACTCATATTGTATATTTTCTACATTTCAAAAACGAAGAACTAGGTTTTACTGTTCTTCTACGTTCTTCTAGGTTTTACTGTTCTTCTTGTTCTAGGTCTCATTTTACAGTTTTTAATGTTCTACTTGTTCTAGGTTTTACTGTTATTCTTGCTTCTAGGTTATTCTGTTCTTCTTAGTTGTTCTAGATGTTACTGTTCTTGTTGTTCTAGTTCTTTTGGTAACTGATTTTTGGGAGTATATTGCGTGATTTGGTGGGTGTATATTGAGTATTTTATTGGGTGTATATAGCATAATTTGTTGGGTGTATATTTCTGAATTGATATACTGTAATATAGTCAACAGTTGCAACTGTTCTAATATTTGCTTGTGCATGGGTGTATATTGCTTGACCTTGTAATGTTGCTTGACCTTGTATATTAATGCATGTTTGAGTGATATCTTACTGATATCTATGGGTGTATCTGACTCATATCTACGGGTGTATCTTACTGATATCTATGGCTGTATTTTTCATTTTAGAAAAAACGGCAGGCAGAAACCAAGCTGAAAAAAATGTAAGAACATGTTATTATTCTTGTTGTTCTAGTTCTTTTGGTAACTGATTTTTTGGAGTATATTGCGTGATTTGGTGGGTGTATATTGAGTATTTTGTTGGGTGTATATTTCTGAACTGATATACTGTAATATAGTCAACAGTTGCAACTGATTGCTTGACCTTGTAATGTTGCTTGACCTTGTATATTAATGCATGTTTGAGTGATATTTTACTGATATTTATGGGTGTATCTGAATCATATCTATGGGTGTATCTTACTGATATCTATGGGTGTATTTTTCATTTCAGAAAAAACGGCAGGCAGAAACCAAGCTGAAAAAAATGTAAGAACAAATATACGTCTTAGATGAAATCAGTTTTATATAATAGAAATATATCTGACTATAATTTTGCTTTGTTTACAGCAAATCAAAGACCTTAAGTGTGCAACACATTTGTTAAGTGAGAAATTCAGAAACATGAGCGAGGAGAAGAAAACAATTGTTAGAGATTTGGGATTTGGTGGCCTGATGCACATCCCGCCGCTAAGGGTGTATCACCAAATTGTCAGATAGATTCTAAGGATATTGACACTGATTAATGTAAATGTTATATAGTCCTGTAACAAATTGAACACATGCTGTAAAAATTTTTCAATTATAATCCAGTTTATTATAAAATTTCTTTCAATAATTAAACTCTCTCTGTTGTATTCAAAATGTATGAATTACAGGTACTATAATATGAAGAAAAATATCAAATCTAATATACACCCATAACCTGCCATTTTTTACACCTAAAGAAAGTTGAATATACACCCAAAAATCTATCCCCCTAATGCTTTATTCCTAAAACCCTAAACCCTAAACACTTAAATCCTAAATCCTAAACCCTAACCCCTAATCCGTAAACCCTAAAACCTAAACCGTAAATCCTAAAACCCTAAAACCCTTAAACCGTTGTAAAAAAAAAATAAACAGTATTTTATAACATAAAAACAAGATTCTGAAGTATATATATGTATATATATGTAAAATGTAAAATACAAGAAAATTCAGAAATACACCCAAAAGAACACTACTTTTACACCCAAAAGAATGCATGCTCTCGCTCCTTTGTATGCTTCTCATCCCTGCCCAAAAGTGGTGATCCAGATAGATTAGAACCTATATATGACGGTCTTCATAGAGATCTACAGAATACACCCAAACACAGACTATAAATACACCCGAAAAAAAATTAAATTTACACCTCTGCTGCAGATTTTAAACAAACATTACCTGAAAGCCACTTGTTGTCCACAAGACCAAAATTCAGCAGAAAATCATTCCAATTCCTATCAAATGAGTCTTTAAGCACACCCACGCTTCTCGCACTTCTCTCGTAATGTAATTCCTCACATCCTTTTCAATAAAATTTAACTCGCGATGACCCCCGGCAGCCGCAACAAATGATTGGTAAGTTTTGCTTGGTCTAATACCAGCCTTCTCGTTATTCTCTATTGTACGACGAATGGACATGCTTAGTTCCCTGTGCTGTTTGAGATATTTTAGATTTCCATTTTCCCTCTCTGCTACATGTAATCAATTGATTCTTAATCTCGTTTCCCTTCCTATTTGTGCTCCGAACTCTTGTAGAAAAATCTGCAGCCTTGGCATAGTTTCTGTAAAATTTTCCAGCATCTTCAAGGGTGGTAAAGGTCATTCCAACCTTCGGAACAAACTGGTCATCAACAACAGAGAGAGGCTGCAGAATACACCATGTCAAAAACTAAAAATACACCCAATCACGTCTGATATAATACACCCGAACCGAAACAACTCAACTAAAATAACAAAAAAAAAACCATAAACTGTAAATACACAGGCTGCAGAATACACCATGTCAAAAACTAAAAAACACACCCAATCATGTCTGATATAATACACCCGAACGACAACAACTCAGCTAACATAACAGAAAAGGCATAAACTGTAAATACACCCACACTTCGCGCAAAAATACACCCAAAAAAGTTCTGATCTACACCCGAGCGTCTGCTATAAATTCCAGATAATTAATCAAAACTAATACATTACATTCAATCCACATATTCATGTTAACGTGTTAGTTTCACAGTCAATGTTCACGAATTATTCAGCTACACAATGCTATTCAAATGACTGCAACAAAATTCAGAGTATGTAAATCAAACCTCAAGAACTTTGTTAGATTCAAATTCATAATCCACTTCGCCCTGATTCAGCTGACAATCTGAAGTTGAATCATCCATAATCTTCAAAACGAGTTCAAACTTTGATTTCAGAAAACAACAAATCAAATAGAAAACGAAACTCGAGTTGCACAGAGAGAAGAACTAACGTAAATGACGAAGAACATACCAGTGAGAAAGGAGAGGAAAAGAACGATCAAGAAGAAGAAGGGAAGACGCGCGAGAAGAAGAACGAGCAAATCTGAAAATAAGAAGAACGGAGAAGGAAACAAATCTTTTAAATTTAGTAGTTATATATACGCGGGATCTTATATAGCGCGTATATTAGACGTATGTGTAGCAGCGCGTTTTTTGGGTTTATTCCTTAATGAACTTGTAAAGCATACAAGCCCTAATAGCTTGTATGCGGAGCTTTTCTGAAACATAAAATATCCAATTAGTTGCATATACATACCATCAGTTTTGTCGAAGGAGAGACATTTCGATGAATTATCGTATCTATGTGAGACATATTTTGAATATAATATTTATTAATATTCATCTGATACGTATATTTGTTGTGTCCAACTGTATTTTAATAAAAAATAAAAAAAAATTTTGGACACGTGTAGACACACCTAAATACTATTATATATCCGTATATCCAGTCTTATTTTCAACATATATTCTCAAAATAAATTTAGATATAGTATATATTATTTATTAAAACAAAAAATATTTTAAATACTTGATATAATTAAAATAAGATATTAAAAATAATTAAAAATTTTAATTTATATTTTAATATTAATAAAATATCAAAACATTATTATGATTTATCTAAAAAATATTTTATATTTTATATATATACGTGTTCTCGTATCATATAAAATTTTAAAATTTGCATATCAATATGTCTTGTATCGTATCGTATCCCGTGTCCGTATCAGTATCCGTGCATTATAGATTCTGTGAGTGTTTAAATTGTAGCTGTGATTAAAATTATTGTTATTGTCTTTCAGTAAAAAAAAAATGAAGATCGCTATATATAAAAAATAAACATAAAACCAATGCAGTGGACAGCACATCAACAATAGCCTCAATTTGCAACTCCAAGAAACGTGTCCTCTAGATTGATATTGGGAGTTTCATGCACATTATTAGTAGGGTTAAACTTGTAATTCTCTTTTTGTTCCCAACCTAACATATCTCATCATCATATATATACAAGGAAACCCACACCATATATAGTAGCTGCAGATTCAAATATCGACAAGACTTTTCAGCCAATATTTCTATAAAGTTTGGCTTCTATGAATAATACAAAGAATTATCACTGCTACAAGAAATATATATAATATATATATAAGACAATAATTTATTAATTTGTAACGTAGTATTGCTGTTTCTTTTTATCCTAGCATTAATTCAATCCCACTTAGGTATATTTTGAATGCTCTACAACTATTAAAAAAATGGTATATTATGAACATATTTCTAGCCAAACAACTACCCTTTGAATAATTTGTATCCTTTTTGGAAACAATAATAATAATTATCACCCCAATTTACTTTTCTTGCATCCTATATATAACTATTACTGTATATGCTTAACAACTTTCAATAATAATGTAATTTGAATCAAGTTGGGTTAATTTAATAGTTAGTTTATTAATCCGTTTAAATAAATGTTGGGAGTTCGAATCCTATTTTATACATACAGCAACTCATTGACTAATAATAAATTTTTTAAATAAAACTCAGATCTACGATATATTAATATTTCATCTGTCAAATTAAAAAATATTGTAAGAACTAAATAATAATATAATTTGATATTAGTGTATTATTAATTAAAGAAAGTTAAAGCTATCTAGCTTAATGATCATGTCATTATGAAAGTTCTATTGGTAAGTTGCAACCCTACTTTATTTTATTTTTGAAGTGATTGACAAGTAACATAAACATGCATATAACCTTTCACACATAATAATTATCTAGGGTTAGGGTTAGGGTTCTTCTTCTTTGCTTTTTCCTTCTTTTTAGTGACAAATGCGCGTCAACTACTTCACCATTAATATGGACAAAGTCGTTGATAGATAGATAAAGTAAATTAAATTAACCTTGATTGAGAAAGGTAATATATATGAATATATCTATATATATTACGTAAGTAGATTAAATTATGATATGTAATTTAATGTTTGAATGGAACAGATAAAAGTAGTTAATCTTTTCTATTTTTATTATTATGTGTTGGTAGATAATAACAATAAAATTCAATTAATAATGTAATCCATAAGGGGAGCCAATTGGGGCTGGTCACAGTCTCGATCTCTTAAGACTCTAAAGAATCCTTCTAAATTTGTAGTGATTTTATCTAAAGCAACTAAATATAACAAATGAATTTTTAATATATAATTAATAAAAAAGGGAAATGAGTAAGGGTGTAATAAAAATTCTAGTTGATAAGAAATTTTAGTACAAAGTCGTTTCATAGCAAATTGTATTTAGATTTGACACCCTATAAAAGAGGTTGGATATCTTGGCAAAAATAATGTTCTATATATATCCGATGCATGCAATTATGTCCAAATTTGATCAAGTCAGCAAAGTATATAGCAAAACATTTTTTGGACTTTTGCTTCCATACGAGAATATTTCTGTTAGGGTATAATTAGAATTAATTAGCATCAATTATAATTATTTAGTATATTTATTATAAGATATTACGTTTTTATTATTTTGATTCTTTTAATATCTATATATAATTTTATATATTGTATTATTCTTCAACTTACTGAATAATAGACAATCTTTTTTTTCAGATTATTCTCTATTTTCTAATATGATATCAGAGTATAGATTTTTTTTCCATAAAAAATCGTTCCTAACCTTTTATGTTTTTCTTCTTTCGACAGTCTCTTTGTACTTGTTTTCGATCTCTTTCTCGATGTTTTTCTTTGTCAATGACCACATCATTCTCTTCGTCCCATCGTCCTGAGTCCAACGAGCCTAACCACGTCGCTAGAAACGCCCTGATGCGCCGTCGCAAACTCCCTACCTGCCATCACCTCTTCTTCCTTCCAAACGCATCTAGAACCGTTGATCTGCATCCAAGATCAACGCTCCAGAACTGTCCACATGTCGAAGACCAGTAGCTTCAGTCAACCCGTGTTTTAGCCCGTGTGTCGCCCCGACCTGTCGCCAGATCCGCACTCTAGCTCACCGCCGTGTCAGCCTTGACGTGTTTTCTTCCTCCAATCCGGCGTCGCCACGTGGTGGACAATGAGACCCTTCTTAAGGTTTTTTTTATGAATTCTTTTTTATTTTGCTCACCGTTTTCTTGATTTTTGTCTCGATTTTGCAGTTTTTTTTCTCTCTTTTTTTGTCTCTACTATTATGGAAAAAATCAAAATTTTCCCTACAGAGAGGAAGGATAAATTTTGCCAAAACTGTCATCATTTTGGTTACCTACTCCCAAACTACCCCTCTATTGAATGTTGAAAATGCAAGTAGAAATGATATATTAGCTTCAATTGCCCAATATTGTTTTGCCATTATTGCATTGAGACATTTGATTATTACCTGTCCTACTTGTCCACCACGTCCTGATCAAATCAAGTATCTTTCTCGTCCCAATTCTCCAAGAATGTGCCTGCTTTTGCTGCTGATGCTGCTGCTACTACTGAATCTACCAGCTCTATTTCTCTCAACTTGGTTCTTGTCTCTCTATCTGATATTGACTCTCTTCTTAAGCATCTTCTTTTCTTTTTTGGTAATACTCCTGCTGCTTTTTTCACCTTTTCAGGTAATTCTAAATGGCATCTTAATTCTGGTTGCTTTCATCACATGTCTCTTTTGCTTTATCTTTTCTCGTTTGTGTCTACTACTACAAATACACCATCAGTCAGCACTACTAATGGTTCTCTCTTGCATGCGAGACATAAGGATTTTATTTCATAGTTAAATCTTAATCTTCCTGATACTCATTTTATTCCAAAACTAAACTTTAATCTTATTTCTGTTGGTCAACTTGTTGATCTCAATTTTGATGTCAAATTTTTCATTTCTGGTTGTCATGTGCAGAATTGTCGAACGAGACAAATCTTCGCGACTGGACGTAAGGTCGGAAGGTTGATTGAGCTTGAGAATCTTTGTATTCCTCCTACATCAAATCCCTATGCTGTTTCTTCTCTATCTACCATTCACTTGTGGCATCACCGTCTTGCCCACAGCTCCTTAGGAACATCGCGTCCTCTTGTGTCTAAGGGTGTTTTACATCAGGTTAATAATGAGTCTTTTGATTGCATTTCTTGTCAAAATGTAAAACAACCATCTTTATCTTTTCACAATAATTCATTTCTTGCTTGCTTTGCTTTTGATCTTTATCCACTCTGATGTTTAGACCCTGCTCCCACCGCTTCTATGGGAGGGGCTCGATACTTTGTAGTTTTAATTGATGATTATTCGCACTTTACCTGGGTTTATTTGATGACTAATCGTCATAAGCTACCTCAGATTTATATTAACTTTGTCACTATGATTAAAACTCAGTTTTCAAAGGTCATTAAAATTTTTTAATGCGATAATGCTATGGAATACCGTGACTCCAATATTTTAAATTTTTTTGCTGAACAAGGTATTTTGTCTAAGTTTTTTTTGCCCTAGTACGTACAAAATGGACAGGTTGAACGCAAACACCGTCACATTCTTGACTTTATTTATGCAATGTTAAAACTTTCTTCGTGTTCTAAGCATACTTGGGTGAAGGTGTTCTCATTATTGTTCATGTTATCAATAGACTTCTTTCTTCTGTCCTTGGTGATATTACTCTCTTTGAGTGTCTTTATCATACCTCTCCAGATTATAGTTCTCTTCGAGTCTTTGGTTGCATCTGTTTTGTTCTTCTTCAGCCTAATGAACATAGTAAACTTGAATCTAGGACTCGCATGTGTTGTTTCCTTGGTTATGGTACTGAACACACAAGGGTTATCGTTGTTGAGATCCTCTCTCTAAACGTATTCATATATCTCGTCATGTTGTCTTCTGGGAGCATCACATATTTTTTAGGTTCTCCTCATTTGAGTCTATTCCTTTTACTCAGTCACTATTTTTCACTAACCACAATGTTAACCTTTTTTCTAGTGATGATTCTATAGGTTCTATGTCAAGTCAACCTCTTGAGCCTCCTACTCTTTTGCTTTTTCTATCTCCCGATGATTTCAGATCGGACAATGATCCTGCTCCTGCTGTCATGCCTCCTCTCTCCAATCATTCTTCTAGCTAGGGTAAGAAATTCACCTCCTCATCTTCTTGATTATCATTATTTTTTCTATTATTCTTCATCACCATGAACCTAAGTCATTTCGAGAAGCTTCCACAAATTCAAATTGGCAGTAAACAATGCAAGAAGAAATCCAGGCACTTGAAAAAGTACATACTTGGGACTTTGTTGATCCTCCTTCTGATCACAAAATTATGGGTAGTAGATGGGTATACAAGATCAAAATTTGCTCTAATAGTTCTATTGATCATTATAAGGACGATTAATTACTCAAGGATGTATGCAAGAGTATGTTATTGATTATGAAGATATTTTTGCTCTTGTTGCTTGTCTCACATCTGTTCGTGCTTTCCTTGCCATTATTATGGTTAAAAATGGTCTCTCAGTTAGATGAATGTGAAGAATATATTTATTAATAGGGATTTGAAAAAGAAGGTCTATATAAAACCACTCCTGAAATATCCTTGTCCTTCTAGCAAAGTCTGTCTCCTTCGTAAGGCACTTTATGATCTTAAGCAAGCTTCTCGTGAATGGTTTGAAAAAATAGCACAACTATATGCAATCTTGGTTTCACTTGTAGCCCTCGTGAGAATGCTATCTTTATTCGTAAAAATGAACGTAGGGTTGTTCTGCTACTTTTGTATGTTCATGCATGACATAATCATTATTGGAGATGATGTTGATGGTACTCTGATCTTAAAGCATCCCTTCACCACATTTTTGAGATAAAAGATCTTGATTTTTTCAGTTATTTTTTTGGCCTTGAAGTCATTTTCTCAGATGACGGCATTTATTTCTCTCAAATTAAGTATGCTTCTGATCTTCTTGCTCAAGCCAGAATTACAAATAGTCGCACCGAGTCTACTCCTCTTGAGTCTAATGTTCGGTTTACTTTTATAGATGACATTGTTTTGGATAAGCTTACTTTTTATCGACAGTTAGTTAGAGGTCTTGTCTACTTGCTGTCACACGATCAGATATAAATATCACCTATCAAGTTCATATTTTTAGCCAGTTCTTGCCAGCTCATTGTATTACTTACTATGATGCAGTTCTTCTCATTCTTCGCTACATCAAAGGCACTCTTCTGTTTCATGGTCTTCACTTTTCTTCCCATTCATTATTAATCCTTCAGGTGTACTCAGATGTTGATTGGGTTGGTGATCCCACTGAATGTCGTTCTACTACTGGTTATTGTTTGTTTCTTGGTGACTCTCTCATTTTCTGGCGAGCCAAAAAATAAATATTCACTGCTCGCCAATCAAGCACTGAAGTTGAATACCGTTCGCTTGCTAACACCACTGCTGAGGTTGTCTCGATTCGCTGGCTTTTCGAAGACTTGGGTGCCCCTCAGTCGTCCCCAAGTGATGTTTATTGTAACAACCGCAGTGTTATTCAGATTGCTCGTAATGATGTTTTTCATCAACGCACCAAACACATTGGGATTGATTGTCATTTTGTCCAGCAACGTTTCTATATTGATGTTGTTCGTCTTGTAGCTGTTGGAACTCTGGATCAGACTAATGATATATTCACGAAGCCTCATCATCTTACTCGTTTTCGGACTCTAGTATCCAAATTCAAGATGGCATCTTTAGCTCCCACTTGAATTTAAGAGGAGATGTTAGAGTATAATTAGAATTAATTAGCATCAATTATAATTATTTAGCATATCTATATTAATATTATAGGATATCACACTTTTATTTCTTTAACTTTTCTAACATCTATATATAGCTTTGTATATTATATTATTCTTTATCTTATTGAATAATAGACAATTCTTTTTTCAAATTATTCTTTTGTTTCTAACAATCTCAAATGCATGTGGTAGTGTCAGAAAGCCCTAAATAAAAGATTATTATTTAAATACAATGTTAAAATCCAAGAATGGAGCTAGATCAATTTTTAAAGAGGAATAAAAAGAATTTACAGTTAACAAAGACTAAAATAAAAATTTTAACAGGAGCTCAACTAAGTTTATGTATAATTTATAAAAAAGATTAATAGTCGGGAGATGCCATTATCTTCCTCCTCTTATATGAGACTTTGAGTCAGCTAATATCTATTAATAGTAAATATAGATATTAGCTGAATAAATTATCAAGTTAGTTTTCGAAAGATCATTTATTTTTTAAAGTAGTTTTCGAAAAATTTTATTAGTCAAATTCGTCTTTCAAGAATTTAAAGTTAGTTATTTTAGTTCTTTCATCACTTCTGTTGTTAATGATATCAAAATTTATTGATATGACACGTTAAATAATACCACAACACATACCTAATATAGTCTTAATTGGTGGCTCACATAATAAATTTATGAAATTAGATTAAATCAATTTTAAATTGAGGGATTTCAATACCTCAAGTATAGTTATTTCCTCAATTAAATTTTAATTTGATTTAATTTCATAAACTTATTATGTTAATATATAGTCAATTAAGATTCTAATGTGTGTGTTATAATATCACTTAATGTGTCACATTAACAAATTTTGGCACTATCAATAAAGAAAATGACAGAAAGACTAATGCGATTAATTTAAAACTTTGAAAGACGAATTTGATTAAAAAAAATTTCTAAAGACTAATTTAAAAAACGAATTAATCTTTTAGAAACTAATTTAACCATTTATCCTTATTAATAAAGAGAATAAGAGAATGAAGCATTGAATTAGTCATTTTAATCTCTTATTTATATTGTGATCTCTATTTTATATATTTTGATCTTTTCCTTAAAAAAGAATTTTTATTCTTAAAAGTTGAACACAATAATATCCATTATATGATTACAAAAATACACTATACTAACTTAGCTAATTTCATATTCATTACTATATATATCATATATTTATAAAATTTAATTTTTATACGGTGACGATATAAAATAATTTCACACATATATCTAATCGTATATTTTATATTATTAAAAATAATTAATTTTCAATTTTATTACTTAAAAAATTAATTAAATATATAAATTTAATTAGATGATAATATAATATTTTTTATATTGTTAATATATCGAAATTAAATTATATATTTATAATAATAAATAAAAATATATTAATAGGTAGGCATGTTAATAATAAGAGTGTGCATATAGTTGAATTAATTTCAACATAAAAAAGCCACACCATTTGAGTATATGTGAAGCTTAAATTAAGATCTTGACATGTTTATTTGTTGTGTGTTATTTAGCAAAACTGCTAAACCACAGATGAATGTCAATATATATATATATATATATATATATATATATATATATATATATATATATATATATATATCGTGAAGAATAAGAAACCTCATAATCCAGCTGTATATATATTAGTTATGGTATTCTCTCCACTGTGCTTCAATATTTCATTCTAGAAACATGATATGCACTACGTACTGAATATATGTAAGCACAACATCTGCTTCCTCATGGTCATTATTGATCAATCAATGTTGACCAAAATTAGCAACATGCAACAATTATAAACTTGGCGTATATAGTATACTACATTCGAATTGAGTTAGAAATATAATTATTTATATATTTTTTTATATATTGTTCTTTAGTTATTTTTCTGTGCATTGGAATTTTTACTGTGGATGTGATAGATATATATAATTTTATATGATAATTTAAATTTTAAAATAAATAATTTTATGATAGAACATCAAATTTTATAATTAAAAAATCTAAAATTTAATATTTATAATTTTTAAAAGAAAAATTTTAATATTAAATAAAAAAATATACAAAATTAATCTTTTTAGTTCAAAAATGGTATTACATGAAGAACATGTTAAAAATGCAATTTTTGTATATATCGTATATGCTTCTTGGAGGTATCACCCTTTATCTCACTTGAAATATTTTTAGAAATTATCTCTAAGCTCTTGCAAGAAGATCTGAGAAATACTACTTGGTTGAATGATTTGGTGTTTGTTTCCATTTGAACTAGTATTTTAGTATGAGTTTATAAATGTAGTCTTTTTTTTAAAGTTCATATATAAAATTGTGGTAGTTTAATACCGTCACATTTTTTTTAAAAAGACCCACAGAAATTTTCGGCAGTTTTAAAACTGTCATAGACTCTTTTAAAATTCACTTACTAAAATAGCGACGATTTTACAACCGCTAAAAAATTAATTTTCTGATTTATAGTGGTTATACCATTGGTTATTGTGAACTGCTACAAAATTACATGTTTGCGCCTAAATTGCAATGCTTTTAGAACTACTAGTATATTATTTTGCTCCTAAAAAAACTATCACTACTATTCAGTGTGTCTCTTGTAGTGATTTCTACTTAACAGTGTAAATTTTTTACATAAGTAATATTAAAAAGTATTCTTAAGCCAATTCCAAGTCGCTTTCCATTTTCATCTGTAACATAGGGTCATGATACAACATTATTATATTAATATGGTCAAAACTATATATAAGTGTATGATTTTCATTTGTTCTTAGTACATATATACATTTTAATTTTTTTGGATTAAATTATTTATTAGTTATTATAATTTTATTAAATTTTTAAATTAAGTTTATACAATTTAAAAGTTTTAATTGATTTTTTACACCAATTTTAAATTTATAATTATATTCTTACTATTTTAAAAATATTTAACTTGTTAATAGAATATATTAAAGTGTATTTACTAATAGTGTGAGATAAATAAAAATATTTTTATAATATTTAATATTAAAAAGATCTAATTATAAATTTAAAATAAATATAAAGATCTAATTAAATAATTTTAAAATATAAAGAAATTAAAATTTTAAAAATTTTATAGGAGTTATAAAATAATTTAACTTTTTTTTTTCCGTATAGTTCACTAGTTATCTAATATACACAATAAGAGTTCGATAAATTAGTTAAATAATAGGAGTTTGATCATTCAGGCTTAGTTGGGTAAAATCTTTATTTTTTAAAAGTATCTTGTAAAAGTTAGTTTTTAAAAGATGATTTTTTAATAAGTGTAGTATTTATGTTTAGTAAACTAAATTAAAAATGACTTTTAATAAACTTAAGCAACAACAATTACGTTTGGTAAAATAACTTTTAAAATTTAAAAATATTATAAGAGATATAAATTTAAGCGTTAAATTTAAAAATTAGTTAATATATAAGATTATATTACACTTTTAAATTTTGAAAAGTACAAGCCAACTTTAAAAAATTATATTTTAGATATTTTAAAAAGTTTTTCGATCTTTTAAAAATTGCAAGTATAAGTACATGATCTTTTTTATTTACCAAATATAAAATGAGGAGCTTATAATTTTAAAAAGTACAAACATTTCTTTAAAAAATTTTACCAAATCAAGTTGCGGTTTGGAAAGGAGAACAAGAGATTTGAGCTTCACGACTCATTTTATCGGATGGTGATTGGTGAATATTCTAAAAGAGAAAAAGATTTCAGTAATAAAGATCAACTATGTTTTTCATAAAACATAACAAATTAGCTAGTCACCAATAAGCTATTTTATAGGATACATATTTGGTCATAAAAAAATTGATTATGCTATTGTTAAAAAAAATATGATTTGAAATATCAAATTTGATTATTTTAATGATTAATTATTTTATTAAAAAATATATAGATATATAATAACTAATTGAATTACTGATTTTTTGCGTCCATGAAATATATTTTTAATAAAGATAAATGTAATTAATAAAAATTTTATTGATAATATGACAACAAGAATGTTATTAACTAATAACCAGAATAAATAACATTCTATATTGAATGGAAATTAAACTCAGTAAAGTGAATACCCAATATATATAGCAAGGCATAATAACCGATGAAGAAGTCCAATAATTATTTTAAGAATAATTTTAATTAATTTTAGAGCTTCAACGAAAAGACTAGGTGATATTTTCGGAACAGGTAAACATATGAATGAGACACTCAAATTATATTATAATTAATTATTTGAAGTGAATGATAAGTAATTAACCAGTGGATTGTGATAGATGCATTTTACAGAGTATTTATTAACTTAATTAACATTAAAATTCAATGCTAAAGACGTGAATCTTTGGAATATATCATAACTACCTACCTTTGAAAAACTTATCAGATATCAAAAGACTGCAAAAGTGTGATTCACTAAATCCTTCCGACAATTCAAAATACTTGTGTAACAAGTAAATGCAGCTTTCACATTTCAGGACAAGATTAGTTATAAATCACTAAACGTTAGCATAAGAGGAAATTTATGGGATCTGATCTTTTATCATTTGTTTGGCTTCTAAATACACGTATGCACACCTAGGGTTAGAGGTGAGTTAAGTTAGTTCATAAACTAATTTAAACTCAATTTATTAATAGCTTGATAAATTAAACTTTTGAAATGAGAAAGTTTAGGAGGTCTAACATTTTTATTAAAATTTGGTTAGTACTTATTCAATAAAAGAAAAGTGAGTAATCTCATATTATTAGATATAATTTCATATCATTAAAAATAATAATGATAACTAACTAATAACAACAAATCACAAAATCTACTGATTTTTTATCACACCTTTTTTGAATTTTTTAATCGTAATAAGAAAAAAGAGGATAAATAAAAAGTTAAGAATTTAAAATGAATAAAAAAATACATTAAAATGAATAGATTAAAATTGAATACAAAGAGAATTACTTTATTTTTTACCTAATTTCTTAACACAACAAAAAATGACTTATCAACCTAACTTATCCACACTATAGTTTGAAAATTGAATCGAAAGGACTCCTCAATGTTTTACCCAATTTCCCAATGTAATAAGAGAGGGACTCACTAAACTTTATTTGTTTACACCATAGTTTCATCACAGAAACCAAAATAGAGATTTTCACACCTCTAATCACTGATGACAACTACAATAATTTATGAAGTATTTATAATCTCTTATTATGTTAAAATAAAAAAAACCCTA
Organism: Arachis ipaensis; assembly: GCF_059453495.1. NCBI lineage: Eukaryota > Viridiplantae > Streptophyta > Magnoliopsida > Fabales > Fabaceae > Arachis > Arachis ipaensis. The sequence continues at coordinate 132,091,169 of NC_142435.1, forward strand.
AACTCATAACATAAAGCCAATTTAGTAATTAAATAAATAAAATCAAAATACATCAAACTAAATTGAACATTCTAAAAATATAAAATAATAACTTCTAAATAATACTTGATCTCTACATATCACGAACATTTGAAACATGTATCATTTTCTTCCTCTTCAAAAAAAATTTGTCCTCGAATTTTATCCTTCAAAACTTAGTGTATGAACAAAACAAATATAAAAAAGATCATTTCTGTTTTTTTTTCTTTTTGCACTGTATGCTTTTTTATTTTTATTTTTTAAATAATAAATCAACAAGACGACAAAGCAATAATAAAACACAAACAAGGAAGATAAGGACGATAAGAACATAAAAAAAGACGTGAAAGACACTGAAATTCTTTTTTTTTTTTTAGGACATAAGAATAACAAATATAAATTAATTAAAAATTAATTTAATACCTAAAATCTGATACCAAATGATAAGAAAATAGAGAGTAAACAAAAAGACACTAAGTAAAATCGAATAAAAAATACAATAAAATTAAAATAAAAAATAAAAGAAATAGATTGAAATTGAATACAAAGAGAATTACTATACTTTTTATCCAATTTTTTAATACAACAATAAATAGACTCTTCAACCTAACTTGTCCATACCATAGTTTAAGAATTGGATCGAGGGGACTCACTCAACCTCACTTGTCCACACAATAGTTTTCTCACGAAACCAAAAATAAGTTTCCACACTTCTAATCATTGAATAACGGCTATAATAATTTATGAGGTATTTATAACCTCTTATTAAGTTAAAATAAAGAAAATTATAAGCCCATAATATAAAGCCTAATTTAATAACTAAATAAATAAAATTAAAATATATCAAATTAAATTAAACATTATAAAAATATAAATTAATAACTTTTAAATAATATTTAATTTTTTTATATCACGAATGTTTAAAGCATCTATCAAATCGAATCTAAATTTGAATTTATTTTTTAAATGAGTCGAATTTTAACCTGCATATAATCTCAACTTATATATGTATGGTAAAAAAAATATTGTACTTAATTATAATAAAGTATACTTTTTTCACTGTACATTTTTTTGCCAAAAAAATAGTATATCATAAATTCATAATATAGTGTTTCTCACCGTACATACACTTAAGAGTAGATATGACAAATGTCATTGAAGGAACAATAATTAATTAAGGTGAGTAAGTGGCGGTTGGACTGAGTTCAAATCGACTCATCACGAACAGCGAGCAAAAATTAATGAGTTGCATACTTATTTGACTCTTTTTTTTTCAAATTTATTATATAATTTTAGCAATTGATTTTTTACTTGATGTCCATACAAATAAAAAAAATTTATCGTACATTCGTATATTTTTATAATATAAATTATCTAAAATTTTAAAAACTAGTTAATAAAAAAGAGACTTTATATATCTGAAAGGAAAAAGAAAATGGGTTAGACGAATCAGTATTCGTTCGAGACTTGAATTTGTTTAACTTGTAAATTATACAAATTGACCTAATTTCTAAATAAATCATAATTTTAAAGACATAACTCTCCTATTTTTATGAGAGACCCAAGCTGTCTTAAGAATTGCGGCTTATTTTGACGGCTTTAATTAGGATACAAATTTTTTTATAACTATATATGGATATAATTTGGTGACTCATTATTATTTGATCCCTTGATCAAAATATTATATGGGAGTTCAAATCTCACATTGGATATGGAAAATATTTTGTGGCCATCCGTTTGTTTTTAAATAAATCATCTACAATAAAGAAATTAGTTCATCTATTCAACAGTAAATATCTTTAGAAAACTCGAAAAAAAAAAAGAAGAAATTTTGCTATCTATTTATGTGAAGTAATTATGCTTCTGCAATTATATTTAAGGCAGATTTTGCAAAAGGGGCACGGTCAAACACTTAAGTATATGTATAATGTGTACAATGGGATTTACGGATGTTCGATTCAGTAGGATATTAGATATTTATTATTCCTGTTATTTGGATAGTTATTTTGGATACTATGGATGTATTGTGTTTGAGAAATTAGTAGTATTTTATTCTGGATGTTCATTTTTTAACTCTTATTAGACCAAATAAATAGTCAATTGTACACATTATACAAATATTCTATTGGCTCCTGTATATATAATAAATTTAGTTGCATATGAGGTGTTTCCCTTGTCAAACAGCATAGTACACATGTTCAAAATTTTGGCTTTCATCCTCCTCTTAATATACTCATACACACTTAATTAATTACTTAAGATTTTGTGATAATAATAAATAATTTCATACAATAATTTTAGATTCAACATTTTGAATTAAATTATACATATATAAATATGAAAAAGTTTAGGGACTAGTAATTTTATTAAATTTTGGCTAGCATGTAATTAGCAAAAGAAAAATGAATAATCCCATATAATTAGATAAAAATCTCACACTATTAAAAACATCATTAATGACTACAAATCATAAAAATTGCTGGCCCTAACACTCCTCTATAAATATTGATAGCTCACTTTAACGAAAAAAAAAACAATGCAAAGTGCTATTTTTATTTTTCTAGTTATAATATTAGAGTAATGTTAGAGAATTAAACTTTTTTCAATTAATATTTTAAAATTATTTTAGTTATTTTAAATTATAAAACATAAATTAATAATTTTAATTATAAATTATAAACTTAAATTTTAAAGTTATTTAATATTAAATAACTAAAAGTTAATTTTATATACTTTCTTGTAATATCAATAATTGAAAGTTTTAGATATATGAGGAAGGTAAAGGAAGGAAGAAGTTATTCACACTATTCCAATATATGTATACTTTATATTGTTACCTCTACACTTGGACTTCCCAATTGGTTGCAACTTCCTCCAATTTTGTCACACTGGCTAGCTACATGCTTGTCATCAAATTCCACACACAATAATTATGTTTTAGAACAAATATATATAAATTAATTAAATCAAACCATCATTAGTTTATTATAATAATAGTTTTTATATATTCTACTATATAGCAAATTAAACGAGCTACACCGTACAATGAGTATGCATGCAGATACAAATTTATACATAGCAGTGAGAAGGTCGAGTATTAAAGTTGATACTGTTAATGTTGGCGGTGCGAAGAGTATATAAAGTTAGTCTCACATTAAAGAAAATAAAGAAGAGTAAAAAATTTATAAGATAAAAAATTCGTTAACTTAACATTTTAAGGTTTTGAATAATTATATTTTTAATATTTTTAAATAAAATTTTTTTATTTGTTTAATTTTTGTATAAATTTTTTTATTTTATATTATTTTTTATTTTTAGTATTTATTAAAGATCGACTTTTTAATTTTTTAAATATAAAATTTTAATACTGTGTCATGTATACGTGCCTTAATAACAACATTCTTCAATAATAATATGTGTCAGCATGCAGGAGGAGACCGTCGTCAACTCTTGATATATATATACGACAAAATTATATAGCATTATTTTGTATTTTTTAGTGGTGATAGGATTATTCTAAAGAAATAATTAGGAATTGAAAATTATTATAGAAACGCCAAAATGGTGGCGACAGTGTTGCCTTAACAGCAGCCATGCTTTTCGCTACTCTTTGCTCTGCCTTTTAGAATAAGCAAATTAAACCATATCTCATTACTAATCTACCAACATACACATATTTATAGATATTTATATAAATATAAATATTTGGTGATGAATTTATTAATTCTACTTACGTCAATTGAATTAATTATGTCTCCAAGCTAAGGTTAGGGTGCCAGAAATTAATTTAATAATAGAGTAAAAATTAGTGTAATTTAAATATATTAATATATGGTGTGTAATACATAGATATAAATCTGTAATATTACAGGCCTGTAAAATGCAATGAAAACGAATAAAAAAAATGAAATAGTTGTTGCCAAACACAACCTGCATTTTGCAGGAAGGTACAATCAAAAGACGAAACGTGCATGCAGACTAGAGCTGGGCTTTGACTGCTTTGAAACACGCCAAACACGACTTGTGTTTTGTAGGTGGTCAGAACAAAGTGCAAGTTGCGCTTTGCAACACCCCTCGTTGCATGTTTGACATGTGTAGGTGAGGGTGGTGAGAGAGTAGTCTTTATATTTGCGTTTTAGTATTTGAATTTGAATGTGAAGAAAGGAGTGATAGTGTTCGTAGTGTGAGTTGAAGGAATGCACTTGAGTTGAAAGAAGGAAGAAAATCATTGAGGAAGAGGAAAAAGGTTGAATGAATGAGGAAAAAAATTACTGAAAAAACACGGTTTGGGATTTTACATTACCTCAAAAACATATTATTGAATTTCTAAATCATTCTCAATGGCGGTAATTATTTTTTTTTAGTTTCAAACCTTCTTAGCTAGTTTATTTATATCTTCTATTTTGATTAACTAATTTTAAAGTTTCTTTGTGCAGCTGCATTTTATTTGGGACGCTGAGTACGATGTTACAATAAGGAAGATATACGACTATCGCATGGGTCGGCGGATACAATAAATGTTGGAGGATATTCATGAGGGGGGACCACCTCACAACCTAGCTCCGTTCGAAAATTAAGAAGGCTCTGTTAGTTCACTGGGAGATCGACGAACCTCCAAGTATACCGACGGCTCAGCGACCTTCATAAAGACTAAGGCCAGGCTGGTATGTAGTGTAACGTCCCTTCTAACAAAATACCTTACTTAAGTCATGGTATTTCCACTGGTAAGAATATTACGTAATCTTTCCTAATATTAACTACTTAATTACTGAGCCTTTATATCGATCACTACAAAAAAAGGTCTATAGTCACGATGAAAAACCGTGACCATAGCTAGTGAAAAGGGTGACCATAGGTCTATGGTCACGATTTTTCTACCGTGGCCTATTCTGCCATGGTCATAGACCTATGGTCACGGTTTTTTTATCTATGGTCACGGTTGTAGTGTTAAAATTTTGGCACTTTAGGCCACGTTTTTTTGCCATGACCATAGGTTAATCTATGGTCACACGTAAAAACCGTGACCATAGGCTCTATAGTCACCCCTTTATTAAAACTGTGACCATAGCCTTATCTATGGCCACAGTTTTCACCGTAACCATAGCCTCTATGGTCACTCCACCATAAAACCGTGACCATAGCCTTATCTATGGTCACGGTTTACCCTCTATAGTCACCCCACCTAAAACCGTGACCATAGCGTTCTAGTTTTGTGAAAATGCCAGAAAATTTTGTTCAAATAAAATTGTTCATCAAAGATCTTCAAACAATAATAGTCACATAATTATTAATAATAGTAAATGTTATTCAAGTAATTTCAAAAAAAGCTCAAATACAATATATATCCCTCTGTATAAAATAAAATCTTAAGCAACAAGAGTGAGGGGACTCTATGAAAGCAACTGAAATCATAAACAAAGCCTACTAATCATCTGCAACTTCATACTGAATCTTCGAGCATGTGTCATTGAAAGGGTGAAAAATTTTAGGGTGAGAATTAAACTACAAGTTCTCATTAGAGGTCGAGAATGCCGTGAAAGTAAAGAATAACGCAAAAAGTTAATTTAGTTCAACAATATTTATTTTTATTGATTCCATAAAACTCTTTGAAATTATGTTTGAAGAATTACTTATCAGTTTCAAGTTATATTCCTTAAAAGTCTTTTTAATTAAAAACAACCTCTAATATAAAAGTGAAACACATACACAAGCAAATCAGACAGTACAGATAAACAAACAATACAAACATCAATCAACATATAATTAAATATTAACCACACCCAAGCAAATCATACAAATGCATATGATGAATGTCTATTCCTATATAGGCCATGAGCTCGCGTGTCGGTTGATTGCCAGTAACCCGACAACATTTCGAAGATTGGTGTTACGTATCGCCATCTTCATAGGAAACCTTCCTTCCAGTCTCAAAGGGGTACTACGTATCGTCGTCCCCACCGAGCCTTATCCTTCGGGTTTCAAGTGAGCGTCTCCGCTGAGCCTCATCCTTCGGGCTTCAAGTGGTCATTATATATCACCGTCCCCACTGAGCCACATGCACAATATCTCAAGTGAGCGTTACGTTTTTCCTTTCTCACGAGATTGTGCTCAAAATCATACTCTTTTCCTCAATTTTTATTCTTCAAACCTCAAACCTTATTTCCTTAAACCTTAAACCTTAATTTCTTAAACCTTAAACCTTAATATTCAAATCTTTCTTGACCTTATCTTTATCTTTACCCATTTTTTTAACTCTGTCTTTTTTTACTTATACTTTTAACATTTTTCTTTGACCTTTATGACTCCTTAACTTCATCGTTTCTTTACTTACACTCTTAACATTTTATATAAATGTGCACTTTAATCATTGACTTCTATGTAATTACTTTCTTATCCCTAAACTTTTACATAATTACCTTTTTATCACTCAAACTCGGTTTAACTTTACCTTCATATATTTTTTTAAACTTGTTCTTATCTTTCCTAAAAATTCTTTCAATCCATTCTCAAATACTTTAAAAATTTAACCTTAATATCCTAAAAGAATACTCGTTCTTCAAACTTGTAACAACCAATAACCAGCATCAATCCAGTACTTAAATATCCATTTCTAGCTATCAATTTCATTAATCAACGCATTATCTACACAATTAATTTAATTAAATCCTTATATTTTTAAAAAAAATTCGGATATAACCTCCCTCCTAAAAAATGGACTTAACCACCTTTACAGATTCCTTCTATCTCAACAATTCTCAAGATACTCAAGCAATTATCAAAACAACATGATTCTCAATAATCAACTTATCAGAATTCAATCAAAATCAGAATTCTCAGTCAAATTATTACAATAATCATCCAATCATCTACCATACAAAACTACACTCAAATCAATTACAATCTTAGTCACAAATCCAAATCAAACTTATCAGTTAATCATTCTAAATTATTATAACATATTTGCAATTATTCAGTAGACTTTATAGGTATTCTTATCAAAATATTTAATTTTAAAACGAAACTCCCTACCCTGATTAGTAGAAATTGCATAATTTAGACACGACAAACCCACTTATTCTGAATTCACAGCAGCAGCGGCAGTGGCATTAGAACCAGCAGTAGCTACAACAGTAACATGTCAATAATCGTAGTTATAGGGGCTGAAATGAAATAAAACTAGAATACGATAACAAATGAAATGGCAGCATAGCAAGAATGATGTTTTTCCAAAATCGCAACGGTGACGGCAACAAAAAGCTCCGGCAGGGTGCTTAAATCAGAAGCAGAGGCAACCACCAGCAGCAGTGCCAGCAAGGAACGACATTTGACGGTGGCATGCAGCTCGACGGCGACCTCCTTCCACAGCAACGGCAGTAGTAGCGGCATCACACACCACTATTTAGGGATGTTAAAAATTTTTAGGAGGCGGGAATTTCTGTGGGACCACCCTGAATGGAGCCCCGATGGTAGAAAATTTTTTCTGCAAAGATGGGAATGGGGGACAAAATTTTTCCAAAGCAGGTGCGGAGACCCTAGCGGGGATCCCCGTCCCCGTCCCCACATTTCCCACATTCTCTGAGTATATTAGATTAATTAAACACCCTTAGTAGTTTATTTTTTCTTTGATTTTTTAATCATTATAACATGTGCTACACAGGAGTCCTACATGCAAAGACTAGAGGTCGCGACTCAACAAACTCAGCAAAGTGGGGAGGACACCGATGGCTCTGCTGCTTCAGTCGTCGATTCCGATGCAGTTTGGCACGAGACCACCTCAGCACCGTACAAAAACCGTATATACGGATTGGAGTCATTCTTCGCCGACAGCCTTTGCACTTCCACATTAAGGCCATCATTTGCCTCTGCCACCAGTCGAGCCGTCAACCTCGAGGAAGGCATTAATTTGAAGCTACAGGTGCAGGAGTTCACCCACAACCTTCACCAGCAGAATTAAGAGCTGCTGATTATCGGGAGATGTATCAAAAAATTCTCGCACGCATGATAGACACAGATGACCTCAGGCTGGAGCGGAGGGAGCAGCTAGAATGGCTTCAGCAGATGGAGGCTCAGATGGATGTGTATCAAGCTCAGATGCGTGCTGCGGGCATCATCCTTGCTGGGGGCAGCACTACTATTAGTGGCAGCGGTCCAGTTAGTGGCATACAGACAGCATCGCCTTCTATGCCATCTTAGCAGGACCATGGGAACGACGACAACGACGACTACCTGGATCTTTAGTGATTAGGGCTTCATTTTATTGTTTCATTGTATGAATTTGATTTATTAGACTTGTAATTTATTTGAACATTTGATACATTACATAATTGGTTTCTCTTATTTATAAATTGACTATTAATTGTGTGAAAAATAAATTTAAATAAAAAAAAATTGCGTCACAATTTCTTTAAAAAAAATTGATATTACCGTCGGATTTATCGAGAGAATAATCCGACGGTAATAGTGCAAAAAACAACATATTGTGGCGCTAACATTACCGTTGGAAAAATTCACCCTAACCAAATGGTTTTTCAGTTAGGTAATCCGACGGTAAATCTGAGGTAACTTAATTAACGTCGGCTTTTTTTCATCTTTTCGACGATAAATCTAACGATCCTCAACGTTTTTCTTGTAGTAAAAATCAGAAGTAATAAATAGTTATACAATATAAAAAGACTAACCATATTTATACAATATGTAATTTGAAAAATAATTAAAATATTTTATTAATTAACTTATCATTTAATTTGTGAAATTAAGTATCGAACTTATGCTTTGACGACTTTACTTCTAATTCAAATTGAATTTCTGAGAGAAAAATGTCATCAAGCGTAAGTTCTATTCTTATTCATTTTAATGTGGGTATTTTTTATTGACATTTATATTTTAAAATTAATAAAAAAATATTAATAATTTATACAAATAATAAATCGAATTAACTCCATTCTATCTATTATGTATATGTTGTATAAGTAGTCAATCAAATTTCATACAATATATACATAGAATCAATTTGATTTAATTTACTACTAGTACGTGATACACATAGTAAATAGAATAAAATTTATTCGATTTATGTTAATAGAGGAAAAATGTCGGTAAAGATTTTTACAAAAATATTGCGTTGCAAGTATAGTTCTAATAAACCAACAATTAAACCTCAATCAATGTTTAAATTGTTTGTCACAAATACAACCCAATAAAATTAACCGAAGTATTCAAACCTCGGGTCGTCTCTCAAGGAATTGCACGGAAGTATGTTTATTATTGGTTATGAGATTGTATCTTTTTGGGGTTTGAGTTTAATAAGCAAGGAATGTAAATAACAAGAAAATAACTAACAACTAAGAAAAGTCCTAGCAAGGGTTGAGAATCGGAATTCCTATCCTCATTATCATTGTCAATTGTGATGGTAATCACAAATTGCTCTCACTTAGTTGACCTCTAACAATTGAAGGAAAGTCAAGTGCATACAATTAACTTGAGTTCACAAGTCCTAGTCAACTCATAGTGAGAGACTAGCTTTGGTGAAGTTCAAGCTAACCGACAATCTCCAATTACCATTCAACAAAAGACTTTTGATAACTCAAGAGTCTCTAAATAATCAATCCAAGTCAAAAACATAAAAATCTAAATTAAAATCCACCCAAACATTTTATCAAACACTTGGGAGCCGCAACATAAAGCATAGAAAATTGACAAGACAGAGAAAATTCTAAGACTAACCAAAGCAAAGAAATAACCATAACAAAGCAATTGAGCAATAAAAAACATGAAACATAAATTGCATTAATGAAAATTGAGAGTAACACATGAACTCATAAACTAAATTAGCAAAATAAAGGAAGTAGATAACTAAAGTGCTAGAACAAATAAGCGTAGAAGAGAAACTAAATTAAAGTAAGGTATAAATCTGAATTTGAGAAGGAATAAGACTAAAAACCTTAAAATCTAAAGAGAGGAGAGAGCCTCTCTCTCTAGAAAACCTGCATCTAAAACCTAAAGTATGAATGAATGAGAAGTGAATGATCCCCCCTTCCAGCTTCACTCTGCACCATCTAATCAGTATTTTCGAGCTTGAAACTGAGTCCAAATCAGCCCATAAATCGCTCCCAGTGTTTTCTGTTTAATGCAGCACGTGACGCTCTGTCACGCGTATGCGTCAGCCACGCGTGCGCGTCGCTGGACTTTTTACTGGCCACGCGTAGGCGTCAGCCACGCGTGCGCGTCGTAGGTCGTTGCACATGTCACGCGTACGCGTCGCCCATGCGTGCTCGTCGCTACCAGATTCTGAAATCCTTAATTTCTTGTGTTCCTTCCACTTTTGCATGCTTTTTTTCCATCCTCTAAGTCATTCCTGCCTTGGAAAACCTGAAATCACTTGCACACATATCACGGCATCGAATGGTAATAAGAGATGATTAAAATTAGCAAATTTAAGGGCAAAGAAGCATGTTTTCAATTATAGCACAAAATTAGAAAGAAAAATATAAGCATGCGAATTATATACATAAGTGTGAGAATAATAAATAAAATTCACTCAATTCAATACAAAATAAACCACAAAATAGTGATTTATCATACATATAAATAATCTAATTCGATTTACATGAAAATATTTAAAATAGGATGTGTAACTAATTCTGATATTTACGCAATTTTAAACTTTATTTATTTTATCAAGGTGAATTATCCGAATTTTTTTCTTGTCATTAATTAACAAAAAAAATGAATGTTATATATATATTGTTACAGACCACCATCTCACATTATTTAATTACTGAAATACAAATATGTAAAATCATAATCACATAGGAATATCAAGAGAAATAAAATAAGAATGAAGGGGTGTGGATTTCTGGAAATTGGTCAGGGAAAAGTGGAGCTGTCTTCCATAAAACAATATTTTCTTTGTTTCTTTTTCTAATGATAGTTGGTGGTATCCATAAAAAAACACACCATTATTATATATATCATGTTATTATTTGTTCTTTATTCCTAGTCTCTTATACATTTAATTTAATTTCTATTTTTCTGTGTGCATTACTTTCCTTTGACCTTATTGTATATATAAGTATATGTGTGATGATCAAGTAAATGTTTTTTAGATGAGTAATGTACATGCGTGTTTATTTCATTTTATGCTAAAATTTTATTTTTATTTTTATTTAAAGAAATTAAAATAATAAAAAAACTAATTCTATATATTTTAATTATAAAAAATTTAAAATGAAATGGAATAAAAATACACCAATAATTTATACAATACAATAAGCTTATAAACCATATTAGGTATACAATGGAGCCCACTGCATCACGTGTGCATGAATGATTCACATGCATGACTCCTTTTGTTTCTCGGCGCTGAAATAAATGTGGATACTATATATTGTATATTTGTGTTTAATAGTATAATAATTAAGATTCTCTTCATATTTATAGTTTTTTTTTAATTATAATAATTATGTTTTTATATTTGTAAAAATTTTTAATTGAAATTTTAGATTAATTTTAAATTTGTAACTAAATCTTAATAGTACAAGTTGTAAAAACATAGATTAACAAAACTCTTATTTTATTGTATAAAGCAAACATATGTATGTACTCAATATATATCAAATAAATAAATACTAAGTACACATATATTGAATACATATTTAGCTATAACTTTTGACAATGAATAATTTTTTTTAATAAAAAAATTTACATAATTTACTTAGTTATTATAAAAAGTAATAATGTAATTATATACTATATTGATTTATGAAGGAACAAAGATAATTGGTAAATATAATTTCTATATTATTTTAGCTACCATCTATGTTTAATATTTTTGGTAAATAATTTCTTAAGCCAATATGTGGTAACACTACATGGTGATGCATGCAGCTCAAGAGGGTTAAAATAGTCATTGTAGTTAGTCAACACTGCTAGGTGTCTCCTTAGAATTTACAACTTGCTATAAACCTGAGGCAAACTTGATGATGAAGACCCACATTTGGTGGAACCTTGAGAAACACACTTATCCATGGTTTTTCTTTCTTCATTTGCCTTTGTATACTTAAACCCTAATTAACTCTAGTTTCTTTCATGCATAATTGATTAGTAGTAGCAGTGATAAGGAAGCTCCATACTCTTCCCTCTCTTTTAATTTGATCTTATTATTTTGTGGTAACCCTCAAGTCAAGTGTTTTCTTCTCAAAGTGAATCACAAAAATTCAACCCAAAATTGAACAAAGAGTTTTGTCTCTCCATGCAAGTAAGCTCTATCTCTTTAATTATTTACTTCTTAGGGTTTTTGTCTAAGCTTTTTCTTTGAAGAAGAAATCAAAGTTATTATGTTTAATTTCTTTAGTTTAAATTTTTTCCCAAGGGTATTGATGACTCTTTTTGAAAGGTGGATATATTTAATTAGAACATTGGAGAGCTAGATGTGTAATTGAACTTTGTCTAATTTTTTCTTCAATGATAAATCTATGTTTTGTTTAGCTATAATTTTTCTCTAAGAAAGTTCATTATGATGTGCAAATTTGTATGCTATAGAAGGAAAAGGAAGCAATCACCGCCAATAAGGAGGGCACTAATAAGAAGGACATAGGAATAATGGAATGTTGCCATGGAAAAGAGGAAACCCTACCACCTGGGTTTCGATTTCATCCAACCGACGAAGAACTCATTACTTGCTATCTCATAAACAAGATCTCGGATTCAAACTTTTCAGGCAGGGCAATAACTGATGTTGATCTCAATAAATGTGAGCCATGGGAGCTTCCAGGTGCGTATAGTTTGCAACTATTATTATTAGTTCAATTTCTTTGATTTTTTTTATGCATATTCTTTTATATTTGAGAAATAAATATCCATCAAATTCAAGATATTTAATTTTCTTAATTTACTCCTTCAATTATTCTCCTAAATAGATAGTGCTTATTTTTATATCCATGTTATCATTATTTTTAGAGTACTCAACACTATCTAAGGTTTCTATGAGACAATAATTGACTGATGCACCAAATTTTAATCCCATTATACTAACTAAGGTATATTTTAGTCCATTTAATTCATTAAGAAGAGATTTGCCTTTTTCTTTTTTTAGACATGGATAAGATTTAATTTAAGTGAATGATATACATTTGTTAAATACCTTCTATTACTTTTCTAATTAAACAAAAAGACCACAACAGATTCTCATTGAATCTAATATATTATGTTCCTTGGATGTTTCTTTTTTTTTTTTTTTCTATTTATTTAACAAAATTTTCCATGAATTAGGGAAGGCGAAGATGGGAGAAAAAGAATGGTACTTCTTCAGCCTGAGAGATCGTAAGTACCCAACTGGGGTGCGAACGAACCGAGCCACAAACACGGGGTATTGGAAGACCACCGGAAAAGACAAAGAGATCCTTAATAGTGTTACATCGGAGCTAGTTGGGATGAAGAAAACTTTGGTTTTCTACAAAGGAAGAGCCCCAAGGGGAGAGAAGAGTAATTGGGTCATGCATGAATATCGCATTCATTCTAAATCCACCTTTCGAACAACCAAGGTATAAATATAAACAAAAAATATTAATTACTTAATATTTCTGTAAATGATTTTTGTTTCTTTTATATATATATATAATGAAACTCAGTCTTTCAAACATGTAGTAAAATGCAAATAAAAATAACGTATCTTTTATGACAAAACCCTACCCATCTTCTTCTTCCACTAAACTCCAAGAAGTGTCCGCATATCATACCATATATTGCAAATTCAAAAAAGCAAACAATTATTAGTCAAGAACCATAACTTAAGGGTTAATTAATCCTTAAGAAAAGATGGCGACTGGTTTTATATTTACTTAAACATGCTATTTTAAAGTTTTTTCAGGCTTAAAATTTGGAAGAATCAAAGGTGAAGCTACCTTGGTTTATATCTCTTTTTCTTTTTTTCTTTTTTTTATTCTTTGTCTCTTTCAAATATATAGCATTAATTGACTACCTTTTATTTCAATTCTTTTAAAATTTGTCCATGTCGTTTCATTTTTCTTTAACCCCAATCGAACATAGAATCATTATTAGGTGCTAAAATAAAATGTTTTATTCTCTTCAGCAATTTATATCACATAAACTAAAATAATTTTATTATAAACATTCATTAATGACTACTTATCATTCAATTAATACATCAATGCACAAGTTATAATTTACACTAAGAATACCTACTAATTTTTCTCAAACATATTCCTAATATTAAGAGTTTACTCTATTTCGGTATACAAACAAGAATTTAATCAACAAGAACCAAATTGTAAATTATTTGCTTTAAATTTAATGCTACAGAGTTAATAATCTAAAATTATTTTATTTAACTTAACATCTATAATTTTATACATTTATAATTTTATACATATAATATTTATAATTACACATTTATTATATCTAATATTTCTTAATTATTCTAGCCATAATTAATGAATGCAAAATAAATTATTTTTGACTGATTTAAAATAATTTTTTATTATCTCTTAAATATTTAAATTTTAATCACCTTTATGCCATGTTAATGGATCAATTTCCCCAAAGACTTTATTTAGACTATTTATTGAAGGAAGAAAAATGTTCTCTAAAAATCATCATAAGCGTCTTTAATAGTCAATATTAACAATTCTGGATGAACATTAACAACCTTTGATTATAGGTGACCATTTTGATGGAGATATAGATTAACTGTCATTAATATTCAACATAACAAACCCTAACATGTAATCCTACACCCTTTTGTGATATATATAGCAGGATGAATGGGTGGTTTGCCGTGTGTTCCAGAAGAGTGCCGGTGCAAAGAAGTACCCTTCTTCCAACCATGCAAGTAGGGCAATGAACCCTTTCAACCTTGAAATAGGTCACCACAATATTGTGCCGCCGCCGCCAATGATGCAACTCGGAGACCCCGCCGCCGCTCATTTCCTCTATGGAAGGAACTATATGAATACTGCAGAGTTAGCAGAAGTAGCTAGGGTTTTGCGTGTTGGTACTGGATCAACCAGTACCAACCTACCCGGGATGCAGCCTCAGATAAATTATCCAGTGGCTGCATCATCCCCAGGAGTTGGATTCACAATTTCAGGGCTCAATTTAAATCTAGGAGGCGGAGGAGGCGGAACAGTAGTGGCCACAACACAACCAGTTTTGCGGCCCATGCAGCCGACTCCTCCGTCCCAAACATTGGGTATGGTTCCTCATCATCAAGTTCATCATGATGTGAGTTCCAACATGATTTCTGGTGCTGAGAATGTGGGTTACGTCAATGAAATAAGCAACACAAATGGTGGTCATGGAAATAGGTTTATGGGCATGGATCATTGCATGGATCTTGATAATTACTGGCCTTCCTACTAAATAAAGGAGAGAGACCCTACTTCATTTTGTTTAATTAATTATTATACATAATTTAGTGTTATAAGCTAAGTTGGATAATTAAGCTACGTAAAACTTTTTTCTTTCTTCTTTTTTTTTTTTTAATTATCGTGTTTCTAAGTTTAATGCAGGTAAAGAGACCTTGCAGTATCAAAGTGAATCTTGTTCTTATTTGGAGTTACGAAACTTCTTTAATGTTATTGCTTTTATCTAGTCAATAATGCTACGTATAGCAAAAAATTCAATCATTGCTTTTGGGATGAGTGGTATCATCTATAGTATTAGAGCGCTAGATCCGAAAGGTCAAGAGTTCGAGTCTTGGTGAACCCCAAAATGTTCATTTTATAACTCAATACTCCATTATCTCCCTAGCGGGATCCTAAATAAAAATAACTTTGTTAAGTAACCAATTAAAGGTGCCAATTAGTAAAAAAAAAAAAAATCATTAAGAAAATAAAAGAAATAGAATTGGACCTTTTTTAAATTTTTTCTTTGGATGGAATATGAATTCAAATTATCATAAAAAACATTTAAAATTAACCGAAAAAATATCTAAAATCTTAAAAAAAAATCTAAAACTGAATAAAAACAAACATTTAAAATTATTATAAAATAAATATAAAAAATTTAATAAAAAAAGATTTGAAATATCATAAAAAGAAACATTCAAAATATTAAAAAAAATTAAAAAAATAAGAAAAGAAACGTTCAAAATTATTAAAAAAATAATCCAAAACATAAAAAAGGTAATATCTAAAATATATAAAAAATATATCTAAAACCTAAAAAAAAAATTTGTAAAACTAATTATAAGAATCATCTAAAACCGACAAAAAAAAAAAAAAAGAAAAAGGCAACTACGAACTGTGCAACACAAATATTGGATCGCATTTTTTTAAATTTAAAAGTTTTTAAAATTAAAAAAGTTGGCTCAAGTTAACTACCACCCTAATTAGTTATTTATACTTTTTCTAAAAATATATATTCAATAATACTCTCACTTATAAGAAAATGTAAAATATTTTTTTTAATTTAATTAACACAATTAAATTTTTTTATAATTAGTTTTTTATTTAATTACATCAAAAATCAATCCAAATTTTATATGAATCAAATTCTCAAAATTTTTTTCTCATTATTACATCTAATAATTATACACTTTTTTTTAAATAAAAATCTCAAATCCTTATATATGTTATTAATTCTAAAAAATATTTTTAAATTACCACAGTACATTTTATAAAAAGACTAAACATCTCAAATTTGATTAATAAAATCAGAAATATTTTTAATCGTAAATAAAAATCATCACTATCGATTAGTATTACGCTAGAGTTTACGCCGTGTTTCACGGGTTTATTAATATTTTTATTAGAATATTTATTTTTATTTTTATTTTGATTTATGATTTAAAGTTTACTGTAACTTAATAATTTTGAATATATAAATTAAGTTATATTGTCTTAATAATAATAATAATAATAATAATAATAATAATAATAATAGTGATTATAACATATCAGTTATAGAAATGAAAAAATTGCATTTGTGTCTACATAATAGTATTATTATTATGATGATTGGTAATAAAAGGAGGAGAATGAAAAGAGTCGTACTCATAATTTGATAAACAGATGAAATAGAAATAAGTGTGTAATAATTTTGATTATTTATTTGCTGGTGTCTACATATTACATTAAATACAATTCTCAAGTGAGTTTTAAATGTGTATATATAGATAGCTTTTGTAATTGCATTTTAAAGTTTAGCCTAACTACTATTTAGAGCAGGGCCTATAAGTTATAATACAATATATAGATGAACTTAATTAATTGATTAAATAAAAACTTATAAACTCTAAATAATATTACTGTTATGCATGTAAAAACATGCGTATGATATTCACAACAATTTTTGTTTTGGGGGTTTTCAAATTTCAACTACACTATAAGGTCCAGCTTGGGTAACCAACTTAATTAAGCTCCTTTTAATAAAATAACTTAAATAATAAATAATTCTATTAAAAGTAACTTATAAATAAGTTATTTTGTGTTTGGATTTTTAATTTTAAAAGTGCTTATTTTATAAAAATGTGATGAAAAGTAAAAGTATTATGAGAGAAATCATTTTTTTTAACTTCTCTATAAGTTCCTCAATAGCTTTTTAGAAAATTGCAATTTAGTTTTGAAAATTGCACCAGACATTAATACTACTACTTTTCATAAGACCATCTCCAGTAGGGAACTCATCTCAGTCCCTATTTATGACCCACCTGTCATAAAATGTAACTCCACATCAGCTTTTGCGTCATAAACGATAAATAGGAATTCAAAGCATCTCTCTCTTCTCCATTAGGAGGAACTAACTTTAGTCCCTGTTGTGGTCCCACTTAATTAATTAATTAAAATACTTAAAATTAATGTAATTAATTTTTTTAATAATATTATTTAAATTTATAAATTTAAAAATAATTTACTATTAAAAGATATTAATATTAAATAAATTCATATATAATAATAATACACAATATATAATTCGGGATTACACTAATTTATAGTTTTGTGTTTACAATTGCTAATTTTAATAATATTGTTAGTATTTTAAATTTTAAAAATAAAAATAACTAACTCAACTAAGAATTATTTTGTAAGATGTAAAAATTAAATTTATTTTTTAATGTAAGTAAATTTAATTAATTATAATTTAATATAATAATATAAATAATATTCAATATTAATTATGATATAAATAATTAATATAAATCATTAATTAAATAAAAATATAATTATTTAATCTAATTAATTATTTTTTAAATAATTAATATAAATTATTAATTAAATAAAAATATAATTATTTAATATAATTTTTATTATAATTATTACTAATTTAATTATTATTTTATTATTTAATATAATTATTTAATTATTTCAGATTTTATATTATTATTTTTTTAAAATAACTTGTCAAATGGCAAGTTATTATTGGTTAACTTGAGTCCCTGTTTAGAGGGACTTCCTCACCTTGAGACCCGTGCGGGAACTCATTCCTTCTCTCCTCCAATGGTTAGAGTTTCTATGTGTCAGAAAAAAGTGAAAGAGGAATTCCCCATTATAGGTACTCTAAGTCAAAAGTTAAAAAAAAGTTACTTCTAAAATTTTCAAATGGACCCTAATTAATTAGGGAGAAATAATCTATTTTAAAAATGTCTCAACTGATGTGCCAACATATATATTCTTACCAATAATTATGATCTTGATAATTAAACATATGCTTTTAGAATTTAATTTGGGGTTAAATAATTTGTCTGACAAATAAGCCAGGTTTAATTATATTGTAAGTCTTTATATATAATTTTACTAATCTTTTAGTTGTCTTTAAATATAATTTAAAAAATCTATAATTTAGTTCCTGTATTAGATAAAAAAAAAAAGTTTTAATTTGATCTATTTTAATTATTTTTTGTTAAGAAATATTTTTTTTCAAAATATTTATTTTTGTATTTGATGTAGGATAAATTATAAACTATTTAAAAGCAAAAATTATAAAAGCATTGTATTTTTTTTCTGAAAAATAACAACTAATGAGTTTTTAATTATAAAATTTTATCTAATTAATATAAAAATTGAATTATAAAATTTTAAATTGTAAAGATCTAATAAAAAAATTTGATGAAATTATAAAGACTAACAAAATAATTAAATCATATAAATATCAATTATATTAGGTTATACCAAAATTAACTAGTAGAATAAAATATAAAATATAAAATATATATTAAAAATAAGTTAAATTACATATATATTTATATATAAATGTATGATAGCTCATTTTAATATGCAAATAGCGCATTTTTATACATAAATATGTATCAATGTATCATCAATTGAACTTATTTCAAAAGAATCACAGTCTTAGCTTGCTTGACCGTATAACGTAAATAACATTGTAATGTATTATCCGGTTTCGTAGAGCGGTAGAGCCACATTAGTCACATCTACCTTAACCATCTCTTCATATGCCATGTAAATCAGTTTAATAATGCTTTTATTTTTTGGTTGTCTACGATCTCTTTAAGGATTAATCTTTTATGGATTTGAACTTTATTTAAAAATTTATTATTGGCCAATAAATTATTACATATATAAAATAAAATTCAAACACCAACACTTATTTAAGCGAACAAATAAGTTGATTTTTTAAACAATATTTATGTACACATTGATCTGTAACGTTCACCGCTTAATTAATAAGTTAATACTAATACTTTGAAAGTCCAATAAGAATGCCAAATGAAACAACATATATCTGCGCTCAGTAGGAATAGATGTCTATCCTAATGTTAACTAACTCTTTAATTTAACAAGATATGAAGATACCCCCATTAGTAATTCTTTAATTTTATAATTTATAAAGACTAATATTAGAAAATACCTTTATACTATTTTGAAGAAAATACCAAATTGTGTAAAATATCTAAGTACACTGTATATAATAACTACTTACTAGGACTGGAAGTGAGTCGAAATAAACCAAGCTCAAGTTCGACTAAAAAAAATTGAGTTTGGCTCACAGTTCGCCTCATTAATAATCGAGTTTATTTTTTAAACTCAAGTTCGACTCACCGAAAACTCACGAGTTGGCTTAAATAATAGGAACATAATTTATAATTCTATATTAATAATTATAATTTTTTTATTTATGTCTTGCATCAAAATTATATATAAAAAATAAATATAAAATTTTAAATAATTAAGATCATATATATATATATATAATTGATGCAGCTCACAAACTAATGAGTTGAGTTACTTATCCAAACTCAAACTCGACTCATTTAATTTATGAGCTCAATTCCAAACTCAAACTCGACTCATCAGTTCACGAGTTCAACTTATTGAGCTATTAACAAATCGAACTCGAGCTGGCTCATGAACTAACTTGACTCACTTCCACTCCTATTACCTACTATGATTTGTTATTTTAGTTGCATCATCCTTTTCCCGTACAATTTCCTTTAAACTCTAGAGAAGTATTATCAAGAGTGTTAAGCGATCCTCTTTTGATATTAAAAGGTTAAAAATTTTATTAATACTTAAAAAAACTTTTTTTTTTTGAGGTATCTCTATTTGAAATATCAAAAATTAATCACTTGATTAGAGTTATATTTAAGAATTTGTTAATGACTAATAGATTTTTGAATCCATAAGGTGAGATTCAAATTTTCGAAACTTGTTTAAGACAAATAAACTAATCACTTGACTAACCAAAGTCCGTTAAAAAAAATTATATTAGTAAAGGAAAATATAATGATATATTACTCCTGTCATTTCTCTAAATTTTAACTCGATACCAAACAGTAAACACACCGTGAAAGAGCTCTTCACCACACTTAGAGAAAGGCCCAGGAAATCAATTTATATTCTAAGTTTTATATAGGCTCTCTTAATGGTTCAGCCTAACAAAGTTTTGCATATGGCCCATTTTGTCTACGCCCTTATCCTTTTGCGTCCTTCTTAATGAGCACATCTTCCACAGTGAACTCATTTAATGTCTGTGAATTTGAACAAAAACATATATAAAATCTAAGGAAACTCTTGATTGTACCTGATGTAGTTGCATATATTGTAGCATATGTTGTTGTTGTTGTGGGTGGGGTTGTTACCCGGCCCATTCACCTGCACACCAAAAAAATGTCTGTGATTCGTTTTTAGAATAGACACTAATTGACTAATTGTGGGTCAAAAACATACAAAATTTTCCCTAACGGCCTAATCTATATAGGAAAAGAAATTGAAATCTCCAAAAGCATAGGAAAAATGTATAACCACCATTATACGATATCAGGATATAATAATCTAAAATTATTTTATTTAATTTAACATTATAATTTTATGTATATAACTTTTATAATTATATATTTAATATTATTTAATTATTTTAACACTATTAGAAAATACAAAATAAGATAAGTAATAATAAATGCAAAAATAAGATAACTTTAGATTGTTCTAAGCTATTTTTTGTTATTTCCCAAACTTTTTTATATATAATATTTTAATGATAATTGTTCACTCTCCTGTATTATTAGTTTTACATGATAAATCTAACTGTACACTAGTTTAAGTTAACGAAAGAAATAAATTTCATTCATATTTTATTTAAATAGCATAATTTGTAAAGTATATTTGATAAATAGCATCATTTCTAAATACATTTAGTACTTGATAAGAAAATTATGTTTACCCTGTTCGAGGATATTTTTTATATATGACGTTTACTGCTGGTTTTTAAATTGGCACATACCTCCTTTCTTTGAATATATTTTGAAATTTGTATTTTACCTTTCCCATTTTAAAATTATTATAAACTCGTGAGCTGCGAAGTATAGCAATAATATCTTATGTACATACTCATATGAATGTATATTTTCAGAAAGCCAAAACCGAAAAACTCTTCCATTTTCCAAAAGAAAACAGACAACTAGCAAGAAGATTTCTAACAAAATTCCAAATCGTCACGCATAATTTCACTAGATAATTGGATCAAGAAATTTATTCTAATCGTGACAAATGAGAAAGGACAGCACATTAGATAATTTAGCTTATGGATTTTTCCTATAGTGGTACATGGTTCCTGCCCCAAGAGAGAAAAGGGTTAAAACATTGTCCAAGAAAATTGTAATCATGGCCAACAGTGTGTTTTGTAAACACAAACAAATGATAGCAGCCAATATTCCAATAAGCATTCATTATCTAAAGCAATCTCGATCACTCAACTCCTATGTACCGCAAGCTATTCCGAACCAGATTAAATTATTTGATGACTACTAAAACATGATTTTACCTTCTAATTAACGAATATACAAACTAGTGTTTCATAGCGTGTGACCCAATAAGAAACCTTAATGGGGGGTTGAGAGGCTAGAGCTTAAAACTTAGTAGTTTCTAAGCATATCATTAATCAAATATAACATCAAAGGTTTTCTTTTCCATTACAGAATAATTTGTGAACTGAACACTAGCATAATCATTTAATTATGAAAAGGAAAACATGAAGTGATAGTGAAGAATAACCCATGAATTAGTTTCTTTCAACTTCTAGTTCTAAAAGCAACCTCAATAAACATACATGATGTGAAATATATGAAGATTTTTCTCCGAACAAAAAGGGGGAAGGGGTGAAATAACAAATATAACACAGCCATAATACATGAATGCCTAAGCACATCGTATGCCCAACTCTAACCTTCTGAAGATCCCTCAATGAGAAACAAAAAGCTAAAATATTCAAAGCCCGCATAAAATGGAACAGGTAAAATATCTGGCCCCCAAGATAAGTCCATGTGAACAGGTAAAAACAATCTGCAAGAAAAGAAACTCTCTTTTTACGCATTATATTTAGCTATGGCTAGCAAAACAAGAAATTAAAAAGACAGAGAAGTGCAACTCCATAATATACAGTAAATCTGTTACCCTTCTGTTAGCCAATTAAGATAGTGCTTTGCAGTAGCAAAGTCATAGTTTCCTACTTACAATTATGACAGTCTGTAAGAAACATGTTTCAATTAACATCCACATGACTCCATTTCCCTGAATAGCATAAGATGATGATAAATCAAACTTATTCACCTAGTCTATCAAATATAGCACAACACCAACTACAAACTAGAGACGATCTAGGATGACCATGGAATTAATTAATTCTATTTCAGAGATGCAAAGCAAATCATACCAGAACCAGAGACATAAATAACTTAGGAAATCGATGAAATATCAATGCTTGCTTTTTATCATGCAAAGACACAATATAATCTTCAAACTATAATAGAAAAAAAATACCTAAATCTGTCCCAAAAAAAAGTAGGAACGAACATTGTGTTATCTACTTGTCGGGCTGATCTGGATGCCCTCGTTTAGCTTTGCGTCGAGCATTCTGAGTGTTTCCGGTTCGAGCAGGCTTCTTGGCTTTTTTGCTGAAGCAGAGAAACGAATTAGTAACCACAACTTCCAATTCTTGTCATTTTTCTTAGTGTAAAACTTCTTTACATGTTCAACCACTCAGAATTAATAAACTTCAAACAAAGAAAAATACAAATCCAAATATCAAGAGAACACACATATCAAGCGATTAACAAAAATTAAATCAGTATATGATCTTCAGGACATTCAAAACTGACCAGAAAGTGGCAGATAAAACTCTAGCCAGTAAAATAACAGGCAAGGCCAAAAGAGCAGAGGCCTGCAAGTTAACAGAGTTTTTGTCAAACCACGAAATCAAATAAGTCACTCTCATCGAAATTGGTCAGGACACAATCATTTGATGCATACCGCAAACCATTCCAATTCTTTAGTAGCAAGAGGCCTAGTAAGCTCGTGCTTTTTCAGTGTCTCCTGGACAGTTGCTTGGACCTTGACAGCAGAAGAAAATAACACTCAGAAAAGCAATATACATGTTATCAAACTTATACAATGACTACTTTCAGTATTTCATTATTCTGCAATTTGCCCAAAAAAGGTGAATAGATCTCATTAATTGTGTAGCAATCAAAGCAATGTTGCTCTAGGCACGAAGACTAATATGGACAGTAGAGACTCAGGGAACTAAACTTCAAATTTTTACATATAGCATTGCAACAAACAAATAGGAGCTTGAGACATTTTTCATCAAATCTGTTTACAGTAACATTAATACAATGTCATGTCATGGTCTCCGAACTCGGAAAAGGTTATTATAGTGTAGTATTCAAGAAGAGGCATATTGTGACAGATGGTCACACCACAACCAGAATGAATAACCTAAATCTGCTGATGATGCAACTTGGCTTTCATTGTTATTATTTTTTAACAGGATGGCCTAAGCCTGATTGTAGAAGTGAGCAGCTATAACTACATGTATTGCTCTTTACACATGTGAAAAACAACAGAATCATCTATAACAGCAATACTCAGCAGTTAAAATAAATAAATGTCATCAGATGCGAAAAGGCATGAAACCTGGCTATGATATGTAGTGGCGGAGTCCATGAACCTGCCATAAGCATGAACAACATGTTTTGTATAGGGCTTCAAAACCTCTTGTGCTTTATCAACATGAGGCTTAGCAGCAACAGCAACCTGATCAATGTATGGCTTGCTCAGCCTTTTAGCTTCCTGTCAACCAGTAAAGAGTATTTTCAGAAACAATTCAACAGAGCAAACAAAACCAAAAATTAAGACCTACCTGATAATAAGGATCTACAAATTCTTTCGCCTTACTTGCATGAGGAGCAATTGCATTCTTTGATGCCTCATAAATTTCAGTAGTTTTTGTAGTAAATAATTGCACATGAGGTTCAGCATTCGTTTTCACCACAGACCAGTGTTCCTTAACAGCCGGGATCCATTTCTTCATGTGAAAACCAATACAAGTGAGAAATAATATAATTAAATTTACTTGATTATTTACCAAAGTAACAACAAAAAACAAGGAAAGGCAAATGGATCTCAAACTACCAGAGGAACAAAAACAAACAGATCAATATATTCATCTTTAGCCATAGGGCACAGTAGTTGGAGTTATACACCACTTAAAAGTGCTGCTGCACTTAATCCATACAATGACAAGTATCTCCAGGCAGTGCAGACTACTTACAGTTGTGATTGTTTCCACATGAGGTTCAGCCCATTTCCCAGCTTGTTCCTTTTTCTCTTTAGCCTAGAATGAATAGGGAAGATGTCAAAATGAAGCCAGTAGGATCTGTTTCTAGTGGCCAAAAAATTAGAAAGAAAAAAGCCAGTATCTGTAATTGGGTAAACTAAATTATCATAAGAGGTACCAGACAAGAAAGTGTGATAAAACTAGAAAACAAAGTAGTACCTTTTGAGTAATCACCTCCCAAGTAGGTTTCCCATGTTTATCCCAATGAGTTTGAACCAATGACTAACAGAAAAACAAAATTCTCATTACTTCTGAAGAAGGCTGTATTATTTAAATCATAAAGCACACAATATGAACTCACCCTAGTTTGGACATAGTGTGCAGCAAGCCAAGGTGGAAGCCAAGCACTATGGACCTGATTCATCAGCATCAGTATGCATCAATAAACACATCACCAATATAATCTAAATTTCATAGCATATTGAAATACTTTATCAACTCTCATAGCACTACAGTTGTAGGCAGTTGATGCTTACATAACCATGTAAAATCTCATTCAACTAAGTACAATGTTTCAGACCAGTTTTTTTATTTAACTATTTTAAAATTTGGACCTGGAAATTCCTTATACTAGTGTCATCAAAATAGAGGGAAAAAAGCCAAGAAAGAAAAAAAAGAAACAAGAACTGTGGTAGAAGAATTTCCACTTAATTGGATAGAAATCCTCTACAAATTATTCCTTTTTCACAAGTCATAAATCTCAATCTCCCAAAACAACTCTTGGTCTGGGCCCAAGTATATGATTTTCATTATCTGGTCATATTACAATCAATCAGTATATTTCGAGGTGTTATTATACTCCCTTTTAAACACTTCAAAAACGACCAGAACACTTACAGCTCTTGGATGGTGGATACCACATAAAGTCTTTGGTATCCTGTAAATACATATGCTTAGGAGTGGTTTTTTCCCCCCTAAGAATTACGCTTCCCACAAATACATCCAGAAATTACCATAACAGGCAAACAGGGTTCCAGTAAAAGCAATCATCTACATATATACAGCCATTTTTTGTCACACAAAATAAGCTTAAAAGCAGACTAAACAGAGAATTCGATCAGTAAATATTTATTTCCAGCATTTGTCCTCCTGACGTCGACATTTCAAAAGACAGCCCTGACATTTTACCTAAACTAGATGAACTTATTCAAACTTCCACTTCTACAAGGTTTTCTTCATTTAATTTAACAAAAATTGCACAATGAATTAAAACCACCTCAATATCAGATCAACAGAACAACTGATAATTGGCAACTTGGCATGGATTAATTTGGAGGTTTTAACTAACAGGCACAGTTTATACACATGTAAGGAAGATAACATGGTTTGAACACAAGGAAGAAAGACGGCAGAGTTTGTTGTCAACCGAGGTTTTACCTCTGTTAGTTCTCTTGCTTTTGAAGTTGCCTCAAACTTAGCCTTCATCATCTCTTCCTAAACAATAATATTCGAGGGAAAAACATGACTTCATCAAAGTCAAAATCATCAACAATCTTGAACAACATAACAAGACCAACTATGTATTCATATACCTCAGCAACTTTAAGAGCGCGTTCAGTTTTACGAATTTTGGTCTTCTGTTCCTCAGTTGTCTTTTGAAACTGCGGCACAACCCAGGTCACCATATATCATCATAAAAAATTGTTATTATTATTAAATTAAACTGACATGAGTACAGGACACAACTGCTGGAAATACAGAGCAAATCATCATGACGCATTTGTGCAAGTGGTTGGATTCAAGAGCTTTAATAATTATTTCTCTTACAATAGTTGTCAAATATCCGATATATTAGTGACATAGCATTATTATGTAGCGGAAATTTAGCAAAACATGATAAGTTGCAATGCACTATTGATACCTTGACCTCCTCTCAAGGTTGTCAAATATCCACTATATCGTCGCCATAGCGCTATTGCATAATGGAAATTTAACATTGCATGATGATTGATAACCTTTAGTCTTCCATTTAACTTAATACTAGGAATGTAGATTGTAGAATCATTCAAAGCCAACTGACAATGCAGAAGATGAAGATTAACTTGTAAATGACATGGAGCACAAATCTACTCGCCCCCATCCCAATGATGGAAGAATTGGATGCTAGGCCACCCTTACACATTGGATATTAAAGGGGGAACGATCTATTCCTCAAAAAGATTAACTTGTTTCCTACAAACCCAATGTAGTGAAATGCAGAGTAATGAATGAGGAAAAGTACTTCGAAAAGTGTAAATTATAATGTTTGGTTGGGATGTAAAAGCAAAGCATATACCATCTGGCCAAATGTAGAACTTACATCTGCTAATTTTGAGTCCAACTGACGAATTGTTTTCTCAGCCTCGGCTATCTTGATTTCCCATGTCAGCTTCTCCTTGTTTTTTGTCTCCAATTCACTTTTAAGTTTGTCCACCTGAATTGAGAATTTCAGAGTAAGCTCAAGAACTATGATCATATACGTGACAAATTCTCCAGCTCATTCATGCATAACCTGATTTTGCAGTTCACCAGCACGGGCATGAGCCTTCCCAACCTGCTCCTCAGCGTCCAATGAACCTTTTTTCTGAGAAGAAATATTAATTTGGAGTTAGTTTTAAGATAAAAATAAGTCAAAATGCTCCATGAATTATATTAAATTATTAAGTATGAAATATAACTAACAATTTTTCACCTATTAATTAAAAATGAAAACTAAGGAACACAATGAGCAAATTATTACCACAAAAATCTATAGTCCTAAACACCTCACCTGGAGAGAAGCAACCTCATTCTGCAAGGACTCAATGGTGCTCAGTCTTTCTTGGATAACTTTTTCCTTTTCTGCAATTATCTCATCCTTCTTCTTCAGTTCATGGGATTTTTCACTGATTTTCGATTCTTCAAAACAAAAATTAGGCACCACATGTATTGGCCATCAAAAAGTATTAAGAAAAATAAATATATAAAACCAAATCTGCTTTTAAAATTATCTCTTCATAAAAACTACGGAAAATGGCAACTTGCTCGGACATCAAACATCAACAAAATCCATAAATCGCTTCTCAAAACACAAAAATTTCGTTTCCTTTCAGTAATTCTAACTAAATTATTAAGAAATGATAACTAAACTAAATCAGAACGCGACAAACACAACGCCTCACTCACATCACTGTCCTAATAATATAGAAATAAAAAAATAAAAAAATAAAAAACTGATCACAAGCTCTGAGTAACCGAACGGCGTAACTACCAAATACCAAGCTTAAAATCAACGCAACCGAAAGGAAATCAACTAATTAATTAATCCATTTCAGTAATTGTTTAATTAATTAATCAACTAATTAATCATCAAATCAGAATCATAACAAAAATAGTAAGTAAATAGAGATAAGAGAAGAGAAGAACAAACCTAGGTGTTGGATCTTGGAGTTCAGTTGATCCAGTTGAGCAGCAGCAGCGGCAGCGGCGGCGGCACCTCCGTCGACGGAAACATCGTCGGCGGAGGCGGCATCGGCGTTAACGATAGAGGAAATTAGGGTTACAGAGAAAGCGAAGAAGAAGAAGAAGAGAAAGAAGAAGTTCTTAAGAGGCGCCATGAAGAACACGATGATTTGCTTTGCCGCCAACAAAACAACAAAGCGTAATTATTCACAGCGCCACAACTGAAAAACAAAATAAAAGAAAACAAAATAAGAAATAGAAACCAGAGAAGAACAATGAATATATACTTGTAAGTGTGTTTCTGTTTCTCTGGTTTGTGATGAAGAAGATTGATAGATATTTAAGTAACGGTGCGGCTCAGTTATTAATCATCCTTCTTTCTTTCTAAGCTAGGCGAAGCACCCAATGAAACTCAATTTAATTTTTACCTTTTTTATTTTTTAATAAATTGAAATGCTACTCCTATTTACAGTACTACTAACTACTAAGTATCAATAATAATAATAATAATAATAATAATAATAATAATAATAATAATAATAATGCAAATTAATTTATATAACGGTATAACCTGTAAAAAAGCTCTAAAATAAGTTCCTTTTTACATATATATAAATTTCTTTCTTGGTATCTGATTTTTTTAAATATTCTCAAAAATATTTTTATCATTTCTAATACTTGGAAGATCAAAGTATTTATTTATCATATTAATAAAATTTTTATTTATTATTATGAAATATTGGTTGATGTTATAGAAGATATTCATAATATTGTATTGTATAAGAAATATTATATCTGATTAATTATATTAAATAGTGTTAAATCTCTAAACAGATGATAATAGAAAGTAAATCCATATTAAATTAGATGTGTCTTTTTTCCCCTTGCTATAAGCTTACTCTAAGAAGATAATAAGTATTAACTGCTTAACCAAAAAAGGGGAAGTTTAATATTAAGAAAAGAAACATATGTGGCTGGATTAGGAGGATTTGAGGAGGCCGTGTGTCTTTTGGAAAGGAATCCCATCTTTGAGAAAAGAAAATAAAATAAAGTGCAATCAAAACATGTGGCAAGCGAGGGACACACAAAATCTGCAGATCCCCAATAATAACTTTCTTTTTTATTCTTAACACAAAAACTGTTTGAGTCAGGAATTTTTAATATTTTTGTTTATTATTTAATTAGTATAAATATTAAATTATTTTTAACAAATAAATTTTATTAATTTATATGTACAAATTTTGTAAAATATTGGTACAAATTATATTAATTTATGTATATAAAATTTTAGTAAATATATATATAAAATATATATTTTTTGTGTGTAAAATACTTATAAATATGAGCATAAATTATTGCTGGTCATAGTATTATTCTTCTTAATATTAATAATAATTTTTCTTTTGTACTAATAATTTTTTTAGTAACCTATAAGGTAACGTTTGTTTTGGATTACTAGAACTAAAATTGAGAGATTGGGACTCGGAATTATGTTTGTTGGTTTAGGACTAGAACTAAAATTTCAATTTCAGAATACAATTTCAGTCCTTTCAGTATCTTCAAAAAATAGAGATATAAAAGACTAAAATTTTTAGAAACGAAAACTGAAATTTAACTAACATTTTCTTTCAAAAATACCCTCAATCCAAATTAATAATTTTAACTTTTTCATTTGTGCTAATTTCTTCGATTCTTCTCATCTCCTTCCCTTGTCAAACACAAATATACCACAATCGAAGAGCCCTAGCAGAAGCCCCTGCCTTATTGCCGCTACCAAAATCACCACAACCTCATTATCATCAATCCCACCGCGAACAAGATTAGTCTTCGAACAAGGTTAGCCAGTGCGTTTGTGTCGTTTTTTAGATTGTGGTCTCTTCTTCAATCATCTCTTCTTTTATCTATTCGGAGGCAGAGCCTTGCAGAAATGAGGAGACAATGGAGTAGGTGACGGGACAGTAGAGGAGGGAAAGAGCAGGGCGGTCGGAATCTGCAAGTGCGGAGAGGACTCCAACGGAGGAGGATGGCAGCGAGGGAATGGATGTGAGAGCGTGCCTTCAAGACGAACTCCCATCAAGAGTGCATAGAGTCATCGCGGAGGTAGGGCAATTGCGTGGTGGTGACAGTGGCTATGGATGAGGAGTTCGACGACGACGGTGAGAAGTGGTGGTTGTTGTGATGGTGTAAGTTGATGGTGGGGTCAAAGCCTTTTGGGCTAGGATTATTTGTTTTTGATTTTTTTTTTTCATTTAAAATAGTATTTATGTATTTAGTCTCTATTTTTATTTTGAACCAAATAAAATACTAAGATATAATTCAGTCATGTATATTTTTATACTAAATACAATGTCCCAGTCTTTATCTTTTAGTCTTTGTATCTCAGTCTTAATCTCTCTTTTAAATGTTACCTAATAATTATGAGATGAAAAATTATTTTCAAAGTCATAACTACGGATACTCTATGATGTATTCTGTGCATATGTAATTAAATTAAACACTTTCAATATTTATTTTCTCATTTTTAATATATATATATTAAGAAAATTTTGATTATACTAATGTAAAAGAGTTTAATTATGCTGCTACGATAACTTTAATTATTTTATCATGTCAACGATAGAAAGAACACACAAAATAATGACAGTTTTTCAAGAGATTTGGGATGGTTGAAAATCGTCGCAAAACAGACCTTAATTGCAAACACTTGAGTGGTGTTATAGTTTATTAAACTACCTTCCACCTTAACCCATGACAATAATAAAGAAGTCTCGTGGCCCACAAATTCAGCCCAACAAAATACATAAATTCAGTTACAATTTTAGTCTTTATTATCTTATCTTATCTTTATGTTATCTTCTTATCTTATCTTATCTTACTTTTCTCTTTCGTAGACAATACTCTATATATATTTAGTTTTACATTCACAATTCAATCAGTCAACAATCAATAAAAATTTCTTCATCTTTTCTTTTCCTATTCTTTCACAATTTTATCATGGTATCAGAGCCTTAGTATCCTCCTTGAAGATGATACATAAGCTATCATTTTCCCGGTGAGAAATTACCCCACTTTTTTTCTTCAACCTCCTCCCACAATGAATAATGAATCTTCCAATTTAGCTCATAATCTCTATTATATCTATCCATTAAAAATCCAACATCAGTCTTAGTTACCCTTGTTCTAACAAGAAACAATTATTATTCATGGAATAGTCACTATGCCCTATCTGCGCATTCTTCTGACAGTTCCATCTGCGCCTTCTTCTGGCAGTTCCGTCTGCATTCTGTTTCAGCAGTCATGTCTGTATTTTGTTTCAGCAGATCAATCTACATTTTGTTTCAGCAGTTCCATCTGCACTATTATTGCGCTCTACGTGCCCTCTTTTTTTTTATCGCGCTCTACGCGCCCTCTCTTATTGTGCTTTACGTGCCCTCTTTTATTGCGCTCTATGCACCCTCTGAAGATCAATCTTATCGCGCTCTACGCGCTTTTTTTTTTAAGATCGTTGCTTGCTCTCTCTCCCTCAAGCACATCATCTCCTTTTATATTTTTGTCGTCGGCAGCTCTAGTTCTGTTGCACACATCTCCATCTGCGTCACCACGTCAGACGTGTTTTCCTCCACAATTTTATCGGAACTTATCCAAGCTGTGGATTATTGACATCTTCCATCCATCAGCTTGTGGGGGCGTATTAAACTACTCTTCCATCTTAGCCCATGACAACAATAAAGAAGTCTCGTGGCCCACAAATTCAGCCCAACAGAATACATAAATTCAGTTACAATTTTAGTCTTTATTATCTTATCTAATCTTATCTTTATATTATCTTCTTATCTTATCTTATCTTTACTTTTATTTTTCGTAGACAATACTCTGTATATATTTAGTTTTACCTTCACAATTTAATCAATCAACAATCAATAAAATTTCTGAGATTTTTTTTATTTAAATTAAAAATATAATATTTACTAATTTAAATAAACGTATAAGTATTTACCAAAATACATTTAGGGTTATATCTCGGATACAGTGGGAGAAACCACAAAACAAACATATATCGGGTGCACTGACCCCGTTTTGTGATATGGAACGCACTGGTCATATCTCGGGTGCACCCGAGATATGAACATGAGATCATCTCGGATACACTGCATCCGAGATATGCTCATATTCTGACATGGACCAATGCATCCGAGATACATGCAATAAATCAAGACAGGGACACTGCATTCGAGTATAGTCAAAATCCAATGCTTTTTTTTATGAAAATATTGTAATGTTGTAGATGAAAAATGGTCCCATAACAATCGAAGGTAGTAGTTCTACAGAAATTATGCTTCATTACACATTAAACACATTTAATAACAATCAGTACATCAAAGTGACAATATTGGAACAAAAAGACCTAAACCTAAACTGCATGCGTTCGTCATGGATCCGAGTGGGGCGCATTGGGACACCCATGTCTGGTGTGGCCCTCTCCGTGGCAGAGCCCACATCTCTTCTTCGCACGCTCAATGGCATCTATCTCATTCCATATCCGAGTAGATACCGGCCTACCCGATGCCTTCCTCCTCATGGCAAAGTTGGGTTTCAGGCGTGCACCGTACCATGGAGGCCACATCTTTTCATCTGGTATCGGCGGAAACTCCCTCTCGTATACCTTGAATACAGAGGCCATCGTGTACAAGGGGTCCACAAAATGACCCCACTCAATACTCGCAGCTGCACATGCCGCCAGGGCGTGTCGACATGGGTAATGCAATGACTGGAACAGGACGCAATCGCATGTACGCTCAGTCATACGAACTCGATATGAAGTTTGTGACCAACCATCTACTAGCTCCATCTCTTCCACGCTAAAAACGGATGCCCTACGATCACAATGGGTGACTCGCAACATCGACAGGCTCTCTCTGTTCTTATCTATAGCTGCCAACAGCCGTTGTGAGTAGATATGTCCGCCCTGTAACTGAGCATGTACTTCGCGTCCTCTGCGCACGAACAAATGTTGCAACCTCTCATACGTTGCCCGAAAAATCGCTGCGACCGAAAGATTCCTCGTTCCCTTCAGCACGGTATTTATACACTCCGATAGGTTCGTAGTCATGTGACCATACCGACGGCCTTCGTTGCAATGTTGCAACCACAATTCCTTCCTGAAACGAAGAGCCTAGTCCACCATCTCACAGGATAGTGTACCTAAAGTATTCAAGTACCAGTCGCATCCTTCCTTACTCAGACTGTCGTCGTATTTATCAGGTACCTCTTACCCTCGGTCGATTTGAACCTGGAGTTGAAGTTTGAAGCCATGTGTCGGATGCAGTAAGCATGATATGCTGACAGGGGATGCCATCCACTGTGAGGTGCATTGAGAACGGTGCGAATGGCCTGTGATCTATTTGATATGATCAGGATTTCTGGCTGTGAAGTAACATGTTGTCTCAAATTTGAGAGGAAAAATGACCATGACTCCGTTGTCTCAGACTCCACTAATGAGAAAGTTATAGGAAGAATATTGTTGTTACCATCTTGAGCCACAACAATTAAAAGCATGCCCCGGTACTTACCTTACAGATGTGTTCCGTTCACCAATACAAACGGCTTGCAATGCTTAAACGCTTCAATCCATGGAGGAAATGCCCAGAATACCTTATCAAACTGACTCCACTCTCCGTCAACCATATTCCTGTTGTAATAAGCTTAGGGACAGCAATGCATTCGCGGATCGTACCTGGGAGGCACTCTTGCAAGGCTCGTAAGAGTGCCGGAATCCTATTGTATGACTCCTCTCAGTCGCCATAGATCATGGCAATTGCCTTTTGCTTTACTATCCACACCTTCCGATACGAGGAATTAAAATGGTAACTTTAATGGATAGCACTTTGCAACACTGGGATAGACACCGACGGATCAGTCTTTATCATTGGTAACACAACCTTGCAAATCAACCCACTATCCAATTGCACATGGTCTTGAGACATGGTTGGTGCCAGACAGGTTGCAATCCACCGAAACGACGTATCTCCCTGTGAATTATGATCCAATGTCAACAACATGCTAAACAAAGACTCCATGAATTATGATCTAATGCATCCACAATATAATGTAAAATATACCAGTAATTCAAGTTCAATTGTAATGCCACACGAAGACTCCACAGACAACCATTGGAGAATTGCTTGCATCGGCAGTGATATTTTAGCCTATCTGACTCCAACACTCTGTACTCTGCATTCCGTCAAATATCGTAGTTCTTCACCGCCATTAGGACTGCTTCTCGGTCGCTAAACCTATGCCCAATTCGGAATTCTACCATACCATCCGTATTGTAATCCTCCCCGTCCCCAGCATTCAAAAGATTGTCCGAGTGCATTGCATCCAAGTTCAACATCTGATAATGGCTTGGAACATCTGACAGTCGAGGAATGGCCAAAGGCAGAGGTAGCAGAAACCTACCAATGCTGCCATCGGGAGTCTCCGGCACAAACTCATCTTCTGACACTGTATCAGTTGACGAGCCGGACCTAGCAACATAGGTAAAATCACCCTCACTGTCGGAATCGTCGACACTATCATGAGGCTGGACATAGTGGATCAGTGTCGCCTCGAGCGGCACGACTTCAGGAGCCGAAAGAGACGGCCCATCCCCAACAACTACATCATGGACCACAGCATACAACTCCATCACATGTTGGGGCATTAGTCGTGCATGTACGTCAAACATTACCCTCACATGCTGATCCCCATCTATCCAAAATAACTGGTTCGTAAATCCACCGTTCGGAAGCGCATACAGAAATTTATATGCAATCCTCCCAACCTCCTTTGTTCCTACTTCTCCCATATTGCTCAGCATGATCGTCTTTAGCGCATCCAGGATATCAACCTGGTAAGTGCGCAACATCACAGTATTGTCAGACTAAAAAATCACTCCTTCATCACCTTGTCTAACCATCCCATTCGGATAAACCACCACAAAAAAGTATTGATTGTTCTCCATCAGAGCAAAATTGAAAGAAGAGAGAAAAGAATGGTTTGTGAATTGTGTGAAGAGAGGTATTGTGATGGTCTCCATAAATAGACTTATTGTATAACATATCTTGGGTGCTGAGACCCTAATATAATCTTTGACTATATCTCGGATGCAGTGCCCCTGTCTTGCTTCCTTGCACGTATCTTGGATGCACTGGTCCATGTCAGAATATGTGCATATTTCGGATGCAGTGTATCCGAGATGCTCTGTTTTTCATATCTCGAATACACCCGGGATATATGACCAGCGCGTTCCAGTGCACTCGAGATATGTTCATTTTGTGGTTTCCTCCACTGTATCTAAAATATGACCCTAAATGCATTTTGGTAAATACTTGTACGTTTATTTAAATTGATAAATATTATATTTTTTAATTTAAATAAAAAAACCAAAATTTTTTCATTTTTCTTTTCTTATTTTTTTATAATTTTATCATAGTTGTCCGTGATCAAAAGATTCTATTGTAGTATTCATAGTTTAGTTGAGGTAGTCCTAATACATTAAGAGGTTGTGATAGAAATCTATGTTTAGCTAAATTGTTATATACAGAATTAGCAACATTAAAAGTCATATTTGATGGTAAGATGACGCATAAATTAGGACTTGATCAGCTAAATAAACATATTATAGATGCAGTGCTTTAAGTGTAAGAGATTGATGTAAAAATTTATGTTTAGATAAATTGTTATATACAGAGTTAGTGGCATCGAAGGTCAGATTTGATGATAGTAGAATGCAATGGTCAAAGAACCCAAGATAATAAAAGAGACGTTGAGTTATGACTCTTATAAATTTTAGTTACATTTTTATCATTTTTTACGTAAATCATTGTAGGAAAACACAATTTTTTGTTTATATGTAAATTGTTTTACTCTACAATAATTTAATAGAAGTTAGTGATCATTGTATTAAATTATTGGAGAAATTTAATAATGTATAAAATTTTGAATGTGTAAATCGTTAGAAGGATACCGCATTACTAAGGGTTGGTTTGGAAACTCTAAAAGCTATTTTTTTTTTTTTTTAGTTTTTGACTTATAAAAAGTTATATTAATAGTGTTTGGTACAATTTTTTAGATAAATTTTTAACTTTTTAAAAAGTTATTTAAGAGCTTTTAAAGAAGTAAAAAAAAATATAATTTCTTTTGTTTTCAAAAGTTATTTTATCACTCTTATTTAATGCACAACTTTAAAACAAGGACTTCTATAATATAATTTTCCAAATACAAAATAACTTATTTAAAGTTGTTATTAATAAAAGTCTTTATATTTTAAATTCTTTTTTCAAAAAGAACTTATTTAAGAAGTTTAGCCAAACTGACCCTAAATTGTGTCATCCTCTAACGAAT
Source organism: Arachis ipaensis (assembly GCF_059453495.1). Taxonomy (NCBI): domain Eukaryota; kingdom Viridiplantae; phylum Streptophyta; class Magnoliopsida; order Fabales; family Fabaceae; genus Arachis; species Arachis ipaensis. The sequence continues at coordinate 132,128,084 of NC_142435.1, forward strand.
TTATTCATTCTCAGCTTTACTTATTACTACAATTATAGAGCCTATTAGGACTGAAAATGAGTCTAGTTGAGTTAAGTTAAATCAAACTCAAATTCATCTTACAAAAATTAAGCTTGACTCACAGCTCGACTCATTAACAATCGAACATATTTTTTAAGCTCAAGCTCGACTTATCGAAAGCTCAAGAACAGGTTCGAGCTCATGAGCGGCTCAAATAATAGGAACATAATCTATAATTCTATCTATATCAATAAATTATAACTTATATATTGTTTATCTATCAATAATTTATAAATTTTTTAATTTTTATCCTACATTAAAATTAAATATATAAAAGTATTGATTAAATGTATATAAAATATGTGTATTAATAATTTTATAGAGTAAAGTATCGTTTTTGTTCCCAACGTTTGGGGTAAATCTCAAAGTTGTCCTTAACGTTTGAAATCGTCCTATTTAAGTCCTTAATGTTTCAAAATTGACTCAATGTTGTCCTACCATTAGGAATTTGTTAACGGAATTGACGGCGGAACAAAATTAAGACTATTTTAAAATGTTAGGGACTTAAATAGGACGAAAATGTTGGGGACAAAAACGATCACATAGAAATCAATTTTAATTTTATCCTTCACTAATATCAATCTTTTAGGTACATAGTTGTTTAATTATTTTTTAATCACATTCAAGTAAATTACACTTAATCATATTACTTTGATTCTAAATAAATTTATTTTTTTTATAATTTTACTCTTAAAGAATTTTACTCATCATGAAATATTTGTAAAATGACTAGAATCACATTACTTTATTGTATATGTATTATTTTTTTCCCATAAGTTTATGTACTAGTCATTCTACAAACATTTTATGATGAGTAAAAATTTTTAAGAGTAAAATTATAAAAAAATAAATTTATTTAGAATAAAATTAATGTGATTAAGTATAATTTACTTACATGTGATTAAAAAATAATTGAATAACTATGTATCGTAAAAAATTGATATTATTAAAGGATAAAGTTAAAATTTATTTCTATATAGAAAATTATTCTTATATTTTTAAGAAACTAGAGGATAAATTATTGCACCTCTAACCTCCTTTCGTCCTCCTCTCATTCGGCCCTCACCCCTTCATATTCAACCCATCATTCATCCACCATGAAAAAGAAAACCGCTGTTAGGCGAAGTAGCCGAACCCCCATTCAAAAAAACCCACCTTTCTCATCACCTCCAACCCATACACATATCCATCTCCATTCTACCTCATCCTCTACTCAGTCACCTCCCTCCAAGAAAACCGAAACCATGCGCCGAAAGGTTATTGCTCAGAAAACCTCAGGGAGAGGCAAGACAGGGAAGAACAAGCAACCAAATGTTGAAGAAGATGAAGAAGAATCACAGACTACTCCACCTCCATCACCACCAAAAAGATCTACCCCTCATGCAAAAAGCTCTCACAAGAAACAGAAAACCTTTGCTCTGCATGACACAAGCGAACCCCCCAATCTGGAATCTCTAGAGTTCAAAAACAAATTCCACAAAACTCATTCACATTTTGATCCTTCTCGCTTCCACTCATGTGCCTTCTATGAATTTCACAAAGACGTTCTTCTGCAGCGCAATCTCTGCCCCTCTTACTTGGTGAACCTTCCAAATCTTGCCACCAAAGGAATGAATTTTTCGTCTCTGTTTGATGCTCTGAAATGGACTCCTCTGACTCACATTCAGAAATTGGTATACCCGGGGCTGGTCCGGGAATTTTATGCAAACATGCGTTTGATTGGTGGGTCAATCCACTCTTACGTCAAGCGTGTTTACATAACCCTCACCCCTCAAACCATTGGTGCTGCTCTTGGGTATGAAGATGAGGGACCAAAGGTTTATATGGTTGATAAATGGGATGATCAAGTAGGAGTTACTCAACAAACTGTCATGCAACACATCTGTGCCAACCTGTCCGGGCTTGATGGATTAATCCCAACTCACAAATCCCTCGGCCCAGAGAACTCTCTGTTACACCGTATCATCACTCATATCATCACTCCTCAAAGTGGTTCTCATCATAGAGTAACAGTTTCTGACTCTATCATCCTCTTTGCTCTTATTACTTCCACTCCAATTTCATTTGCTTATATTATGACACGTCATATGTGGGAAGCAGTAAGAAGCACAAAAAAGGCTAATCTTCCTTATGGCATGTTTCTTACATGTATATTTGAATATTTTAAGGTTGATTTGTCTAATGAATCTGTTGAGAACAAAGTGTCACAGATTAAAGGAGGAGGAGTTTCGAACAAGAAAAGCAAGCAGTCTGTTGCCTCCGAACCCTCTCTAAGCGATTTGGAAAGCCACCCTGAACCCTCAAAGGTCACGGCATCCATCAGGGAGGCTCTCAGTGAATTCCGCAATATGTCCAAATTGATGCTAAAGTCAAGCAAGGCTGCCCGGAAATTGGCATATGCAAATGAGAAAGCCTGGAAGAAGTGCTATGAAAGGGTCGGTTTCATGATTCAAACCTTTGATGATGAAATGGGAACAGGAGATTCTGAAGATGATTCTGGTTCTGAGTTCAATGTTTCTGATGATTAGTGACTATTCCTCTACTTTTATTTGATATTGGCAACAATAGGCTCAATCCTTCTTTTGTTTTTTGTAAAGGCATGACTTGATACTCCCTGCCGTATGATACTCTGAACAATTACTGCTTTGTTATAAATATTATGTATTGCTCATGTCTCTTGTTGCAGGTCTTTTATGCCCCTTGATGCCAAAAGGGGGAGAAAATTTAAATTCCAAAATTGAAATTGGAATGAAACAGGGGCTGGAAAAACAGGGGACAAGGGTTGAAATTTTCAAATTGAAAATTCATGATTATCCTTGTTCAAAGAAGGCATTTGGCTTATTATAATGTTTGATATATTGTGATGCCTGGCTGATTTTTGAGATGTTTATGATCATTGCTGTATGAACTGCATTTGGAATTTGGTTATTATGATGTTTGATACTGTTGTGATAACTGGCTGATTGGTTCATTTTTGATAAACCTGCTGAATTGAAAATTTATTTTTGGCAGTTCTTTTAAAATTGTGATATCTAAACATCTGCCATGTTTTGATGTGCTAATATATGTTTCAAAATATTTTCCTTATTTTAAATGACATTGCTCTGATATCTGGACTGGAAAATATTTGGAAATTTTCTGAAACAACACTGTTTTGTGTTCTGTTGATATTTGTAAGTTTGAGCAGATAATCAATTTATTGATAACAAATGAGTTTTGATTATCATCACATTCTGCTCATAAATCAAGCATTCAACATTTCAAAATAAAATATGTTGAATAACATTGTTACTTGAAGCTTGATCCAATTGTTATAGGTTAAGTGCTTCCCTTGATAAAAATAGCACATATTAAGGGGGAGCCATGTGACAATTTGAAAAGGGAAGAAATTCAATCTTCAAAGGGAGTATTCTTTACTCTATCTTTAAATTTCTTTCCATTTCAATTTTAATAATGTTTGTCATCAAGGGGGAGATTGATGAGTTTGGAAAACTCTAAACTAAATTGATGATGATCAAACATTATTAACAGCAAAATTATTAAGCTAATCTTGGTTAATGTGTTAATTAAAATAATTTTGTTGTGCAGGATTAATATTGGGCCGAAAACAAATTTATTGTGCTAGCCCAAAATTTCACTCAGCCTTGGTTTTAATAACAAAAAATGAATGTGGCTGATTTAATGTTACTTGGGCCAAATAATTTTGATTGCTCCAAGCCCAAGTGTGTTACATGCTTTCCATTTGTTTTATGCATGCTACAAGTTTTATCAGGAAAGCAAATGTTATTAATGGGCCAAGATCAAATATTGTTGCAATCAAGCCCATATGCTATAAGAGTTCCTCATGCATGATCCGAAACCAAAGAAGGAAGAAAGCAAAATTGCTTTCAACGGATCCAAAGATTCAAACATTAGATGGATTCCAAAATTCATTTAATTGCAATGTGTTGCATGGGAACTATGAGAGAGAACATGAGTGACTTTGATTTGATGGACATTATTGAAGCTACACGTTACTCAGTAAAGGGAAGTAAACATTTACTTTGCTTTATCAAACCACTTTAGTTAATGTCCATATTCTCTTTCTTCTCTCTCACAACTCTTTCTCTCTTCGGTCATTACTCAGAAAATATTGGCAGCCATGGAAGCAAAAGTAAGCTACCGAGATGAAGAGAAAGCAAGCCTAAAGACCATCACAATGATGGCAAGAAAACATACTAAAATAAAAATGAGCTGTGGCTAAGATATTCACCAAATGTGGTTAGATTTGGTGAGGTTGTCTTGAGTCTTTCATGCTCAAAATGGAAGAAGAAGATTCGGCCAGCTGGAGGAGATTCTTGAAGCATGGCTTGTCTTCGATTCTGCTCAACCACCACAGGAAGTAGCTAGAGTGGCGAAGTGATGGTTGAAGGCAGAGATTGAAGCAGATGAAGTCATCATCATGAAGCATCAAGGGCCAGAATTCCATCTTGGAGAGCAAGCCAAGGATGGAGAGCTCGGATTGATGAAGGGTGATGATCAAGAAAGGACTAGAGGTAATTGCATGTTGGTTAATGCATGGTTATCTCTTCTCTCTCTTTGTGGCCGAACCGGTTTTGTTGAAGGAGAAAGAAGTTTGTTCGGTTTTGGCTTCAATAAGTGGAGGCTCCCCTCTTCTATAATAAGGGTGGACAGCCGCTGTTTGAAGCAAGGAGAAAATTTGAGAGTGCAAGGCACAGAGTTCTCAGAGCTACCTGAGCTAACAGTTTTCTCTTCTCCTTCAATGTATTCAGTTTTGTATTTTTCTGTTTAATTTTGTCATGTCTTGAGTCTCATGGTAAAAGGCAAACAGTGAGGTTTGTAATGAAAAAGCCATAGAGCGGAAAAAGGCAGAGAGTGCAAAATTAAAAGAAAAAGCCATAGATGTCTTAGAGTTCCTTTGTTCATCTATGTTGTGTTTCATGATTCTGTGGGAATCCCCTTGTAAGTTGGGTTAGCACTTTACAAGTTGTAATCTGTTTGATTATAGTGAAATTCCATCATTGTCGTGATGGAGACTGGATGTAGGCTGCACTGCACTTAGCAGCCGAACCAGGATATATCTTGGTGTAATTTTCTTCCTCTCCTACTCCATTTCTGTTTTCTACTGCACAGGAGCAAAAACCAAAAAATGTCTCGTGCTAAGTAACGAGACAAAATGAAAATGTCTCGTGGCTAGGGACGAGCTAAAAACATAAAAGTCTCCTCTAAATCCAGCAAGTGTTAGGAAGCAAAAAAGGGGCTAAGATTCAACCCCCCCTTCTCTTAGCCACTGAAACCATCAATTGGTATCAGATCTTGGTCTCAAAGAGATCAAGCTTTGCAGCTTGGAGTAAAGATCCTCATGGCAGAAAACAGTGGCGCAAATGTGGTGTCTTATAATCTAACTGAAGGACAATCAAGCAACAGACCCCCTCTTTTCAATGGAAAAAATTATACCTATTGGAAGGAGAGGATGAAAATATTCATACAAGCAGTGGACTACAGACTTTGGAAGATTATACTCGAAGGGCCTAAATATCCAACTACCACAAGTGCAGAAGGAGTTGTTTCTCTCAAACCAGAAGCAAGATGGACCGAGGAAGATAGGAAGAAGGTGGAGTTAAATGCCAAGGCAATAAATCTACTCAACTGTGCTATCAGCTTTGAGGAGTACCGACGGGTATCAAGATGCACAACGGCAAAGGAAATCTGGGACAAATTGCAAATCACCCATGAAGGAACCACCATTGTCAAGAAGACTCGGGCAGATATGCTAAACAGAGAATATGAAACGTTTGCAATGAAGGAAGGAGAGTCCATTGATGAACTCTTTGAACGTTTCAATGCTATCATTGTTGGCTTAGATGCTCTGGGAATTACACATTCTGATTCTGTGCTAGTGAGAAGAGTGTTGAGATGTCTCACAAAAGAGTGGGAGACTAAAGCTTTAATTATTTCTGAGAGTAGTAGCCTAGACTCCATAACACTTGATGATTTGAGAGGAAATCTTCTTGCTTTTGAAAATACCTATTTGAAAAAAGATACAAAAAAGAAAGGAATTGCATTTTCTTCTGTGACTAACCCCCTGGATGATGAATCCAGTGATAACTCTTCTGAAAATGAGTTTGTTTTATTTGCAAAAAAATTCAGGAAAATGGCTAAGCTCAGAGGCAAAGGCAGCAGCACAAGGAAAGTGAAGAAAGACCTCAGCAAGGAAACTTGCTACAATTGCAAGGAAATGGGGCATTTCAAATCTGATTGTCCCAAGCTGAAGAAGGAGGAAAAGCCAAAAAGAGGAAAGAAGAAAGGACTGATGGCCACATGGGAAGACTTGGAGAATGATTCTGATGATGATGATGAAGAAACCGAGATCAAGTCACAAACATGTCTCATGGCAGACCACATAGATCAGGTAGTCTTTCATAACCCTAACACTGAAGATCTCCATCTTATGATAGACCACCTTTCTGAAAAAATAAGATGTTTTCTGCTGGAAAATCAAGAACTTGAACAGCAAATTACCATTCTTAAGGCCGAAAACAGTTTTCTAAAAGAAAAGGTGAGAGAGGCCGAAACTGCTTGTGATCTTGTTGAAGAAAATAAGCAGTTAAGAGCCCAAGTTAGGAGCTGTGAAAGTAACCATTGTGTTCTTGCATATGTGGACTGTTTTAAACAAAATGAAGAGTTGCTTAAAAAGGTTAAAAGACTTGAGGAAGACTTGGCCAAATTTACACAAAGTTCTGAAAGTTTAAATCACATCTTGGCTAGTCAAAAACCTCTTTATGATAAGGCTGGGTTGGGGTTTCATAAATCTGAAAATTCACATTTTGAAAATATTGCTTCATCTTCTAATGACACAAGATTTCAAGATCCCACCTACTTTAACAAAAAGGCAACTCCAAGGTTTTGTAGACTATGCAATCGGAATGGACACTTTCCCATTCAATGCTTTTTCGGTGAAAGAATGGTTGGTGACAAAGTTTATAAAATTGTTTTTGATTACAATGGCTTAGGACATAGAAGATGGTTTAACGTAAAAGGATCCAAAAAGATTTGGATACCTAAGGTTACTTAAGCATTGTTTTGTAGGTGTGCCTAGCATCCAAAAGGAAGGAAAATGTGTGGTATATGGACAGCGGATGCTCTAGGCATATGACCGGAAAGGCAACCTTCTTCATAAAGCTTGATGACTATGATGGAGGACTTGTCACTTTCGGTGATGATGCAAAAGGAAAAATTGTGGCTGTTGGGAAAGTTGGTAAAAACTTTTCTTCTTGTATAAATGATGTTCTTCTTGTACATGGCTTGAAACATAATTTGCTTAGTGTTAGTCAACTTTGTGATTTGGGTTTTGAAGTTATTTTTAAGAAATCTGTTTGTTTAGTTGTGTGTGAAAAAACTGGGAATGTTCTTCTTGAAGCTAAAAGATGCAACAATGTGTATGGATTAACTCTTGAGGATTTAAAGGAACAAAATGTAACATGCTTCACATCTTTTGAATCTGAAAAATGGCTTTGGCATAGAAAGTTGGGACATGCTAGCATGTATCAAATTTCTAAGCTAGTCAAAAGAAATTTGGTTAGAGGAATCCCAAACATCAAGTTTGATAAGGATCTTACTTGTGACGCTTGTCAATTAGGCAAACAAGTAAAATCTTCTTTTAAATCAAAAGATGGAATCTCAACCAAAAGGCCATTGGAAATGTTACATATTGATCTTTTTGGTCCTACCAGAACTCAAAGTTTAGGAGGTAAACATTATGGTCTTGTGGTGGTAGATGATTACTCTAGATTTGGTTGGGTACTTTTCCTTGCTCATAAGAATGATGCCTTTCATGCTTTTTCCACCCTTCGTAAGAAAATTCAAAATGAAAAGGATTTGAAAATTGCCCATTTAAGAAGTGATCATGGAAGAGAATTTGAAAATCAAGATTTTGAAAAATTCTGTGATGACTTAGGGATTTCTCATAATTTTTCATGTCCTAGAACCCCCCAACAAAATGGGGTGGTTGAAAGAAGGAATAGAAGCCTTCAAGAAATGACTAGGGCTATGTTATGTGAAAGTGAAATTCCTAAATTCTTATGGGCTGAAGCTGTGAACACAGCATGTTATATTTTGAATAGAACAATCATTAGAAAAGGGTTAAAGAAAACACCTTATGAGCTATGGAAAGGAACCCCTCCAAATCTTAAGTATTTTCATGTTTTTGGATGCAAATGTTTTGTGCTTAATAATAAAGAAAATCTTGGAAAGTTTGATCCAAAATCCTATGAAGGAATGTTTGTTGGATACTCCACCACAAGCAAGGCCTATAGAGTTTATCTCAAGGAGCATAGGACAATAGAGGAATCCATACATGTTACTTTTTGTGATTCTAACTTAATTCCCAGTATTGTGGAGGATATTGATTCAGATTGTGAAGAGGCTGGAACAAGTAAAGAAAACCCCAAATCTGTTCAAAGTGAAGAATCTGTCAGTCCGGTTTTGTCTCGTCAGATTGGAGGAGACATTTCCATTTTGTCTCCTGAACAGGCACGAGCAACTCAAACAGTGAGACCACCAGAAGATCATCAAAGTACTACACCCATCCGAAAGCCTAGAGAATGGAAATCTATGAGGGGTTATCCTCATGATTTCATCATTGGTGATCCCTCTCATGGTGTAACAACAAGATCATCCACCAAAAGGCAAGCCGAACCTAGCAATCTTGCTCTCTTGTCACAAATAGAGCCCAACAATGTCAAAGAAGCTCTTGAGGATCCATCTTGGGTTAAAGCAATGCAAGAAGAGCTTGCTCAATTTGACAAGAATGAGGTTTGGACACTAGTACCTCATCCGGATGGTAAGAAAGTTACCGGTACTAAGTGGGTATTTAAAAATAAACTTGGTGAGGATGGACAAGTTGTTCGGAACAAGGCTAGATTAGTGGCCCAAGGTTACGATCAAGAAGAGGGTATAGATTTTGATGAGTCTTTTGCTCCGGTAGCTAGAATGGAAGCAATTAGATTGCTTCTTGCCTATGCCGCCCATAAAGGTTTCAAAATGTTTCAAATGGATGTTAAGTGTGCTTTCTTTAATGGCTTTATTGATAGAGAAGTGTATGTGGCTCAACCCCCCGGTTTTGAACAAAAAGAGTTTCCAAATCATGTTTTCAAATTAACTAAGGCTCTTTATGGTCTTAGACAAGCTCCAAGAGCTTGGTATGAAAGGCTTAGTGCCTTCTTGTTGGAAAATCAATTTCAAAGGGGTACCACCGACACTACTTTATTTATCAAAGCATCTAATGATGACATACTTCTTGTTCAAGTTTATGTTGATGACATTGTATTTGGATCGGCCAACATTTCCTTGTGTGAAGAGTTTGGAAAACTCATGACTAGTGAGTTTGAAATGAGTTTAATGGGAGAGCTTACTTTCTTTCTTGGCCTCCAAATTAAACAAACTCCTAGTGGTACTTTTATTTACCAAGGAAAGTATGCAAAAGAACTTATCAAAAAGTTTGGCCTAGAAAATTCCAAAGCAATGGGTACACCAATGCATCCGAACACAAAACTTGAAAAGGATGATGATGGTCAAGATGTGGATGAAACAAGGTATAGAGGAATGATAGGTTCACTCATGTACCTTACCTCCTCTAGACCGGATATTGTTCAAAGTGTGGGTGTATGTTCAAGATTTCAATCTCACCCAAAAGAATCCCATCTTACGGCTGTTAAACGCATCATTAGATACATTAAGGGAACTTGTGATTATGGCTTGTGGTATCCTAAATCTGATGAATTTTGTGCAGTAGGGTTTTGTGATGCAGATTATGCGGGAGATAGAGTGGATAGAAGAAGCACGTCCGGCATGTGTTGCTTCCTTGGAAGCTCACTCAATATGTGGTCAAGCAAGAAACAAGCCACAGTGGCTTTATCCACAGCTGAAGCGGAATACATTTCCGCATCTGCATGTTGCACTCAACTAATTTGGTTAAAAACACAATTAGAAGATTACAAATTAAAAATCAATAGTATACCCTTATTTTGTGACAATATGAGTGCTATAAACATCTCAAAAAATCCTGTTCTGCACTCTAGAACAAAGCACATTGAAATTAAATATCATTTCATTAGAGAACATGTGCAAAAGGGAACTATTGATATTCAATTTGTAAAATCTGAAGACCAAATTGCTGATATTTTTACAAAACTACTCTGTGAAGACAGATTCTGTACCTTGAGAAAAAGTTTGGGAATGTTTGATTTAAGTTTCATTGAAAATTTGTGAACTTTTTAACTCTGTTCAATTTTGTCTCGTAGGTTTGGACGAGATAAAAACGCAAGCTTGATGAAGGAGCTCTGTTCAGGGGGAGGCAACACAGATTTAAATTCTCCTGGGCCCCACCTAATAAATTCTGACCCCACCATGGCAGTTTAGTTAGTTATTCCTTCCTTGAAAAATAAAATCACAAAATCTTTTAGATTGTCTTTTCAAATCTAGTTGGAAGATACATGTTGTCAAATCATATCTTTTCCTTCCAACTAAATCCCTTGATTCAAGGAAAAACTCCCTCTTTATCACTTTTTGAAACTCCCTTTTGGATAATAACCGTGCCATTATGGTCATTAACCTCCCATCATCTCTCTCCAATCCTCATTTATTGCACCTCTAACCTCCTTTCGTCCTCCTCTCATTCGGCCCTCACCCCTTCATATTCAACCCATCATTCATCCACCATGAAAAAGAAAACCGCTGTTAGGCGAAGTAGCCGAACCCCCATTCAAAAAAACCCACCTTTCTCATCACCTCCAACCCATACACATATCCATCTCCATTCTACCTCATCCTCTACTCAGTCACCTCCCTCCAAGAAAACCGAAACCATGCGCCGAAAGGTTATTGCTCAGAAAACCTCAGGGAGAGGCAAGACAGGGAAGAACAAGCAACCAAATGTTGAAGAAGATGAAGAAGAATCACAGACTACTCCACCTCCATCACCACCAAAAAGATCTACCCCTCATGCAAAAAGCTCTCACAAGAAACAGAAAACCTTTGCTCTGCATGACACAAGCGAACCCCCCAATCTGGAATCTCTAGAGTTCAAAAACAAATTCCACAAAACTCATTCACATTTTGATCCTTCTCGCTTCCACTCATGTGCCTTCTATGAATTTCACAAAGACGTTCTTCTGCAGCGCAATCTCTGCCCCTCTTACTTGGTGAACCTTCCAAATCTTGCCACCAAAGGAATGAATTTTTCGTCTCTGTTTGATGCTCTGAAATTGACTCCTCTGACTCACATTCAGAAATTGGTATACCCGGGGCTGGTCCGGGAATTTTATGCAAACATGCGTTTGATTGGTGGGTCAATCCACTCTTACGTCAAGCGTGTTTACATAACCCTCACCCCTCAAACCATTGGTGCTGCTCTTGGGTATGAAGATGAGGGACCAAAGGTTTATATGGTTGATAAATGGGATGATCAAGTAGGAGTTACTCAACAAACTGTCATGCAACACATCTGTGCCAACCTGTCCGGGCTTGATGGATTAATCCCAACTCACAAATCCCTCGGCCCAGAGAACTCTCTGTTACACCGTATCATCACTCATATCATCACTCCTCAAAGTGGTTCTCATCATAGAGTAACAGTTTCTGACTCTATCATCCTCTTTGCTCTTATTACTTCCACTCCAATTTCATTTGCTTATATTATGACACGTCATATGTGGGAAGCAGTAAGAAGCACAAAAAAGGCTAATCTTCCTTATGGCATGTTTCTTACATGTATATTTGAATATTTTAAGGTTGATTTGTCTAATGAATCTGTTGAGAACAAAGTGTCACAGATTAAAGGAGGAGGAGTTTCGAACAAGAAAAGCAAGCAGTCTGTTGCCTCCGAACCCTCTCTAAGCGATTTGGAAAGCCACCCTGAACCCTCAAAGGTCACGGCATCCATCAGGGAGGCTCTCAGTGAATTCCGCAATATGTCCAAATTGATGCTAAAGTCAAGCAAGGCTGCCCGGAAATTGGCATATGCAAATGAGAAAGCCTGGAAGAAGTGCTATGAAAGGGTCGGTTTCATGATTCAAACCTTTGATGATGAAATGGGAACAGGAGATTCTGAAGATGATTCTGGTTCTGAGTTCAATGTTTCTGATGATTAGTGACTATTCCTCTACTTTTATTTGATATTGGCAACAATAGGCTCAATCCTTCTTTTGTTTTTTGTAAAGGCATGACTTGATACTCCCTGCCGTATGATACTCTGAACAATTACTGCTTTGTTATAAATATTATGTATTGCTCATGTCTCTTGTTGCAGGTCTTTTATGCCCCTTGATGCCAAAAGGGGGAGAAAATTTAAATTCCAAAATTGAAATTGGAATGAAACAGGGGCTGGAAAAACAGGGGACAAGGGTTGAAATTTTCAAATTGAAAATTCATGATTATCCTTGTTCAAAGAAGGCATTTGGCTTATTATAATGTTTGATATATTGTGATGCCTGGCTGATTTTTGAGATGTTTATGATCATTGCTGTATGAACTGCATTTGGAATTTGGTTATTATGATGTTTGATACTGTTGTGATAACTGGCTGATTGGTTCATTTTTGATAAACCTGCTGAATTGAAAATTTATTTTTGGCAGTTCTTTTAAAATTGTGATATCTAAACATCTGCCATGTTTTGATGTGCTAATATATGTTTCAAAATATTTTCCTTATTTTAAATGACATTGCTCTGATATCTGGACTGGAAAATATTTGGAAATTTTCTGAAACAACACTGTTTTGTGTTCTGTTGATATTTGTAAGTTTGAGCAGATAATCAATTTATTGATAACAAATGAGTTTTGATTATCATCACATTCTGCTCATAAATCAAGCATTCAACATTTCAAAATAAAATATGTTGAATAACATTGTTACTTGAAGCTTGATCCAATTGTTATAGGTTAAGTGCTTCCCTTGATAAAAATAGCACATATTAAGGGGGAGCCATGTGACAATTTGAAAAGGGAAGAAATTCAATCTTCAAAGGGAGTATTCTTTACTCTATCTTTAAATTTCTTTCCATTTCAATTTTAATAATGTTTGTCATCAAGGGGGAGATTGATGAGTTTGGAAAACTCTAAACTAAATTGATGATGATCAAACATTATTAACAGCAAAATTATTAAGCTAATCTTGGTTAATGTGTTAATTAAAATAATTTTGTTGTGCAGGATTAATATTGGGCCGAAAACAAATTTATTGTGCTAGCCCAAAATTTCACTCAGCCTTGGTTTTAATAACAAAAAATGAATGTGGCTGATTTAATGTTACTTGGGCCAAATAATTTTGATTGCTCCAAGCCCAAGTGTGTTACATGCTTTCCATTTGTTTTATGCATGCTACAAGTTTTATCAGGAAAGCAAATGTTATTAATGGGCCAAGATCAAATATTGTTGCAATCAAGCCCATATGCTATAAGAGTTCCTCATGCATGATCCGAAACCAAAGAAGGAAGAAAGCAAAATTGCTTTCAACGGATCCAAAGATTCAAACATTAGATGGATTCCAAAATTCATTTAATTGCAATGTGTTGCATGGGAACTATGAGAGAGAACATGAGTGACTTTGATTTGATGGACATTATTGAAGCTACACGTTACTCAGTAAAGGGAAGTAAACATTTACTTTGCTTTATCAAACCACTTTAGTTAATGTCCATATTCTCTTTCTTCTCTCTCACAACTCTTTCTCTCTTCGGTCATTACTCAGAAAATATTGGCAGCCATGGAAGCAAAAGTAAGCTACCGAGATGAAGAGAAAGCAAGCCTAAAGACCATCACAATGATGGCAAGAAAACATACTAAAATAAAAATGAGCTGTGGCTAAGATATTCACCAAATGTGGTTAGATTTGGTGAGGTTGTCTTGAGTCTTTCATGCTCAAAATGGAAGAAGAAGATTCGGCCAGCTGGAGGAGATTCTTGAAGCATGGCTTGTCTTCGATTCTGCTCAACCACCACAGGAAGTAGCTAGAGTGGCGAAGTGATGGTTGAAGGCAGAGATTGAAGCAGATGAAGTCATCATCATGAAGCATCAAGGGCCAGAATTCCATCTTGGAGAGCAAGCCAAGGATGGAGAGCTCGGATTGATGAAGGGTGATGATCAAGAAAGGACTAGAGGTAATTGCATGTTGGTTAATGCATGGTTATCTCTTCTCTCTCTTTGTGGCCGAACCGGTTTTGTTGAAGGAGAAAGAAGTTTGTTCGGTTTTGGCTTCAATAAGTGGAGGCTCCCCTCTTCTATAATAAGGGTGGACAGCCGCTGTTTGAAGCAAGGAGAAAATTTGAGAGTGCAAGGCACAGAGTTCTCAGAGCTACCTGAGCTAACAGTTTTCTCTTCTCCTTCAATGTATTCAGTTTTGTATTTTTCTGTTTAATTTTGTCATGTCTTGAGTCTCATGGTAAAAGGCAAACAGTGAGGTTTGTAATGAAAAAGCCATAGAGCGGAAAAAGGCAGAGAGTGCAAAATTAAAAGAAAAAGCCATAGATGTCTTAGAGTTCCTTTGTTCATCTATGTTGTGTTTCATGATTCTGTGGGAATCCCCTTGTAAGTTGGGTTAGCACTTTACAAGTTGTAATCTGTTTGATTATAGTGAAATTCCATCATTGTCGTGATGGAGACTGGATGTAGGCTGCACTGCACTTAGCAGCCGAACCAGGATATATCTTGGTGTAATTTTCTTCCTCTCCTACTCCATTTCTGTTTTCTACTGCACAGGAGCAAAAACCAAAAAATGTCTCGTGCTAAGTAACGAGACAAAATGAAAATGTCTCGTGGCTAGGGACGAGCTAAAAACATAAAAGTCTCCTCTAAATCCAGCAAGTGTTAGGAAGCAAAAAAGGGGCTAAGATTCAACCCCCCTTCTCTTAGCCACTGAAACCATCATATTATTTTATATAAAAGATTAGTCATTAAATTAGTTAGTCTTATAAAATACGTATTAAAATATAAAATATATTTTAGATATGAAAAATAATATAATATTTATATATAAATATAATAGTTTAATTTAGTCATTAAATTTTAATATAAATATAATATTTTAAAATTTATTTATTTTATATATTAAATATGTATATAAATTATACAAATATATGATAAACACTAATTTATCCGAAAATTACTTTTGATATTGAATTGACAATAGTAGAATGTTAACCTCAAATATGATACTGTTTAATTTAGGAGTATAGAAATTAGACTTTTAAAATTTTGGAAATACAAAAATTATATATTTTTATTTTTTAAAAATAAAAAATAAAAAACTGAAATCGTACTTTTAAATTTAGTATTTTTATTATTTTTAAAAATATAAAAAACTATAATATTAAAATATATCACTGATATCATTTTTATAAAGAAAAAAATTAGCTTAATTTATCTTCTAAGTTTTCAAAGATACTATAGAATATAAGGTTGGAGGAATGCATATTGAATGGTGTAGTTGAGTGGATGGGTGTTTGGGGGTTGGGGGTAGGTGTAACGAGTGAGAGCCGCCAAATAAGGTTTTCCTCACTTTATAGATTTGAAATTAAATCACCTGATAGTGACCTGCCACATTTATATGTAGTAGTCACAGGTGGCTCCCTTTTGAAAAATAGCACATGCAATATTATTTTACTATTAATTAATATAAGAAAAAGGGAGCTTTCAATAAAGTTTTCTGTGCTTCAAATTTCTACATGTCATTCGATTTCTTTATCTTAACCCGGATGTTAATTACCGTTGTTAAATGAACAAATAAGATTAGTTAAAGTGGGATGTAATTTGGGATAAGTTATTTTGGGAACGGATGCTCTCAATTTTTTTTAACAATTGAAGAAGTAAAGTGTGATTTTTTATTATTAATTTTATAAGTAAGACAAAAAATAAATATAAAAAAGAGAATAATAAAGGGTTAGAGATTACACTTTACACTCTCAATTTTTTTAATAATTGAGAGAATTCATTCTTAATTATTTTAAAATTAAAAAAAATTAATAAATTAGAAAATAGGAATTTAATTATCTTAAATTACGATCATAAAATTTAAATATGACATAAGTTATAAATTTAATGATGATTAATTTTTTATTTATATTTTTTCAATTTTTTTTCCAAAATTTTATCTTTTAGAAAATAAAAACAGTAATCAATTTTTTTTCCCAACAAGAGTGTCTTTCTGAGTGAACTCAGACTTTTGTTTTTAACCTGTTAGACAAAGTTATGTCATGAGAAAATTGTAGATATTTGTTAGTGGAGAATAGGGCACGAGGTTCAAGTTTATATGTTGTTTAAGAGTAAATTATTATTTTTTTTATTCATAAATATTTATAATATTAATAAAATTATTTACAAAAAATAAAAATTGACGTACTCATTAAAAATAAATTCTGATTTATAAAATTATTCCTATTTTAAAAAATTATCCAAAATTATCAAATTACTTCTCTTAAATTACTTCTTCTAATTATCAGTTTTGTCTGACTATTTGTGGTTATGGCATAGTTTGGTAAATTGGAATCCTCTTGGAATTGGACATCAACGATTTGTCTAACTGTTATTTTATAGTTCCTATATATTTGATTAATTCTGAAGATGAATATATATTCAAATAGGTTTTTAAAGAATTTTATATTGAATATTTATATTTTAAAAAAAAAATTGATTATGTTAAGATTTTTGAATATTATAAAAATAAAATATATAAATTCTATTTTACTCAGATCTATTATTTTTAATTTGACAAATAAATTATCAAAAATATAACAAAAAAATTTATATATCTTATTTTTATAAAATTCAAAGACTTTAATATAATAAATTTTTTTTGAAGACAGAATTTGTTTAGAGATCTATTTAAATATATATTTTTACGAAAATTTTATGAAGTGTAATTTTTTTTGTTTCCCACTGTATGACGGTATCGCGAATCAAAATCCTATTTAAGAGTTTGCCATCATACAATTTGATATATTTTTTTTAACATAAAAATTCTGTTGAATGTTTTTTTTTTTTTTGGTCAAGAAAATCCATTGACATTTATCTTGCCAATCCAACTAAACATAGTATTGCTAATGATTGCTAACGATTTTTCCTTTGGGTCAATGATAAAGCTATTTGGGCTAAACATAGTATTGGTATCAAACTGCTTGAAAAGACAAAGTGAATCCAAAATAGGCTAGCCCAATTTACTACTGTTTTTGTTTTATGGACTTTTTATAAATAAAAAACAAAATGTTCCTAACTCAGTCCAAAAAGAATGTTCCTTGATTACTTCTTATTTGTTTCTTACTTTTCATTCTTTTAGACCAATTAGAATGTTGAAAAATGGGAATAAGTGAAAACTGAAAAGCCATAAATATATTAGTTCCTCAAGATAGCATTTGTTTTGAAGTATTGAGATAGAGATTGAAAAATTAAGACTTAGTATCATGTTTGTTGGTTTAGAGATTAGTACTAAAATTTCTGTTTCTGTCTCCAAAATTTCAGTATTTCAGTACCTCCAAAAAGTAGGGACACAAAGGGACTAAAATTTTTAAAGATGGAGACTGAAACTTTAATAACATTTTATACTTAAAAGATCCTCATTTCAATTAATTAATTCCAATTTACCCTTTGTGCAAATTAAATTAGAGTTTCATTCTTGTTTCAATTTCTGTCTCCCACTTTATACCAAACAGAATACTAAAATTTATTTCAATTTCTATCTCTTAATCTCTGTCTCTCAATCTCAGTCTTTCCGTCTCTTTCTCTCCACCAAACGCTACCTAATAAAAGATTTTGAGAATGAAAAAATCTTTCTTGGAATTCTCTTAGAATTCTACCTTACCCACATGATCTCTTTTAACTCAAGACAGATAATTAAATTCCTAATAATAAATCTCAAATCTCAATAATTTCATCCAAAATAGCAAAAGAAAATCCATAATATTAGGTTGATAGAGTTAAACTTCATTTTGGTCCCTAATTTTTTAATTGTCACAATTTAGTCTTCCAAATTAAAAAAAGTGCACTAATATAGTTCTTCGTGTATCTTTTGTCACCGGAATTCAAGACCGTATTAGTGGTGTAGCTCAAGCCTTGTCACGCTAGACATATTAAAACGATGTTGTATGCGTTTTGGCTCTAAAGAAGACACTAAATAACGTCGTTTGAGGGTTTGAACAATACTAAAACGTTATATCCCTCCCTTTTAATATTGTTCAAACTCTAAAATGACATCATTTAGTACTCTTTTAGCGTCAAAACGTGTAAAACGTCGTTTTAATATGTCCAACATGACAAGATTTGAGCTATCTCACTAACGACGTTGAAGGGGGACTATATTGGTGCACTTTTTTAAATTTAAAGGACCAAATTATAGCAATTAAAAAATCAAGGACCAAATCGATGTAACTCACCAATCTCAGGGACTAAAGTGGGGCTTAACTATAGATTGACCACTACATCTTGATGATAAGCCTCAATTAATGATTTAATAGGTTTTTAAATCATATATGTTATTTAGATTTATATATCTATAACAATATATAATGCCAATACATAGGTTTGGTGTCCAAATAAATTCTTTTTCAGTTTTGCCCTTTCTAATAATCTATCCCACTATATGTCAGTTCCACGTTAAAAAACTTACACTACCTCATCTTTTCTCTTATCACATACATTCACGTTCTCTCTTATCTCATTAATTCACAATCACGGAATTTCTTTAATTATCTCTTTCCTCTCTTATTTACTATCTATCATATCAGATTATATAATAGAAAAACTTTTTTTTTATTCATTTTTTCTTGTATTTTTCTCACTTTACTTAAATATAACATAAAACCTAATATAAGGATAATTGGTGTCTAAATTTAAGTTCCAATATTACCCTAAAGAAAGGTTTATTATTAAAAAAATTTCTCCCGTACATCCGTCAATTACGTTGAATAAAAAATATTTTCACATATTTTTCACAGTAACTTTATCAAGAGTTTTCTATTGGATATAAATTATTTATGCGAATTTTTTTATTATGGATATACTTTTAAAAGAATAAAAGTAAAATAGTTTAGTAGGATAATATTTTTTTAAAAAAATTTACACAAAATAATTTTTGTACCAATATATCTGGATTCATTTTACATATAATATTCATTCATCTAAATTCATTCATGGAATACCTTATAAAAATTATATTTAAGTATTTTTTTTTATCTTATAACCATTTTATATTTTAGGATTCAAAATTTTGTATTTTTATTTTTATTCAAGTTTTATTTTTATGTTTTATTTTACTTCTGTTAATAAAAAAGTATTAACATTAGTTTTAATATTTAACTTTTAGGATAAATAAAAAGATGGGATATTTTTTATAAATTTAATGATTAAAAAATTATTTATTATAAAACAAGTTAAGTCTATTTCTTGACTTATATAATTCACCCTTGAATATAATAAATATATATATATATATATATATAATTTTTTAAATTTTATATTAATTATTAAAATCATGATATAACGGAATAATGAATGTACTCCTATAAAAAATAAAAATGACTTTATAACTATTTTTTTGTTAGAAAAAAATATGACTCAATAACTATAAAGTATATTTTAAACAACTATAGATAAGTAACATAAGTAATAAAAAACGGACATAAAATTTAAATTTTTAGTTATTTGGTACAAAAATAAATATAATAAAATAAATCACTGTTCTTATCATAAATGACATAAAATTTAACATTATCCTTTTCTAGAAACATCAATTTTTTTAGTTTTTATCCTTATTTTTGTATTTTATTTTAATTTTATTAAACCAAAAAGTACTAATATCATTTAACTTTAATTTTTAACTTTTATCATAAATGATAATATGTGACTTTGAATGTATTAGATAAAAAAAACTCATAATAAAAAAAATTAAATTTACTCATTCGTTATATTTATAGGAGTGTAGATGATTCACACAAGAGTTACGAAATTTTTTTTGAACTTTTATTTTTAAAGTAGTATTCACTTTTGAGTGTAATAATTATGAACTAATATATATGTTGGTAACTAATTGCGATTGAAGAGAAGATACAAAGAAAATAAAGACGGAGAAATGAAGAGAGAACAAGCTAATATAAGAGTGGTAGTGAGACATATGTAGATAGATAATGATAAGAAAAAAGAATAATAAAATCAAAAATTAAAAATTCTAAAAGAATAATAAGACTAAAGATAATTTAATTAAAATATTAAATATAAAATTATAAGAAATAATTTTTTTTAGCTAAGCTGTTATGAGCTTTTTCGAGACAGCTACTCTACCGGAGGGATTGAATGTCACATGGGTAGCGTTAGCCCCGAAATTCGTTAGGACTAAGGAGATAAAAGACCTCAGACCTATTAGCATGGTTGGCTGTGTCTACAAAGTCATCTCTAAATTGTTGACCCGAAGAATGAGGAGTGTTATGCTCGGCTTAGTTGGGGAATCGCAGAGTGCCTTTGTGAAGGGAAGGAAGATACATGATGGAGCTTTAATTGCATGTGAAACAGTGCACTGGTTAAAACTGAAAAAGAAGGCGTCAGCAATTGTAAAACTTGACTTTCAAAAAGCCTATGATAGAGTTAAATGGTGCTTTATTGATACCGTACTAGAAAAGATGGGGTTCGGTAGAAAATGGAGGTCATGGGTTAGGGAGTGTGTAGGAACGGCTTCTATTTCTATTCTGGTCAATGGGTCTCCATCAAAACCTTTCAAAATGGAAAGGGGGCTTTGTCAAGGTGATCCATTATCACCGTTCTTGTTTGTTTTGGTGGTAGATGTGCTTAACAGGATGATCAGAGAGGTGGTCAGGAACGGTCGAATCTCTCCACTCCTAGTTGGTCGGGATAATATAGAGCTATCACATCTACAATTTGCTGATGATACTATATTATTCTGCCTGCCGGATGAGGAGACAATCAGAAACTATAAGCGGTTGCTGAGGTGTTTTGAAATTATGTCTGGTTTAAGCATTAATTTTGAAAAGTCCAATTTGATACCAGTGAATTACAGACAGGAGTGGGTTACCCAAATGTGTCAGCTACTGGGTTGTCAGGAGGCGGCCTTGCTGGTAAGGTATCTTGGCATTAGCCTAGGAGCGAATCCGAGACCGGTAAAGACTTGAAAACCGGTAATAGACAAGGTTGAAGACAGACTCAGCTTGTGGAAAGCAAAAGTCCTTAATAAGGCTGAGAAGCTGGTACTCATCAAATCGGTAATCAATAGCCTGCCAATCTATTACTTGAGTTTGTATAAGATGTCACAAGCAGTTGCACGGAAAATCATATTGCTGCAGAGGAGGTTCTTCTGGGGAAAGGAAGATGGGCGACCATGTATGGCTCTTGTGAAGTGGGAGTTGATCCAGGCACCAAAGAAGTTAGGAGGGTTGGGGCTAGATGATGCAGTGGTCCGTAATACTACACTGCTGTTTAAATGGTGGTGGCGGTTCTCAAAGGAGGAATGCCCTCTATGGAAGAAGATTGTGTGCTCCTGTAATAATTTGAACCCGAACCTCTTGCTTTCAACTTAGAAATTACCAGAAAGAGGTAGACCGTGGAGGGACATATGTCAAGTGCCAATAACGGAGCAACATGTAAGGTAGAAGATGATTGATGGGCTTACTATAGAAGTAGGGGATGGTAGATCCACCAGATTTTGGGAGGATACGTGGCTCCAAGTGGGAATGTTGAAAAACTCCTTTCCGAGACTCTTCTTGATTTCAAACCAACAAGGATTAGTGATTGGGGACTGTGGATTCTGGGACGGGATAGAGTGGGTGTGGTAATTTCAATGGAGAAGGGAGCTATGTCAATGAGAAACAGATACCTTAGATCAGTTGCTTCAAGTCCTGCAATCTGTTAGACTGATAGCAGAAGCGCAAGATAGAGTGGTGTGGAAATTTGATAAGGAAGGTGTTTATTCAACTAACTCATTTGTGCAGGTCATGCAGGAAGAGACGTTGGATGAGGAGCTTCTGAGATATAAATTTACAAAGGAACTTTGGAAAGGACTAGTTCCACCTAGAGTAGAGCTATTCACTTGGTTTGTCTTGGTGGGCTGGGTCAATACAAAAGACCGGCTATGTAGGCTGAAAATTCTACAGCAGAATGATAATTTGTGCGTGTTGTGTAACAAAGAAGTAGAAAATTTACAACACTTATTTGTTACGTGTGAGTTCTCTTGGCAGGTGTGGTGTGCTTGGATATCAAAGTTTGGACAGCAGTGGACTGCACCGGGTTCATTGGAAGATCACTTTGAGAGTTAGAGATTGATGCCGCTGAGAAAAGAGTTACGCAGGAGTTGGATGGTTGGGTTTTTCTCAGTTATTTGGAACATTTGGCTACAACGGAATGAGATTATTTTTCAGAGTAAGACAATAGGAGTTATTGATTGTGTGGCTCAATCATTTTCATGTACTACGAAATGGTGTGGTCAATAACTCATGTTGTTGATGGCTATGTCGGAGATGACATAGAAGTTATTTGATTATTTTAGTTTCCTGACTTGTTTGCTCCACTTCGGTGTTGAGCTCTTCCTTTCAAAAAAAAAAAAATTATGCGAGAAAAAGTTTAGTAATTTGAATCAAACCTCTTCGAATTAGTAAGGGAGTTTGCAGTATTAGTAGTTCGAATCAGACTGATTCGAATCATGCATGGGGAAGTTCGAATCAACCTTATTCAAATTATGCATAGAGAGTTCGAATCTAGCTGATTCGAATTAGTGCTCGAGGAATTCGAATTATAGTTCGAATGAGTCTGTTTCGATTTATTGGCCAATTGAGTTCTATCTATAAATAAAATTTAGACTATTAAATTTAATGCAAAATCAATCTATATAAATATTAATAAAAATTTTTGTTATGAAAAAGAGTACTTAACTTATCAATTTTTATATATTATTTTTAAGTTAATAAATAAATAAATATTAATTTTTATCATAATAGTAAAAAATTATAGCATACTAAAATAAGATACTAAAAAAAATGCTATATAATATAAAAAAATATACTAAAAAAATATAAAACATGATTATAACAAATTAATTTTAGTATAAAATTATCAAACATAAATTAATTTTAACTTCTATTAGTAAATTGAATTAAAAATAACATATAAAAATGTACTTGTATTTATTAAATTTTAATAACATATAAAAATTTAACGACTTTTTAAATACTCTTTTTATAATAGGAGTACATTTTTATATATTTTAAATATTTTATAAAAGAATATTTAAATACTTTATAAAAAGAGTATTTAATAAATATATTATTAAAAAAGTATTTAAAAAGTTGTTAAATATTTATATGTTATTAAAATTTAATAAATATGAATCCATTTTTATATATTATTTTTAATTTAATTTATTAATAAGAGTTAAAATTAACTTATATTTGACTATTTTATATTAAAATTAATTTTAATAAAATAAATATTATTTAGATAATATTAGTTAAAATTATTTTTAGATAGATAATTACTAAAAAAATATGATATTAAATTATAATATTATTTTTTTAAATTTGTTATAATAATTTTTTATACTTTTTTAGTATATTTTTTTATATTATATAGTATTTTTTCTAATATCCTATTTTAGTATGCTATAATTTTTTACTATTATAATAAAAATTAATATTTATTTATTTATTAACTTAAAAATAACATATAAAAATTGATAAGTTAAGTACTCTTTTTTATTACAAAAATTTTTATTAATATTTATATAGGTTGATTTTGCATTAAATTTAATAGTCTAAATTTTATTTATAGATAGAACTCAATTTGCCAGTAATTCGAAACAGACTCGTTCAAACTATAATTCGAATTCCTCAAGCACTAATTCGAATCAGCTAGATTCGAACTCCCTATGCATAATTCGAATCAGCTTGATTCGAACTTCTTCATACATGATTTGAACCAGTCTAATTCGAACTACTAAGACTGCAAACTCCTCACTAATTCGAAGAGGTTTGATTCGAATTACTAAGCTTTTTAGTTCGAATGTGGTTGATTCGAATTATATAGAGATATACTTTTGGTTGATCCATGTCTCATTTTTTCGTTTGGCTTAATCATGTAAAATCTTATGCAAGCTGGTTTAATACTGCCATTTACTCTGAATTTTTATATCTGCTTCAAATTAAATATAATTGAGAAATAAATAAATTTAAAAATATTTATAAATTTTATCTTCATTGTTACACATAGTAACAAGATAATAATTTTAGTATTATATCTACATTAATTTAAATTTAATTATTCTACATATTAAAGAATTTAAATAACTAATAATTTTTTTATTTGTATTTAATTATTCTATACAAAATTTTTGAATGCTTGATATCTTAATTTTTTTTAAATGATAAAATATGACTTAACAAATAAGTATGAAAAATAAGTATCTTTATAATAGTTATACATCTAGATATCTAAATTAAACAAAAAAAAATAATTCTTTTAACAAATCTTTAACAACTCAAAAGTTAACACAATAGATATGTATGATCAAAGTGATAAACAAAAATGAGAGCTGCAATAATAGTAATATGATATGGTGGTAATTGATTGCGATCGGGGTTAATAGAAGAAGAAAACAAAAAAGGAGAATAAAATAAGGCAACATAATAGTGATGGCGAGACAACAATAGTTATACATGTAAAAGAATAATAAGAGAAAATAATAGTGTATAATATGATGAGATGATATAATCAAAATAAAATTAATAATTTTGAAATAATAATAAAATCAAAGATAATTAAAAATATTCAATATAAGATTAAAAAAATAATTTTTTATCTATTAGAATTATGTATAAAAAAATGTTTTGAATACGAATATAAATTTTTAAATTTATTTTAAATTAAATAGAATTGAGAAAATAAATAAATTTAATATATAAATAACTAATTTGTAAATAATGTTAATAAATTTTATCTTGACTTTGTTACACATAATAATAATATTTTTTTAATTTAAATTTATTTATTTTATATTTTTTTATATATTAAATAACTTAAAATATTTTATTTTGTTATAATTTACTTTTTAATTTTTGATATTAAATTTATAATTTTAAAAATAAAAATATTTTTTTAACTCAATAAAAAAGTGGTTGAATCGTGCCTATTGAGCTACTAGTAGTGAATAATTGTAAAACTTCACAACTTGTAAATATTTCAATAGATGTTCCCAATCAATGAATAGAAAAAATAATTAATTTTTTAACATTCAAGTATCACACTTAGTGTAGACTATAGACATTTATTGATGAACCATTTTTAGAATTTCATTTGAACTCTACTTTATTATACTAAGGTTCAGTTTGGGTAAACAACTTAATTAAGTTTATTTTAAAAAAATAGTTTAAACAAAAAATAATTATATTAAAAATAGCTTATAAGTAAGTTATTTTGTGTTTGGGTTTTTATTTCTAAAAATGTTTATTTTATAGAAATGTGATAAAAAATAATAGTATTATGAGAGAAGTCATTTTTTTAATTTCTCTATAAACTCTAAAATAGTTTCTTAAAAAGCTGCAATTTAATTTTTAAAATTACACTAGATATTAATACTACTACTTTTCATAAGTTAAAAGCTCAAAAGAATTATTTTTAAAACTTTTCAAACCGACCCTAAAACTTTTATTTCTACACTAACCTATATAGACACCCTATTTTTAGAATTAGAAGTTCAAGTACCATTTATTTAATAAAAGTTTTATATTTAATTTTTAAATAAGTCCAATAAGTCACTGTATAGTTGCTCTTTGTATTTTTTTATATTATTATTTTTTTACAACATCTTGTAATTCAGTAGGTAAAAATTAATCTAGTGCAAATTTATTCTCTATTTAAGAGTATATAGATGAATTATAAATTATTACATATATAAACTTATTATAAAGTAAAATTTAAATGCTGATACTTGATTAAATAGACCAATATACTTATTAATTGACCAATTCAAATATGCTTATTAATTGTTGTTGTTGGGCTTACCTAGACCAGATGATTGGGCTTGTTTGTGAGGCCCAAGTGCTTAAGGAAGATAGTCTCCGACTTGTCCTGCGTCAGGGAGCCGCCGACCAAGTTGTGTGTTTGAGAAGATGGGGGGTGGTACCTGCAAGACACTCCGATGCCTAAGTTAGCAAACAGTAAAGTAGGTTTAAGTGTATTGGAACTTAAGTTTACCTGAGTGAGTCAATGTATTTATAGAGAGGATCCAATAACCACCATTGAAGTAGTTCCACTTCTGATGGTAGATAACCGTCTCTTTATCTTAAGGTTGTTAAGGTGAATCTTCTGGAAGTGGGTGAGAGATTTAAGGAGGCAGTTACTTATTTGGATAAGTGTCATCTGCCAGCTCATATCGAGTCCGACTTCTTTGGGGAAGTCGGGTGAACGGTGAAGGCCAACCCTTTGAATTGGGACTTTTTAACTTAATTGGGCCTGGCTATTGCATTGGGCCAGGGTATGAACAGTGTCCCTACTCGAGTCCGATCTGTTAGTTGCAAGTTGGATTCGAGTATTAATTGAACTCGAGGATGTTTAAGTCGGTATTTCTTTTCAGGTCAGAAAACCGACGTGATTTTAGTTTTGAAACCGATGTGATTTTTGAATTTCTCAATCGTCGTGTCTATTCAAACGTCGCATCTTTTTGGCTTTTGTATTTACTCGTGGAGGACAGTTACATTGGTAACGGTGCGCTCTTTTAATGATTGCGTCATTTTACCGTTATACCCCTAGTGCATTATAAATACATTTCCCTATTCTTTCTTTCTTTTCTTTCGTTTGCATTTTGAGAACTGTTTCGCTCCTTCGCTCTTTTCCTCACTCACAAAATCCCCAGGCTCTCTCTTTTGTTGCAGTGTTCTTCTTTTACGAAGGTTAGTTTTTTGCATCTCCTTTTCGCTTTTTATAGTATTTCTTACACTTAATATACTGCATGCTTTGAGAGTGAAGTTCCTTTGCGATATCTTTGCAATATCTTTATTTCGTGCTCTCTTTTTACATAAGTCTTTTTAGCTGTGACTGCCAGTTCTCCCTGTTCTTTTGCTTGGAAAGAATTATCTTTGGACTGACTTTTGATGATGCTCCCTTTTTCTTTTGTGTAATGTAGGTATATTTTCTTATATATTGCCTTTCTGAACATGTCTTCCCAAATTCCTGAAGCCCTTTTGAGATGGGTGGATTCTTCTATCATTTTTGAAAATTCTTTAGTGGATGATGTTTTTATAATTAAACTCTGAAAGCACCATAGAATTTGTAGCCTATATGCTGATGAACCCAAATATGAACTAGTGGCCCCAGGCTCTGAAGACCAAGTTTGTTGCGAGAGGCTTAACAACTCTAACCCCTACTTCCTTTTCATGTATGATTGCCTTTTTACCTGTTTGGGGGTTATATTCCCTTTTTCTGATTTTGAGATGGAGGTTTTGTCTTACTATCGAGTAGCTCCTACCCAACTTCACCCCAATTCTTGGGGTTTCATGAAAATATATCAGCTTGTTAGCCGAGAGCTTGACTTTCCTATTTCTTTAAGAATCTTTTTCTTCCTTTTTCACCTGACTAAGCCCTTTAGTAAGCAGAATAAGCAGCAGTGAGTTTCTTTCCGAGCTATACATGATCGGAAGATTTTTTCTATTTTTGATGAGTCCTTTCATGATTTTAAAAACTTCTTCAAAGTTCAAGCCATCGAGGGTTACCATCCTTTTTTCTTGAATGAAAGTCATGAGCCCATCTTTCAATTGTACTGGGCAGAGGCAGTCCCCGTAGAGAAGTACAATATGGTTGATTTGGATGAGGTGGAAGAGGCGGTGGTTGAGTTTTTTCAAGAGGCTTGGGGACGGGCTCCCAACCTCGATACCAAAAAATTTCTCCTCGGTTCTCCGAATTATGTCCGGACCGAGCTAGGTAGCTTTTATTTTTGATTTTGTAGTCATTTCTTAACTCTTCCGACTTGTATTAGTCTACTTGCATCCGACTTATATGCTAATCATTTTTTTGATTTCCTTTTTCAGAAAAAATGAAAAGTGGGTCGAAGGCAGCTTACCAGAAGGTGTAGGAGGCTAAGAGGAATGCTCATGCCCGGACTGCTGCTCAGGAGATCAGGGCATCATCTACTCCCCCTCATCAGAGCTCAGTGCTGGGGACTTCTTCTTCTCGGTCTCCCTTGGTAAATCTCATTCCTAATACTCCTCCTCCTCCTCCTCCTCCTCCTCCTCCTCCTCCTCCTCCTCCCCCCGTTCAATCCACCTCGGAACCCGAAAAGAAAAAGCGCAAGACCATGGAAGTCGGCTCCTCTAGTGTTGGGGATGCCGGTTTTGATGGTCCAAAGTTTACTAGGAAGCACATTCTTCCATACAGCCAGATTGCTATGGATGATGCTGCTATCTGAAATCATCTTAATATCTTAATCTGAAGGGGAATTCGAACTGTTGGGGTCTGCACCTCCCTCCTTGATATTTTTGACAAAACCCCGTTGAGCGCTACTCAGAAATCTTTGGAGGACCTTTAAGGGAGGATTGTCATGTATCAGGAGGAGGAAAAAAGGCTGTAGGAGGAGAATGATAGGCTAAAGGAAGAGTTGGCCCAGACTCAGGAGAGGGAGAAAAAATTGATGGGCCAGTGTGTGATGGCTGGGGGTCTGAAGCAGAAGACTGAACAGAACTATGTTAGGATCTTTTCGGCCAATCTTGATTACAAAAAGGAGGTTGAGCAGCTTCGGAGGAGCTATCAGGACTTGAAAGACTCCATAGTTGAGGGTACCGAAGAGGTGTTTAGAGTGTTGAAGCAGCAAGTCGGAGTTATTGCTCCCAACTTGGACCTATCTCCTCTCCATTCCGACAAGGTTGTTGTTAATGGAGAAATAGTTTCTCCTCTTCGTCCTGAGACTGATTTCGAGTTGAAGATGGCAGGACAACGCATCATTGAATCTCCTCCTTGTGGGGCTGATATGCCGACTTCTTCTGCTGCTCCTCGTGATGCCGAAGAGATCCCTCCGACCTCTCCAGCTTCCGCGGCCGAACCGACCTCTTCTCCTGCCGACGACTCCAACCCTCTTTTTGGTCCCCAATAATTTGAAGCTATTTAAGGCCCAACTTGTGGGTCCTTTTATGAATTCTTTATATTTGTTTTTTTTTTGTTATATTTATGTTGATGGCTAGTGACATTTGATCCTTAATAGGATCATAAAAAACAACTTTTGTTTATTTGGTCCTTTTTGGATAGGGCCTTTAACAAAAAATGGTTGCTTTATTATTTGTGTGGTGATGTTTTGTTTTAACTGAAACTTTGAATGGTTTAAGGCTTTTTGAAAAACCCTTTTCTGTACCTTAGTTTCGTAAAGCTTTTGAAAAACTTTTCTAAGATAGTTTGACTGGTGACTTCTGAGGAGCCTTTTGTTAAGTTAAGTAATCTCGACTTTGATTAGATTCCTATGGGAATGTTGCCATCCTTGACCTTTAATGGGATCTTATGTCTATCATTTTCCATTTCTTTTATTCGGCTACATTTCAACTTTGCTATGCTTATTGAACCGTTTTCGGGACGTAGGTTATTCTAGCGAGGCATTTAGTTTTAGCTCGGCTTTTCTGACTTATAAGTCGTTAGCTATTTTACTTCTGA
This sequence comes from Arachis ipaensis, assembly GCF_059453495.1. NCBI lineage: Eukaryota > Viridiplantae > Streptophyta > Magnoliopsida > Fabales > Fabaceae > Arachis > Arachis ipaensis. The sequence goes on from NC_142435.1 coordinate 132,157,811, forward strand.
GCTGCTATGATCGACTTTTATAACCTCTTTACACTGACTTGTACCTCGTTGCTTTATCTTGTCGATCACGTAAGTCGGTCAATAGATTTTCATGCTTTTCTGAGCTTAAGTCAGTGCGTATCGTAGTAATAACAAATGGAATTTTTAAAGAGAAAAATAAAGAGATAGAGAAACGAGATATTATTACTAATGAAATGTGATTTCATAAGGGTGATTTTGCTACTAGGGGAGCAACTTATGGCTTTTCTGCCCCTAGCCCTCGCTTTGATGCCTCGTTAAAACCCCCTTTAAGAAAACCCTTTTTTAGGAAAAACCATGAAGTCGAGAAAAAAAGTACATCAGGGAGCGAGGTTCGCTTCTAGCTGTAATATCTCTTCATATTGCAAGCGTTCCACGACCTAGGAAGCTCGGATCCACCTAGATCGGACACCTTATAGTATCCCTTTCCTAAGACTTCAACTATCTTGTATGGTCCCTTCCAGTTTGCAGCGAGTTTTCCTTTGCCCGACTTGTTTACGCCAATGTCATTTTGAATTAGCACTAAGTCGTCTGGGGCGAAGCTTCTTCGAATGACCTTTTTATTGTATCTATTTGTCATTCTTTGTTTCAGCGCTGCTTCCCTTATTTGGGCTTGTTCTCTGACTTCTGGGAGCAACTCGAGTTCTTCTTTGTGAGCTTGAATGTTTCCGACCTCGTCGTAAAATCTTACCCTAGGACTTTGCTCGTTGATTTCAATAGGGATCATGGTTTCTATGCCATAAGCAAGTCGAAAAAGTATCTCTCCAGTAGTAGAATGAGGTGCAGTTCGGTAGGCCCACAATACTTGGGGAAGCTCTTCAGTCCAAGCTCCCTTTGCTTCTTGAAGTCTTTTCTTAAGCCCTGCTAGTATAACTTTGTTGGCTGCCTTGGCTTGTCCATTTGCCTGGGGATGCTCGACCGAGGTGAATTAATGTTTTATCTTCATACTGACTACCAGGTTCCTGAAGGTAGAGTCGGTAAACTGAGTACCATTATCCGTGGTGATGGAGTGGGGGACTCAAACCTAGTAATGATGTTCTTGTAAAGAAACTTCCGACTTCTCTGTGCTATAATGGTGGCTAAAGGCTCTGCTTCAATCCACTTTGTGAAATAATCTATCCCACTATAAGGTATTTTACTTGTCTAGGTGCTTGTGGAAAAGGTCCGAGTAGGTCCAGTCCCTATTTTGCAAAAGGCCATGACGAAGTTATACTAATTAACTCTTCTGGGGGAGCGATATGGAAGTTTGCATGCATCTGGCATGGTTGACACTTCCTTACGAAGTCGGTAATGTCTTTTTGCAAGGTCGGCCAGAAGAATCTAGCTCGGATAATCTTTCTGGCTAAAGATCTTGCTCCAAGATAGTTTCCACAAATGCCACTATGCACTTCTTCCAGAACTTCTTCCGTCTTAGAAGTCGGGACTCATTTCAACAATGGTGTAGATATCCCCCTTCTATAAAGGATATTTTTCACCAAGGTGTAGTTTTGTGCTTCTCTTCGGATCTTCTTGGCCTCTTTTTGTTCCTCCGGTAAGATATCGAATTTTAAATATTCGACCAGAGGAGTCATCCAACCGAGGTCTAATATGGAAACTTCTAAAACATCTAGCTTGGTATCTGCCTTCGTGACTGAAGGTTCTTGGAGAGTTTCTTGAATCAGACTTCTATTGTTCCCACCAGGCTTGGTACTTGCCAATTTGGAGAGGGCGTCTACTCTGCTGTTGAGTTCTCGAGTTATATGTCTGACCTAGGTTTCGGAGAATTGCCCAAGATACTCCATAGTCATTTCTAAGTACCTTCTCATATTCGTGTCTTTAGCCTGATATTCTCCATTAATTTGAGAAGTCACCACTTGAGAATCACTGAAGGATACTACTTTAGTTGCGCCGACTTCTTTGGCTAACTTTAGACCAGCAATCAGGGTTTCATATTCTGCCTGATTGTTAGAAGCTGGGAACTCAAATTTCAAGGAGACTTCTATTTGAGTTTCTTCTTAGTTAACCAATATTACGCCAGCACCGCTTTCGACTTTGTTGGAGGAGCCGTCCACATACAACTCCCAGGTCGTGGAGGTCCCCTCTTGATCTCCTGCGTATTCGGCCACGAAGTCGGTAAGGCATTGAGCTTTGATGGCTGTCCGAGTTTCGTATTTCAAGTCGAACTCAAATAGTTCTATAGCCCATTGAACCATTCTGCCCGCAACATCTATTTTCTGGAGGATTTACTTCATAGGCTGGTTCGTCTGAACTTTTATGGTGTGAAATTGAAAATAAGGCCGAAGTCTTCTAGATGCTACTATCAAGGCATATGCAAACTTTTCAAGTTTTTTATATTTTAGTTTAGGGTCTTGTAACACCTTGCTTGTAAAGTAGACAGGATGTTGTCCGACCTCATCCTCCCGTATTAATGTTGATGCTACAGCCTTCTCAGTGACAGCTAAGTATAACACGAGATCTTCTCCTACTTTTGGCCAAGAAAGAATGGGAGGTTGGCTCAGGTACTTTTTGAACTCTTGAAATGCCTCTTCACATTCAGGAGTCCATTCGAATTGGCACCTTTTTCATAGTAGAAAAAAAGAGGTAGGAATCTTAATGCTGACCCTGCCAAGAATCTGGATAGAGCTGCAAGTCGTCCGTTCAGCTGCCGAACTTCCTTTAAGCAGGTTGAGCTCTTCATTTCTAGGATCGCTTTACACTTATCGAGATTAGCTTCAATTCCCTTTGTGTTAGCATGAATTCTAGGAATTTTTCAGCCTCCACTGCAAAGGTACATTTATCGGGATTTAATCTCATCCTATGCTTTCTTATGGTGTTGAAGACTTGCGAGAGATCATTCAGGAGGCGGGCGTCATCCTTGGTCTTCACCAGCATGTCATCAACATACACCTCCATTAATTCTTCTAGATGAGGTGAAAACACCTCATTCATCAGCCTCTGGTATGTGGCCCTTGCATTTTTAAATTCAAATGGCATGACCACGTAGAAATAATTAGCTCTAGGCGTGATGAATGATGTCTTCTCTTGGTCTAGCTTGTACATCGGGATTTGGTTATATCCCGAGTAAGCGTCCATGAATGACAAGTATTGATACCCCGAGCTGGAATCTACTAGGGTATCAATATTTGGTAAAGGATATGGGTCCTTAGGACATGCCTTGTTCAGGTCGGTGTAGTCGACGCACATCCTCTATTTTTCATTCTGTTTCTTGACCAACACCACATTTGCCAGCTAGGCCAGGTATTTGACTTCTCTAATGAAGCCTGCTTCAAACAGGGCTTATACTTGCTCTTTAACCACTTGAGCCCGTTCAGGTCCTAGCTTCCGTCTTCTTTGTTGGACAGGTCGGGATCCCGAATGAACAGCCAATCTATGTGACATGAGCTCGAGATCTATCCCAGGCATGTCAGAAGCTTTCCAGGCGAAGAGGTTGGAATTTTCTTGTAGGAGCTGCACCAGCTTCTGCTTCAGATCTTCTGCTAGGTTGGCTCCTATGTTGGTATTCTTTCTGACCTCTTGCCCGATTTGTACCTCTTCAGTCTTTCCTCTGGGCTGTGGTCATAGCTCTTCCTTAAGTCAGACTCCTCCGAGCTCAATGGTATTGACTTCCTTGCCTTTACCTCGCAGGTTTAGGCTTTCATTGTAACACTTTCTCGCCAACTTCTGATCTCCTCTGATGGTGGCAATCCCTTCTGGTGTTGGAAACTTCATACAGAGGTGGGGAGTAGAAACACTGCTCCAAGCCGATTTATGGTTGTTCTGCCTATTAAGGCATTGTAGGCAGAAGCTACATCTACGACAATAAAGTCGACATTTAATGTCTTGGATTTTATTCCCTTCCAAAAGTTGTGTGTAGGGGAATGAAACCCAGCGGCCTAATGGGAGTGTCCCCTAGTCCGAAGAGAGTGTCTGGGTAAGCTCTTAACTCTTTTTCGTCTAATCCCAACTTATCAAACGCTGGTTTGAACAAAATGTCAGTTGAGCTCCCTTAATCCACTAGAGTTCTATATAGATGAGCGTTGGCGAGAATCATAGTGATTACTACCGAATCGTCGTTCCCAGGAACAATACCCTGTCCATCCTCCTTGGTGAAAGAGATGGTGGGGAGGTCGGGCACTTCGTTCCCGACTTGATAGAGTTCCTTCAAATGCCTTTTGCGAGATGATTTGGTCAACCCTCCTCCCACAAATCCCCCCGATATCATATGGATATGTCGTTCTGGGGTTTGTGGGGTGGACTTCTTCGTCCATGACCTTCATCATCTCTTTTTCTTTTTCCATGATTGTCTGACCTTTCCATGAGATATATATCTAACCGGCCTTCTCTGACCAGCTTTTCTATCACATTTTTTAGGTCGTAGCAATCACTAGTAGAGTATCCATACAGTTTATGGTATTCACAGTATTCATTACGACTTTTCCTTTTTTTTCTTGACGGGTCGTGGGGGAGGGAGCTTTTCAGTGTGACAAATTTCCCTGTATACGTCGACTAGAAAAACTCGCAGGGGAGTGTAAGAGTAATATCTCCTAGCCCTTTCAGTTCTGACTTCTTCCTTTTTCTTGGGCTCCTTCTCTTTTTCTTTTGATTGGTGGGGATGCCCTATCCGCCAACTCGGTTCTCGTAACCTGGCATTTTCCTCCATGTTGATGTACTTCTCAGCTTGTTCTTGTACATTACTTAAAGAAGTCGGGTGTCTCTTTGAGATGGACTGAGAGAAGGGTCCTTCTCGGAGTTCGTTGACTAGGCCCATTATCACTGCTTCAATGGGTAAGTCTTGGATTTCCAAGCACGCTTTATTGAACCTTTCCATGTAGTCTCTCAGAGGTTCTCCGACCTCCTATTTCACTCTTAATAGGCTGGGTGCATGCTTGACTTTGTCCTTCTAGATTGAGAAGCGCGTGAGAAACTTGCGCGAGAGGTCGTCGAAGCTGGTCACCGACCTATGGGGAGGCCGTCAAACCACTTCAAGGCCGCCTTTGTTAGAGTTGTCGGGAAAGCCGTACAACGAGTAGCGTCTGACGCATCGGCTAAGTACATCCGACTTTTGAAATTACTAAGATGGTGCTTCAGGTCTGTCGTCCCATCATACAGGTCCATGTCGGAGATTTTAAAGTTTTTGAAAACTTTATCTCTCATAATATCCTCAATGAATGGGTCTTCTTCTCCTAATGGGATGTCTTCTCGATCTCTGTAGGAATCCTTATTTTGGAGGTTGGATTCCAGCCTTGAGAGCTTTCTTCAAGCTCTCTTCGTCGCTCAATCTCTCTCCTTAGGCTTCGTTCTGCTTCACGCTGTCGTTCCAACTCTTGCTCCAGTTGCTCGAGTCGACCTTGGTGGCCATGTAGTAATCCCATTAGGTCAGCAGAGTGAAGTTGTCCATCTTTTCCGGGCTGATGAACTTCGGAGGATATCCTTTTTGGTCCCTGAGTATTGGAGGGACCTTCGCCATGCTGTCCTTCTGTTCCTTGTAGGGATATTATTGCCCTGTCGTTGTTGACCGCGTCTTGGTGTTCTTGCTCAGACTCCGATGCGGTGTGTCCGTCTTCGTGTTGGTCATCCGCCATCGTTCGTTGATCTTCCAAGTCCCCGACAATGGCGCCAATATTCCGGGGCTTACCTAGAACCGGATGATTGAGCTTGTTTGTGAGGTCCAAGTGCTCAAGGAAGGTGGTCTCCGACTTGTCCTGCGTTAGGGAGCTGCCGTCCGAGTTGTGTGTTTGAGAAGATTGGGGGGGGGGGTTGGTACGTGCAAGACACTTCAATGCTTAAGTCAGCAAAGGGTAAAGTAGGTTTAAATGTATTGGAACTTAAGTTTACTTGAGTAAGTCAGTGAATTTATAGAGAGGATCCAATAACCACCATTAAAGTAGTTCCACTTCTAATGGTAGATAACCGTCTTTTTATCTTAGGACTGTTAAGGTGAATCTTCTAAAAGTAGGTGAAAAATTTAAGGAGGCAGTTAATTATTTGGATAAGTGTCATCTGTTAGCTCATGTCGAGTCTGACTTCTTTAGAGAAGTCGGATAAACGATGAAGGTCAACTCTTTGGATTATATTTGACCTTTTTAACTTACTTGAGCCTGACCTGCATTGAAACAGGATATGAACATTATTATTATTATTATTATTATTATTATTATTATTATTATTATGGCCATGCCTTTGGGGATCAGATCTCGCATCATTCATTCACCTGGTTTATACATTGAATTTCCAACTCTGTGAAATAATACTTCTAATGAAAGGAATTAAAAAATAATCCACGTGATATGAACAATAATTCATGCTACGAAAAGGCCAATAAAATTGAAATTTTAATACATTTAAAGTTTGTTGGTACAGCAACAACAACGCGGTTTCTGCCATGCATCCTTTTAAAATTTGTTATATGATTAAATCAAAGTATCTGTCTAATTCGATCTAAAGCTAATAAAATATTATTAATTATATTCCCACTAAAATGTTAAGCATATAGAAGTATAATAGATTTTAAGATTTGCATTGTGTTTCTTCAAAGAAGCTACGTACTGCCTACAAGAACAGAAACATAACCAAGCAAATGGACATTATTATTGTTGACCACTTTTCAATTTCCTTTGCTTTTAATTTTGATTTCAATTGGAAATAAGCATAATATATATATATATATATATATATATATATATATACATAAGCTAATTAAGTTAAATAAAGTTAAGGAAGACATGGAAGAATGGTACATACATACATACATGATACATAGTACGTGTGACCTTTATTAGGTAGAGATCAATATATTATATATATATATATATATATGAAAAAAAAAAAGACTAGAACGATGTTTTACAAAAGGGTAAAGTATTAAATTAGTCTCTTATATTTAGATTTAATTCTGTTTTAATTTTTAAAGTTTAAAGTGTTTTATTTGAATCTAAAAAAGTTTCATGTAGTTTTAATATAGTCCTACTGCAAAGTCAATGCATGTTAAATAATTAATTTCACCGTTGCACCAAATTTTAATGTCCTTCCCTGAAAAAGAGGTACAAATTCGAGAGGCACATGATGCATCACCACGAATCACTGGTCATGGTTCAAGCACATGGAGAACATTGTTGAAAACTCACTTTCCGCAGAAAAATTCACTGGTGGCGACGAGAATAAGACCATTGTCACCTCTACTGCGAGAAACTCCTCTCGACAACCGAAAAGTTTGGTTATATAAGTTTTTTATATTTGAAAACTGAGTTTCGTTAATTATTTAACATTAACTTCACGGCATGACTATATTGAAGCTAAATAAAACTTTTTTGAATTTAAATAGGACACTTTAAACTTTAGGAACAAAAACATAATTAGGCCCAAACTTAAAAGACTAATTTAGTACTTTACTCTTTTACAAAATATAAAATTATTATTGAATATAATATAATTTAAATTCTAAGATATACAATCTTATAAAATAAAATATAAAAGTGTACCTAATAATGCATATAGAATAGCTCTTATTAGTGCATTTATTTTGTATATATATGCCAGCTGCATTGTGATTCTATAGTAGTGCCAAATAGTTGGACAAAATTATTGCTACTATTTAATTATATTGATAATTCCACCATCGAAGGGCACTAAGTAATTTACAATTGTAACAAAATTAAAGGGGGTAATACAGCATTGATCCAACTATAAAAGAGGTGCTACAAGAGCATGTTTATGCACTCTACCAAATTCTTACATTATTTCTTCCTATATAGTAGTAGTATTGATAAACTTAATTGTTTTCCTTAGATCCCTATAATATCATAACATTATTTTGTTTGGTCTCTACATGTTATATTGGTGTACTAGTAATAAAAATGGGCATAACAGAAGCATGTTCAAGGTTCATTGTTGACTTCTTGCAAGCATTCAAACACTCATCACCACCAAGCTCAATTCATGATGAGCTTGATCACAATCACCATAGCCCTGATTGCAAGCCCCAGAATTCGCTAAAGCTCGATGACAACACGGTTCGCGCCCTCATGACTGTGTTTGGCATGCAAAACAATGGAAGAATCAAGAAAGAAAATGCTAGAAGAGTTGTGGAGAAGCTTGGTTTGGTGCATGACAAAGATAATAACAACAAGGCCTCATCATCACCATCAAGATTTGAGCTTCATGGTGATGGTGGATTGTTGGAGGGCGATGAAGTGCCGGTAGAAGAGGTTCTTGGTGATTTGGAGGACATGTCAAAGCGCAATGAGCTCTTGCATGAAGCATTCAAGATCTTTGATGAGGATGGAGATGGTTACATTGATGCAATGGAGTTGAAGAGGGTGCTAGATTGTCTTGGTTTGGATAAAGGTTGGGACATGAACACAATTGAGAAGATGGTTAAGGTTGTTGATTTGAATCTTGATGGCAAGGTTGACTTTGGTGAGTTTGAGTTGATGATGGGATAGCCTTAGCTAGCATATTATTCTTAATGTTCATTCATTTCTATTTTATCTTTTTTTAAAAAATAGGACTAGTTGTTGAGCTACCAATTGTAAATCAATATTTATTTCAGCATTTTCTCTAATGAACCTTTTTTTCTCCTTTTAATAAATTATTCTGACATCGATATTATACATAACACTTTATTTTGTGACAACTATACTAACTTCTTTAAAAGAAAAAATCAACCATGTGGTGGAGGAGATCATCAAGATCCTGCTGATAGAGACCCCAAATCAAATTGTTTCCATGTTTTCAATTGCTTTATTGTTTCTCTAATAACGAGTGTTCAAAAATGCTAAATTTTATTGGAGTCTTGAAATTATAGCAACTTGAAATAGTTGGAATATATATATGGCATCTTGGCAAAGGTTGGATGTTAGTTGCTATTTTTCAATGAGAAGTGGATAAAGCAATCAAGTCCCTTTATACAGAAGAAAGAAATACATCAAGAAAGGACACACTATTTTAATGAGCATAATCCACAAAGGAAATGTATCCAAAATACAATAACAATGTAACCTACATATACAATCTAATTGGAACAGACATACAAAATATAAAGTTGGATCTAATTGGACCCTACACAAATCCTAGTAGTGAGCATAACAAACTCTTACTGCTGCCAGATGTTCATGGAGTTTAGAGCATCGTTTATGACTCCATTGTTGATGTCATTGTAAGGAATATCCAAGTCTCCCAGCCCACCAAGACCTGGATGATTCTGTCCACCTCCACCACCACCATTATTGTATAAGGCATCGTTTGCATGGACAGTGATGGTCGGCGACACGTGAGCCATATGACGCAGACTACTAGTCGTCGTGTTAAGCTGTGGTGGCGCGCTCAGTTGAGAATGAGGCTGAAGAAGTTGGTTGTTTAAGGTGGTAACAGAGCCTCGAGTGACCATATCCTCGGCTAACTTCACCTAAAAGTAAATAGCATGTGTGTGATTGATGACTAGCACCACCATGTAATTCTAGCAAGATTTTTCAGAAATGAAATAAAACAAAATTAAAGGTTCTACTTGTACCTTAGCTCTCAAGGCTTCAACATCTGATTTTAGCACTCGGTTATTAGTATCCGCCTCATGAAATTGTTGTCTAACATCATTAAACTGCTTGTATAGGGTTGCATTTTCCAGTTTCAGCTTTTCAACCTGAGACAGTAAAGATTAAGACTTCAATTAAATTAAACAGGTTCAGAGAGAACCAGTAACAACATCTCTTGAGTTCTTAACACTACTCAACAATACTTCTGCATAACAAATATTCAATTAAGCTTTAGCTTCTTCAACAAAGACTTGCACCTTCTACTTACTGCTTAAACACCAGGTAACTTTACCTGCATCTCAAGGTCAGCTAAATGCGCTTGTTTTCTTCTTCTTGACCTCCTTGCAGATTCGCGATTAGATTCCTTCCTGAAATCACGATATGTAATGTTTGAGGACGACAAAAAAAAGAAAAGAAAAGAAAAGACCATCTATGAGTTCATACCCCATTTACAACACACCTTCTAAGGCGCTTCACATCAACAGGATTTGTGCTTTGTTCACAAGGACCAGTTTCATCATCCTCATCAGAAGGTTCAGAGGAACCACTTGTAGCTACTTTGGCTTGATTGTCTCTGTCACTTGGTTTATTAGAAGATACCGGGCTTCCAACTGCCATCATTTTGCAATTCAATCCAAATTGTTAAACTACATAAACTAAGTTTAAGTTTATGAGCTATAATAAGAACATAAGAGAATTAGTAATACTAAACTAAACTAACAGCTATGTATATAGATACTGCTAATTAACATCATTACCAGTGCCACACATGGATGACTGGGAATCATTAGTAGCAGAAATGGTGGAATTCTTGGTAATGACGTTTTGGGAACAGACAACTGTATTGGCATCTGCTATTCCCCCACAAGTTGAAAATGAATTTACCACATAGTCCTGCAATTAGGAAAGGATGCATAAGCTGGAATTCTGTACATAAATTCTACTATGTATAATCATAGCTTCTTATAGCATTTCACTAACATCTATTTACTGCTAAGAAAAATAAGCTTTCCTTGGGCAGATCCTTTTTCCTCACACACCAGAGGTAGAAAAGAAAAATAAAGCAATTCTTAATGTAACATTTTATGCTATCTAAATGCATGAGTTTAATTTTGATGTACTCACAATGTAAACATTTTTATTAAATATTGGCCAGTTGTGAGAAATAATTACTTTTGTTAACATAATAACAGAAATAATGTCTACACTTTTGTTTTTTCAGACTAAAAGTATGTAAAACTTAGATGCCAAAAACAAACTAACTAATTGTGTAGAAATAATTGTCAAGGAAAATAAACTTGCAATTAACATATGCTTGATTTTTTTTTCTTTCGATAGATTAGCATATGCTAGATTAACTTTGCATAAATTATTTTATAAAGAAGTATGCAATATGTTGAATGAACAGTTTTTCAAAGAGGAAACTAGTATTATAGATGCAGATAAAGTTTCCTATAATTGTATATTTTTTCCAACTCAACAGAAAAGGCTCGATTGATCAGACTAATCTAACAAAAATCTTTATATTATATGGTGATTATTAGATTAAGTGTACGGTTATAGGCATCTTCTTCTTCTAACAATAATTCTAAGAACTAATTTCTGCCAAAAATATGCTACATGGGCTCAGGTTAGCTAGACTCAAACTTGGTCTTTATTTTCTTCATTGGGTTACTTTTTTAATACTCAGATATGATTTTAAACTATACTAAATCGAACCGATATTTAATTCATGTATGTATCTTTTCGGTGATATAATAGCAAAATAATAGTGTAAAATTAGAAATAAAATTCAATGAATAATATAATATTTACATCAAAATAAATGATTTTAAGACAAAAATAATATTGATATAATATAGGATTCATTGAAGTTTATGTTTTTATTTTTAGACTGTATTAGTGAGTTTTTCATGTTTTTTGATCATGGAGTTCAATGATTGTCACCCTTTATTTTTTTGATAATGTATTAGTGAGTTCATTACCTTTTTTTTTAATGGCTACCTCAGCACGTAGGCTCCAAGACAAACTTTGTTTTTGTCAGATGTTAAAAAAAAAAGGGAATACTCATCTCATATAAAGATGACATTATAAATTCTTAGATGATTAATTAAATATATTTAGTCAAATATATCAATTTATTAAATGATTCATATCAAAAAAAAAAAAAAAAAACCGTGCTTTTGTCAGGGAATCAGACAAACTTCAAGACTGAACCGATCCTGAACCCTTAGGCTGGGCCGGGTAGCTGTCTATATTTTTATTAAAAAATATAAAAAATCGCACATCTCTATCCATATATTTACTAGCGGAAACTTGCCTATTAAACTTTTATACTGTTTTAATTACTAATATATAGAATAATAAATAATATGTTTAGTAGCTTATTTAATTCATATAACAAATATATATAAAAAAATACAATATACCAATGGAGACTATTTTATCTTAAAACAAATCTGCAAATTAGTCAGGAAATTTAAGTTCAAATAAAAAGGAAAAGTTGGATACAAAATTCTTCTATATCTCTTTCATATACAGTAAATTGTATATAATTAATATTAACAACAATGAGTAAGGAATAAAAGACATATAGGACTTTAACTATTATTTTTCTGTTGTCTAATAGGAGGAGAATCTAAATATCTCAAAAAAAAAAAAAAAAACTATATTTTTTAACGATTAAAAAAAAATCTATAAATAGAATAATATTATAAATCTAACTTTTTCAGTTAATATCAATTAATTTTTTTAAAATGATTTTTATTTATCTTAAATTTTAATCATAAATTATAAATATTTAACTTAAATTTTATGCTTTAAATCCTTAAAAAAATTAGTTAATATTAATTAACTAAAAAAATAGGTTCCTATCTTTTTTCTTAAATAAATTTCTTGATATCGAAAATATTCTGAACAGGCTCGAGTGCTAAGTGACAAAACAAAATTAGTCTCGGCCAGAAACCATGGGCCCCATTGTCCCACTTGAAATCAAGCATGCAAAAAACTTAAAAAAATAAAAAATAAAAAATAAAAAAGCAAGAAAAAGTGGCTTATACGGCTATATGCGAAGCCAAAGTCGTGCGTTCACACAAGTTTCCCAAAGTTCACATCAGCATGTCCCAGTCCCTCTCATTCACGAACCCACTTCATTCATTATTCACAACCACCCCCACACCCTGCTTTTCATTTTATTAAACCCTCTCAAGTCTCAACCAAATACCTCCTGAAAATTTCTACACTATCATATCATACCACACTTGCTCTAAATTATTTCACAAACAAAACTATTGCAATCATCTTCCAACTAAATCATTTTTCTTATTTCTTTTATTTTTATGGCCGAAATTAAAAGTTTATTATTATTATTATTGTTATTGTTGTTGTTAATTAATCAATTAATTAAGGAAGCGTTGGGCGCGCAAGCTGAATTCAACGGTCACGAGTAACGAGGTTGCCACGTCATCCGAAAGGTCTTAACGCCTGATGACGTGGCATAAGACGGCGCCAAAAGTTACTTTTCAGTTTCAAAGAAAAACACTCACCGGATTTTCGGCGCCGTCACCGACATAGCCGGAGAATCCGCCGGTGAGGACGGTGGCGGAAAAAACGCCGCTGCCTCTCAAGTCGGCGGGCTTGACGTCGTCCCCGTTGGGAGATCCGTTGGATGCTTCGTCGAATCCGATCATCGTCCTCCACCATTCAAGATCCGACTCCGTCGCCGCCATCCTTTTGAGGTCGCCGAAGTCCGGGAACACCGCCGGCAGTGGCGGGGATTGAGGCGCAGCCAGAACTCCGGGCGGTAACTTCGCAGAGAGAGAGAGAGAGAGAGTGTGGAGAGGGAAAAGGGAATGAGTGAAGAAGCTGGAGGGGTATAAGTAGGAAAATGGAATTTGTTTAATTAATTAAAAATTAATTAAAAAATAGAAAAAGAAAGAAAATAAAGGTGAAATGGGCGGCAGATGATGTTAAAACGTACCAGAAAGTTAATGGCGATGTGAAATCACGAAAGTGACCCGATTCCTCACGTGTAATTACGTGTTGGACCCGTGAAAGTTCGTGCTTGTGTTTCGAAGAAAAAAAATATATTTATTTAATTAGATGCAATTAATTAATTAAATAGCCGATTTATTTCATTATTTTTATCTAATTTGTGTGCGGTATTGAAAATTCAAGCAACAGATTATGACTTATTGACTTATCAGATGTGCTAATGATTTGACACGTTGTTAATTGAGAATCACATGTGGCACCTCAAATTGAATTCTTGGGTGAACGGTTTCTACAAAAAGAATTATCCGATTTTTTTGATATTTTTTATAAATAAATAAATTAGTTTTATACTCATAAAAATAGTTTTTATGTTAAAATTATCTAAAGATTAATTATATTTATTCATATATAAATTTATCAGTATTATGAGATTTTATTAGCAAAAATGACATTTTTATTTTTCATAAATACAAAATTAATTTTATTCATTCATAAATAGATTTTTTAACATTTTAAATTTTTACGAATAAAATAATAATTTATTAATAAAAAAATGTTAATAGAGAGTTTAATCTTATGAAAATATTAAACATAGAGAAGAGTCTTGAGAATGATAAAAAAATTCTTCATTGCCATATTAAAAATATCAATTATAAATTAAATAAACTTTGAATTTATTCCCCAAAATATCAAAAACTATTTAGAAACTTTTTAATAACATCAACTAAAATAATAATATAAAATGCCAAAATAATAATAGGTGTAAGATTATGAAAATTATATTTCTATCATTATAAAAAATTATCAGTACAATGATCGATTTCGTGACTAAAAGAATTAAAGACTAATTTATTATTTTAATTGCTAAAATAGTCGCTAAATTGAAAAATAATAACCAATTTTAACGATCAATTTCATTCTAGTTGAAAAAAAATATTATTGGTCATCAAATTAATTGTTTTTAGTGATCATTTTCACACTGAAATTGGTCGTTGAATGAAATTTAACGATCGATTTAGCGGTCAACTTTTTTTTAATTCTAAAAATTTTATATTAGTCACTATTCTGATAATTTTTTGTATATATTATAAAATTTCTAATTTTAAAACAAATGCCCTTATAACAAAGATTTTATATTAATTAAATATCTATATAAATAATTTAATTTATTGCAATAAAACTAACATTTTTATATTATAATTTAACTTTTTTCTAATTTTAATAAAATCATTGATGTATTGTAAGTTACAAATAAAATGTAATAAGATCGAACAGTCCACTACTATACGAATATTTATAATTTTTTCTTAAAAGATTTTTAGGTTACATGTATAGTAACCAATGGTTGAAATTAACTGAATCTCAAATTTGATCGAGTAAGTTCATTTAGTATACAATTATGAGTTCAAGAAGAAACAAAACCTCTCTTATCTCTCTCACTTTTTTTTATGGTATAAATTTACAACAAAGGGAATAATTGAGTGCGAAATGGAATAGGATCCCCCCCTCATAAAAAAAATGTCCATTTCACAATGAATAATGATTATTGTTGATTGGCTTATTGAATAAATGGAAAATAATAGCCAAATTAAATACTATAGATCTTGATTTGATTTTAAATCTTTTATGTTATAATAATCACAACTAAACTTTGTTACCACTAATGTTCGTACATTTAGTTTAGATTTAATTATTCTGTTGATTTATATATAATTTTATTAAATTTATAATTAAATTTTTATATATATTTTTTAGTTAAATTTTTTTATTTTATAATTAGATTATTATTAATGTAAAAATATTAGAACTAATAGAATATATTTTCACAAATTAAAAGTACATATAATTAAGAATTTAATTAGATATTTGATTATATATTTTTTTAAAAAATTTATTTTATTAATTTAAATAGTTTTGACAAAAAAAATTAATTATAAAATTAAAAATAATATAAAAATTTAATTAAAAATTAAAGGTTGTAGAAGGTTTAGAGAATGGGGATTGAATCTATGACTTTCTTTTACTTTAATAAAATAAGCCTTTAGTTGCTGACTTTGACTTAGAATCTGTTTGAATTGTGCAGCGGGAACTTTATGAGACAATTTCGTTTTATCTCATAAATATCAGAAAACAGAACTCAGAGAAAGAAAAGAAGAATGACACCAGCATGTATCCTGATTCAGTTGCCTTATGCAATGTAACTTACATCCAGTCTCCACCACAACAGTGGTGGAATTTTTACTATAGTTAAAGTATTACATACACCAATTTACAGGATTGACATAATCTTTTCCCACTCAAATTCTATCATAACTTGACTTGGTTATGCTAATATCTAACTCTCCACTTTAAGTGCTAACCCAACTTAGAAAGGGGTACCTCACAGGTACAAGATACAAGACATATGAAACAACCTAAAGAAATTTGAAATCACTCTAAGCTTTTCATTCAAGTGTATCACTCAGCCTTTTGTCACTCTTTGGCTTTTTCTTAAGCTCTCTCTTTCAGCCTTTTACCACTCAAGAAATTACAGAAAGATATACATTAAAATGAAATTACAATCTGAAAAACATAAAGGAGATTGATGCTTCAACAGTCTCTGTTGCTATAAGATGAACCGGGTTGAGCAAACACTGATCAAGTTCTTCATCTTGGCAGAATGCTTCTTTTTCTAAATAGCACTGTCCAAAACATTAAACCTTCTCAAGAAGCTCTCAATGAAACTCAGAGTCTGGTTTTTTCTCCTTGTCTTCAAAAATTGAAAATCTTTTCTTTTGTATCTCTTTTCAAGTTGCTGAACTGCTTTCTTCCAAGTCAACTTCCTCGAGCTGTGTGCTTTTCCAAGC
Organism: Arachis ipaensis; assembly: GCF_059453495.1. NCBI lineage: Eukaryota > Viridiplantae > Streptophyta > Magnoliopsida > Fabales > Fabaceae > Arachis > Arachis ipaensis. The sequence goes on from NC_142435.1 coordinate 132,174,174, forward strand.
TTGTCATTTCACTTTCTTCAATTAACCCCCAAATTAGGGATTTCAAGGCTAGTTCTTTTTACTTGACCGAAGACATTTGAGTAGCAAAGAGAAAGTTGTTCAGTGGTAAACCCAAATCCGAACCATTAATAATATGCTTTTGCTCCAAGAAACTTTGTGAACCATTGATTTACAGCAGCAGAGATCAAAGACTTCTTTCTTCATTTAACCAAAAATGATATCGCAGAAAGTTGGAGAAGGAGTGAAGAAATTAACATGCATGCAAATGGAAATAAATCACCTTTATCTTCTGACTTAGCTTACTGTGGTTTGATTTCGATGATTAGACACTTGCTTTTTTTGATTAAGCTTTCTCTTTCTTTCTTCTTTGATGAAATGAGCAAGTGCAACGAAGTTCTCTCTCTCTCTCTCTCTCTCTCTCTCTCTCTCTCTCTCTTTCTCTCTCTCTCTCTCTCTCTCTCTCTCTCTCTCTCTTTTTTACTGAAGCAAACATGTGAACTTTGACTTTGGAGATCTTCAGCTTTACATTATTTTCTATGGGCTTCGTTGGTTAGAAAGACCCACCAGCAATGTTTTTGTTTCCTTATATTTGGGCTATTGCAACTTTGATTTAGGCCTGCATTACTTAAACAAATACAATCAAAACTAATTGGGTGATTAACCCAATAAAAGTAATGTTTGTCATCATCAATTAAGTTAGTTAAATTCTTAACTCAACAAAAATTTATAAAAATTTAATTATAAATAAATTTAATAAAACTATAGATACTAACAAAATAATTAAATCTTTAATTTATTGATTGTTCTAACCACTTTGATTTTGATTGGCTAATGGAGGTTAATAGTCAAAATCGTCCTTGGAAGATCACCCGATCTTCATTTTGGTCTCCGAAAGATAAAATCAATCAAAGTAATCCCGAAAAATAACTGCGTTGATCAAGTTCGTCCTTCCTCATCTGAGTGGCTAACATGACTAACGTTCGCTGACTTGGGAACGTTAACTGACAACATAGTAATTCAAAAAATGACATACCTTTGTTTTTTTTGCCCCCAAGTCGTGATACGGCGTTGTTTTATCTCTAGAATGGATATTCAAACGTTTCTCCCCATCACCACTCCTCGATTTCTTCCCTTAAAAGTGCAATCCAAAACTTCCTCTTCTTCGACGAGCACCGTCTGTCCCTCGCTGCTCTTGGCCTTACCATCGCCGCCATCATCCCTCTCAGCCTCATCAACTTCCCTCAACCTCGCTGTTCGCCACTTCCGCTACTTCACCATTCCCGCTCGACGACGTTCCACCCGTAATCGCGGGCGCTGTCTGCTTCCTCGGCCTCAGGCTCCACGGCTTCTGCACTGCCTCCTCCACCTTGGCTACTTTATCTATCTCTACGTCATTTTGCTTCGCCTCCTCCTCTCCGGCATCATGCTCGTTATTGGTGTTGCTGATGTAGTTATGAAGTGGAGGAGTGTAATTTTTGTTTTGGTTTTGGTTGTGGCTATTGCTGTGGTGGTTGGAAGGGGAAACAACATAGCAATTGGTCCTCGGTGGTCGCGATCCGACACGTGGTAGGCGGTTATTATCGGAGTTAGAGTCATGCTTGTGATTGAAAATAGGGCGGCGAAAGCGGTGGCGGTGGTAGTTGTTGTTGGAGGTGGTTGCCAGGGGCGGAGGCAAGTGTTGGACAAGGGGGGCAATGCCCCCACCCCAAATTAAAAATTTTAATGTATAAAGGTCATTAATTTTTATATTAGCCCCCTTAATTTTAATTTTTTCTTCTTCTAGAATTATATTTTTATGTTGGCCCCCTCCTAAGAATTACTCTAGCTCTGCCCCTGGTGGTTGCGTGGTGGCTCTTAGTAGTGCTGGTACCTCCCTATTTTAGAAACGGTAAAGTGAAGTTGTGAAGAGGCTAAGATTTCAACGGTGCTGTAGCCATTCACACATTTTCTCTTCTTTGTTTCGTCAATGAAGAAGAAGAACAACAAATTTTGGTTAAAACTTGAAACGTTATCGTATAGAAGGTGAAAAAGTGAAAAATTCTAGTGTAAGAGAGAAAAATTGAATGAGGGATGATTATAGAAGATGATGATGAATTTGGGATTAGAATTCAAACATTGGAATTAATTTGACCTAATTTAACAAACTTATCTGCTCAGCATCATCAACATAGCTAAAGTTTGGAGTATGCCACGCTATTAGTTAATACTGAGATAACGGAAAGACGAACTTAACTAACACGATTTTTTTCAGAGACTATTTTAATTAATTTTATTTTTTGGAGACCAAAATGAAGATCGAATGATCTTTCAAAGACGATTTTGATCATTAGTGATGAAAGAATTTCATTCAAACTCAACAAAAACTCATTATTGTAGTAGACTAATAGTTGCTTTATTCACAACAGAATAGCAGAAAAATGAAAGGCAAATATATACTAATATACAGGTAGAGTAGTTAGGATAAATATATTATTAGTATCAGTTTAAATAAAGGTTATATATCGTGGATTATTTTTATAAAAGTTTATATTAATTTAAAATGATTTGAAATGTTTTTTTATAGATTAAACTTTACGATAATATACAAATTAAATTTAAAAGATATAAATTGATAGATTATAGTCATATTTTGTTGTTCACTTTTTTTATAAACTTAGGTACAAATTAAATTATTTTTATGATATGTTATTATATAAATCAACTGTTGGATCAATAAAAATTAGGTTTAATTACGAATAAATGACCATTTGTATCCATAACAGATGAAAACGTTGACATATATATCCACATTAGATCGAAACTAAACTTGTATCCACATAAGATGCCCTCCGTGTGACAAAAGTACCCTGTCTTTAGAGAGTTGGAGTGCCACGTAGGGTACTTTTGTCATACGGAAAGCATCTTATGTGGGTACAAGTTTAGTTTCGATCTAGTATGGATACATATATCAGCGTTTTCGTCTTTTATGAGTACAAATGATCATTTATTCTTTAATTACTCTACAGGTCCCTATAGTTTTACCGAATTTTCAATTAGGTCCCTATACTTTTTTTCTTTTCAATTGGGTCCCTGTACCTTATTTTTTTTCAATTAAGTCCCTGTTAACGTTTGACGTTAAAAAAAATGTTAGTGAGCTGTGGAATGACTTATTTACCCCTGTCTTCTCCCTATAAACACTCTCGTTGAAGTATCTGAGGGTTCTCTTCTTCTCCCTTTTCCATTTTCAGTTTTCATATTCTCCAAACTTATGGCTCATAGTCAAGGAACCTCATTCATTCTCTCTTCCGGAAGTTGTGTTTCCAGGAGCTTGAACTCGAAGGAAAGAAGACACCTGTGTTTCTGTGGAGAGGCAGTAACCGTCCGCCGTTTCTTAGCCGTTTCCGACCATGGTAGGAGGTATGTTACTTGTGGGAAGATACCAAAATGCAACTTTTTTGAGTGGATTGATGATTTTGATTGGATTGAGGTTGATGACGGTGCAAAAAATAGGTGGCCAAAGGAAAAGGAAAGGCGGGTTCACTGTTTTTGTGGTGACACTCTGAGTCTTCAAATTTCAGGAACAACAAAGAATCCTAATAGAAGATTTATTTCTTACCCTAACAGAAGATGCAAATTTTTTGAGTGGGTTGATGAAGTTGGTGCAAGAAGTAACGTGTCTGCTGCTGCTGTTGGAGTTGTTGGAACACAAAATTCTGCTAAGTTGGAAGCTGAAATGTGGAAATTAGATGCACAAGAAAGAAAGATAGAGAGGCTAAACGTGGAGATGGAGAGATTAATTGTTGAAGCCAGAGAAATAGATGCTTGTGTGGGCAGATTATGTGATGAGTTGAATATTCTCCAAGAACAAGTTGGGAGGTTGGATGACAATATGAAAATTCAATGTAAAATAGAATATATGCTATTTATGTTTTTTCTAGTCTTAATAATTAGAATGTGGTTTGCAAGAGTTTAGAGTTATCTGTGCTATGAAGTTGTAATGTAAGAGATTCTATGGCTTCAATCCAATTAAAGTTAATTATGTTTAGTTTGAATCAATTTTGCACTTTGATGTATTTTGTGTGTATAATAAATGATAGTTAGGAAGCAACTTTATCAATGTGAATATTTAAATTTTCACAATTGACAACAACTTGCAGCAAGAAGTGGCCAGAAAATATGCTACATATATTTTCATTAAGTAAGTGTTCCTGTAAACCATATTTACACAAAATATCAAAACATAAGTGGTCATATAATATGCCACATACCTAATCCAAAATAAAGATCCAAGAAGTGCAACAATTAAAAGTGGTCCAACTTGATTACAAAATATCAAAATAGTGGTCCTATCCACATAATAAACAGTGGCCACATAGACACAATTCATCACAAGATATACTATTTAATAGCAACTCCAACAACCCTAACTATAAATTTAAAGAGACTTCAGTCATCACTTAGGTCTATATGTAGACTAGGTGTCCCTTTTTTCTTCCTCACTTTTAACTTCAGCCGCCCACTTCTCCTCACACCAAACACCTTTGTCTTTGGTAAAGGTTGAGAAGATGCTCTAGGTGCTTGGTGAGATTTTACACTTGCCACAACTAGGAGAGGCTGGGAGGCTAGCCCTTCAAGAGGTAAGGTTTGTTGTGAGGTGGCTGTGGTTGGAGCCACTACACCCGTGGATGTGGTTAGAGCCTGAGAAGCTGAAGTTGCAAGTATGGGAGGTGGTTGAGTGGAGGCAACAACAGTAGGTGTGGTGGGTAGCTGTTGTGAAGATGCAGGTGTGGTGGGGAGTGGTTGTGAAGATGCAGCTCTACCCCTTCCCCTGCCCCTTCCTCTTCCCTTGCCTACCCCTGTTTGCCTTATTCGCTCAGATCTGCGGATATTCTCACCGGATCTGTTGTCGGCAGCAGGATCGGTGTCAACAGCAGCTGCAGGATCAGTAGCAGTAGTAGCAGCAGGCGCAGTAGTAGGCACAGTGTCAACAGCATTCGGATCTTCTCCGTTGGCGGCAGCAGCAACACCAGATTCTGAAATTAGGTAAACACCAGATTGCAACATGAATATTCAGCTTTTTTTTCAATCAATTTATAATCTATTTACAATTTATTTATAACACAACATAATCAATTTATAATCATCTTATAGTCTATTTATAAGGCAGCATAATCTGTTTACAATCCAAATCAATTCACAACAATTTACAACACAGCATAATATATTTTCATACACCATACGTTATACTAATCACAACCTAATCCACTAAACACCTCAAATACCCTATAATTTTGAATTTAAAAGAGCAAAACAACAGTTTGTAGATTCAGATTTGCATAATACCTGACACTATTGGATTGGGACAATGCCTTCTATTATGTCCATATTGGCCGCAGTTGCTACATGTAACAGATGAACCCGTCCTCTTAAGCTTTGTCTGAGAACAGTTCTCATCAGGTTCTCTGATCCTCACCATCCGTGGTCTTCCTGGCTTCACCCTAAAGATGGGAGGTATGATGGTGTCACACTCAACTTTCGGCCACATATTTTCTCCATTGATTGGAGAAACTAAGTTACCATAAGTTGCAACATAGGCTGCTGGGCTATAGAAGTTGCTGCAATAATCTTCTGGACTGTCCCCTTTCTCCAATAAAAGGTTTATAAACTAACCCCAACTGTCTCTAGTCTCAGCCTCTATAGCAGCAACATCAATTGGAAAATAGTTATCGTTCGGATCTCTTCCAATAGCCACCAACAGTTGTTGACCATGATCACCCTTCAAGTGGCAGCCATCTACTCCTATGATAGGCCTGCAACCAGCCAAAAGCCTTGCTTGACAGAATCTATACACATGTATATCCTCATAAATCTTGGCTGGTGTCTAATTGAAGGCCTTTCAACCAAAATCTGAGTAGTAGACCCGGGATTTGTCTTCATAATCTCTGCACAGTAATCTCCGAGCTTGCCATATTGTAGAATAGCCCTGCCATGTACTTCTTTCCTCGCCTTTCTCCTCGCCCAATAAGCCTTTGTGACTGAAATATTAGCCATGTATTTATCCTGAATGGTTTGAATTACTGTTGCAATCTTCATCTCCTCCCCCCTACTAATATTGGTAACAATCTTCTGAGACACCCAACTACTTGATGCAAGCCTACTGCTGTAATCTCGTCCACAAGAGTGCTTTCTGTTAAGGGTCTTCAGCCGAAAGCAATTGGAACCACCAACTTTGGATGCAAACGCCATCCACCTACATTTCCCTTTCTTTCCTCTACAGCCCACTCTACATCTAACCTTATCATTCTTGATATACCTAATATCCCTTCCATTCAACATAGCATGCTCCCTAATAGCATCCTTAAACTGACCAAGTGACTTGAACTCCAACCCCACCTTAAACATATATTCCCTACTCATCTCAGCCTCATTGTATTTAGGATATATTCTCTTCTTAATCATATCGTCTGAATCCTCATAGCTATCAATATCTTCAGTTTCATAACCCTCGGAAATCTCTCCAACTTCAACATCATCCCTAACGGTGGCGTCATTCACAGCAGCATCAACACCAACAGTTTGAGCATTGTCATGTTCATTTAAAGGGCCATCAAACCCCCCAAAGCGTTTCCAACTCCACCATCATTTCCATCTTCAACATCAAACCCAAAATGATCCTCGTGGTCTCCATCATCTGCACTGTCATCAAATCTATCCTCCTCACTAGACGCTTTTGATTCACATTCAATCTCTACTTCTACGAAACCACTCTTATTGTACTCAGCTTCACTTGGCACATAGTCCTTATCATTCGAACATATCTCAATACCATTACCTTACCTACATCCATCAACAACATACACCGAGCAATGTTTAACAGTTTGCGATACTAATAACTTACCCATTCTCATGGCATCTCCATCACTCATCAACTCTCTGAGACCCGAGCTCAATTGACAGCCTGGTTCACAGTACCAGATCCTGGCATACCATTTCTACCCTAACTTTTGTAACTCACTAACTATTTCTTGCAAACTCCATTCATCGAGATCATAATGCATATCTTCCAACACCTTTCCCCCCAAATATTCTAGCCCGTTCCCTAAATCATGAAACTTGCCACCATGGTGTATGTCTATGGTAAAATCTGAGTCTCCCATCACTACAGGTATTAAAAACAGAAACATAATCCATTTAAAGCAACATCATCATAGCCACAACAATCAACATTCAAGAATAAACAAAATTCATCATCCCATGCCATAGTAGTTCCATTCAATCACATAATTTGAAAAAAAGGTTCAGACTTTCATAATTTGAAACAATCAGCATACATCACACTTTCACAAATCTTCCATTGAAAGCAAAATTCATTTAATAAAAATAGAAGCAGAATCCATTTAAAGCACCACCATCACAGTAACAACAGTCAAACAATGCCATATTTTTTTTGAAAAAAAAAACATAAATATCAACTTTTAATACTGAAAAAATTAGGCTTTTTTCTTTGTCACTTACTTGCAGAAACTTCGACTACAGGGAGATGGAGCAGAGGCATGGTCGGAGGCTCGGCAAGGTGCAGCACGGTGACTCCAGGCGAGGGCCTTCACCACGACGGAACGAAGATGCCTTGGCCGGACAAACCCGTGGAGAAGACCTCTGACAACAACAACGCACAAGGACCCAGCACAGAGAGAAGGCAACGGAGGGCACACCAGCAACCGTCCGTTACAGTCGATGGCAGAGACACACGCCGTCGACGGAGGCAGGAGACGGAGAAGACGAGAGAAACTTAGGGTTTCTTTTTTTCTTAGGAATGAAATGCGAGGGGTTATTTGGGTATTAGGAAAAAATTTAAATTAGTTCACCAAGCCTCTACAGCTAATTGCCAAAAATATTCTTTTTTTATCAAGAATATTCTGTTATCTCAAATGTTACACTAACGGCAGGGACTTAATTAAAAAAAAAAGGTACAAGGACCCAATTGAAAAGAAAAAAAGTATAGGGACCTAATTGAAAATTCGATGAAACTATAGGGACCTGCAGAATAATTAAACCTAAAAATTAATTTAAATAAAGAAATATGAAACATGCATGTAACTTTGTTTAAAATGGAACCCGTGTAATTTGATCCATAGTTTATAACATGCATCTCCACATGCTTCTACTCTAGAATATAACTTGCGAAAATCCTTTAACTAATCATCATCATTAATTTTTATTTATTTATTTATTTATTTATTATTATTATTATTATTATTATTATTATTATGTGATAATAAACTACAAAAGAATACTCTTTTATTGTTAAATTTACATCCAATTTTATATATAAATCCGATGGTTAATAATTTTATCATCGAATTTACTGTGCGATAAAAAGAAAAAAGGAAAAGAGTTTACCATGAAATTAAACTAATTTTACCAATATTTACAAAAAGAAAAAATGAAAAGAGTTTATCATGGTGGGGTGTCTCCCACCTAACACTTTTGTTTATTGTCCTTAAGTTGGACTTATGGGGAGCTCTTCATCAAGGTGGCTTGTGCTTGAATCCATCCTTAAACATCCACCAATGCTTGAATCTCCAATAAGCTCCATCATTCAAAGTTAATAACTCCAAGCTTTGATGGAGTTCTTCACAAACCATGAGCTCCCAAAATTGATCCTCCTCTTATAAACCGGGATCCCACACTTTGTTTTGACACCCGTTTTCAAGTTGATCATCATAATTTCCTTCGGGTGGCAAGCAAGCCGAATTCTCACTAAGGCACCAAACTACCCTCCTAGACCCATCTAATTGAGCACTACACCAATCCATACTCCTAAATTTTAAGCTTCCAACCATGATGAGCCTAGATTTACACCGCCAACCACTAAACATCCTCCTTTTACGCTTAATTCCACAAAGCTCCCTAAGTTGGCCATCCATTTCAAGCAAGCCAAATTCAAGTGGGATAATAAAGCTAAGAGTTAGAAGTTTTACCCACTCAAATGAAGGATTAGATGACAACTTAAGTAGAGGAGTTCCCAACGGTCTTGATAAAGCACGTTCCACTCCCGCCCATCCTCTTCTAGAGGCTTCTACCACTTGGCAAGGTTCTTCAAGCTCTATCTCTTGCCAAGCTTCCTCAAGTTCACATTCTTCTTCACCAATTTCTTCAAGCTCTTTCCCACCACTCAAATCATAAATAGGAAGTTTAGTGAATCTACCTCATCATCAATTCCAAGTTCAATGGGGAAGGATTTCTCAAACTCAAAAGGATCATATGTTGATGCGAATCATCATAGATAGGAGAACTTGATGCTTGCCATACTTCTTCCAATTCTTCATTTACAGCAAGCCTTGGAGGTTGTGCACTATCCTCCTTGACATCAACTTCAAACTCCATGGAAGAAGGCTCTTCAACTTGAGATTCCTCTTTGCACCCAACATCTCCTAAATCTTCAACCACTACTTCTTCTTGTTCAATAATCTCTACATCCTCCTCTTGTTGCACTTCTTACTTCAACTCCTCCTCTTTCCCTTGAAGTTCTAAATTCTCCTTCTCATTGTGCTCCTCAATTAATCCTCCACATTTAGCAATAAGGGTGTCTTGGATAGTTGTGCACAAAGAGGCCATTTGGTTCATCACTTCGGTTAAGTTAGCCAACACCTCTCCTTGCTTTTGGCAATGAATTAGAAGTTCTTGTTGTTCTTGCCATAGGGGTTGGAGAGATTGGTCCATTGAAGGTGGTGGTGGAAGAGAGGGTTCATTATTTGAGGTAAAGGTATTGTAGTTGGAAGGTGGTTCATATTGGTGAAAATCTTGAAGTGGTGTATAAGAAATTTGTGGTTCACGGGAGTATTGGTATTGGGAATGTGGTGGTTCTAGGTATGGTTCATATGGTGGTTGGTATGGTGGATATGGTTTAGGATCATATGGAGGTGAATGGTGGTATGAGGCTTGTGAGCATGATTGACAACAATATTGAGGGTTTGGTTCATAATTATGTACATTGTGGTGGTGGATTGTAGCCATGAGAGATTGAAGGAGGTTGTTGCCATGAAGGTTAACTATAAACATGTGGCTCCTCCCTAATTTGATATCCATTCCCACAATATGGTTCCTCATTGAGGCTTTCATTTCCTACAACATAATTGTAACCAAAGTCATAGCCAAAGTGATGAGAATTCATTGTGAAAATAGAAAATAAAAACAAAACTAATAAGAAACAAAGAAAGACAAAGTCCTACAACTAGAAAAACTAGCAAACCAACTAAAAATCAAGATATTTACAATATTAACATATGTACAATAACCATAACAAGCACACATTGCAACTCCCTAGCAACGGCGCCAAAAACTTGAAAGAACATAACCGTCGGCTAAGAATTTCTTCTCGGTTAGAGGAAATAACTTCGTTGCAAGTATAGTTCCCAACCGACAAGCAATGCTCAATCAAAGTTTTAATGATTGGTTATCACAAGTACAAACCCCAATAAGAATTAACCGAAGTATTTAAACCTCGGGTCATCTCACAAGGAATTGCAATGAAGTGATCAATTATTGGCTATGAAGAAACAAGGGGGTTTGATTTGATAAAAAGGGAAAGAAAATAAATGGCAAGAAAATAAAGGTAACAACTAAAAAAAGCAATTAATAAAGAAAGACATTCATGGCAAGGATTGAGAATATAGACTTTCTATCCTAGTCATACAATGATTAACAAGAATTCATCATATTTAGTCATCTCCAACATGGAAAAAGGTACAATGTTAACTTCACACAAGAGAAAGTCAAATAAGACTAGTTAATCATATCACAATAATTAACAAGAGTTTATCCTATTTAGTCATCTCCAACATGGAAGAAGGTACAATATTAACTTCACACGAGAGAACGTCAAATAAGACTAGTTAATCTCAATCCAAAAGTCCTAATCAACTCACTAATTGAATTAGAAAAAGATTAGCATCAATGAAAACAATATTAACCAACAACTCTAGATCGCCAACATAGGTTGGATTTTCATGACTCAAGATTGCCTAATTCCTCTTTCCAAGCCAAGAATGCTCAAAGATATACTCTAAATCCCAACCAAGCATTTTGTCAAACACTTGAAAGGCATAAAAAGAAAGCATAATAAATTACAAGAAAAGATAAATTCTACAACTACCAATTGCAAGGAATCAACAATAAACAAAGCAATTAACCATAAAAACATAAAAGAAACATCAATTGCATTAAAGAAAAGCCAAATCTAACAAGAGTTCATAAACATAAAAGAGAGCAAATAAGAAATTAACAAGAGGAAACTAGAGAATTAAACTACTAGAGCATGAAAATGTAAAAGAAACAAGATGAAAGCAAGAAATTAAACCTAGATCTAAGATGCAAAATAATCCTAAGAACCCTAATTCTAGAGAGAAGAGGAAGCTTCTCTCTCTAGAAAACTAAACTACATGATGCTAACCTACAACTAATTGCTCCCCCTTTGTCCAATCTTCAATTCTGCATGAAATAGCCTCAGGAATGAGTTGGATTTGGGCCTGGAAAGCTCAAAAATCACCCCCAGCGTTTTCACTTTAATGAGGTCACGTGCCTGTTGTGTCGCGTACGCATGGGTTACGCGTACGCGTCGCCTGGCGACCTCATCTTCACACGTGCGCGTCATGCCACGCGTGCGCGTCGATGTATGCACTCCAAATCCTTGTTTTTCCATGAAGTCTCCACCTTGCATGCTTTTCTCTTCACTTCTTCCATCCAATACTTGCCTTATGAACCTGAAATCACTCAACAAACACATCAAGGCATCGAATGGAATTAAAGTGAATTAAAATTAGCAATTTAAAGGCCTAAAAAGTATGTTTTCACACTTAAGTACAAAATTAGGGAGAATTACAAAACCATGCTATTTTATTGAATAAATGTGAGATAAGTTGATAAAATCCCCTAAATTAAGCACAAGATAAACCATAAAATTGGGGTTTATCAAGGTGCCATCCCTTTGCTGCAGCAATAGCCAAAATTCCCTCAAGGTAGTCATTTTGACTACAAGGCTGAAAGTATCACTATAATCAACTTCTTGCACTTGCGTGAAGCCCTTCGCCACTAAACGGGCTTTATGTCGTTCAATAGAGCCGTCCAGGTTGAATTTGACTTGAAATACCCACTTACAACCAACAAACTTTTTTCCATGTGGGAGTTCAGTTAGTTGCCATGTTTGATTTTAATCTAGAGTCTTGAGTTCTGCTTGAATAGCCTCTCTCCAATAAGGATAAGCAGCAGCCTTCTCATAGATACTAGGTTTTGAATTTGATAAAATGGTGAGGGAAAAAGCTTTGTACTTTGTATTCAGTTTCTCATAGGATAAGTGATGTGAGATAGGATATAAACTTGATGATTCATAACTGCTGGCAGTGTCAGTTATCATACAGTGATAGTCCTTCAAATAGGTGGGAGATTTCCTATTTCTCAAGGATCTTCTGGCAATGCTATCATGAGAATGCATGATATCATAATGGTGCATGTGGTTTGTATTTTGTGATGCAGAGGGTAATTGTGGTGCTATGATGGTGATGTCTGAATTGAAATTGGAATGCGCAGGAGATGAATGCAATTCATTATGCAAAGTGAATGTGTCAGGAATGTGAGTATTCATTGAATCCTTATGCAAAGGATGCATGCCAATGTGTGAATTGGATGAGGTGGCAGCATTATGAATGTCTATAGAATGATGATTGTGAAGTGAGGGCTGCATGATATATGAGTCATAATTAAAAATGTCAATATTGTTTATGGGATATACTGATGTGGTACTATTTGGACCTAAATTGTGTGGCATTTATGAAGTTTAATTATGAGTTGAAAAGGGGAAATAATTTTCATAAAATGAGCCTTTCGAGAGACAAAAATATTTTTAGATTGCATGTCTATGTGGCCCGAAAGCCTTTGGTTCCATCCTTGAACCCCAAGAAGGTTGCTTTTCAAGATCTCGGATCCAATTTGGACCTTGAGGCTGTAAGAGTAGAGGCAAAGGCTACGCAGTCAAAAACCTTCAAATTCAATATATCAGGAAGCTTATTGTGCAGAATTTTATAAGAACTAACATCATTGAGAGTGTTGCTGGACAATCTATTAATTAGGTGAACAACATGAGCCACAACAAATTGCCAAAAGCAATGTGAAACATTTGATTGAAAAGGTAAGACTCTAGTGACACCTAATATATGCTGATGTTTCCTCTCTACAATCTCATTTTGCTCTGAAGTTTCTACACAAGAGGTTTGATGGATAATGCCACTAGTTGCAAAATAGGATTTGAGAGTAAACTCAGGCTCATTGTTGATTCTAATGCATTTCGCTTGTTTATCAAATTGCACGTTTACAAAATTAACAAAATTTTGAACTAAGTGAGAAGCTTCTGATTTAGTTTTCGTAAAAAAAAAAAAATTCATGTAAATATGCTTTTTTCATCTACCGCAGTTAAAAAATATCGATGTTCTTTTTCAATGAAATGGATATAGGACCCAAAATATCCATAAAAACCAAATCAAAACATTCATAAATTTCAGTCAAGCTGTAATCAAAACTTAATTTCTTTTGCTTGGCCAAGTGACAATAGTCACAAGGCACAATATTATCATTACAATCGATAAAGGAGCAGTTTTTTTTCATGATGCTCAATTTATGCAATGATAAATGACCTAATCTAAGATGCCAGATATTATTGATGCTTGAAGGAGTGTGAACTTGGTTCATTGCTGCCAATAAAGAAGCCTGGTCAAAAACAGATTTAAAAATTCTAGGTTGACTATTCATTGTATATAACCATTCTCCACATTTAACTATGCCAATCATCTTCAATGTGAATTGATTATGTATCTCACAATGCTCATCATCTATTAATAACTGACAGTTTAAATTTGAGGTCAATTTTTTGAAACCAAAATCAATTTAAAATCAAAAGAGGGGATGTATAAAACATTTGTCAAATAGAATCGGTTAGAAAATTCAATGGTACCAACAATAGTGCTTGTTGTTTTGTTACCATTGAGTAGTTGTATTGGTTCTATTTATTAAAAAGTTTTGAAATCATTTATATTAAAAGTGACATAATCAGTGGCACCCGAGTCAATGACACAGAGTGCAGATTTTGGTTTGACAAAAACTCATAATTTTTGTACTAAAGTGCAAAAAAATGATTTTACCTTGAGCTAAGGTCTGAATTGAATTGGTCAGAACTTGATTTGTACCCTGAGATGGATGTTGAACTCCCTTTTCTTTGAGAAGGTCTAGCAAGGCCAACCTTTGCTCTGGAGTAAATTCAAGGCTGTGCACTTCACTGTTCTCTTGATGACAGTTGGATTGTGATTGTTGTTCACTAAAATGCTCACCATTTTCTTTAGTGAATAAGGTGCCCCCTCCCGCTGCATTGGAGCGAGTTTACGAGCTAATAAGGGGCTGATGAAAAGCCAGCCACTTTTTAGTAGTAGGTTTTAGCTTGCCACTTTCTTAGTAAGATAGGTGATTAACGCCCTATACAAGGTGCTTGCTGCTAGCCCGGCCCCTATCTTTAATCTTAAGTAAAGTGAAGTGGGGCCAGGAGGGTCTCTTAATATCTTCTTTTTTCTTCTCATCAGAATTTTTTCACAAAGATTTGCCATGGTAAGGAAGAAGGGGGAACAAGCACACTGCCTTTGGAAGCGTTTGCCGGTAACCAAAGTGTCACGACATAAAAAAAAGGGTCTTTTCATTTTAGGTTATGAAAGTGATTGTAACTGGAAAGCTGCTTTATAATAATTTGTGATAGTATTGTACTGCTGTTTTGGTTTCAAATTTGGGAGAAATTCATCCTTCGTGTAGCACACATCTTCGGTGTGTCTTTGCTTCCCACAATACGAGCACATCATTTTAGTTCCCCTCCCTTGACCTCCATGTGCAGCTCTTCCACGCCTTCTTCCTTTGCCTCTGCTGGCTAAGGAATCTTGAATGGTAGCGAGCCTCTGTCGTGACTTTAGTTGAACAACTACCTCGAGCAATCCATACTTGTCAGTTGCCTCTCCTGCTGTGTAAGCATCGAAAACAACTTGTTCACACTGGGTAGGGGACTATTACCATGATTTGGGATCTTACAGTCGAATATTGCTTGTTCAGGCCTCTCAAGAGCCTCATTATTTGGTCTTCATATCTGTGCATTCGCATTATGGCCAGTCCACAAGAGCATTCTTCAGTGCACATCACAAATTAGGTACATGTCTAAAATTATTCAGCTCTTCCCCAATCTGCTTTGATTTTGTGAAATAGCTCATAATGTTCAAATCTTCTTGCTTAATTGCAAACAATTCTTCTTGCAATTTAGCAACTCTAAACCGATCACCTTGCTAGTATTTATGTCTTAGGTCTTTCCACAAATCAGCAGCTATGTTACTTCATATCACACTCTCTAAAATTTCAGAACTAAGGGATATGTTGATCCATGAAACAATGTATTCTTGCATCTCTCCCATGCATCAAAGTTAGCATCACCTTTATCAGGCCTTTTGATTGTTCCATCAATAAACCTCAGCATATTTTTGGACCTAAGAACTAGTGTCATCGCACGAATCTAGCTTCCATAGTTACGAGGAGTAAGAATGATTGGTGTAATTGGCGTACCTGGATTTTTTCCAAGGTGTATGAAATAGGGACTCGAAGGATCTTGCATCGAGTTCATGTTGCTTTGTGACATTTGCAACCGAAGACTTAAGAGATGATTCAAAAGATGCGCCAATACGTTCACATCCATTTGCATTGCGCCGCTCGAGTTGTGTGAGCCATCCTCTAGAGTCGGATTATTTACCATTCGAGGTTCTATCATGATTGTAAATCAATGAATCTTGCAAAAACAGATTCAAATCTTCTTTCCTGACTCTTGTTGATCGGAACACTTGCTGCACCAATTAAGAAGTCAGTGAAACAAGCTCTCATCAAACTTTATCGTGCGAGTTTCAGAGAAGAGGCGTTAGAGATGTACGCGGATCGGATCGGATCGGATATGACTGAAAATTCGATCCGATCCGCACAATCCCCATCGAATCGGATATCGGGTATATCCGCATAATTGAACCTTCTCTTTTTAATCATATTTCTATGTAAAAAATTCAATAAAAATATTTCTTTCACACTTTTAAACCTATTATTCATAAAATATTTTTAATCAAACATTTTCTAAATAACAAAAATAAAATAATACAATATAAGAATAATAACTACTAACTAAAACATACAAACAAGTAAATATAAAGGGTGCGAATCTACGGATCCATGGATCGGATACGCGAATGCAGAGCAGATATCCGCGATCCGATCCTTAAAGGGTGCGGATTGGATCCTATCCGATCCGATCAGTTTGCGGATTAGATCGGATCCGCAATTTTTAGATCTTGGTTAGTGGATTTAGGTCTGGTTCTTGCTGCTAATGCTGTCTGGAATGGCTGATTCTCAATTGTTTTGTTGAAGTGATGATGATGTTGATATTCTTTTGTTAATTTATATATTGCTGTTGTGTTAATTTTTCTTATTACTACCTGATTCATATGAATTTATTGTTCTTCATGCTTGTTTGAAATATCTTGGATTCATATGAGTTGATTTTACTGTTTGTTTCTATCCGGGAACGTTCAATTTACTATCGGGATGCTACTAAATTTTTCGGAAATTTTTATGACATTAGGTTCCCATTTGTGAACTGAATTTGGTGCTTTTATTAACTTTGGCCCCATTTTGTTATTGCCAACTCGAATCCATACTTTGGCTGGCTAGCATTTCGGCATCTTTTTTTTAGTTCCCTTTAATTGAATTTGTGATTGTTGACATCAAGGAACTATTTGACGGATTTCTGTGTCAAATAGAACCTTGATTAACCAAGTCATTTTGAACCTCTTCAGTGTTTTTAATTCTTCAAGTTAGGTAAAAAAAATTTCTTCTTCATTGGTCCTTTTCCATTCAAATTTTTCCTTGACCATTGAAGTGACTTTCATAAATTTCCTATTTGACCTAATCTTGTTCATCTTTGTTTGAGGTTCTTTTAAAGTTTTAAATATTGGTGCGGTTTCACTTTTATAACCGTTTGATAGAGTTTCAGTTTTCAATCAACTTTGGGTTACATTAAGTGCATGCTCAATCTTTTTTCACACTAACTTTTACAATCTCTTTGTGTGCTTATGTTGCATTGCATATTTCATTATCCATGACTTGCATTACAATTCATGAATGTGAGTATGCTTGTTTCCTAAACTTTTTGAACTTCTCTTGGTTAAGTTCAATAATTGTCATTATCAATATCAATGACTAATTACTAATTTGACAATCAAAATGTGCAACATGATATTATTTAATTGCATTAAAATTGAAATTGAAATATTAAAATTGAAATTAAAATATACCTATATTATGTATCATATATTACTATCTAATTTAATAATCAAATGTGTCACATGACACTCTTTTATTAAAATTGAGAGAAAATTTTTTTTTCAAAATTAATAAACTTCCTTCCTAAATTCTCTCATCTACCTCTCTTCATTTTTTTATTTCTTTCTACTATTTTTACTCTATATATAATTTATATTTTATATTAGTAATTTGACAAATCAAAATATGTCATCCGAAATTTTTTTATAATTAAAATAAAATTTTTTCTTTCAAAATTAACAAACTTTCACTCTCACTCTCATTCTTCATCTTTATCTTTCTCTCTCTTTTCTCTCATTCTCTATTTTTTCTATCTTTCTCTTCTACAGAAAGCAAAATTAACAAAATAATATAATTTAAATAAAAAATATTATTATTATTCTTATTATATACATAATTTTTTATTTAGTTTTAAATTTTCACCGCTTATCTTTCTAATCTATATTTTTATTTCTCTTTTTTTAAATATTTATTGCATATAATTTAGAGAGAATATTAATGTTATAATTAAAACTTAGAATCAAGATTCAATTATTTAAAAAAATTAATTTTGAGTTAATTTTATAACTATTAGTATAATTTTTTTATGCTAATATCTAATTATATTTTTATATACACAAGAAAAATATTATTTTTAAATAGTAAGTATAAAAATTAATTATTTTTATTTGTGCAACAGACTTAACAGTTAACACCTAATTAAATGTAAAAGTATACAGGTTAAATTGTTTTAAATTTTAGATAACGAATATTAAAATTAATTATTAATAAAAAATTAGACTTTTTATATAAAAATAATAGTTAAAAATATTATTATTTGATTTTTTATCTATAAATATCTTAATTTTCTTAATCAAAAACTTTTGTCAACCTACAATTTTTTTTATAAAAATAATTTGATTTTATAAATTTTTTATGCCATACATAATCTATATTATCTGAACAAAATGAATTATAATTTTAAAAAAATTATATTTTCATAACATTATTATAGATAAAAATACCAGTTACATACTATGTCATAGACCTCGAGCAAATAGTACTTCAATTATTTCCTTGGTACAGAATAGAACTATTTGGAATTTAGGTTACTCGTAGCTAGGTAGATATATAGGGCAAGTACATACACATATAATATTATTATATTGTTTCAAATTCAATCCTAGTGAAATTTCAACACACATTATATAGATTATACAACTTTTAAAAGTAATTAGGCATATATCATCGTTTCTTTCGAACATACATAATAAAGATTAAAAAATGCTAAAAGGGTTATTATAATTTATTATTTTTAATTATTAATTAATTATTAATATTTAAAATATAAGATAAATATATTATTAAATTATTAAATTAAATAAATTAGACTAAAAAAATTAAATTAATAACTAAATAATAATTAAAAATAATAAATTTTAATAATCTCTTAATATTTTTCATAAAGATTACTACTGTTACTAAAACTCTAACTAATAATAAAGCATTTGTTGCCATTTTAGTTTATCTTAATTATAACATTGTAATCTGTAAGTATATATATATATATATATATATATATATATATATATATATATATATATATATATTCTTTTAGTAACATTAAGAGCCACAAAGCTATATAGTTGCCACAGTTGGCAATCATATTCTTAATCATGATAAAGTTTTCTTTCTTAACAACAAATGAAAGAGCTTTGGATCTTCCATCAAGACATTTTACCTTTTTATTTTGTTATTTTCTCTAACCCATAATTGAAATTTGGCATGTATATATGTTCAAAGCAATAATTATTCTTTCATAATTATTAATATTATTGGCATATAAGCCAAAGTTGTTCCACACTATGCCTCTATTGCATTGGGTTCCAACTTCTAAACCAGGTATAGGAGGCTTGGCTATAAATAAAGGTGGCTTATGTCACTTGGTTTAATCTTCATCTACAATTTCATAGCTGTAACCAATTAGGTTGGAATTTGGAAATAATCTAGCTAGTAGTATGAGTAAATTTTATGAAGATGGTGTTTTAATGAAGAGTGATTTTTTTTTTTTTATAATAGTAGAGGAAAAAAATATTATGCGGAATGCATACTTTTTAAAAAATTTTAGTTATAATTTTTATTTTTTATTCAATTTCACTCTTCACAAAAAAAAAAAGTCAAATATTTTAGCCAATGATTTGGATTGATTAGTCCATTAAATATTGATAGAAATATAGAATGGGGTTTGGTGAATTTTTTATGGTGGGCCATTGAATTAAAAGTGAGGAACGCAAGACCAACTGAATTTATTAATTTTGACTATTAAATATTAATTCAGTATTAATATTTAAAAATATAGAATAAAATATTTTTTGGTGACTAAAAATATAGAATAAAATATGTTATTGAATTATTAGACTAAATGAATTGAATTGATGGATAAGTAATGATTAAAAATAATAAATTTTAATGATTTTTAGCATTTTCGTTAAAAGTCTTTCTAATAATATGGTAAAAAAAATTTTGATGTATTAAAAAATTTTATTCATTCAATCAGATTTAGATTTATGTATATATTTATATTTGTGGATCGGATGTGGGTTGTTTTTACCAAATTTCCAAAGCAATTTTGGAGTCATTGAAATTGCTTTGAGAGTATGGTGTTAGATATTATTTTTATTTATGTATTCTTTATTATATCATGATATTGGTAGTAAAATTTTGAAGCCAACAACACTGGTGGGACTTTGGCTAAGGGAAGGATATGTTGCTTGGCATAGAAGCCAAGTGCCCCATAGATTGGGAATCCAATGCCACTTACATGGGAGGCTTAACTATTAAGTACCTTCAATAATATTGAAATTTTAAATGCTATTATTAATGTTGGAACTTGGAAATGATACATTTATACATATAGTTTCTTTAAAAGTTGTAATTATTTTGTTAATTTTTATAATTTATTAAATTTTTAATTAGGTTTTTACGGTTTAAAAATTTATAATTAGATTTTTTTAATTGTTATTTTTAAGAAAAATACAATAATATTAAAATATTAATTTTTAGAATATTTCATAATTCATTCTACGTCAAACACTAAAACGAATATTTCAATAACAAATTATATTATTTAACAAAAAGTGATTAAAAAGAACCTAATTAAAAGTTTTTATCTAATATAAAGATTTAATTATAAATTTTTATACTATTGTCGGTGGTCTTACAGGGCAAATTGGACTTTATTAAATTAAAAATTTAATGAAATTATAAGAATTAATAAAATAATAAAATATTTTTTTTGTTTTCATCATGTAAAAAATCTTTTAAGGGTGGTTCAATTTGAAAATTTTAATTTTCCCATACAAAATTTGTGAACGAGGAATAATTTTTAAACTCTTAATTTGGTGTAGAGATCACCCACTCATGCATCTTTTACTTTTCTAAAAAAAATTATTTTTATTTCAACTTTTTAAATGTATTATTATTATTATTATTATTATTATTATTATTATTATGTTAAATGTTAATGTGAGAATAAAGATAAAAGCATATGGTAGAAGAGTATTTACTTTAAAAAAAAATGGTTTTAAAGTCAATAATTCAAACAGCTTTATTTGTTGTCTTTTTTCTATTTAAAAAAAAATAGTTTCTAAAATATTGCTGTCAAACAAGATATTTTTTTTCGAAATTGATTTATTTCTTTATAGTAATTCCTTTTAGTCAGACATTACTTTATACTTGTATTGAAGCCTAACATAGGCAGCACCAATGAGATTGCGGTCCAAATTCCAAACCCCAACAAACACAACACACAAATAATAAAACCTTAGAATTGATTTTTTACTTTTGAAAAAGCATTAAAAGCAAAACAAAAAGGCATCAAATATATATGTGCCTTAATAATGTGGTTTTATGTATACATAGGCAACAATGGAAGGAGAAGAATGAAGAATGCATGCATGTATCTATCTATGTATGAGAGGGGGCAACATGTGAGTTAGGGCACTTACAAGTGGGTTTCTGATTTCTTAAGGTGGAAGTTGTTCAATTAAAGTAAAGGATTTTTGATTGGGACAAGCACCGACCCTAAAGCATAAAGTTGGTAACATATTATTACTCATACTTTATGGGTGGTGTTAAAAAAGCAGGTTAACCCTCACTTTCTCTCTCACTTCTTCTAAACCCAACTAGCTATAGATTTGCATTATGATACGTTAGTACATTACCAATTATATATTTCTTTTCCTATATTTTATATTGATGGGTATCTACTTATACTAGGTGACACTTATTAATTATTATACTTATGTGTGGATTAATTTTAATAATATAAAAATAAGATGATGTCCAAATATTGATAAAAAAGTGTTAGTGTCTAACTTTTTCATAAATTAATTGTGTAAATTTAATAAAAATTAATAGATTTAAATAAGTATTTGGTCTCTATATAATAATTATTTTTTGGTTTTGATTTCTCTAAAGTTTTTCTTTCAATTTTAGTAAAAAAAATGTAATTAGACGATTGTGTAAAATATTTTATACTGTCAGTGTATTAAAATTAAATTTATATTTTATTTTATAATATAATATAATTTGTTAAAATACAAATATATACCAATTACTGAATTATATATATAGTTATCAATTTCTGAATTTTATGTCATTCGAAAAAATTATTTATTAACATGATATAATATGATTAAATCGATAAATTCATAACAGATAAAATCTTATTTAACTATACAATTAATAAATTTCCACCTTTATATGTTATATACATTGAATATAACTTTAAGTAAAATTGGATGTCGTCAATCATATTACACAAAAAAGATCAAGCTAAAGATTCCCTAAGTGGGAGAATATACTTATAAAATTTATGAAGTTGTTTGTGATGGAAAAAAAAAGTCCTCACATACATTAAAAGAAAGGATTAAAATTGTATCCTTATGAGAGGTGAGATATGAGTCAATTATTGAGTGCATCAACCCCAGCTACTATTATTGTTGTTATATTGTTTATAATTATTTCTACTAACTTCAACCTTTTCTGGTTATCATTACGTGACGTACTAATACCTAACTTTCCAAAGATAAGAGATTTTTGCACTACTTGTCTTGCATAGTTGCATGCTTTTAAGAAGAAGTTTCATGTACCCACTAAAAAAAATCTATGATTATATTTATTTTTATCTATAATATTTAAAAATCATCTTAAAAATAAAATTAATTAAATAGTTATTATAAATACTTTTATAATACACATTAAAAGTATTTTGAAGACATACAAACAATTTTCAATTATGCATCTAATGATGAGTCTTAGCAGGCTTTAAAACCACCCTGTGATATTTTATACTGGCTGAAATTCTTAAAGACTTATAAGAAAAATGAAAATATATATAACATTTTTGTGATTATTTATTTATTTATTTGTGGAGTGGGGATTTGTGGGTTTTCTGATCTGTTGTCACAATATTCATTACATAACATACATATGCGTTCGATTTTGCTTTATACTTTGTCTCCCCAAACATTAGACATAGAGCACGTCACACGTGTGTTCAACTAATACTTTACATTGAGAAGAAATATGAAACACATTTGATTTAAAATATCTGTAAATCTGTAATTAAATTATATATAATAAACTATAAAAAAAGTTGAGTATTATCGATTTTATCTTCGTCTTTGAATTGGCAGTATAAACATCGTTAGAAACTGTTTATTGTCAGATTTATTTTGTCCGACGCTAATTATCAGTAAATTTTTTACCGATCTTTTCTATGAATTTACCAAAATTGTGTTGATAATCTGATGATAGCTTTGGCGCCGTTTCACGTGTTTAGGCATCATGTTATCATCAGATAAAACTGTAATGTTAATTTTATAAATCCTAAATTTTTTGGCTCAATTAAGCCACAATTAGAATAAATGTTAATTTTATAAATCCTAATTTTATAAACTCTAAATTTAACATCCCTAGAAATTAAGAAATTATTTTATTAAAAAATAAATAGTCTGAATGAAATAAAATGTCCCAAATGTAAAATACAATGAAGTAGCTAAACAAAAATGCATACAACTCTAAATCTTACAGATTCCGGTAATTTTCGTCATCGTCGGCGGCGGCAGTGTGGTCCACCTGCTGCGGCGGCGGAGGAGGTGCTGTCATCGGTGCCCCACCAGCAGCATCGCCACTGGAACTAGCAGTGCTGCTGTCTTCAGCGCGCATCTGCTGGCTGTACTCCTCCATCTGTTGTCGCAACGGATCGAGCTACTCCATCTTTTCCGTTAAGTCGGAGCTGACAGCAACACATGCAAGAATCTCTCGATACCTCTGCTCAGACTGCTCTATGATAAACCCCAATTTTGTGGTTTATCTTGTGTTGAATTTAGGAGATTTTAGCAACTTATCCCACATTTATTCAATGAAATAGCATGGTTTCATGAATTTCTCCTAATTGTACTTAATGGTTAAAAACATACTTTTTACGCCTTTAATTAGTCAAATTTTACTCACTTTTGATTCCACTTGATGTCTTGATATGTTTGTTAGTGATTTCAGGATTAAAAGGGTAAGGAATGGATCAATGAAGTGAAGAGAAAAGCATGCAAGATGGAGAATTCATGAAAAATAAGGATTTGGAAGATTCAAGGCGACGCGTACGAGTGACTGACGTGTACTCGTGATAAGGAAAGTTGCCAAGTGACGCGTACGCGTAACCCATGTGTACGCGTGAGAAGCGGCACATGACCTCGTTAAAGGTAATACGCTGGGGGCGATTTCTGAGCTTACTGAGGCCCAATCCAACTCAATTCTGAAGTATTTGAGCAGAAATCAAGAAGGAGAAAGGCAGGAGCAATTAGATTAGCTTAGGATCATGCTTTAGGTAGTTTTCTAGAGAGAGAAGCTTCTTCTTCTCTCTAGAATTAGGGTTGAATTAGGTTAATTCCTCTTAGATTTAGGTTTTAATTCTTGTTTTCATCTAGTTTTCTTTACAATTTATTGTTCCTATGATGGTTTCAGTGGCTAAGAGAAGGGGGGGTTGAATCTTAGCCCCTTTTTTGCTTGCTTAACAATTGCTGGATTCAGAGGAGACTTTTCTGTTTTTAGCTCGTCCCTAGCCACGAGACATTTTCATTTTGTCTCGTCACTTGGCACGAGACATTTTTGGTTTTTGCTCCTGTGCAGTAGAAAACAGAAATGGAGTAGGAAAGAAGGAATATTACACCCAGATATATCCTGGTTCGGCTGCTAAGTGCAGTGCAGCCTACATCCAGTCTCCATCACAACAATGATTATAATCAAACAGATTACAAACTGTAAAGTGCTAACCCAACTTACAAGGGGATTCCCACAGAATCATTAAACACAACATAGATGAACAAAGGAACTCTAAGACATCTATGGCTTTTTCTTTTAATTTTGCACTCTCTGCCTTTTTCCGCTCTATGGCTTTTTCATTACAAACCTCACTGTTTGCCTTTTACCATGAGACTCAAGACATGACAAAATTAAACAGAAAAATACAAGACAGAATACATTGAAGGAGAAGAGAAAACTGTTAGCTCAGGTAGCTCTGAGAACTCTGTGCCTTGCACTCTCAAATTTTCTCCTTGCTTCAAACAGTGGCTGTCCACCCTTAATATAGAAGAGGGGAGCCTCCACTTATTGAAGCCAAAACCGAACCAACTTCTTCCTCCTTCAACAAAACCGGTTCGGCCACAAAGAGAGAGAAGAGATAACCATGCATTAACCAACATGCAATTACCTCTAGTCCTTTCTTGATCATCACCCTTCATCAATCCGAGCTCTCCATCCTTGGCTTGCTCTCCAAGATGGAATTCTGGCCCTTGATGCTTCATGATGATGATGACTTCATCTGCTTTAATCTCTGCCTTCAACCATCACTTCGCCACTCTAGCTACTCCCTGTGGTGGTTGAGCAGAATCAAAGACAAGCCATGCTTCAAGAATCTCCCTTGCTGGCCGAATCTTCATCTTCCTTTTTGAGCATGGAGAAGCCAAGATTACCTCATCAAATCTGTCCATAAATGGTGACAATCTCAGCCACAGCTCATTTTTATTTTAGTATGTTTTCTTGCCATCATTGTGATGGTCTTTAGGCTTGCTTTCTCTTCCTTTTGGTAGCTCATTTTTGCTTCCATGGCTGCCAATATTTTCTGAGTAATAACCGAAGAGAGAAAGAGATGTGAGAGAGAAGAAAGAGAAATTGAACATTAACTAATGTAATTTGATAAAGCAAAAAAGTGTTCTCTTCCCTTTACTGAGTAGTGTGAAGCTTAATGATGCACATCAAATCAAAGTCACTCATATTCTCTCTCATAGTTCCCATGCAATAAATGGCAATTGAATGAATTTTGGAATCCATCACATGTTTGAATCCTTGGATCCGTTGAAAGCAATTTTGCTTTCTTTCTTCTTTGGTTTCGGATCATGCATGAGGAACTTTCATAAAGTTGGGCTTGATTGTAACAATATTTGATCTTGGCCCAATAATAACATTTGCTTTCTTGATAAAATTTGGAACATGCATAAAGCAAATGGAAAGCATGTAACACACTTGGGCTTAGAGCAATAAGAATCATTTTGGCCCAAGTAACATAAAATTAAATCAGCCATATTCAACATATATTTTTAAAACCAAAGGCTGAGAGTAGTTGGGCTTGCTCCAGAAATTTATTTTCGGCCCAAACTGAACCTGCATTGCAAAAATTAATTTAATCAATTTAAATTTAATATCAATAATTTTTGCAACTGATTTTATTAATAATGTTTGATCATCACTTAATTGGAGGTAGAGTTTTCCAAACTCATCAATCTCCCCCTTGATGACAAATATTATTAAAATTGAAATGGAAGAAATTTAAAAAAATTGAGTATGAGTACTCCCTTTGAAGATTGAATTTCTCCCCCTTTCTAGATGTCACATGGCTCCCCCTTAATATATGCCATTTTTACTAAGGGAAGCACTAACCTGTAACATTTAAATCAAGCTTCAAGTAACAATGTTATTTAGCAGATTTTATGATGCTAAATGCTTGATTTATGAGCAGTTTTAATTGATAATCAAAACTCATTTGATATCATAAACTGATTTACTGCTCAAACATACACATATCAACAGAACACAAAACAGTGTTGTTCAGAAAATTTCCAAATATTATCCAGTCCAGATATCAGAGCAATGTCATTCAAAATAAGGAAAATATTTTTGAAACACATATTGGCACATCAAAACATGGCAGATGTTTAGATATCACAGTTTAAAAGAACTGCCAAAAATAAATTTTCAAATCAACAGGTTTATCAAAAATGAACCAATCAGCCAGTTATCACAATAAATCAAACATCATTATAAACCAAATGCTAAAAGTAATAACATGCATTCTTTGAACAAGGGTAATCATGAATTTTCACTTTGAAAATTTCAACCCCTGTTCCTTTATTTTTTCCAGCCCCTGTTTCGTTCCAATTTCAATTTTGGAACACAATTTCTAATTTCCTCCCCCTTTTGGCATCAAGGGGCATTTGGTACCTGCAACAAGAAACATGGGCAGTACAACAGAATATTGAAATTAAAGCAGTAATTGTTCAGAGTATCATACGGCAGGGAGTATCAAGTCATGCCTTTACAAAAAACAAAAAAAGAGTGAGCCTATTGAATCCAATATCAAATAAAGGTAGAGAGATAGTCACTAATCATCAGAAACATTGAACTCAGAACCAGAATCATCTTCATAATCTCCTGTTCCCATGTCATCATCAAGGCTTTTGATCATGAAACCAATCCTTTCATGACATTTCTTCCAAGCCCTTTCCTGCTCATACTCCAATTTCCGGGCAGCCTTGTGAGATTTACGCATTAGCTTGGCCATGTTACAAAACTCTTTGAGAACTTCCCGGATTGATTGAGTGACCTCTGAGGGTTCGGGACGGCTTTCCAGATCGCTGAGAGATGGTTCAGAAGGAACAGACCGCTTCCCTTTCTTGCCAGAAACGCCTCCTCCTTTAATCATGGAAACCTTGTTCTCAACAGATTCATTAGACAAATCAACCTTAAAGTACTCAAATATGCAAGTAAGGAACATGCCATATGGAAGATTAGCCTTTTTAGTACTCTTTACTGCTTCCCACATATGACGTATCATAATATAAGCAAATGAAATTGGGGTAGAAGTAATGAGAGCAAACAGAATAATAGAGTCAGAAACTGTTACTCTATGGTGAGAACCACTTTGAGGAGTGAGGATATGAGTGATGATACGGTGCAAAAGAGAGTTCTCCGGTCCTAGGGATTTGTGAGTTGGGATCAATCCATCGAGTCCTGAGAGGTTTGCACAGATGTGTTGCAAGACAGCTTGTTGTGTAACTCCCACTTGATCATCCCATTTATCAATCATGTAGACTTTTGGTCCTTCATCTTCATACCCAAGGGCAGCACCTATTGTTTGAGGAGTGAGAGTTATGTAAACACGCTTGACGTAAGAGTGGATTGAGCCTTCAATCAAACGCATGTTTGCATAAAATTTCCGGACCAGCCCCGGGTAAACCAGTTTCTGAATGTGAACCAGAGGGGTCCATTTCAGAGCATCAAACAGAGAAGAAAAGTTGATTCCTTTGGAGGCCAGTTTTTCAAGATTCACCAAGTAAGAAAGGCAGAGATGGCGTTTCAGCAAGACTTCTTTGTGAAATTCATAGAATGCACATGAGTAGAACCTAGAGGGATCGAAATGTGAATGAGGCTTGTGAAACTTGTTCTTGAATTCGAGTGACTCCAAGTTCGCAGGTTCATTAGTATCATGCAACACAAAGCTTTTCTGCCTCTTCTGAGAGCTCCTTGCATGAGGGGTGGATCTTTTCGGCGATGAATGAGGGGGCGAGGTGTGAGACTCATCTTCTTCCTCTTCAACACTTGGTTCCTTGGCCTTTCCTGATTTGCCTCTCCCTGACGTTTTCTTGGCAACCACCTTACGGCGCATGGTTTCGGTTCTTTTGGAAGGAAGTGACTGAGTAGAGGATGAGGTAGAATGGAGATGGATATGTGTATGGGTTGGAGGTGATGAGAAAGGTGGGTTTTTTGGAATGGGGGTTCGGCTACTTCTCCTAGGTGCAGTTTTATTTTTCATGGTAAGAGAAATGAAAGGTTGAATATGAAGAGGTGAGGGCCGAATGAGAGGAGGATGGAAGGAGGTTAGTGGTGCAATAAATGAGGATTGGAGAGAGATGATGGGAGGTTAATGACCATAATGGCGCGGTTATTATCCAAATGGAAGTTTCAAAAAGTGATAAAGAGGGAGTTTTTCCTTGAATCAAGGGATTTAGTTGGAAGGAAAAGATATGATTTGACAACATGCAACTTCCAACAAGATTTGAAAAGACAATCTAAGAGATTTTGTGATTTTATTTTTCAAGGAAAGAATAACTAACTAAACTGTCCTGGTGGGATCAGAATTTATTAGGTGGGGCCCATGAGAATGTAAATCTGCGTTGCCTCCCCCTTGAACATAGCTCCTCCATCAAGCTTGCGTTTTTATCTCGTCCAAACCTACGAGACAAAACTGAACAAAGTTAAAAATTCACAAATTTTCAATGAAACTTAAATCAAACATTCCCAAACTTTTTCTCAAGGTACAGAATCTGTCTTCACAGAGTGGTTTTGTAAAAATATCAGCAATTTGGTCTTCAGATTTTACAAATTGAATATCAATAGTTCCCTTTTGCATATGTTCTCTAATGAAATGATATTTAATTTCAATGTGCTTTGTTCTTGAGTGCAGAACATGATTTTTTGAGATGTTTATAGCACTCATATTGTCACAAAATAAGGGTATACTATTGATTTTTAATTTGTAATCTTCTAATTGTGTTTTTAACCAAATTAGTTGAGTGCAACATGCAGATGCGGAAATGTATTCTGCTTCAGCTGTGGATAAAGCCACTGTGGCTTGTTTCTTGCTTGACCACATATTGAGTGAGCTTCCAAGGAAGCAACACATGCCGGACGTGCTTCTTCTATCCACTCTATCTCCCGCATAATCTGCATCACAAAACCCTACTGCACAAAATTCATCAGATTTAGGATACCACAAGCCATAATCACAAGTTCCCTTAATGTATCTAATGATGCATTTAACAGCCGTAAGATGGGATTCTTTTGGGTGAGATTGAAATCTTGAACATACACCCACACTTTGAACAATATCCGGTCTAGAGGAGGTAAGGTACATGAGTGAACCTATCATTCCTCTATACCTTGTTTCATCCACATCTTGACCATCATCATCCTTTTCAAGTTTTGTGTTGGAATGCATTGGTGTACTCATTGCTTTGGAATTTTCTAGGCCAAACTTTTTGATAAGTTCTTTTGCATACTTTTCTTGGTAAATAAAAGTACCACTAGGAGTTTGTTTAATTTGGAGGCCAAGAAAGAAAGTAAGCTCTCCCATTAAACTCATTTCAAACTCACTAGTCATGAGTTTTCCAAACTCTTCACACAAGGAAATGTTGGCTGATCCAAATACAATGTCATCAACATAAACTTGAACAAGAAGTATGTCATCATTAGATGCTTTGATAAATAAAGTAGTGTCGGTGGTACCCCTTTGAAATTGATTTTCCAACAAGAAGGCACCAAGCCTTTCATACCAAGCTCTTGGAGCTTGTCTAAGACCATAAAGAGCTTTAGTTAATTTGAAAACATGATTTGGAAACTCTTTTTGTTCAAAACCGGGGGGTTGTGCCACATACACTTCTCTATCAATAAAGCCATTAAGGAAAGCACACTTAACATCCATTTGAAACATTTTGAAACCTTTATGGGCGGCATAGGCAAGAAGCAATCTAATTGCTTCCATTCTAGCTACCGGAGCAAAAGACTCATCAAAATCTATACCCTCTTCTTGATCGTAACCTTGGGCCACTAATCTAGCCTTGTTACGAACAACTTGTCCATCCTCACCAAGTTTATTTTTAAATACCCACTTAGTGCCGGTAACTTTCTTACCATCCGGATGAGGTACTAGTGTCCAAACCTCATTCTTGTCAAATTGAGCAAGCTCTTCTTGCATTGCTTTAACCCATGATGGATCCTCAAGAGCTTGTTTGACATTGTTGGGCTCTATTTGTGACAAGAGAGCAAGATTGCTAGGTTCGGCTTGCCTTTTGGTAGATGATCTTGTTGTTACACCATGAGAGGGATCACCAATGATGAAGTCATGAGGATAACCCCTCATAGACTTCCATTCTCTAGGCTTTCGGACAGGTGTAGAACTTTGATGATCTTCTGGTGGTCTCACTGTTTCAGTTGCTCGTGCCTGCTCAGGAGCCAAAATGGAAATGTCTCCTCCAATCTGACGAGACAAAACCGGGCTGACAGATTCTTCACTTTGAACAGATTTGGGATTTTCTTTACTTGTTCCAGCCTCTTCACAATCTGAATCAATATCCTTCACAATACTGGGAATTAAGTTAGAATCACAAAAAGTAACATGTATGGATTCCTCTATTGTCCTATGCTCCTTGAGATAAACTCTATAGGCCTTGCTTGTGGTGGAATATCCAACAAACATTCCTTCATAGGATTTTGGATCAAACTTTCCAAGGTTTTCTTTATTATTAAGCACAAAACATTTGCATCCAAAAATATGAAAATACTTAAGATTTGGAGGGGTTCCTTTCCATAGCTCATAAGGTGTTTTCTTTAACCCTTTTCTAATGATTGTTCTATTCAAAATATAACATGCTGTGTTCACAGCTTCAGCCCATAGGAATTTAGGAATTTCACTTTCACATAACATAGCCCTAGTCATTTCTTGAAGGCTTCTATTCCTTCTTTCAACCACCCCATTTTGTTGGGGGGTTCTAGGGCATGAAAAATTATGAGAAATCCCTAAGTCATCACAGAAATTTTCAAAATCTTGATTTTCAAATTCTCTTCCATGATCACTTCTTAAATGGGCAATTTTCAAATCCTTTTCATTTTGAATTTTCTTACAAAGGGTGGAAAAAGCATGAAAGGCATCATTCTTATGAGCAAGGAAAAGTACCCAACCAAATCTAGAGTAATCATCTACTACCACAAGACCATAATGTTTACCTCCTAAACTTTGAGTTCGAGTAGGGCCAAAAAGATCAATATGTAACATTTCCAATGGTCGTTTGGTTGAGATTTTATCTTTTGATTTAAAAGAGGATTTTACTTGTTTGCCTAATTGACAAGCGTCACAAGTAAGATCCTTATCAAACTTGATGTTTGGGATCCCTCTAACCAAATTTGATACATGCTAGCATGTCCCAACTTTCTATGCCAAAGCCATTTTTCAGATTCAAAAGATGTGAAGCATGTTACATTTTGTTCCTTTAAATCCTCAAGAGTTAATCCATACACATTATTGCATCTTTTAGCTTCAAGAAGAACATTCCCAGTTTTTTCACACACAACTAAACAAACAGATTTCTTAAAGATAACTTCAAAACCCAAATCACAAAGTTGACTAACACTAAGCAAATTATGTTTCAAGCCATGTACAAGGAGAACATCATTTATACAAGAAGAAGAGTTTTTACCAACTTTCCCAACAGCCACAATTTTTCCTTTTGCATCATCACCGAAAGTGACAAGTCCTCCATCATAGTCATCAAGCTTTATGAAGAAGGTTGCCTTTCCGGTCATATGCCTAGAGCATCCGCTGTCCATATACCACATATTTTCCTTCCTTTTGGATGCTAGGCACACCTACAAAACAATGCTCAAGTAACCTTAGGTATCCAAATCTTTTTGGATCCTTTTACGTTAAACCATCTTCTATGTCCTAAGCCATTGTAATCAAAAACAATTTTATAAACCTTGTCACCAACCATTCTTTCACCGAAAAAGCATTGAATGGGAAAGTGTCCATTCCGATTGCATAATCTACAAAACTTTGGAGTTGCCTTTTTGTTAAAGTAGGTGGGATCTTGAAATCTTGTGTCATTAGAAGATGAAGCAATATTTTCAAAATGTAAATTTTCAGATTTATGAAACCCCAACCCAGCCTTATCATAAAAAGGTTTTTGACTAGCCAAGATGTGATTCAAACTTTCAGAACTTTGTGTAAATTTGGCCAAGTCTTCCTCAAGTCTTTTAACCTTTTTTAGCAACTCTTCATTTTGTTTAAAACAGTCCACATATGCAAGAACACAATGGTTACTTTCACAACTTCTAACTTGGGCTCTTAACTGCTTATTTTCTTCAACAAGATCACAAGCAGTTTCGGCCTCTCTCACTTTTTCTTTTAGAAAACTGTTTTCGGCCTTAAGAATAGTAATTTGCTGTTCAAGTTCTTGATTTTCCAGCAGAAAACATCTTATTTTTTCAGAAAGGTGGTCTATCATAAGATGGAGATCTTCAGTATTAGGGTTATGAAAGACTACCTGATCTATGTGGTCTGCCATGAGACATGTTTGTGACTTGGTCTCGGTTTCTTCATCATCATCATCAGAGTCATTCTCCAAGTCTTCCCATGTGGCCATCAGTCCTTTCTTCTTTCGTCTTTTCGGCTTTTCTTCCTTTTTCAGCTTGGGACAATCAGATTTGAAATGCCCCATTTCCTTGCAATTATAGCAAGTTACCTTGCTAAGGTCTTTCTTTATTCTCCTTGTGCTGCTGCCTTTGCCTCTGAGCTTAGCCATTTTCCTGAATTTTTTTGCAAATAAAACAAACTCATTTTCAGAAGAGTTATCACTGGACTCATCATCCAGAGGGTTAGTCATAGAAGAAAATGCAATTCCTTTCTTTTTTGTATCTTTTTTCAAATAGGTATTTTCAAAAGCAAGAAGATTTCCTCTCAAATCATCAAGTGTCATGGAGTCTAGGCTACTGCTCTCAGAAATAATTAAAGCTTTAGTCTCCCACTCTTTTGTGAGACATCTCAACACTCTTCTCACTAGCACAGAATCAGAATGAGTAATTCCCAGAGCATCTAAGCCAACAATGATAGCATTGAATCGTTCGAACAGTTCATCAATGGACTCTCCTTCCTTCATTGCAAACATTTCATATTCTCTATTTAGCATATCTGTCCGAGTCTTCTTGACAATGGTGGTTCCTTCATGGGTGATTTGCAATTTGTCCCAGATTTCCTTTGCCGTTGTGCATCTTGATACCCGTCGGTACTCCTCGAAGCTGATAGCACAGTTGAGCAGATTTATTGCCTTGGCATTTAACTCCACCTTCTTCCTATCTTCCTCAGTCCATCTTGCTTCTGGTTTGAGAGAAAAAACTCCTTCTGCACTTGTGGTAGTTGGAAATTGAGGCCCTTCGAGAATAATCTTCCAAAGTCTGTAATCTACTGCCTGTACAAATATCTTCATTCTCTCCTTCCAATAGGTATAATTTTTCCCATTGAAAAGAGGGGGTCTGTTGCTTGATTAACCTTCAGTTAGATTATAAGACACCACATTTGAGCCACTGTTTTCCGCCATGAGGATCTTTGCTCCAAGCTGCAAAGCTTGATCTCTTTGAGACCAAGCTCTGATACCAATTGATGGTTTCAGTGGCTAAGAGAAGGGGGGGTTGAATCTTAGCCCCTTTTTTGCTTGCTTAACAATTGCTGGATTCAGAGGAGACTTTTCTGTTTTTAGCTCGTCCCTAGCCACGAGACATTTTCATTTTGTCTCGTCACTTGGCATGAGACATTTTTGGTTTTTGCTCCTGTGCAGTAGAAAACAGAAATGGAGTAGGAAAGAAGGAATATTACACCCAGATATATCCTGGTTCGGCTGCTAAGTGCAGTGCAGCCTACATCCAGTCTCCATCACAACAATGATGGAATTTCACTATAATCAAACAGATTACAAACTGTAAAGTGCTAACCCAACTTACAAGGGGATTCCCACAGAATCATGAAACACAACATAGATGAACAAAGGAACTCTAAGACATCTATGGCTTTTTCTTTTAATTTTGCACTCTCTGCCTTTTTCCGCTCTATGGCTTTTTCATTACAAACCTCACTGTTTGTCTTTTACCATGAGACTCAAGACATGACAAAATTAAACAGAAAAATACAAGACAGAATACATTGAAGGAGAAGAAAAAACTGTTAGCTCAGGTAGCTCTGAGAACTCTGTGCCTTGCACTCTCAAATTTTCTCCTTGCTTCAAACAGTGGCTGTCCACCCTTAATATAGAAGAGGGGAGCCTCCACTTATTGAAGCCAAAACCGAACCAACTTCTTCCTCCTTCAACAAAACCGGTTCGGCCACAAAGAGAGAGAAGAGATAACCATGCATTAACCAACATGCAATTACCTCTAGTCCTTTCTTGATCATCACCCTTCATCAATCCGAGCTCTCCATCCTTGGCTTGCTCTCCAAGATGGAATTCTGGCCCTTGATGCTTCATGATGATGATGACTTCATCTGCTTTAATCTCTGCCTTCAACCATCACTTCGCCACTCTAGCTACTCCCTGTGGTGGTTGAGCAGAATCAAAGACAAGCCATGCTTCAAGAATCTCCCTTGCTGGCCGAATCTTCATCTTCCTTTTTGAGCATGGAGAAGCCAAGATTACCTCACCAAATCTGTCCATAAATGGTGACAATCTCAGCCACAGCTCATTTTTATTTTAGTATGTTTTCTTGCCATCATTGTGATGGTCTTTAGGCTTGCTTTCTCTTCCTTTTGGTAGCTCATTTTTGCTTCCATGGCTGCCAATATTTTCTGAGTAATAACCGAAGAGAGAAAGAGATGTGAGAGAGAAGAAAGAGAAATTGAACATTAACTAATGTAATTTGATAAAGCAAAAAAGTGTTCTCTTCCCTTTACTGAGTAGTGTGAAGCTTAATGATGCACATCAAATCAAAGTCACTCATATTCTCTCTCATAGTTCCCATGCAATAAATGGCAATTGAATGAATTTTGGAATCCATCACATGTTTGAATCCTTGGATCCGTTGAAAGCAATTTTGCTTTCTTTCTTCTTTGGTTTCGGATCATGCATGAGGAACTTTCATAAAGTTGGGCTTGATTGTAACAATATTTGATCTTGGCCCAATAATAACATTTGCTTTCTTGATAAAATTTGGAACATGCATAAAGCAAATGGAAAGCATGTAACACACTTGGGCTTAGAGCAATAAGAATCATTTTGGCCCAAGTAACATAAAATTAAATCAGCCATATTCAACATATATTTTTAAAACCAAAGGCTGAGAGTAGTTGGGCTTGCTCCAGAAATTTATTTTCGGCCCAAACTGAACCTGCATTGCAAAAATTAATTTAATCAATTTAAATTTAATATCAATAATTTTTGCAACTGGTTTTATTAATAATGTTTGATCATCACTTAATTGGAGGTAGAGTTTTCCAAACTCATCATCCTACATCCTTGTTCTCTTAAGTTTACATTGTTAATTTCTCTTTTATGCATCTTTTTATGTTGATGAACTCTTGTTGGATTTGGATTCTTTTAATGCAATTTTGATAATTTTATATTATTGATTCTTGTTTGAATTGTTATTGTTAATTTCTTGCATTAGGTAGTTGTATATTTTATTATTATTGCAATTTTACCATATTTTCCTTTTATGCCTTCCAAGTGTTTGACAAAATATTTGGTTGGATTTTAGAGTAGCTTTTTGAGCATTCTTCGCTTGGAAAGAGAAATTGGGCAATCTTGAGTCATTAATACCCAATTTAGATTGGTGATCTAGAGTGATTAGTTAGTCTTGTATCCATTAACATCACTTATGGATTGGGGTTAACTAGTCCTATTTGACTTTCTCTCAATATGAAGATAACATTATACCTTCTTCCGATGTTGGAGATGATGAAATAGGATTAGCTCTTGTTAAGTATTGTATGATAATTAATGACTAGGATAGAAAGCCTTGATTTTCAATCCTTACCATGAATGCCTCTTTTTAGTAATTATTATCTTTAGTTGTTGATTTACTTTTATTGTCATTTAGATTATCGTCTTCTTAAATGCAAACCACCCCATGAATCTCATAACCAATGATACGCATACCTCACTGCAATTCCTTTGAGAGATAACCCGAGATGTAATACTCTCAGTTTTTATTGGTTTGCACTCATGACAAACAAAATTAAACTTTGATTGAGTGTTATTTGACGATTTGGAACTATACTTGCAACGAAGTTATTTCCTCTTACCGAGAAGAAATTCTGAGCCGACGGTAACCTTCTTTCTGGTTTTTGGCACCGTTGCTGGGGAATTGCAATGTGTGCTTGTTATTGGTTATTGTATATATGTTGATAGTGTGAATAGATTTGCTCTTTGTTTATTTGCTTGTTTGAGTCACTAGTTATGTTCTTGTTTCTTTATCTCTTAATAGTTTTGTCTTTTTTGTTTTTCCTTTTCACTATGAATTCTCATCCCTTTGGCTATGAGTTTGGTTCAAACTATGTTGTAGGAAACTGAAGTTTTAATGAGGATTTGTTGCATCAAGGATTTGGAAATCAAAGGTGGGAGGAGCCTCAAGCTTATAGACAACCTTCTTGGCAACAACGTCCTCCGGTTTCTTATAGGTATAATCCAACTCCTAATGCATACCAACCTAATGGATGTGGTGATCCTCATATTGGTTGTCAGCCACAAACACCACATGCATATAATTCTTTCCCTCAATATAGCCCTCAATAACCTCACTCACAAGCCCCATACCACCATTCACCTCCATATGATCCTAACCCATATCCACCATACCAACAACCATATGAGCCATACTTAGAGCCACCACCATTCCAACATCAATATTCTCAAGAACCATCAATCCCATATACATCACCTCCATACCCTTACCAAGATGCACCACCTTCCAACTATGAACCCTTTCTCCCAAACAATGAACCTTCTCTGGCTCTCTCCCACCACCTCCTTCAATGGATGAAGCTCTCTGTACCTTCTTTCAAGAACAACAAAGAGATATTAGCTTTTATATCCAAAGGCAAGAAGAACAGCAAAAAGAGCTAAAGAAGCTAGAAATCATGGTTTCTACCATGACTGAAGCCGCTAACCTCATGGCCTCCCACCTAAGCTCATGTATTCAAGACATTCCCATTGACGAATGTGGAGGATCAACCAAGGAGCATAGTGAAGGATTGAATTTGAAGCTTCAAGGTGAAGAAGAGAAGTTGAAGCAAGAATCACAACTAAGGGAGGAAGTTGAGATAATTGAGCCGGAAGGAGTGGTTGAAGAATTAGGAGAGGTTGATCAAGAATTGGACTCAATCATTGATGAGTTCTTGTCCTCACTAACAAATCACCTCGATGATCCTATTGAACCTTCTTCCATTGTGCTTGAAAGCGATGTTAAGGAGGGTGCGCAACCTCCAAAGCATATGGTGAATAAGGAAGAATTGGAAGAAGTTGAACAAGCAACAAATTCGCATCTTGAGGATGAATCCACACCAACACATGAGCCTCTTGAGATTGAGGAGTCTTCTCCCATTGAAATTGAGGTTGATGTTGAGATAAGTTCTACATTACCTCCGAGTTGTGACATGAAGGATGGAGAAGAGTTAGAAGAAGTTGATGAGGAAGTGACTGAATGTGAAGAACCTTGTCAAGAAGTGGACATGGAAGATGCTTGTCAAGAGGTGGAGCTAGTCAAAGAAGAGCACAAGGGAGTGAAAATTACAATGCCATTGGAAGCCTCCCTCACTAAGAAACCATCCATTCTCTCATTCAAGTGGGTAAATCTCTTATCTCTAAGCTTTGTAATTCCAGTTGAATATGGTTTGCTTGAAACAGATGACCAACTAAGAGCTCTTTGTGGAATGGAAAGCAAGAAAGGGTTGGTTAGTAGTAGGCACCATAGTTCTCGATTCATCATGGTTGGAAGTTCAAAGTTTAGGAGCAAGGATTGGTGTGTTACTCAATTGATAGGATCTAGGAAGGTGTTTGGATGCCCAATTGAGAATTCTATGTGTCTTTCACCCGAATTGAACTATGATTGTCAACAAGAAGACGGGTGCAAAAACAAGATTTGGGACTCCGAAATCCACTTTGACAATCAACAACTTTGGGGCCTTGTCACTTGTTTCAATTCGCTTGAAGGCTTTATGCGCCTAATTTGGGATCCCAGTGGACATTGGATATGCAAACATTGGTGGGGATTCAAAGAAGAATTCAAGCATAAGCCACCATAGCAAGGACCCCATCAATTGTCCAACTTAAGGACTTAAAATAAAAGTGCTAGGTGGGAGACACCCCACCATGGTAAACTCTTTCCATTTCTCTTGTAGATATAATCAATGAATGAATTGAGTTGCCATTATTAGGTAGTTTTTTTCTTTTCATACTTTTGTATATATTGCTTTGATTGCTAAGTTGCTTGTTAGATTTATGTTTGAAGTTAGGATAGTTATTTTGAATTGTATTTTAGTTGAATTGCAAGCTTTGTTTGATTGCCTTTGAAAAAGATTTCAAAAAAAAAAAAAAACTTAAAAGATTTTTGGTTTAGTTAAATTTTGGTTGGTTAGAGTGTATATAGTGATTAGGAGAGTCTTATTTCTATTTTTGTGCTTAAAAAAAAAGGGATATCTCACGCGTGCGCATGCCTGACGCGTACGTGTCACCTTTCTTTTCTTGCTTTCCACGCGTATGCGTGGCCGACGCATACACGTGGAAGGCAAGTGTACCGAAATTGTGCGTGCAGCACAATTTCGCCCTACGCGTACGCGTAATCCATGCGTACGCGTCCCCTTCCCTTTTTCTCCCTTCACGCGTGCGCGACAACGACGCGTACACGTCACACCCTCTTTTCTCCTATCACGCCTACTCCTGATAGACGCGTACGCGTGGATGCCCGCTTCACTCATGCGACGCTCACGCGTCACCACGCCTATGCGTGGGTTTAAATGTGATAACCCCCTTGTTGCGAGTGCCCTAGCTCATTTGTGTCCCTTCAACCTTTATTTTCCCTCCAACGTCTCTTCTCCTTCACTTCCCCAAAACCTCCATAACCACCATCATCAACCTTAGTTCCGGCGACCCCGAACTGCCGCTGACCACCCCTCTCGCTTCCTTTTTCTTTCTTTCTTTTTCCCTCTCTCTCCCTCGCTCTCTGCCCGTTCCATTCACCTTCTCCCCTACCACCATCACCGTCGCGGCCACCTATTGCCGCCGGTGACCTCCACCCTCTACCCAAAACCACTCGCTTTCCTTTCCCCTTCTGCATTCACTTCTTTTCCCATTTCCTTCTCCTCCATTCATCATTGTCGTAACCCAGGAGCTCAGCCCCTGCATCTCCGCCCAGTTACTACTTCTTTTGCCCATCACCGCCACACCACTATCGGAGCCACTGCTCCTGTGGCGGCATTGCACTACTCTGTTTCTCGTCTCCCTGTCCAACTCTCATTTCTGTGTCTGAAACCCTCCCAAGTTTCTCATGCTTCCCTTTATGAGTTCTATTATTATTCTGTTAATTAGGATTGGTTAGCTTTGTTTAATTTATGTTTAGTTAGTTAATTAGAATTGCATGTGGTTAGGTAGTTTTTAGGATTTTGGTTAGTGGATTTAGGTCTGGTTCTTGCTGTTGATGCTGTTTGGAATGGCTTATTCTCAATTGTTTTGTTGAAGTGATGATGATGTTGATATTCTTTTGTTAATCTATATATTGCTGCTGTGTTAATTTTGCTTATTGCTATCTGATTCATATGAATTTATTGTTCTTCATGCTTGTTTAAAATATCTTGGATTCATATGAGTTGATTTTGCTATTTGTTTCTGTCCGGAAACGTCCAATTTACTGTCGGGATGCTGCCAAATTTTCCATAAATTTTTATGACATTAGGTTCTAATTTGTGAATTGGATTTGCTGCTTTTTTTAACTTTGGCCCCATTTTGTTATTGCCAACTCGAATCCATACTTTGGCCGGCTAGCATTTCGGCAACTTTTTTTAGTTCCCTTTAATTGAATTTGTGATTGTTGACATCAAGGAACTATCTGACGGATTTCTGTGTCAAATAGAACCTTAATTGACCAAGTCATTTTGAACCTCTTCGGTGTTTTTAATTCTTCAAGTTAGGTAAAAAAATTTTCTTTTTCATTGGTCCTTTTCCATTCAAATTTTTCCTTGACCATTGAAGTGACTTTCATAAATTTCCTATTTGACCTAATCTTGTTCATCTTTGTTTGAGGTTCTTTTGAAGTTGTAAATATTGGTGCGATTTCACTTTTGTAACTGTTTGATAGAGTTTCAGTTTTCAATCAACTTTGGGTTACATTAAGTGCATGCTCAATCTTTTTCACACTAATTTTTACAATTTTGTGATCAAACACATTGATGATGACCTTCATTTCTTTGTGTGCTTATGTTGCATTGTATATTTCATCATCCATGACTTGCATTAAAATTCATGAATGTGAGTATGCTTGTTTCCTAAAATTTTTGAACTTCTCTTGGTTAAGTTCAATAATTGTCATGCCACTAATTTTTGACTTGCTTTTCTAACTTTTGATTTAATTAACTTTCTAACTTTTCTTCTTAGTTTTTCCCTTTTCCCAGTATAGCTCTTTTGAATTCTTTTATGACATGATAATTTTTGTTTCTTAACAAACAAGTATTCTAGGCATTATTGTATAAATTCTTGGATTGTGATTTCTAATTGATTTTTGAATTCCATTTTTCTTTCATTCCAAGAATTTACATCTTTATACTCACTTCATGATTTTGTTTCAATGCCCTCCTATTTTTTTATTTTTATCTGTTTGATTATATGTGGTTTTTCTGTTCCTTTACTTTCATTTGATATTCTGTATCCTATGAATTCTATTTTTCAGGATGTCTGACCGAGGAAAAGGCAAAGCTAAGGCCACCTCCAGTAAGAGGAAGAGATCACGATCATCCACTGAGTCAGGGAATGTGGCTTTATCCGAACGGCGGCTTAATGAGAAGGAGAAGGCTGACCAAGCTACGCCTTCCTCCAACTCAGTTAAGTTCGCCAATTTGTACTGTGAGCTCAGATTTCCGCACTTTGATAAGTGAAACCTCATTCTGGAGAAGAAACTAGCTGTACCCTCCGATCTGAAACAGTATACTGAGCATCGGATTGAGGAGCGGGGTTAGGTCTTTTTGGACAGAGAGCTAGTGAGAGTGAACGAGTCTTGGGTCCGGGAGTTCTATTGCAATTTCTATCGAGTGATCCTTGATTCAATTCTCCTTAAAGAGACAACCCGAGATCTAATACTCTCGATTTTTATTGGTTTGCACTCGTGACCAAAAAAATTAAACTTTGATTGAGCGTTATTTTTCGGTTTGGAACTATACTTGCAATGAAGTTATTTTCTCTTACCGAGAAGAAATTCTAAGCCAACGGTAACCTTCTTTCACGCTACCTACTGGTGAAGCTCCTATGTTAGCTTCTACACCTCCTTTCTCAGGTCAACAACTTTCTGGGATCAGCAGGACTGGTGGTAGAGACAGACGCAGAGGAAGCCGCCAACGCGGAGGAGCGGATGCCACTAGCAAAGAACGACCCCAACTCGAAGTGGCAATTCTTGTGGGATTCAGAGGTTGTCTCGCGCCAAATTTTATCAGGATCCACTACAGAGGTCTCAGAACCGGCTTCGTCGACCCCACTAAGTGGTTGAGATTGTTGGGTTGCGGCTTCCAACCTTTGCGTGTAATCCTCCTGCGTCACACACGTTAGTTGTGATTAGGATAATAGTTAAATAATTGACTTTAAACTGAATAAAGTTGAAACTTAGAATTAATTTCAACTCACATAATAGGCCGCAGACCGCTCATCAGCAAATCTCTCCTTGTTTGCCTTCAAAGTATAGGTATACTTGAAGGTGTCTGCCAGTGTCGCCTCACGATCTAATGACTTAGACTACAAACTAATATATCAACTAATCAATAAAATAAACGAACAAAATAAAAAATGACAGACAAATATAAGCATGAACTAAAATCTTAATTGTAATTTTGAAAACATAATTTTAATTTTTTCGATTTCACTG
The DNA here is from genome assembly GCF_059453495.1 of Arachis ipaensis. Classification (NCBI taxonomy): domain Eukaryota; kingdom Viridiplantae; phylum Streptophyta; class Magnoliopsida; order Fabales; family Fabaceae; genus Arachis; species Arachis ipaensis. Next base: position 132,216,558 of record NC_142435.1, read on the forward strand.
AAAATATTATAAAAATTTCGATAGAGTCTCCTCTAAAATTTGGATTTAACCACCCTTAAAGGGCCCATCCAACATTTTCCAGCAATCTTATAATTTAATCTAACTTATTCTAACCACCTAAATTCACTAAAACAGAAAATTAAACTAACATTTACTCTACTGACTAATTAATTAAATTGATAATAAAAAAGAAAAGTAAAAAACTAATTCAAGTAACTACTAAAACATTAAATAGTGGTAAAATTATTACCATTTTAGACTTCGTCTTCATGAAGATCGTCGATCAACTCGTATACCTCGACGACCTGGGCGAAGCCCTGTTAGCAACGTTCATCAGATGGCGACTCATGAACCCCTTGTTATCTCTAAAATAAGCCTCCAAGTCACGCTTGATGTTTGAACAGATCCACGATGTCAAGTGGTCTTTTTCCTGACGAACATCGGTTATCATTTGCTGAAACTGTTTGGCGGTGTGGTGGTCATAGATCTTCCTAATAATGACATTGTGCTCTGCATCCCATATAAATTTCAACTGTACAAAGTGATTCACTAAGATTAGTGTTTCGGAATGAAATACAGTTCCTATATAGTTAAGTAATTCAAACGAAATTGGGTTCTTACCACCCACTTTTAAAACCACCGTTCTCTCACATCAGTCGGGATCTGCGTGTAGGTCAGCCACGGGTGGTCGTATATGGACTTAATAACCTCGGATATCTCCTCTGTTCGCAGATTGGGGTTTATTTCAAACTTGTTAGAGAAAAGACCTCACATAAACAAACTTGACATAAACAAACTTAATATTAAAAAATTGAACTTATGACTACATGCCATCGGGCGAAATCCTCAGCTGGATAACGGGTGGTGGTGGAGGAGCATCCTGCTCGGGACATTCGAGGAATCACCCAATGTAGGCTCTGTTGACGTCGTCACTGCATCTGCAGGGGCGTAGCAGAAGGAAGCACCCAGTTCGGGTTTGGGACCATAATGAATTGCTAGTTTGATGGACTCGCCTGTGACGTCACAGGAGTCGATGGGGTAGCTGGGATAGAGGGCGATAACTGGGCAGCCCTGGGGGATTTGGTGGAAGCTTGCCCTCTACCACGACCACGTGACCCATTAGACCTACTTCTATTACCTGTCATCATGTCTGCATAGGGAATATATTACTAACAGTAATAAAAACAAATTAAATTCACCAACTCTAAACATATTAATACACTCAATACAGTAAACATATTAATAACATAACAAACACTAATAAATAATAACTTAAGAAGAAACTCAAGAAATAACAAATAATTATAACAAATAACCCAAAACACTTAAAATAAAAATTTTAAGGAGGAACCAATTCATGTTACAATTAAAAAATATTTATCAACACTAAACATAATTCTAAGACTTTCGAAAACATAATTTTAATTTAATTTCACTCAAAATCTTATAAAAATTTCGACAAAGCCTCTCCTAAAATTTAGATTTCTCCACTCCTCAAGGGTTCCATCCAAACCAAACCAATATATAAGGGTTGAAATCAGGGACGGATCTACTTCTATGGTTGTGGGGGAAGCACCCCACTACAATTTGAAATTTTATTGAGTAGTATATAATAATAGGAAAAACTACCATTTGTACTCATGAATTTTGCGAACACTGACAAAAGTACACATCAAACAAGAAAACTAATGTTGTACCTATGAAAGATGGATTTCGTGTGACAATAGTACCCAAACCGTAATTTTTCGTTGACTTTTTAATAAAATTCCCAAATTACCCCTTCTATCTTCTTCTCCAAATTCCAAATTTCACAACCCTCATCCTCATCCTTCGTCTTCCTCTACTGCTGCTGCCAGCCACCAAAAAATTAAAAAGATTAAAAACTGTGAATTATTAATTATCTGAGGTTATTGTTCAAATATTATGGATTTGTAGATCTGGTGTAGAAAAAGAAAAAAAGTTTGAAATTAACAAAAAAAACATACATTTTGGTTTCTTGGTGTCACTGTGGGAACAAGAGGCGCAAAACCAAAAGCCTTTGGGAACGGAAGGAAGGATAGGTCGGAGATAGAAGATGTGATAGCCTCGGTCGCATTTGTTGCAGAGGAGAAGCTTCGCTGGGAACTCACTGGAGGAGCAGCACTTGCTGATGATGTCGTCGTCGAAGGTGGGCTTGGGAGTGTGGGTCCTTCTTCACCTGCATTCCCCTGGCCATGTCTTCGATCATACTCGGCATGTTCAGAAGCTCATCCTCATCAATGTACCCCGCCACCATCATCCGTCCTTGTTCTCCAGGTGAAACAAGATCCTTCAACGATAACGTTACTACCACCACAACCTTCTAGAGGGTTCTGCAGTGACCTCAGAAGCCTAGCCTGAGCAGCGGCGGTGGCTGCGATGTGAATATCATCTACCAAATGGCATGAAAATACTCTAACAGCAGCCTCCTTTTTCTACAGATCGACGACGCTGAGCAGTGTTTGGAGTCACCGTTGGAAAGAGAACGTGGCCACCGGCCTCTTGTTGGCTCTGGTTGCTGAATTCTGCTACTTATTGCTTTCGAATAAGAAGAACAACAATATTCAGGTTGAAGAGTTTGACAAGGGTGTGCTTTCTTAGTGTTGTTGCATCCGAAGAAGAAAGAAAAAACAAGGGTAATGATGTTAAAGTTGATTTGGATTTAGATTTGGAGAATAAATTAGGATTGGAATAAAGAGAGATGGAGGTTGAGGATAAAGGTTGGAGGAAGACATCAGGTGCTTGGGTCTTGAGGGAATGGTGACTGGCGGTGGCAGACGAAGACCAAGGATGAGGGTTGTGAAATTTAGAATTTGGGGAAGAAGATAGAAGGCGTAATTTGGGAATTTTATTAAAAAGTCAACGAAAAATCACCGTTTGGGTACTATTGTCACACGGAACCCATCTTTCATGGATACAACGTTAGTTTTCTTGTTTGATGGGTACTTTTGTCGGCGTTCGCAAAATTTATGGGTACAAATGGTAGTTTTTCCATAATAATATTTATTTGCCCCCATTAAATTATTAATTTTGACCTCATAATAATTTTTTATTCAACTTTCGACACTTGATAGTTAATTTGAGAACTTCATATTAGATGTCTATTATAATGATCAATTTTTAAATTTAAATAAGATTAGTGTTCTTTCTTAGATATCGACTCGAAAGAATATTATTTATTCATTTGTGTTTCTTCTTTTAAAATTAGTTTTAATTTTTTCATAATAACTACACTAATTAAATGAACTTTTTAAACTATGAATATCATCAAGAGCTAATTCTATGAAAGTTGAGTTTTAAATAATCGTTTAACGACATATACAAAAAAAAGGACATTTTAAGTATATTGTCAATGTTTCAAAATTTGAAATATAAAAAATTAAATTTTAAATTATATGTTATTATTTAAATTACTATTTTAGTATTTTAATTTGTAATTAGATATTTTAAAATCTAATCATATTTTACAATAACAAAATATAATTATAACAACAATTATGCTACATATACATAAAATAATCACTTGTACAGAATAAATCTTAAAATACAAATTTTAAAATACAAAATACACATTAAAAATAAGTTAAATAATATATGTATTTATACATAAATTTATAATAGATAATTTGATAGCTAATTTTTTATATAAACGTAATATTTTTATTATAAAAATTATTATCATATTATATATATTTCGCCCCCACTATCAAAATTTTCTGGATCCGTCACTGGTTGAAATCCTATTCCACTTACCAAGAGACTTCAATCATTTTTACTAATCAACTCAAATGCACAGTATATTTAGTAGATGAGAAAGCATAAATAAACAATGTAAATATTGAACAACGGTTTAAAAAAATGTTAAATTAATTATTAAAATTAAATTATCAATTTATTAAAATAATCAATTTTTGAATTTAAATTATTAGGATTAGGCAATGTAACCTCCTTCCAGCTCAACCCTCCTTCTCCACTCACACCGTCACATCACGTTCTCATTCCAGCTCAACCCTCCTTCTCTACTCACACCATCATTCTTCCCGGTCCTTCCCTCCACCATTCAGCCCGACACGCCTCCACCTCCACCGGTCAGTCTGATGCGCCTCTCACCCATCTACTGCTGCCATTATTTTCGCGCCACTCTTTTCTGGCGGCATTGCTGCAGTTTCGCGCCACCCTCTCGTAGAATTACTGCCGTGTCATGTAGTGAGCTTCAAAGCAATATTAATGCTTATCAAACTCGAATATGGTTCTAGTTTCATCATCTATCTATGTAACTAGGTTTGTGTGTGTTTGTTTCTGGATCAGTCCTACTATCTTTTCAACTATATATGCCAATATATTTTTTTGAAAGGTTGCTGTCTACAATAGTGTGGATATCCCCAGCTAATAATAATAATAATAATAATAATAATAATAATAATAATAATAATAATAAATTTTGTGTTAGAAACTAAAACATTCAATAAATAAGTAAATAATTTAATTTTTTTATCTTCTTCTAAAAACCTTAACATTCTCCGCACAACAGATTTGATATTTGATCTATAATAAATTTGTATTATTTTAAAAATTATTTTGTCAGAAAATTTGTTAGATGTTCATTTTATTAATGTAGATAATTATTTTTATTCTAAAGTGGATGTTTATTTAATTTGGATTGAATTTAAATAGATATAATAAAATTTGCTAGATATTCATTTTACTAGGTACGTGGATGATTATTTTCATCCTAAACTGACGTTCTTGATAAAAAAGAAGCTCAACAGCGTTGATGCTGGCTAACGAGGAAGGGACCGACACAATGAAAATTTGGAAAGGAAGTATGCGACGATAAAAGTGTTAGAAAATGGACGGTTAAAATGTAAAAGGTAAAAATAGAATTTTTGAGAAGTTAATTTGTGATTGGGGGTGGATTTTTTTGTTTTTAACCTTGTTGGGCTAGAATTATAACCCATTGTTCGCGTTGTTCACAACTTCCATTGTCTACCTAGTGGAGCCATTAATAGATATTCAAAGTAATCTAACTTTGTAAAATAAATAAAACTAAATCATATAATTTATTTTAATTTCTTCATCATCCAACCAATTTTAATAACCTGAATAATCAACACAAATCTAACATAATAAACACAAATCCTATTTTATAATAACTAATAACAAATACAAATAAGACCTAAATCCTAAATTCGTAAATCCTAAATAGCATATAATAATCAAATCCTAAATTCCTAAATTAACATATAACTAATCCCTAAATTAACATGTAAATAAATTTTAAATTATAATTTATATGAGAGGAAGATGCATGGAATCTGCAGCGACAGAAGGAGATGCAGCGGCGGCAGTGTGGTGCGGCGATGGAGAACTGGCTGGTTTCCGTGAGAGGAAGAGACGGCGGTGAGAGACCGGGGCTGGAGCGGTGGCGGCGGGCTGTAGCGGCGACAGCGGAAACGGGTAGCGAGAGAAACGGAGAAGAGGGATTTAGAGAGAGAGGCTTTTCGAACTAAAGGGGGAGAGTGTTCGCGCTCTCAATTTTAAGTTTGATTCCCATCGAATAAATTCGACGGTAATTCCTTACGTGTCACCAAAACGCAACGTTTAACTAAAATGGCTTACTGTCAGATTTTACCGATGGTAAATCCGATGTTAAAGTTCGCGCCTATTCCCTCCTATTTTTCACTAAGTATTACCCACAAATTTACCATTGGAAAAGTTAATCCGCTGATAATTATTTGACATAACAAATTCTATCACAAAACCCTCTATAAATCAGTCGGTAAATCCGACGATAACTCAAAATGCTAAATCTGACCATAAATCTGATAATACTCGACGTATTTCTTTTACTGATATATTGTGGATATTATTAAAATATATATCACATATATTAAAACAATATACAAGCAATTTTACTATATTGAGTACACGAAAAATAATATATTCAATGTTTTAACACTGGGTTGGGTGGGATTTTCTTTATTTATATAAAATAAATCTGATATATGTACAGTTTTAAAATTATTTATATTTTTGTGTGATATCTCATTGACAGAATACTATTCGAAATAAAAAAAAAAATGCATTTTCTAAAGCTAAATAGAAAAAATCTACATATATCAGGATAACTGTCTGTGTGTAACGAAATGTTTACACCTTATATTTTCTTAGTCCATTTTTTATTTTTTTTATTTCATCTTTAAATTTTAAATTTTAAATTAAATTTTTAATTTTTGTTACTAACCTTGACTAAGGCTGCTAGAGGAATGGAATATGAGAGTTTAAAATGAAAATGTAATAGAGAATCCAATTAAGTTCATTAAGATAACGGCCAAATTGATGCATCTTATTGCATAAATTTAAGCATGTTTGACTGATTGCAACTCTCCAAATCAAGCTGTTCAGCTATAAGACACAATCATAGCAGATAATGTAAGAGGTGTACCACATTTTGGGTTGAAAAAATTCGAAATACCAAACAATTCACAAGCTTGATTTCATAAGTAAACATAGACAAGTACTGTGCTGAGTAACAAGAAAGCTCATGCCATTATCTTGGCAGACCTAGCATAAAGACTATCGACAACTTTCCCAATATTGGAAATGGTCTCCAGAGTTGCAGGATATATCGCGTCGGTCTTGGGGTCGTCAAATATGACGAGGCATCCGGCACCTTGATCCAATGTCCCCGCAAACTTCTTGTCCAAGATCATCTGAGACAACTTCCGCTCCACGTGATCCATAGGCAGTTCAATGAGCTCAGCAATGTGCGCAATCTCAACCCTTGAGAACGGCTCGATCAACCTGCAAAGATTCTGTTCCAAGAGGGTATCATACAAGGATTGTAAGTGCCTATGGACGATTGGGTCTTCCTCCAACTGTGCATTGTAGTCCCGCAGAGCAATCTCGAACAATCTCAGGGATCGCTTAGAATGAGCATCTGCAACAGCTTTCATTGCATCCAAGTCAGGGCCAACATATTGCAACCCGGCTTTAGAAGATATGATCCCGCCAACGTCATCAGCTTGATTTACCATGATCTTACACAACAACATATATTTCAGGCTGAAAACAGCCTTTGGGTCTTCAAGTGCATTGAAAGACTCGAAAGCTTCAAAGAAATAACTATATGCAGTTTTATAATCCTTCTCCTCAGCATGAAGTATTCCACTCTGCAGATCTATGGCACCTTGTTGTGCCGGAGGCACATAAATGGCATTAGCAGCAGTTCTTGCTGCAGTTAGCGCGGCTTTCGCCTTTGGAAGGTTTCTTAATGAGAAGTGTAGTTTGCTTTCCAGCAAGTCTATGTCTACGAGTAGAAGCTTGTCATCTAATCTTCTAACCTCTTTGATCAAGCTTGACAGAAGAGTCAAAGCTTCTGAGTACTCCTTATTTTCCATCAGAAGTGCTGCAAGTCTTGCCTCAACTCGCTGCCTCAGGAATGTACGCTTCTCAGCATAAGTCCACTGCACCATTTCTCTGCAAAGCACAATTTGAAGATCAGATGTCCCTGGGATTTTAGCAACTGCGTCAATTATCCCCCTAACTATCTTTGCAGTTTTTGCCTTGGGTATCACGGAGAAAAAGGGCCTCAATTGTGTGAGAAGGCTGCGTAGATCCTCTCCTCTATTCTCTTGCCTTAGAAGGTCAGTAAGGTTTGTGATCGCCTGCTCTTTCATACGCAGAGCTTCGGGTGAGGAAGAAGGATCCTCAAGTACACGATAAAGAATAGAAATAGCCTCAGATGGGTCTTTGGCCTCAACAGCAAGAGCAAGTGACTCTGTTGTTGCAGCAAGATGAGTTGTAGCCATGGCTCCTGTTGGGAAAAACTCTACAACAAAACATTTAAACATGAGTTTTGAAAATAAGAAGCAAAAGTAGCAACTTCTGCATTACTATCATTTAATTTGTGATTGCATGAAAAAAACAAGTAGGTGCAGATTGAATCAGTTTTAATAATTTTAACATTTAAATAATCTGAACGTTTAAGCCTTGCATTAAGACTTGTTGGATCAAATTTTCTATTCTATAATTCAGATTGGTTGCAGTAGTGAAACATATAATTTTTTCGTCAGTGTTGTCCATGGTAAATATTGTACAGCATTAGCAAACACAAATGGCAAGCGCATAAAGAGAAAAAAGTTTGTTCACATTAGGTGGGTTCGGTTAATGGCAGTTTTTCAAATAAAAAAAGTTTATCAAATGCACTATAAAAGTATCATCATAAAACCAAAGGCAAATTACATACATGAATCACCCCTTTTGAGGTTTGATGAAATAAAAACCTGACCCCCTATTTCTAAAATCATGCATTGACCTCTGAAATTTAGGTAATAATATTGTTCTATCTATCTATCTTATCTACCTATATTCTATTTGATTTTTTTTGCAAATAGGTATCCAGGTTTTTTCAAATCTATTTTCCCACCAAAATGTTTTTATATATATAGAACAAATTCAGCATTCTTCTCAAGGGTGGAATTTTTTTTCCATGGAAGAAGGAATTGTTCCTGTCAAGGTTAAACAAAAGTGAGGTTCAAAGTTCAAACATAACTATGGAGATAGTTCTTCATGATGCAAAGGTTAGCGTTTAGAGATGATTAACACACTGACTTTAAAAGTCTTGTGAAAAAACAGGGGAGTAGGATTCATTGTTCAACTCCTAGATCAGTGGTAAGTACTCATTGTTGAATCCGAATACTCACAATTTTCCTTTCCCCCTCTATTAGGGCAGAAAATGTTTCTTTAAAACAGATATAGAAGTCTGAAGGTAGCAAGAAGAACATGTTAAAACAAAACACGTTCTGGAAAAGGAGTGGATCAAGCAAGATGTGAAATCATCAATTATACTTGAGATTAAGGTATGTTAAATCTATACATCAAAGGCAATTGCTGCTGCAAAACAAAAGCATGTTATAGTTGAGAGAGTTTCTACTTTTATACTGTGCCTGTATATGCTACATTCAGATTTCAAAGACTCCTTCTCTACGGAAAACTAATTTTGGTTTTATTCTTTTTGATTTCTTCTTTTCCTTCTATGCAAACTTCAGCACTGTCTGAAGAACTATTATCAGAACTTACAGGGACAACAGAAAAAAAAAAAAGAAGAAGAACATGGAAGCAGAAAATGGTACCACGAAACGGAGAGACGACGCAGCTTGAGGCAATGGTCGTGAATCGCGGACGGGGGATGAGAATGGAGGCGCTGTGAATGGTGAATGATGAATGAGAGAGTGATTTAGGGTTTGTGCGATTTTCTGTTAAAGAGGGATAGAATACCTCACCTTAAAGCAAAGACTTTCGGAATTGGAGTCCAAAATAAGCTTGTTAGAAAGATTAAAAGAAGAAGAAACAATCTCCAAAATGTGTGTTAGGGGTGTGTATGGGTCGGGTAAAACCGGGTTTGATGTGATTCAGATCCGGCCCGAAATATATACCGGACTTATTTGTTAGACCCGAACTTGACTCTAGACCCGATGAAACCTATACACTTTCGGGCCACGATTATACCGGGTAAAAACCGGGTGAAAATCGGGCCGTTAACATTATATTACCTTGATACCTTCTTGTAAGTTAGTATATAAAAATATCCAAATTTCCAAGACTCCAACCATTATTTGACATGGTAAAATTCACTTAGAAAAATATAATAAGAAGTAACTCTTCTCTAAAATTAAAGTATAACCATAATCAATACTAATATTGCCTAATAACACTAAATATTTAAATCAATACAAATAACACAAAATTATCATTAGTCTAAAGTCTTATGCATTTTAAACATAAAACATTAACTTATAGTCTTATATATAATGACTAATAACACAAAATATTAATGTTTACAATACTTAAATTTCACATAATATTTGATAATAATAGCCATCATCCATCACTAATAACACAAAATATTAATTGTGTATGATGACCGGGCCACCGGGCCGATTTCGGGTGACCCGAGCTATGACCCAGACCCGACCCGAAATAATGACCGGGTCTACTTTTGAGACCCATACCCGGCCCTAGACCCGATGAAATCACATCAAATTAGCCCCTAAAGTGCTCGGGATCGGGCCGGATCTTCGGGTCGGGCCGGGCCATGCACACCCCTAATGTGTGTTAGCAGGCATAGGATTTGACGGTTCATAATCCTTTGGATCATTAAATAATCTAATAATAAAATATGTTTTTTTAATTTTTTAATAATTATTAAATAATATTTTTATAATTTAATTTTTTATATATTATTTAATTATTAAATCTATCATTTATTTTATAAATTATTATTTTATTATTTATTTATTATATTTATTAATATTAAAAACAAAAATAAAAACGAAATAGATCTTTTATTAATTATGACTTTTATAAATATTTTGGCAGTGCGAATCAACAAATTTTTTTTTGTCTTTGACCGTTACATCTGTAGAAATAGTATTTTTTGGTAATTCAATCAATTAGAGGCTCAATTTTTTTGATATGGAAGGCTTGTGCGTATCTTCCCCAGATATAGAGTTATGGGATTCCAGACCGATCTGTGTGGCAGCTTTTTTGATAGTGTCAGGTCCAAAAACTCAGACCGCGACTTGTTTGAGTTTCAGATTTGGCTCAACAAATCGGTAGATCCGATTTGGAGACGATGAAATTTTAGATTTTTGGAAGGTGGTACTCGTACCCTCTGAGTTGTTAGTAGTGTGTCTTTTTTTTTTTAAATGGGTTATGAAATCGGATGGTGCGATTTTAGTATTTTATAATTTTTTTGAACGAACTAAACCTAATCGCAGGGTCCGAGTTGTTTGTGACTTTAAATAAAAGTGTGTGAATGCTGGATCAGAGCAAATCGCATCTTCTTCTCCTTCTGCAATGGTTTTTTCTTCTAGTTTCTTGTTTCTCTGTTTCTTACTTGCTTGGCATGATAGCTAAAAATCTAGTACTCAAGTTTATGATATTATTTATGTGATTGAGAGAAATGAGTGACAGAGTTTTATTGAAGGTGTATTATTTTGGACAGATTTTGTTACAAACATCTGAAGGAGTAACATTTGTTTGTGAAAATCCGTTAGATGTTGTGATTCCTTTCACAATCTCATTTGAAGAGCTCAAAGGTGTGATATGTGAAAATATTCATTCTGAGAGGGCAAGAAGAATATCCTGTATTCTATATAGATATCCTATACAAGTGTTTGGTGGATTCGTCCAGTTTCAAACCAAATATGTAACGAACGAAGCGAGCATGCAAGAGATATTTTCAATGTATATTGAAAATCGGAGTCAACTCCCGTTCATCGAGTTGTATGTTGAGTTTGAGCAATCTGAAGCCGACCGGAATATTCTACGGGAAGATTACAATAGTGACAGTGAAGAAGAGTTTGAAAGCAACTACGAAGTTGTTGGTCCAGATGGAGATGAAGATCAAGGTGACGGGCCTATGGCTCCGGATGTGTCAGATGTGACAAATGCACTGGCAAACGAAGTGCCGTTTGAAGAGCCATCATTCATGCGAGTTTTGGATTTGGAAGCCATGCATGTTCCGGAATTTCCGGATTATATCAGTGCAGGTACGTAATTCTCCGTATTTATAAAAAGGATTAGAATTTTTTAATAATTTATCTTGATAGTTGGACCAACTAGCTAAGTGAAGTGAGAAAATATACTCGATTAGTATTTATTTTTGTTTACCTGTTTGTGTATTTATGTTTAAGATAGTAAATTTTTTAGGGAGTTATTGAATTAGTTAAATATAAATTAGAATTTATTGGTAAATTAGTAAATTAGTTAAATATCAATTAGTATTTACGAGTTAATTTAGTTAATTAAGTAAATATAAATTAGTATTTATTAGTAAATTAGTAAATTAGATTAATATAAATTAGTATTTATTAGTATAAAATAGTAAACTAGTAAATTAGTTAAATATAAATTAGTATCTGTTAGTAAATTACTTGAATATGAATAAGTATTTGTTAGTAAATTAGTAAATTAGTTAAATATAAATAGTTTGGATTTATATCATAATTGATGCAGTAAAAATTGATTTATCTTTATTTTCGATGTTTAAATATTTGTGTATTAAATATTTTTTGTATGGCTGTCCTGGTGGCAGAAATTCCTTTTGTCGCAGATGGTGAATTTGCTGTTGGGATGAAATTCAGTTCCAGAGAAGCTGTTATTAAGGCGATAAAAGAGTATACCATACGAAGAAGCGTAGACTACCGGGTGTATGAGTCTGAGCCATTGACATTTTATACGAAGTGTATACAGTATGGGTTAGGGTGTGATTGGCTTATCCGGGTTAGCATGATCAGCCGGAAGTACTGTTGGGTTATAAAGAGGTATAATGGCAGTCACACATGTACCAGAGCCACAATTTCTCAAGATCATTCGAAGCTGGATTTGACCACAATTGCAGAAGCAATAAAAGCCGTTGGTTAAGGCTGACCCCGCCTTAAAGGTAAAATCGGTTATAGCAGAGGTGCAATCGAAGTTCAACTACACCGTTAGTTATCGGAAAGCATGGTTGGCTAAGCAAAAGGCAATAGAAAAAAATATTTGGAGGCTGGGAAGCATCGTACGAAGCCTTGCCTATATGGTTTGAGGTCATGTGTCATAAGGAGCCATCAGCTGTTGTTCATTTTGAGACTATGCCTGCATATCAAGGCGATGACTTGGTGACTGATATTCGGGTATTGCATCGTGTCTTTTGAAGTTATTACCCCATGCTTTAGAGAACTCAGGCATTGTAAGCCAGTTGTCCAGGTGGATGGGACTCACTTGTACGAAAAATACAAGGATTGTCTACTAGTGGCAGTTTCACAGGATGACAACAACAATATCATCCCAATTGCGTTTGCTATTGTGGAGGGAGAGACTTCTGATGCGTGGCACTTTTTCCTTAGTAACCTTCGTCAGCATGTTGTCACTTGGGATGGTGTGGGACTGATATCCGACCGTCACGAATCCATAAATGCAGCTGTGGAAAGGAGTAACGGGGCTTGGTCACCTCCTATAGCTTTTCATATGTTTTGCATCAGGCATATAGAGTCGAATTTTCTGAGAAAATTCAAGGCGCCGTACTTGTAGAAACTGGTCGTCAATATAGGTAACGCTCAGTAAAGCTAATTAATTTAGTAATAGAGTTACCTTCAGTAAGTGTGTTGACCTATTTTTTTCATTTGTTTCTTTTTATCCTACAGGATATTCGAGGACGGTGCGGGAGTACGAAGTGCGTTACCAGCGGTTACGAGAACGGGGCGAGGCCTACACTAACTGGTTAAACCGAATCCCCCGCGAGCAGTACGCGTTGGCTTTTGATGGTGGATATCGATGGGGTCATATGACGACGAATCTAGTGGAATGCATCAATTCAGTATTGAAGGGTGTACGCAATCTCCCTGTTACTGCCCTTGTGAAGGCAATATTCTACATGCTTAACGAGTTGTTCACCCGGAAAAGAGATGAGGCGGAAGCTCGGATTAATGCTGGCCATGTGTTTTCTGATGTCGTAACCTCGAAGTTGCATGCAAACCAACTTGCATCAGGAAACATTCAAGTTAGTTGCTTTGACCGGCAGAATGAAGTCTTTGAGGTGCGTGAGATGCCAAGTGAACTGGAGTTTGCAGTCGACCTACGTGGCCTTCGATGTGACTGTGGTGATTTCCAGGTGGACCGGATCCCCTGTCGACATGTGTTCGCATGTTGTGCCAACCAGCGACTAGATTGGCAAGTGTATGTGCATGATGTGTATAAGATGGACCAAGTTCGGCGGGTGTACCGAGCAAGGTTTAGGCCACTAGGTAATCCCACTACATGGCCTACTTACAATGGACCTCGGTTCATGCCAAATCCGTTCCTCAGACGCATCATGAAAGGTCGCCCCAGAATGACGCGCTTCTTGAATGAGATGGACACGCGAATGTTACGTTGGCCTAGGCGATGTAGGCCATGTGGAGCTGAGGGACACAGCCGAAGCAGATGCCGTTAGTCAGGTGGTGCAAATGCCGACAGAGATGCTCAGTAGATTCACATTCTAAGATGATATTATATATGTAGCATTATATAGTATGGCATGAGTTGTCCATTTGAGTTAACAACGTATGATATATGTAACATTGTATAATATGACATGAATTCTCATATTGAGTTAACATGACCTGCTTTATGTAGCGTTATAAACTATGACAATCTAGTATTGTTCTGCATCTGTAGCATTATATAATATGACATCAATTGTCCAAATGAGTTAATTTAAAACATTAATACATAGTCTAGATCGTTAATACATAAATAAGTTCATTAATACATAAATACTCTAAACATACAAAATAATGTTACCATAGTCCAGGTCGTTAATACATAATGTCCAATACATACAAAGTACTCTAAACATAGTCCACATCCTTAATACATAAATAAGTTTATTACACCACAACTACTTTCTCATTGCCCACTTTACATCATTCACAAAGTTCTTACATTTTTTGCGGCCTTTCTGAACACAGATGGAGTGTAGCGATTAGCGCTACGACGTGGCGGATCAATCCTCAGATTGTAACCTTTGACTTTGTCATCCGGAGTGTGTGCCTAAGCTGTATAGAATTTAATAAAAACAATTAAATATAGCACAGTAGGTAATCAAACCAACAGCGATACCACATATCATTTAGTCAAACCACACAAATTTACCATTTATGAACACAAAATACACAACACAACACCATTTATGAACACAAAATGAATAACTAATCGAACATGTAAAGCAAAATACACAACATAATACGATCATTACGAGATTCTTCATCCTCATCGAACTCCTCTATCTCATCCTCCTCATCATCATCCTCGTCATCTGGGTCATCTACTAGATACGCATTGGTCTCCTGCTCGAGTGTGTTACCATCTTCTTCAAGAGGTTCCATGGAAACACGGTTAGGATTTTGACTATTAAGAACTCCGCGTCCACCTTCACTTCTACTAGAGTCAACAGATACGAACCTCCAGAAGCAACCGATGAGGTGTGGCACAGAAGCCTCGCATCCAACGAATACCTACCTGCCATGAACTCAGGCTGATTACCATATTGTGATTGTCCTGCATCTACAGCCATGAACCTAAGCAATTGGCTAAAAGAACCTCCTTCTCCTAGTTCAAACTGTGACATACCCCAATATTGTTGATGTATTGGTAATGACGGGGTGAACTGTGTCTGAGGTACATATTGGCTTGAGGACTGAGGTTATTCTTGTGGAAGCGGATTTGGAGGTGATGGTGGCGGCGATTGTGGCAACTGTTCCTCATTGTCATCATCCGCATCCTGACTACCCTCATCCATATCCTGATTACCCTCATCATTCTCTTGAACCACAATATTCGACAAGTTCAAGCGGTCCCCAAATTTTGATCGGTACCAGTACATGTAAGTATCTAATGGATATTGTGAAGGCATGGGAAGCTCAGAAAGAACGTGGTTATAACTGTTTGTCCAATGCATTACCCAAAATGAATGACTTGGTGCCGTGGCCCAGTTAAGATTCTTAGGACCAGTCAGGACTTCTCCATGCGCCTTGTCCAGATTCCGTTCCTGATGAGGTACTCCATGAACGAAACCGAATTGTCGCCTAATCCTATCGGTAGCATGCCACTCGATACATTCGAATGACACCAACGGCACTGTAGCGCTCCAGACAACCGACTGCATGTAGATTTCGGCAGAAATTATGTTCGGATCCACGCGATCCAAAGCATAAGCAGCCCACACAAACTGGCAAAAATAAATGAAACTCATAATTACAACCCACATAACAGTTACAATAACAATGCTTCATAAGATTTACCTAAACCCTAAAATCGAAACTAATACTTCTTTAATAAAAAGAAACCTGGCCTTCTTGAAGTTCATCAAAAGGCCTTCCTAAAGTGACTTAGTGTCAGATATCTATATCGTCGGTCACCACGCTCCCAGTTACGCTACCTAATATGATATATTTATTTAGTTCAACTGAATTCTAAATATCAAGATACGGGTACATTGTAACATAATATTACCTGTTTGATAGCGGGGTTCCCTAGGAAGCGGCGATAGATAAGGCAGTCGGATCCAAGCCCATCCGAGCAGAAGTGTTAGTGGACCATCGATTTTCTTACAGTCAAAGCGGGATGCCCTGCATAATGCCCTGTAGAGGTGTGCTAGGCATGCCGATCCCCAATTGTATTGTCCAATACTGCCGAAATCACGAAGCAAGGTAGAAACTTCTAGTGCACACCTGCCCCAGATTTATCCCCAAACAAGATCGTCCCGATTAGCAACATAATGTGGCACTTCACATACCTCTGTATACTTATTTCATCAGTCAACTGAAAATTTTCTTTAAGATTTCGCAGCCACGTCAGTTTTGTGCAGCATCCTCTACAGTCCGACTTACGCGGCGCAACTCCAAATTGATGCAAACACTCCGCCTCCAAGGCTTCGAAGCTAGTCATTGTCATCCCTGTGACTGGAAGACCATCCGTCGGAAGACCAAGAATTAGAGCCACATCTTCAAGAGTCACGACACATTCACCAATGGAAAGGTGAAACGTATGTGTATCTGGGTGCCACCGTTCGATTAGAGCATTTACCAGTGCTTTCTGACATTGTACTACACCAATCTGAGATGCATGATAAAACCTAGTAACTCGTAAATGCTCCTCCACCCTATCGTTGTATCGATCCAGAGGAACTGGATGGTCACATGTCAACATTCTTAATATCTACAAAAAACATAACAAATTATTAGTCAACTCATTCATTAACTATTACTAACTTACTACTAAAAGGCAAGAATTTTTTAACTATAGCAACTCATTAACAAAATTTGCACAACTAACTCAACAACACATATTACTTGAAACAACACAACTGTCATAAATTATTTGACTAAATCCAACTAAAACAAATAATTATAACTTCTAAAATGAAATGAATTATTAATCCTTAAAATTTTTTAAAACTAACTATTAATAACATTAACTAATACATACATTCCTAATTAATTCTCAAGAATGTTATAACATTAGAGATGCTGTTTATTTATTTGCGGTAGAAAATTTTTTTCTAATATATAACATTATAATTTGTAATATTAATTATCTATTAACTATTACTTAAGTAAAATTAAATACATATTTCTAAATTTTAAAAAATACTAATAATCATTCTCATTATTTTCCTAAATTCATTTTCTAATAACAATAATAATTAACTTCCTAACAATGATAATTATAATTAACAAAAATAAACTAATGTACTTTTAAAAAATTAATACTAACCATTCAGTTTTTATTCCTAAATTCAATTACTCACAACCACAATAATATTTAATTTCCTAACAATTATAACTAAAAATTTAAAAAAGATTTCCAAAAAAATAAACGTTGTATAAAAAAATTAATAATAATTCGGTTTATATTTTATAATTAATTTTCTAAATATTAATAATTCACTTCCTAACACTAATAATTATAATAAAAAATATTAAACAAATTTAAAAAAAATATTGCGTTTGTTTTACATAAATATAACATCATTCTATTTACATTTTCAGATTCAATGTCTAACAACAATAATAATAATTAACCCTAGCAATAATATTTTTTATAAAAAAATAGTGAAAAATTTCAGAAAAAAAAAATTAAAAACATTGAAGAACAGTCCTAACCATTCTATGTATATTTCTAAGTTCAGATCCTAACAACAATAAGAACAACTAAATTTCTAACAATAATAATTATAATTATAAAAATTAAAAAAATTTTAAACGAACTTACATAATCAGAATGACTGAGATAGTGTATAATATGAAGCTCAGGGCGATCAACATTTTTAATTTTATGTTTCTTTGGCATTTTTCTTTTTTTTTCTACCATGCACACTCACTAGCAGCAGAGAAATGAAGAAGAAGAATAGAATTTTGAGGTTGAGAGTGAATGCTGAAAGTGATAACTCGGATGGTGAGAGTCCTTATTGCATGGTCAATGTTGGTATTCAGGGCACCGTTTGGGGAGTGAGCTTTGCGTGATGCATGTCCAGCATGCCACAAAACAGATCGTCCGTTTTGGTAGCTACTTCTCGGACCGTCCGTGTTGTAACTTGGATGTCGCACGGTCCGATTTCCTTCAGCACCTGACACCACACCAATGTGCAGCCCCCTCCTTCCCATAATCGGGTCCAACACCAGCCAGGCTTCCATATACAAATTAAAAAGCGTCAATTAGACGTACAACACAATCGATTGATATGGCACATCAATATGATTTTTCTCAAAATTCAATCAATTGAAATTGTTATACAATCGATTAAATTTCGTAAAACAACAAGAGTATTTTCTTATTCAGTCGATTGATTGTGTAACAAAATCGATTGAATTTTGTACGTGATTAAGATTATTTTCGTATTCAATCGATTGATTACGATGAAATAATGTCATTTTTATTTATTATTTTAACAATCATGTCATACAAATATTGTGTCTTGTTAATTATATTTTATTTTATATATTAATATGTTTATAAAAAATATTTTTTATTTTTTTATTTGTTTGTATTCTATTTATATTGTAACACCCTACCACACTGAGCTTTACGCTTAAGCCGTAAAACAGAGGTGGTGTGGTACTATGACCTCTAAAACATAATGTATACATATAATAGCAGAAATGTTATAATATACAAGGAGCCTTGAAGAATAGATGAAATAAAAGTCGCGAAATAAAAGCGCAACGCTCAAGAAGTTTAAGAAACGAGTTAACTAGCGTGCTAGGAAAACTATAACTATCGAACATAAGATAAGAAAAGTAGGAATAGAGTGCCAAAGATACAAAATAACAAGCTCCTAACTCAGCCCGCGAAGCCAAGGCTGACCGGAGAATATTTACACACACACAACATATCCAAAATCCAAATGTACATAAACAAAATCCTGTCTCTCCACAAATCTCTAAGAGGATAAAAAAGAACAAGTTATGCGGAGAGAAAGCTAAGTACATATATATACATCACTGTACAACAAAATAACCCAGTAACCACTTCGTTTCAGGAGTCCAGATGCCTAACGAGATGCCTCTCGACCTGCATCTGAAAAATAACAACATAGTATGGGGTGAGAACCAGGGGTTCTCAATATGGTAAAGGTGCGACACACATAAGATATAAGGTCTTGGGAATGCCAGAGGTAATCCTAAAACGCCGACACTCAGATTATAAAGTTTAAAGTATTAAACAGAAGCCATAAAAGGTGGTTTACTAAAAGTATCTAAACATAACTTAACTTAATCTTAAATCTAAGTCCCGTACTGCCATTCCTCCATACCTCCATCTCCGTCAGCATTTCACAGATAAATAAACAGATAAAGGCAAGCACAAGAAGGTTACAAGTACTGCAGGTAGCAGGTATACACTTAACATAATAAATGCACTTAGGCAAACCCAGTTAGAGCACAAATAAGTAATTCAAGTAATATGCACATGATGCATGTATGTCCTATGGCTAATGAGCTCATCTGTCGGTTATACAACCAACCCGACAAGTCCAGTTTGCTAAACCATTGGACTGTCCCCCGATGTGCATCCCTATGAGTCTATGCATAACTTTTTCTCATATATATATCAAATCGCTCAATGGGGGTACCATTCCTGGGAATTTATAAGTGCTCGGTCACCCTTACGTCGTAGAGTAAATAGAGTATCGAGTTTTCAACCTGGTACACGTGGTGGCAAGCCATGGTACTTTACCAAGAGAATCTCGTATCTCAGATCATTTAATCATTCAAGCCAAGTATCATACATGATCATTCATTTGATTATCAAGTCAAGTATCATACATGATCATCCATAACATTTCATAATCAATTCATCACTTTTCAGCTTTACTTCATCTCCAAGTTATCCCTATTTCCTAACTTCATCTAATTATCAGGTTTAATACTATTATTAATGATTAAAGGAATGAAAATAGAGGTTTAGAAGTTTGAAATAGGTTTTAAAACTCAAAAATCATGTTTGCTGGAACAGGGGCCACGCGTACGCGTGGCTCATGCGTGCGTGTGGGAGTGTGAAACTGCAGCTCGCGCACGCGTCTAGTGGTGTCAACATGTTTGGCCCTATAGTGCCAGAAGAATAAAAAGCCCTTTAACTAATAGGGTCAAATTTTTAAAAAGCCCTAGGGCCAACCCATGGGTTACCTAATCCTCTTTTTTTTTTTTTACATTCTCTATTTCAACAACACACATAAAACTTATTAAAATTCATTAGTTTGTTTTATCCCTTTATCATTTTTATGCGTAAAAAATAAAAAAATTGAAAAATAAATATTAATAATGTACATTGATCATATTAAATTCAACTTTTAACTATATATATCAAGAAATCAAACATGGCATTCACTATCTCATCACCCTTTTTCTTACTCTCTAGTATTTACCATCAATAATGTCTCTAGAAAATCAAAATAAAGTTGACACAAAAATTCATCATCTAAAATCATGAATGTTGAGGGGGATGCATCATTTCTGTTGACACTTCTTCTTCATGAATTTCACCAATTTCATCATCTAAAATCAACCAATTAAAAAATAGTTAGAAATTCAATTTAAAATATTATTTGAAAAAAATAGCATAAATATTTACTATCATGATTTGGAACAAATCTACGTAACCAACTCCTTGTGCAAATAAGCATTTGGACATGCTCATGAAGAGTGGAACTTCTATATTTTGTTAAAACACGTCCATCAATACTGAATGCAGACTCAGATACTATCGTAATATGGGAATACTTAAAACATCTCTGGCCATAACTAACAGAGTGGGAAACCTATCCTCATTAATCTTCCAAAAATTCAGCACATCATACTTCAAATCATCTTTATTTGTGTGAATCAAACCTTCTTTTAGATAAATCTCTAATTCATCTTTATCCTTGAAAGTTTGGGTTTCACAATCAAATTCTCTGAACTCCTAAAAGATATACTATAAAGATTATTTAAGTAACGAATAAACATAATAGGAGAAAAATAATACTATATTAAAATTAAATACCTTCATCACCATTTTGCTCTTCTTTGTAAGCCTTCCTTCTTCAGGTGACATAGGAGATTGATTACTACTTTGAGAAATTGTTGAACCACCAAAAGTATTTATGTACTCTCCATACAACCTTTTAAATTTCTCCAATACTTCATTTGCCTTCAATTCAAAGGTTGAAGGATCTAGTTTTTTTGTAACAAAACCTCAAGAACTTTAACTTTAATCGAGGATCAAGAATTGCCCCAAAAGCCAAGACAGTGCTATAATCCTTCCAATATTTATCAAACTTCATCTTCATTCTGAAAGCCATGTTCATAATAACAACATTATCACAAGTTTGATTGTCTTCCAAAAGACATTCAATTTTCTAAACTTGCATAAAATACAAATTTGTTGTTGGATATGATGAACCCGAAATGAGGTTTGTAGTTTCATAAAATGGCTCTAAAAATTCACACATTTTTTTGCTAAGCTCCATTCTTCATTTGTCGGACAATCTTTATAAGCTCCATCTACAACACTAAGGATGTCAAACGCTTTTTCAAATTTAATTGCACTTTTCAACATCATATATGTAGAATTCCATCGAGTTAGAACATTTGATTTTAGACCAACACCTTCTTCAATTTCTGCTTGCTGCACACAATCTTTGAATTTCATCATTCTCCCATCAGAAGCTTTCACATATTTCACACTCTCTCTGATTTTAAATAAAGCTCTAGCAGCCACCTTTAACCCTTCTTACACAATCAAATTTAAAATGTGAGCGGAGCAACGCACATGAAAATATTCTCTATCGCAAAGAAAACTATTCTGCTTACGTATATGAGTTTTTAAGATGTTTTACATGTTGTCATTTGCAGAAGCATTATCTAAAGTAATAGAGAATACTTTCTTATCAATACCCCATTGATTCAAAGAGTTAAAAAAGACTGCTTCCATATCGGTTCCAGTATAGGGAGGAATCATTTGACAAAAATTTAAAATCTTACTCACTAGTCGCCGATTCTCATCAACAAAATGAGCTGTCAGACAAATATATCCTTCAGTGGTAGATGCTGTCCACACATCAGATGTCAAACAAATTCTATTAGGTATCCTAGACATCTTCTGTCTTAATTTCTCTCTCTCTGTTGAATAAATCATTTGAAGATCTGAAACTAAAGTGTTTCTAGAAGGCATTATAATCGTTGGACTAATGTAATTAATCCAATCTCTAATACCCTCATACTCAACAAAGCTAAACGCAAGATCATGTTTTGCTATAGCCTGAGCGAGTTTTTTCTATGAATATTCTGATCAATTTTGGTTGGCAGACCCTCTATATCATCATCAAATCTAATATTGAGGGGTATAGATTTACAAGAAATTATATGACGACTTAGATGAGAAGTCCCGTAACCATTCTTAGTTTTCGGATTTTTTCCAATTTTGTATTCATGATGACAAAAATTGCATTCAGCATTTTCAATACCATCTCTGTCTTTTCCAATCTTCTTAAAAAACCTCCAAACATTAGATTTTTTACCAGAATCAACACTACCAGAAGCTTGAACAGGAGTCTCAGAAACAATCTCATCAGCCATGTTTATAAATTTCCTAATCATATCCAAATAATGTGTATTAAAATTCTATAGCAACAACAACAACATTCATTAATTCATATTAATTATTCATCTCTGAAGTTTCAATAAGAAGTAATTAAAGAGAAAACAGTAACAATCAATTAAACAAGCAAAGCATGTATTAGGAATGGAAAAGCAAGATAAGCTGAAACATAGGCCGAAAAAAAGTATCATCCCACCAGCAGACACAAGTATCAAGTCAATTAATTAAATTAGCCTCCTAGGACTAATCTATAACATATAGTCAAATCTCCTTTTCATCCAAAGATTTTGATAATCTGCTCAATCTTACAGGAAGCTGAATAGAAAATGTTAACAAAATCTATGGTCATAGAAAAATTCATGGCAGAGAACTTCTAACTATATTATTATACTAAAACTACTAAGTTGTGCTATAAATTTTTATTGCAGTACCCACTTATGTAACCCTCACTTACTTGAGATGGTTGAGTCCAAATAGTTACCCTCCCATGAAAATTAGCTATCAATAATGCACAGGGACAAGAAGTAGGGGACCACTCAATAAACTGTACAAAATCACGAGGAGAATCTGCGGAATGTATACAGTGTAACTGATCAAATTCTCATAGACATATAGATGAAAAGATAGAAAGAAAACAAAGCAGTTCAATTGAAAGGAAGTAATGAAATTAAAATTCCTGCTAGGACATCAAATACTGTACATTCAGTAGGCCTCTCTGGGATCACAATATGTATAGGGATCCAAAATGGTGGATTTGCAGTTGAGCTATGAAAACAAAAGACCAGAAAAAGCAAGAGACATTACAGAAGATTATCAGTTATCCAAACTAATAGACATGTTGGCAACAGAACATTTAGTACATAATCAAAGATAAGGCGAGAAACACAGGCACTGGATAACAAGTGTACACTAACCTGGGAATTCTAGCACATGTTTCAGAGGAACAAGCTATAGCATTCAGTTTTCCACACCAGGAAACTGCACTGCGAAAAAGACACGCAATCAATAAGTTCTTTCACATACAGTTCTGAAATAAACACAACTAAATTCACTTTTTTGTTGGGAAGACTTAATTAGGGTTGGGCTTACAAAATATCATTTTGTAATTTTTAGGGCTGTGGGCTAGAATTGTTTTGGAGGGTTGAGGGCTAGCCCTAAGGTTTGGGCTAAATTGACACTTCTACACGCGTCCCTTAGTCATGCGCACGCGTGGACATGCATGTTGATCCCCTACATGTACGCATGGGGCTATACGCGTACGCACAGTTGAAAATTTCATGCCACGCGTGCGCGTACATGGACGTACGTTCTCCAAAAAAAAAAACAGAACAACTAGAGAGTTGCATAATGAGAAAATGGCACCTGCATAACTACATATTCCACACCAAAATTTTCGATGGGCATAACTCAATCATTTTAAATCGTTTTTCTTCCGTTCTTCGAACGGTATAAACTTCAGGAACCCAATTTTCATTTAAAATAAATTGGAATCAATTTGAGGTTCTGAAAGCCAAGTTATAGCCCACCGAAGTTTAGCCCAAAAACCAACTTTTGCAAATTCATTAAACCTCATTTTCAATCAACATTTCCATTCCATTCATTACTCAACCTATCAATACCAATCCAAACACCAGCAACAAAACTCAATAAAGCACTATACCATTTCATCAACCACCATTCATTAACCTTACACAATTTCATATTTCAACAACTCCATCATACTTTCCTTCAATAAACTTGTAACCATATAATCAAATCACTAATTATCCAACAAACACCAAACCAAACATGTTCATAACAAATTTCTAAACATTAGATATATACCTGCATTCCAACTTATCCTATGGTCATCTAGCCTAAGTTTTCACAGAACATTATATATTAAATGCACAAAACCTAAACAATACCTTGGCCGACTTCCTCATAGTGATCAAGGCAACTTATTTAAAACAAACACATCCCCTCAAAAGTTCAATAAACACTAGGCTCAGCTTCCTCCAAGTTCCAATATTCACAATTTCAAGCTCCAATTATTTATTCATAACCTAATACACATTTATAACACATATATACCCAATTTAATACTCAAAACATAAATTTAGTAAAATTAAAATGGAATTATGGTATCCTTACCTTACCCAAGCTTCACATAAGCAAGAGTAAACATTTTTCTCAAGCTAATTGGATCCTAAAACATCAAAGAGGAAAGAAATTCAATATCTCCACTTAATTTTCCAAAAATTGGGAAAGAAGAGGCTGAGGGAGAATAAGCGGGTTACCTATGAAATTGTTTTGATAGAAACGCAGAACTTGACGCGGTTGTCACGTGGCCACAAACGGTGCAGCGATCGGAGCTCGGACGGAGAAGTTACGAGATTTTGAAATCACCGTAAGGGTTTCGGGGAAATTTCTTTTCCTCCCTCCCCTGAAAGCTTTCAGATTCATTTCTGCTGAATGGGAGAAAAGAAATGGCTTTGGTCTTCTTAAGTGCTGGGCCAGTTGTGCCACGGTTCAACCGGTTCGGCCCATTCGGTCCAATCTTTGATCGTTTTCTTTAAATTTAATGTCAAAATTCTCATTTTGATGAGCTCTATCCTAATTTTATATAATATTCACATTTCTAATCTTTTTTTATTAAAAACTGAGGTAAATACCAAATTGGTATCCGAAAGATTTTGGCACTGACAAAATAGTACCTGACTTTTGTTATTGACAAAATAGTCCCTAAAAGATTTTAAAATTTGATAAGCGTATCCCCGAGCTCGCCGGAGCAAATATCCGGCAAGAACAATGCTGACGTAGCCACCGTATTCTGGTGATCTAGCAAACCATCCCCCAAACGCTAATCCCTTTGAAGGTTGTAGTAGGCTTAGAGAAAGGAGATTGAATCTATGCCTTTCTTTAAGTTACTGAAATAACCCTTTTTAAATAAACTTGCAATTCTGATTCAGTTTGAACTCAGTAGCGGAAATTTATGAGATAACTTATTTTTGTCTCATGAATATCAGAAAATAGAACAGATCAGAAAGGAGAAGAGCTAACACCATCATGTATCCTGGTTCGGTTGCCTTGTGCTATACAACCTACGTCCAGTCTCCACCACAACAGTGGTGGAATTTTCACTATAGTTAAAGTATTACATACACCAATTCCACAGGATTGACACAATCCTTTCACAATCAAGTTCTAACCTAACTTGACATTGGCTATGCTAATACCTAACTCTTCACTCTTAGTGCTTACCCAACTAAGAAAAGGGTACCTCACTGGTACAAGATACAAGACACAGACTTACCTAAAGAAATATGAAACAACTCTAGTCTTTTCTCTCAAGTGTTTCACTCAACCTCTTTTCACTCATTGGCTTTTACTTGAGACCTCTCTATATGCCTTTTCACTCAAGAATTTACAGAAAGATAAACATTGAAAAGTAAATTACAATCTGTAAAACATGAAGGAGATTGACTCTTCAACAGCCTCTTTGCTATGTGATAAATCAGATTTGCATGTCTTTGATTCAGTTCTTCATTTTTGGTGGAATGCTTCTTTGAAAGAAAGCACTGTCCAAGTAGAGGAACTTCTTCATGGAATTCTTCTCAAAACACAACTCACCAAACTCTGGTTATCTCTCCTTGGCTTCTGAATGAACAGCAAACCTTTTTTTTATCTCCTTGCATGTTGCTGGATTCTTCTTCCTAGGTCAACTTCTTGAGCTCTGTGCTTCACCAACCCACAAACTCACTTTTTCTCATTAAACCTCAAAGTAGAAACTTTGCTTCTGACCCTCTCTTGTTGACCGAAATCCATAAAACAACAACCACAAAAGTCTTATAATGGTAAACCGAATCTGAGCCATTGAGAAGCTATTTGGTCCCCAAGAATCACTTGTGACCGTAGATACACAGCAGATTAGAACAAAAATCAACTTTCCCTTGTATGCCATTTTCGGACTTAGCAGAGAGTTGGGAAGGGGAGAAGAACATATGATGCATGCATAAGGAAATGGGTTACCATTAACCTTTGCCCTTAGCTTGATTTGGTTTGATTTTGCTGATTTGACCTCAGCCTTTCTTGCCTAGCCTTCTCTTTCTTTCTTCTTCTTTGAATAGCTTAGGAACTAAGCACTCTCTCTCTCTCTCTCTCTCTCTCTCTCTCTCTCTCTCTCTCTCTCTCTCTCTCTCTCTCTCTCTCTCTCTCTTCTGTGATTTCTGATTGAGACAAGGAAAAAGTTAACGTTGCTTTTGGTGAAAGCATACGAGAGGGATCAGCTTGCTAATGGGCTTGGGTCGGTCTTTCCATTCATGCAACCCATTTGCTTTCTATTCATCACCTTTGGTCTTCTATTATTTTTGTGACCCATTAGAATAGATTCAACTTGCTTTGAGTTGGACTATTGTTGATTAATAGCCTTCCAGCCTTGCTTTTATTTTCATCCAATTGGGCTGCTCCATTATATTTATTTTTATCCTGCAACATACATCATAAATAATCAACACTAATGAATTATTTTGCCCAATAAAATAGTGTTTGTCATCACTAATTAATTTAGTTAATTTCTTAACTCAACAATATCCTCCTTGATGGCAAACATATTTTAACAATTGATCAAAAGGAAATGAATTTGAGTTAGGTTAAGAAACTCCCTTTGATTTTTGTCATTTGCTTTTATGTTGCTCCCCCTTTCCTTTTTAAGAGTAGCTCCCCCTAGATTTATGCTTTCCTTTTTGTTCCTGTTTACATTATACTTATACAGAGCACAGTAAAGAGCTACACAAAATTCACTATAACTAAGGGAGATTAGGCAACTAGCAACACAATTCCAGCCCAGTATTTATCATATAATGTCAGCAGCAAAAATAAAATATCAAGATTAATCAAGGGCAAACCAACAACATATGAAAGCAAGTTCCAATTGTTATGTCAATACATTCCCTGCAGCAGCACAGTTGCAAAACAAAGTTTATATGCTCAATACTATCATCAACAGCAATTAGAAATTCACAATTAAATCACAAATCACAAAAAAATCAGTAGCAGCAAGCAAAAGTTAATTCAGCAGCTATCAAAAGTTAATTTAGCAGCTATTACTCCCCCTTTTGTCATCAAGGGTGGAGCGTAAGCAGGATCAATGTAAGAAGCACTTTAAATCCTGCAAGAAAGTGTTAAATCACAGTTCAAAATATGAAGTAAATGAAAATTAAGTGCAGCAGTAGTTAGAGTATTACAGTCATCCAAGACAACAAAAACTAGTTCAAAAGTGGCAAAATAAACAGAATTCATGAGACAAAAAGAGCAGACAGCAGCAGCTTCATGAAACAATCCTAGGCATCTAAACCAGTTTCCTCCGAATCAGCTTCCTGTTCAACATCAGTGGCAGGATCTTCATCTTGGTTAAGATTATCAATGAACTTCATAAACACAGCCACTCTATCCTTTGATTTTCAGAGGAAATTCTCATGTTTGTAGGCTAACTTTCTTTGCTCCTTGCTCATGGCAATCATGTGATTAGATTGGGAGACAAGCTCCTGAACAACGTCTTTGACAATATTCAGCAGAGCAGATTTTTGGCCAGTAGAGATGGAGGTACCCTCGGTGGAAGGAGGAGGAGATTCATCAGGAATGAACTCTTCATCATCATCATCTAGAACCACTCTCTCAGATCGAGTAGGTCCTTTTTGCTGTTTCACTGCACCACCTCCCTTTAGATATGAATGTCTATTTTCATAATCCTCATTGGTCAAGTCAACACCAAAATGCTCAAATATGCAAGTTAGAAACATGTCATAAGGAAGTGCTTTGTCTTTCTCACTCTTAACAGAGTCAAACATGTATCTAACCATCAAATATGCAAATAAAATTTCTGTTTTGGTGAGAAGGGCATATAAAAAAAGAGTGTCAGTGTAGGAAACCCTTTGATATGAACCACTTTGAGGAAGAATGATGTGGTTGACAATTCGGTACAACTGAGCACGTTCATATCCTAGGGCTTTGTGAGTGGGTGTAATGCCATCAATCAAGGAGACATGTTCACAAATATTAGCCAAAGCATCATTGTAAGAAACACCAACTCCTTCATCCCACTTAACAGAAGCATAAGCACAAGGCCCAACATCAGTATACTTCAATGAATCACTGATTGTTTCGTTATTTAAAACTATGTCTCGGCCCTTTACATATGAGTGAACAATGCCTTCATGATATGTCATGTTAGCATAAAACTCTTTGACCAAAAGAGGATAAACATGCTTTTTGATGTCAAATAGATGATTCCAGTCCAAAAATTCCAAGTTTTCAACAAAAGGAAAGCCTTTCTTTTTCAAAGTTGGTAAATCAGCAAGAAAAGAGGGACACAGGGTATGGTACTTAATAACTCCATCATAAAAGTCATTATTCATAGCAGACCTAAATCTATAAGGATTGTAGTTTGAGTGAGATGTCATGAAGTGGGATTTATGAGCAAAAGAATCAATGTCAGGTTCTCTAACAGATTTGAGAGGAGGATGAGGTTTACCTCTTTGAGAACGCAAGGGAACCGACTTTGACTTAGGTCATGTGGGCTCAGAGGCAGGTTCAGGTGCTGCCGGTCGCTTCTCTTTCGACGTGCTAGGCTTCGATGACCCAGGTTTGGATGGTGGTTCCTTCGGAGGTTGAGGGTTTGGCGTCGACTTGGCTGAAGAAGGGAACCTTGAAGTGTCCTTGGTGCGAGCCATGGGATTGGTTCGTGGAGGAGAGGTAGGAGGAGAAGGTGAGGGAGTGAATGTTGGGTCCTGAGAGCGTGTTGAGGGTCTTGGATTTGCAGGAAGCTTATGAATCCTTTCACGCTATGGCTTTTTTACAATAACTTTCTTCCTCATTTGGTAGGTTTCAGATTTTTGAGGGAAGAGAAGCAGTAAAGATAGTGGGAAGAAACTGAAAGGTTTGAGGAGGAGTTATTGAGGGAAGAGAAGGAGTGTTGGTAACCGTACCCAAAAGAAACTTTTAGAAACCATGCAACTGCATCACCTTCTGATTTGACTTGAAAAGACTTGACATCATAAAAGGGAAAGATTTGATTTTATTTTTAACATTAAAAGGAAATTAATTCAAAATTAAAAAAAAAAACTTTATTGGACTTGAAATCAAAATAGAATAAAACCAAAATAAAAACCCTGGACAAAAAATTTGAAACACACAAGCCAACAAAAAACAAATATAAAAAAAATATGTAACATTCATATTGGGCCCAAAGGTGGTTCGAATTAATGAAACACATAGGACCACCCATGATCTGAATTTTGAGGTTGGCCCAGATAAATCTACCCTTGCAACACGTCCAGAACACGGTGATTGAAGGGAACTATCTTCATTAGTCCAAAATTGTCTCATACCTGTTTATGAGACAAAAAATTCTAACAAACACATCAGTAACTTTTAAACAAAGAATCATGGCATAAAATCTCTAGACTAGTCCTAAGCATGCAAAATCTGTCCTCAGCAAGTGGTTTTGTGAAAATATCTGCTAATTGCTCCTCTGATTTCACAAATTGAATGCTAATATCCCCCTTTTGGACATGTTCTCTTATTGAGTGAAATTTCACTTTAATATGTTTGGTCCTAGAGTGCAAAACTGGATTTTTAGAAATATTAATAGCACTCATATTATCACACAGTAGGAGAATATTTTCAGCATATAACTTGTAATCAGCGAGCTGTGTTTTTAACCACATAAGCTGAGAACAACAAGAAGAAGCAGCTATATACTCAGCCTCTGCAGTGGATAAAGCCATTGTTGGCTGCTTCTTACTTGACCAAACGTTCAAGGACCTTCCAAAGAAGCAGCATAAGCCTGAAGTGCTCCTTCTATCAACTCTATCACCGGCAAAATCTGCATCACAATAACCAACTGCAGAAAAATTATCAATCTTAGGATACCAAAGACCAAAATTGGATGTGCCATGGACATATCTAATGATCCTCTTAACTGCAGAAAGATGAGACTCTTTTGGTTTAGATTGGAATCTTGAACACATTCCAACACTTTGCACAATATCGGGTCTAGTGGAAGTTAAGTACATAAGAGAACCAATCATTCCTTTATACCTAGTCTCATCAACATCTCTCTCAGTTTCTCCCTTATCTAATTTTGAATTAGGGTGCATGGGAGTTCCCATGGGTTTGGCATTTTTCATACCAAATTTCTTAACTAGTTCCTTGGCATACTTCTCTTGATGAATAAAAATATCTTTTTCAGTTTGTTTAATTTGTAGCCTAAGGAAAAAATTAAGTTCACCCATCATACTTATGTCAAATTCACTTGTCATGAGTTTTTCAAATTCAGTACAAAGGGATTCATTGGCTGATTCAAAAATAATATCATCAACATATATTTGGACTAGAACGAAAGAATCATCAGAATTCTTGATAAATAGAGTAGTGTCTGTGGTGCCTCTTTGAAAATCATTTTTCAAAAGAAAAGAGCTAAGTCTCTCATACCAAGCTCTAGGAGCTTGTCTTAAACCATAGAGAATTTTTGATAATTTGAAAACATGATTAGAAAGCTCTTTGTTTTCAAAACTAGGTGGCTGCTCCACATATACTTCTCTATCTATCACACCATTCAAAATGCACATTTCACATCCATTTGATATAATTTAAAACCACAAAATGCAGCATAAGCTAAGAGAAGTCTTATGGCTTCCATTCGGGCAACAGGGGCAAAGGATTCATCAAAGTCTATTCCTTCTTCTTGGTTATATCCTTGTGCCACCAGCCTTGCTTTGTTTCTTGCAATGCTACCATCCTTTCCTAGCTTGTTCCAAAAAAATCCACTTGGTTCCGGTCACTTTCTTTCCATCTGGCCTTGGAACCAATGTCCAAACTTAGTTCTTCTCAAACTCTTGAAGCTCATCTTCCATTGCCTTCACCCAAGAAGGGTCACCAAGGATTTCCTTGACATTTTGAGGCTCAATTTGAGAGAGAAGGGCAATTTTTGTTCCTTCATTTTCCTTTCTAGTTGAAGACCGAGTTCTAACCCCATGAGAGACGTCCCCAATAACAAATTCCTCAGGATAATTCTTCAAGAATCTCCATTCACGAGGTCTGGTGGACTTGGAGGTAGATTCAGTTACCAAGGGATTCTGGGAACTAGTGATTTCAGAATTTTCTTCAGATTCATGAGACAAAATGAAATTGTCTCTTGAATTTTCAGCAACTGCAATTTCTGGTTCAGCCTAACCAAAATTTCCATTTTCATGATTTTGCACAGTTTCATTATCTTTTTGAGCTTGATTCCCTGCATCATAGTCTTCCAAAACACTTTGCACCAAATTAGTATCACGAAATGTAACATGTATGGACTCCTCAATAATCCTAGCATCTTAATGATAAACTCTATATGCTTTACTGGTTGTGGAATATCCTACAAACAAGCACTCATACGCCTTTGGATCAAATTTACCCAAATTATCATTGTTATTAAGAACAAAACATTTACATCCAAAGATGTGCAAGTAGTCCAAGTTTGGTGGGTAACCTTTCTAAAGTTCATAAGGAGTTTTTTTCAAAAATTTCCTTATGATGGTTCTATTCAAAATGTCGCAAGCTGTGTTGACGGCTTCAGCCCAAAGGAATTTTGGAACATTGCTCTCACAAAGCATAGCTCTTGTCATCTCTTGTATGCTTCTATTTCTTCTTTCCACAACACCATTTTGCTGTGGTGTTCTTGGACAAGAGAAGTTATGAGATATTCGAAATTCCTCACAAAAGGATTCAAATAAATTATTTTCAAATTCAGTTCCATGATCACTTCTTATAGAAGAGATTTTTAAATCCTTTTCATTTTGAATTTTCTTGTAAAAAGGTTCAAAGGCTGAAAAGGCTTCATTTTTGTGTGCAAGAAATAAAACCCAACCAAACTTAGTATAGTCATCTACAATCACTAAACCATAATGTTTACCACCTAGGCTTTGAGTTCTTGATGGACCAAATAAATCAATGTGTAGCAACTCAAGTGGCCTTTTAGTAGAGATGTCTTCCTTTGGTTTAAAAGAACTTTTTGTTTGTTTTCCCATTTGGTAAGCATCACAAGTGATGTCTTTGTCAAACCTTATTAAAGGAAGACCTCTTACTAACCCTTTCTTTACAAGTTTGTTTATTTGAAACATACTTGCATGGCCTAATCTCTTGTGCCATAACCACTTTTCAGATTCTTTAGAATGAAAGCAAGCTACATTTTGATCTTTTAATTCATCAAGGGTAAGTCTATACACATTATTACAACGTTTTGCAACAAAAAGCACTTCATTATTCTTTTCATTTACCACACAGCATTCAAATCTTTTGAAAGTCACTAAGTATCCTAAGTCACACAGCTGACTTATACTCAAAAGATTGTGCTTCAATCCACATACCAAAAATACATCATCAATGAAAGTAGAGTGTTCATTACCTACTTTTCCAACAGCAATAATTTTACCTTTACCATCATCTCCAAAGGTCACAAAACCTCCATCATACTTGTTTAGTTTGATGAAGTAAGTTGACCTTCCAGTCATGTGCCTTGAGCATCCACTATCCAAGTACCACATATCCTTTTTATTCTTGGATGCCAGGAAAATCTGCATGAAAAACTTCAAGTAACCTTAGGTATCCAAATTAATTTGGATCCTTTGAAGTTAATCCATCTTGGTTGCCCAAGTGCATTGAAATCACAAACAACATTGAAAATTTGGTTTCCCACCACTCTCATTTCAATAAAACATTGTGCATATGAGTGACCAAATTTCTTGCAATTAAAGTAATAATTTTCTGATGCATGTCGCTAAAATCGAGATGAGCTACCATGCTGGAAATGATTAAAGGGCTGAAATTTTCTGGTTTTTGGAAGAGGTACTTTTCTTTTGACAAACTGATTTTTGTTATAATTATTCCTCTTTGCAAAAGCATTTTCACCAGAATTTTTGAAAATTTTTGGGCTTTTCGAAGATGAGGTTTTGTTGTGAAATGAAGGTTTCTTGAAAGCAACCTCATTTTTCGAAATGAACCCCAGACCTGACCTATTTGAAGTAGGTTCGGTTCTTGGTGAAGGTTCAGTTTTACTTGTGTAAACTTCATCAAAGTTCTCCTCACATGTGGGAACATATCCAATACCAGATATGTTGGATGTGGATTTAGCATTTGATGAAGAAGCCACAAATTTCATAAAGACTGCACTTTCCTTGGTTATATAACCTAAACTAGATTTTTCAAACAATGGTCTTTGGCTTGCAAGTAATTTGTCCAAGTTACTAGAACTTTGAGCAAATTTTGCTAAGTCACCATTCAACCTTTTAATCATATCATTTAATCTTTTATTTTCAGCAATTAACTCATGAGAAGGATCCATAATATGCTTTCCTTTTAATTTTTCAAGTTCAGATTTTAGAAATCTGTTTTCTTCAACAATGTCCAAAGCACATTCAGTTTCCTTCACTTTTTCTTTTAAAAAATTATTTTCAGCTTTTAACACATCTCTTTCAGATCTGCACTCATTGTACTTGTCTAGTAGTTTTGAGGTGTTTAAAGTAAGATCATCAATAATAGCATGTAAATCATCCATAGACAAGTCAAAGTAATTTACCTCATCAAAATTATTGTTTCCAGCCATGAAACAGTCTTTATCTTCACCTTCAGAATCTTCTTCCTTATTAGAGTCGTTCTCAAGATCCTTCCAAGCTGCCATGAGCACTCTCTTCTTGTCTTTCTTTTATTTGTCCTCCTTCTTGAGCTTTGGACAGTTTAGCTTGAAGTGTCCAGCCTCCTTGCAATGATGACACGTCACTTTGCTCAGGTTCATCTTTTGTTCCTTTGAGCTTGAACCCTTGTACTTGCCCTTGTTCTTCATCATCCTTCTAAATCTCCTAGCAAAAAACAAAAGCTCATCATCTAAAATATCATCACTAGACTCACTCTCTTTTGATTCTATTTTTGACTTGAGGGCTATTCCCTTTTTCTTTGAGTCTAGGTTTGTGTGTGTGGTTTCATAGGCAAGGAGTTTTCCTTTCAGCTTATCATAGGTTATAGGACTTAGGTTATTACTCTCGGTTAGGACAGTGGCAGTAGTTTCCCATTCTTTTGTGAGGCTTCTAAGGAGTTTTCTCACTAGGGTTTATTTTGAGTAGTTTGTACCCATAGCATCAAGGTTGTTGATTATGATTGAGAATCTCTCAAACACGTCATCAATGCTTTCTCCATCCTTCATGTTGAACATCTCGTACTCTTTTCGCAGCATATCAATCCTCATTTCTTTGACCTGTTTAGTGCCTTCGTGTGTAACCTAGAGTTTTTCCCAGATTTCTTTGGCTGTCTTGCATCTAGACACCTTTTGGTACTCTTCAAAGCTGATAGCACAGTGAAGAAGGTTGATTGCTTTAGCATTCAGCTCCATCTTCTTCTTATCGTCTTCATTCCACTCAGCTTCTTCTTTTGGAGTCACCACTCCATCAACACTTATTTTTGTTGGGATCTTGGGGCCGCTTACAATAATCTTCCAAATGTTGTAGTCAATGGATTGGATGAAGATCCTCATCCTCTCTTTCCAGTAGGCATAGTTCTTTCCATTGAAGAAAGGAGGCCTGTTGTTTGATTGGCCTTCAGTGAGGGTGTAGGCCACTGTGGTTGTGCCCAAGTTGTTCGCCATTGGATCTTTGCTCCAAGCGGTTAAGCTTGATTCTTGAGACCTTAGCTCTGATACCAATTGAAGGTTGTAGTAGGCTTAGAGAAGGGGGTTGAATCTATGCCTTTCTTTAAGTTACTGAAATAACCCTTTTTAAATAAACTTACAATTCTGATTCAGTTTGAACTCAGCAACGGAAATTTATGAGACAATTTATTTTTGTCTCATGAATATCAGAAAACAGAACAGACCAGAAAGGAGAAGAGCTAACACCATCATGTATCCTGGTTCGGTTGCCTTGTGCTATGAAACCTACGTCCAGTCTCCACCACAACAGTGGTGGAATTTCCACTATAGTTAAAGTATTACATACACCAATTCCACAGGATTGACACAATCCTTTCACACTCAAGTTCTCACCTAACTTGACATTGGCTATGCTAATATCTAACTCTTCACTCTTAGTGCTTACCTAACTAAGAAAGGGGTACCTCACTGGTACAAGATACAAGGCACAGACTTACCTAAAGAAATCTGAAATAACTCTAGGCTTTTTTCTCAAGTATTTTACTCAGCCTCTTTCCACTCATTGGATTTTACTTGAGACCTCTCTATATGCCTTTTTACTCAAGAAATTACAGAAAGATAAACATTGAAAAGTAAATTACAATCTGTAAAACATGAAGGAGATTGACTCTTCAACAGCCTCTTTGCTATGTGATAAACCAGATTTGCATGTCTCTGATTCAGTTCTTCATTTTTGGCGAAATGCTTCTTTGAAAGAAAGCACTGTCCAAGTAGAGAAACTTCTTCAGGGAATTCTTCTCAGAACACAACTCACTAAACTCTGGTTATCTCTCCTTGGTTTCTGAATGAACAACAAACCTTTTTTTTATCTCCTTGCATGTTTCTGGGTTCTTCCTAGGTTAACTTCTTGAGCTCTGTGCTTCACCAACCCACAAACTCACTTTTTCTCATTAAATCTCAAAGTAGAAACTTTGCTTCTGACGTTCTCTTGTTGACCGAAAGCCATAAAACAGAAACCACAAAAGTCTTACAATGGTAAATCGGATCTGAGCCATTGAGAAGCTACTTGGTCCCTAAGAATAACTTGTGACCGTAGATACACAGCAGATTGGAACAGAAATCAACTTTCTCTTGTATGCCATTTTCGGACTTAGCAGAGAATTGGGAAGAGGATAAGAACATATGATGCATGCATAATGAAATGGGTTACCTTTAACCTTTGCCCTTAGCTTGATTTGGTTTGATTTTGCTGATTTGACCTCAGCCTTTCTTGCCTAACCTTCTCTTTCTTTCTTCTTCTTTGAATAGCTTAGGAACTAAGCACACTCTCTCTCTTTTGTGATTTCTAATTGAGACAAGGAAAAAGTTAACGTTGCTTTTGGTGAAAGCATACGAGAGGGATCAACTTGCTAATGGGCTTGGGTCGGTCTTTCCATTCATGTAACCCGTTTGCTTTCTATTCATCACCTTTGGTCTTCTATTATTTTTGTGACCCATTAGAATAGATTCAGCTTGCTTTGAGTTGGGCTATTGTTGATTAATAGCCTTCTAGCCTTGCTTTTATTTTCATCCAATTGGGCTGCTCCATTATATTTATTTTTGGCCTGCAACATATCATCATAAATAATCAACACAAATTATTTATTTTTCCCAATAAAATAGTGTTTGTCATCACTAATTAATTTAGTTAATTTCTTAACTCAACACCCTTCCTCAAAATGCAGACTCCCTCTCCATCTCCCTCTCCATCACAGCCGCCTTGCCTCTCCCTCCCCAACACACACTCTCCCCTCCCTCTATCTCTATTGCAGCCCTTCCCCTACCCAATGCACACTCCCTCTCTATTGCAGTCCTCTTCCCTCTCTCTCTCTCTCTCCATTGCAACCTCACTCCCCAACGCACATTTTCCTTTCCCTCTGCCTCCCTAATTACAGCAGCAAAAGTAACAATAACAGCAAAAATAACACCATCAAAATCCCAAACAAAACCAACAGAAGAACTTGCACATTCAGAACCTAACCTTTCTTGTTCCTCCTTCTCTCTTTTTTCTCCTTCCTTCCTTCTCTTCTCGGAGGACCATAACAATATCAAAAAGAATATTCATTCACACACACAGA
This sequence comes from Arachis ipaensis, assembly GCF_059453495.1. NCBI lineage: Eukaryota > Viridiplantae > Streptophyta > Magnoliopsida > Fabales > Fabaceae > Arachis > Arachis ipaensis. Next base: position 132,254,013 of record NC_142435.1, read on the forward strand.
CATTTACCCAAATACGTAATATGCATATATAAATATAAAGAGAGAAAGAGAGAAAGGCTGAGGAGCTGAGGGGATGCGGCTATTCCAGGCCTTGTTGAGGCTCCGATGGTGGTGGCGGTGGTTCTTGATGGTGCTCTTGCAGTTGAGGTTGCTGTTGCTATTGAGATTGTTGCTACGATGGAGAGAGAGAGAAGCATGTGTTGGGTTGTTGTTGTTGCTTGATGTTAATGTTGAGCTGATTATTGCTGTGAGTGCTGGTGTTGAGAGAGGGAGGGGGGAGTATGCTTTGGGGAGGGGCTGTGATGGAGAGGGAGAAGGAAAGGGGAATGTGCGTTGGGAGGGTGCTGTAATAGGGAGGGAGAGGAAAGGGGGGATGCGATGGGGAGGAAGAGGGATAGGGTTGCGTTGGGTAGGGGGAGGGCTGTGATTGGGAGGGAGATGGAGGGGGGGTCTGCGTTGGGAGGAAGGGATTAAGGTTTGGGGGATGGTTTGTCAGGTCACTAGAATATGGTGGCCATGTCAGCATTGTACTTGCCGGAGATTTGCTTCGACGAACTCGGGGACACGCTTGTTAAATTTTAAAATCTTTTAGGGAATATTTTGTCAATAACAAAAATCAGGTACTATTTTGTTAGCACAAGAATCTTTCGGGTATCGATTTGGTATTTACCTCTTAAAAACTAATTTATTGACTAATTATTTACTAATCTAACGGGGTTTACATCCTACCCACCTAACAAAGAATTTTGCCCTCAAAATTCAAATTCAGTTACCTGAAAAGAGATGTGGGTAGTCTTTTTGCATATCTAATTTGAGTTCCCAAGTGTGTTCCTCAATACCAGTTCGACTCCAGGCTACCTTTACCAGTGATACTTCCTTCCCATGCAATCGTTTAATACTAGTGTCATCAATTCTCACCGAAATTACTGGAAGTGTTAGGTCTTCTCTCACTTGAATCGGTTCCGGTTCTAGGACATGAATTATGTCAGGAGTATACTTCTGAAGCTGTGACACATGAAACACGTCGTGCAAGTTTGAAAGATACGGCGGTAAGGCAATTCTATAAGCCACCGGCCCAATTCTTTTCAGGATCTCAAACGATCCAATATAATGGGGATTCAGTTTCTTAGTCTTAATAGCTCTTCCCACTCCGGTGGTTGGTGTAACCTTCAGAAAGACATCCTTCCCTTCTTCAAACTCCAAAGGTTTTCGTCTTTGATCAGCATAACTTTTCTGACGGCTCTGAGCTATAAGCATTTGGCTACGAATCTTCTTTATCTGCTCAGTAGTTTCAACTATCATCTCAGGCCCTAATAAGCTTCTTTCTCCTGTTTCATACCAACATAGCGGAGATTGACATTTTCTACCATACAAAGCTTCATATGGAGCCATTCCAATGCTCGCATGGTAGCTAGTATTATAAGCAAACTTAACTAGTGGCATATACCGATCCCAGCTCGCTGACTGGTCCAAAATACAATCCCTTAGCACATCTTCCAAGGTCTGGATAGTTCTTTCTGATTGACCATCTGTCTGAGGGTGATATGCAGTACTCAAACTTAACTGAGTCCCAAATGCACGCTGAAAGGGTCCCCAGAACCTTGATGTAAATGAGAATCCCTGTCAGATATAATGGTGGAAGGCACGCCGTGCAATCTGACAATCTTTTTGATGTACATTCGAGCTAATTCTTCCATTGTGCAACTTATTCGAATAGGGAGAAAGTGAGCTGATTTTGTCAGTCGGTCCACAATCACCCAAATAGCATCACAACCAGTCCGGGTTCTAGGCAAACCTGTTACAAAATCCATTGCGATACTCTCCCATTTCCATTGTGGAATCTCTAAAGGCTAGAGGGTTCCTGATGGTCTTTGAAGCTCAATCTTAACCTTCTGACATGTTAAACATTTAGATACATGCAATGCCACATCATTCTTCATTCCTGGCCACCAGAACATCACTTTCAGATCTTGATACTTTTTGGTACTTCCTGGATGAATTGAAAACCCGTTCTTATGAGCTTCCTTCAAGATACTTTGTCGCAGGTCTCCGACATCTGGCACAACAATCCGATTCTTAAATCTCCATAAACCATCTTTACCTTCTGACACTCTCCACTGATTTCCTTGTTTAATTGTCGGCAATACTTTACGTAATGCTTCACCATCTTGATGAGCCTTCAGAAGTTCTGATTTAAAATCACTTAAAATCTGCAACTGACTTAAACACGGAATTTCAGATTCTTTCCTAACTCCCAGTTTCAAATCTTGAAATGCCTTTAGTATCTCTTCTTCTCGCAACATCATCCAAGCTGCATATAAAGACTTCTGACTCAAGGCGTCCGCCACAATGTTCGCTTTTCCTGGATGGTAATTCAATTCGAAATCATAATCTTTTAGAAGCTCCATCCACCTCCTCTGACGCATATTCAACTCTTTCTGCTCAAAGAGATACTTCAAACTCTTATGGTCTGAGAAGACATGAAACTTAACGCCAAAGAGATAATGCCTCCAGATTTTCAGAGCAAACACAACAGCAGCAAGTTCTAAATCGTGAGTCGGATAGTTCATCTTATGCGGCCTTAATTGCCATGAGGCGTATGCTACAACATTCTAGTGCTGCATCAGAACGCACCCCAAACCCTTCAGTGATGCATCACAATACACTTCAAACGGTTCACTTGGCTCAAGCAATACCAACACGGGTGCAGTAGTCAACCTTTGCTTCAATACTTGAAAACTCCCTTCGTATTCTGGAGTCCAGACAAAAGGCGTGTCCTTCCTAGTCAGCTTAGTTAAAGGTAAGGCAAGCTGTGAAAATCCCTTAATGAATCTCCGATAATACCTCGCCAAACCTAGGAAACTCCTGATCTCTGTCACTGAAGTTGGTCATTCCCATTTCATCACTGCTTCTACCTTAGCAGGATCCATAGCTATTCCCTGCTTAGTCACTATGTGATCGAGAAACTTCACTTCACTCTTCCAGAACTCGCATTTAGATAACTTAGCGTATAACTTCCTGTCTCTCAGAATTTGCAGCACAGTTCGCAACTGATAAGCATGCTCCTCCTCAGTCTTAAAGTAAACAAGAATATCATCAATGAAGACAATAACAAACTTGTCCAGGTACGGCTGGAAAATCCTGTTCATATAATCCATGAATACTGCTGGAGCATTAGTTAACCCGAAAGACATCACTGTATACTCATAATGACCATAACGCGTTCTAAAAGCAGTTTTCGAAATATCTTCATCTCTAACCCTTATTTGATGATACACAGATCATAAATCAATCTTAGAGAACACACCGGCACCCTGTAACTGATCTATTAGGTCGTCGATTCTAGGTAGCAGATATTTATTCTTCACAGTGATTTTATTCAATTGCCGATAATCAACACGCAAACGCATACTTCCATCCTTCTTCTTTACCAGTAACACTGGTGCTCCCCATGGAAAAACACTTGGTCGAATAAAATGCTTACCCAACAGATCTTCTAGATAAACTTTCAGTTCAGCCATTTCTAAAGGTGACATCCTGTAAGGAGTAATCGAAATTGGAACGGCTCCAGGCACCAACTCAATTACGAATTCAACCTCCCGGTTAGGTGAAAATTCATTAATATCATTTGGAAACACGTTTGGAAATTCACATACAACTGGAATCTGTTCTAAGCTCTGATCATCACCTGATACTCCCAGAGTTAATAACATAATGCCCTGACATTCAGTTCCAGAACAATTTACTATCATAGAGTTCAAATAGTAACTGTTCACCACAACCAGCGCTTTTGACCCTTCCAGCATAAACTGTACTGACTTCTTAGAACAATCAAGAAAAACATGATTCTTGGATAACCAATCTAATCCCAAAATGAGATCAAGACCGATCATCGGCAAACAAATTAAATCATGCACAAATTCGCGCTGTTGTATTCGAAATGGAACTTGTGGACATCATAACCTAGTTACCATAGCTTCATGAGTAGCATTATACACTTTCAAATCATAACCTAAAACCACCATCCTCAATCCTAATTCATTAGCCTTTTCAAACGCAATAAATGAATGAGTTGTTCCTGAATCAAATAAAGCATTTAAGATTTTACCAGCCATTTCACAGTTATCTCTAATCAGTGTCTCAGATCCCTCAGCACCCGCTACAAAAGTGGTGTACACTCTCCCTGACTGCTGTACTCTACCAGTCTCATACTTCTTCTGCTCTGGACAATTATTAGCCAAATACCCAGGCTATCCACAAAAATAGCATACCCCAAGTCCTGATCTGCACGGAACTCCAGGATGATACTTTTCACACCTCTGACAGTTCAAATCTTGTTGTGGCTGCTTTTCAAACCTTCTTCCCTAATTAACATTAGTATTCGGCCTCCTATAATTACCCTGGCCTTGATTCTGCTGTAGAAAAAAGCCTCCACACGTGAAATTCCTACCTCTCGGAGCAAAGTTCCTCCCTGAAGTCCTCTGAAAAGGCACCCTCGAGCTTCCTTTCTCTGCTGCCGCCTTTCTCACACATTCTTCAGCCACCCTACTCTTATTCACCAATTCAGAAAACACTCTGATCTCCATTGGAGCAACGAAACTCAGAATATCGCTCCGAAAACCTCCCTCATACTTGATACATTTCTATTTCGCAAAGTCCTCAGGCGCACCTTAATAAATACGAGAAAAGCAAAATAACTCCTCAAATCTGCTAGTATACTCAGTAACAGTCATTTGTCCCTGCTTTAATTGCATTAATTCAAGTTCCTTGGCATTTCTGAATGAATTAGGAAAGTACTACTTATAGAACTCCGTTCGGAAGACTTCTCAAGGAATCACAGCGCCATCTGACTGCAGGATACGTCGTGTTCCCTGCCACCAATACTGAGCCTCACCTTGCAGTTGATAAGTTCCAAATTCAACCCATTGCTCTTTAGGAACCTGTTGAGCTTGCAATGCCCGTTCCATAGCCTGAATCCAATTATCTGCATCGGTGGGATTTGAGGTTCCCCTGAAAGTCGGAGGGTGAACTTTCAGAAATGTAGCAAGTGTCATAGGGTCATCCTTGTCATTATTGTTCCCGTGATTACCCTGGTTTATCTGATTACCCAATGCCTCGGCTGTCGCCTGCATAGTTGCAGCCATATTTCCTAGGGTAGCCATAAAGTCTACTGGATCATTCCCTGTCAGGCCAAGGGTAACTGTTCCGAGGGTTACCTGAAACTGGAGGTCGATCTCGGATGAGATCTTCTGTACTGGTCGGAGATGACGTGTTCGGCTGGCTGATGACGGCCGGAGCTGTTGGGTCCGACTCGTTGGACTTGCTGCACTGCTGATCCTTGGCCACCGGAGGGTGGGGGGTACCTGCAAGAGACTCCGATGCTTAAGTTAGCACGGGTATTAAGCAGGTTTTTATGTAGAATCAGAGTATGAGTTATACCTGGGTGCTCCAGTGTATTTATAGTAGCGTGGGCTGACCTTTCTGATAAGATAAGTTAGTTATCTTATCTTATCCTATCTTATCTTGAGTGAAGTCAGCTTATCTTCAAGGGAACCATCTTTATCTCTATAGGCTGGGATTGCCTTTGGATTCTGGGTCGTGTTCCTCTATTTGGGCCCTTTTATTGGGTTTTGCTGTCGATTTGGCCGAGTTCTTTGTAAAGAAGTCGGTCCGCTTGACCTGAACAGGTCGGTCGCTTCGCTACTGAACATCCCGGTTCGGATAGCTCGACCCCAGGTATGAACAGTGCCCCTGCTTGAGCTCGGTCTTCTTTTTGAGGTCGAGTTCTTGACTTCGGTCCTTCTTTAGTGAAGCCGAACTCAAGCATTTTGTCGATTCCTTTGTAGAAGCTTTTTTGAATGTAGAACGTTTTCCTCTAAAAGCGCGCCCTTTTGTATTAGCGCTTTGTCCTGGGGAACGTGCGAGGGTTTAATACCCTAATTAATTAGTATTAATTGCTCCATTTTTCCTTTGGCTCTTTATTTTGATTTTTGAAAGCTCAGAGATGGTTTCTCTTCTTTGCTCTTTCGTAACTTCTTCACCATTTTCCTCCGTTTTTCTCGTTCTCTGTTTTTTGCCTTCGTTTCTTCTTTTCTTTCGTGGCGGCGTCGCTTGGCGATTCTCGGGACAACTTACATCTCCTTTTTTCCTTTGAAGCTTTTCTCTTCTCCAGGTGAGTTCCCTTCACATTTTCTTTCTCTTTTGTTGCTTTTGGCTTTTTGTGATTAAGTTGCGATTTTGCTTTGAGGGAAGTTTGGATCTTTCTGCTTCTACTGTGCCTGGTTACAGTCGTAATGCGTGCTCTGAATCTTTTTCACTTTTTCTATTGCTTTAATGTGCTTAGGGCTTCTGCATGTTATTTCTCATTTGTGCTTTTGATGATAATGCGTTTGATTCTGGAAAAAAGGCTGGTGTCTTTGATGATTTCTTGTTTGGTATGCTCGGTTTTGGTGCTTGCTTTTTGCTTGATTTCGAAAAAAGTTTGTGCCTTTCCGTTTGGCCATTTTTACCACACTGTAGAAATAGTGCTTTCTTCTGATAAACTGTATGAGGGTGATCTTTTTTGCATTTTTCGCTTTCTTTTGTTTTCTTTCTAAGAGATGCTGGGGTGCGAGCTGTAGATTTTTCCTGGAAACTTTGCCTGATTATTGCCTCCAAAGGATGCCCCAAGATTTTGGTTTGAGTCTTGGGGTTTTCCTTTTCTGTGTGATCTCCTGCATCGTATTGAGTTGTTTTCTCCCTTGTCCGAGATGTTTTTAGTAATCCCCTCTTCTTTTCTTACTTGTAGGATTTAGTTGGCCTCATGTCTTCTCGCAATAACATTGTAGAGATGTCTTCCAGAGTTCCCGAGGGGATGTCCGATTGGCTGGACTCCCTTGTTTTGTTGTGTGTTTCTATTGTGGATGCTGAATTTTGCACAGAGCTGAGGAAGCGCCATAGGATTTGTGCTAACAGTTCCTGCGAGGGTGATTATGAGCTTGTTGCTCCTGACTCTGATGAGAGAGTTTGTTTTTCGACTTCCGTCGAGGGGGAACGTCCCTCTTTCTATGCTTATGAATACTTTTTTAGCCAATTGAACGTTACTTTCCCTTTTACTACCTTTGAAACTGATTTGTTGTGGTCCTGCAACATTGCCCCATCCCAGCTGCATCCAAACTCCTGGGGTTTTATCAAAATATTTCAACTTCTTTGTCAGGAGTTGGATATAACACCTTCTGAAACTCTTTTCCTTTATCTTTTTGTCTCGGTCAATCCTGGGGGTTCCTCCAAAAAGAAAGCTTCCTGGGTTTCTTTCAGGTCGGCCCAGGGGCATAAAGTTTTTGCCATGTATGATGAGTCGTTTAAAGATTTTAAGAACTATTTCTTCCGAGTCCGTGCCATTGAGGGGGTTCGCCCCTTTTTTCTTGATTAAATGATGAACCTCCTTTTCTTCTGGAGTGGCAAAAGAATGTAAGAGTGCCACGTTACACGTGGGAAATGCTTAGTGAGGTTGAGCGGGCCTTTGTGGTCGTTCTTGAAGATTTGTGGGGGAAGCCACCCCACCTGGACACGAAGAGATTTTTGAGTGATCCATCTTTGGTTCGGGCTACTTTGGGTACTGCCTGATTTGTTTTTATACTTACTCTCGGGCTTTGTTTTTCCTGTGTTGTAACTTGTCTTTGTTTTTTGTGTTTTTCAGAGATGTCGAAGAATAATGATTCTATGAGAGCCTATAAGAAGGCGAAGAAGGCGACCGCAGCACTAAACCTCTCGGCCAAAGCGGCCGGAGAGGGGTCTTCTCAGCCTCTGGTTAAACCTCCTATACCGAGTTCTCCCGGGCCGAGGAGAGCAATTCCTACTCCTCGGGTCCGTCAGGTCGATCCTCCACAATCTTCCATTGCTGCTTCTGGTCCCCCTCCTAGTAAGAAGCAAAGAACAACTGAACCTTTCAACCTTGATGCTCCTGACTTTGATGCAGTTGAGTTTGTAGATCAACAAATTGGCCCTTATGGTGTTCTTCCTATGGATGACGTGTCGATTCTTCATCATTTTGATTATATCACCTGGAGTGGTATCAAGTTGGCACACATGGGGGCGGCCTTATATCGGACTGCTCAAAGTCTTCCTCTCTATGCCACTAAAGCTTTTATGGAGGAGGCCAAACAGGAGTTTGATCAGATGAAGGATTTAAAGGGGGAGCTTGAAGTAAGGGTGGCCAGGTTGGAGAAAGATTTGGAAAATGAAAAGGCTATTTCTACTTCCTTGGCTGGCTCTCTGAAACTGGCCGAGGACACGGCTATGCGGCATAAGGATAGTTATTTGACGTCTTACCGGGAGGTGTTGCGTCTAAGAGAAGAATTGGAGAGTGCCCGGGAGAATTATTCCGAACTCCAAGGTCACCTTGTTGGCAGTGTAACTGCTGCCTATGAGAACCTTAAGGAACAAGTTCGGGTTATTGCTCCCGAGGCTGACCTGAGCCTCTTTAGCTTGGAGAACGTTGTCAGGGATGGCAAGGTTGTCCCTGATGACGAGGAGGAGGATGATGTCGATCCTCCCCCTGTAACCTCTACCAAGGTGTCGACTTCCGCTGCCCCTGCCGAGGTTGGTCCTCCTATTTCTGATCCCGACTGCCAGATTTTGAATCGGGATGACGGTACTGTAGATGCCGTTCCTCTCCAGACTCGGCCTCCGTCTCCTCGGCCTGATGCTGTTAAAAAATCTTCTGACTCTTAGCTTTTTATTTTTATTCTGGACATGTAGTTGGCCCGGCTTGTGGGATTTTTTTAAACTCTTTATGTTATGCTGACACTTTCTTGTTGCTTGCCTAGCAACTTTTGTTTTTTATAAAAACAAATGGTAGCATGCTTCTACTTTTGCGGTAGGTTTTGGTTGCCTCCAAGGCTTTTTAACCTTGTGGATGATAACTTTGTCTTTTGTGCTTGACTTGGTATTTCTTTTTCTGTGAATGTTGGAACCCTACAGCTTAACCTCTTTTGGATTGCTTTTGTATTTTGTATTTTGAATCCTTTGTGGTTGTGGCTAGGTAGGTCTAACTAAGAATTTTTTGGTTCGTTCTCGCTCTGGTTTATTTCTGACGATTCGTAACCGATTCCTTCAAGTTGGTCTCCGAGTTGTTTTCGCAGTCCATTTCCAAGTTATATTTATAATCCCTTTCCTGGATCTTTGTCAGATCTCTTTCAGGAACTATTTTGATAACTTGTTTGTAGTAGGAGTCCGATTTGGTTATATCGGTCTCCTTTAAGTTATTTGTAGTCCTCTTTCTTGGATCTTTGTCAGATCTCTTTCAGGGACTACTTTGATAACTTTTAGTAGTGGGAGTCCGACTTGGTTATATCGGTCTCCTTTAAGTTATTTGTAGTCCTCTTTCTTGGATCTTTGTCAGATCTCTTTCAGGGAATACTTTGATAACTTTTAGTAGTAGGAGTCTGACTTGGTTATATCGGTCTCCTTTAAGTTATTTGTAGTCCTCTTTTTTGGATCTTTGTCAGATCTCTTTCAGGGATTACTTTGATAACTTTTAGTAGTGGGAGTCCGACTTGGTTGTATCGGTCTCCTTTAAGTTATTTGTAGTCCTCTTTTTTGGATCTTTGTCAGATCTCTTTCAGGGACTACTTTGATAACTTTTAGTTTGGGCTGACTTTGTCATGTCGAGCCCTTCTGAGTTAAAGTAATCCTCTTTAATAGGGTTGGCCAGACCTCTTTCCAGGGTTTACTTATAACTCGGGTTGACTTGGTCCGACTTCTCAATGTCGGCCAGTCTTAAAGTTATTATTTTAGTGATCCGTAGGACCTCGTCAGGTTCTTTTTTTAGATCACTTTCGATAACTTCTTACATTATTCTGTGTTCATCTTTTGCTGATTTGTAGAAAGTGGTTGTCATCTCTAGATCGTCCTTTGGGTGAATCGCGTTTTCACCTTTATCGGACGGTTTGTCTTTACCGTGATCGTGCAGTGAAATTGTTTTTCACTTTCTGCCGATCTGTCGCTTTATAATCGGACAATGAATGCTTCATATTAATGCGTCTTGAAATCTTTGTAGTATATCTCAAATATATTTTATTAAAAGAAAAAGTAGAAATATATACATATGGGATTGTCTGAGTCTCAACTTGGTGCCTCATTAAAAAACCTTTTTAGGAAAAAGAGTGCATCCAATGATGAGATCTTTTTATATCCTTTTTTCTAACTGTAGTACCTTCTGAGGTTGCAGGCGTGCCATGACCTGAGAAGCTCTCGTCCGTCGAGTTCAGACAGTCTGTAGTAGCCCTTTCCAAGTACTTCTATAACTCGGTAGGGTCCTTTCCAGTTTGCCGCCAGCTTTCCTTCTCCCGGTCGAGTTGTTCCGATATCATTTTGGATTAGGATAAGATCATTCTCTGCAAAACTTCTTGGCACTACCTTTTGATTGTATATGGAAGCCATTCGGCGTTTTAGGGCCTCTTCCTTGATCCGAGATCTTTCTTGGATTTCTGGTAACAAGTCGAGCTCTTCTCTTTGAAGTTGGGAGTTTGCTCCTTCATTGTAGTGAACTACTCTTGGCGATCCTTCCTCAATTTCTACTGGAATCATCGCTTCCGTTCCGTATGCTAATCGGAAGGGGGATTCCTTCGTGGTGGAATGTGGAGTTGTTCGATATGCCCATAGGACATGTGGAAGCTCTTCTGCCCAGGCTCCCTTTGCATTTTGTAATCTCCGTTTTAGCCCAGCCAATATGACTTTGTTAGCCGCCTCGGCCTGTCCATTGGCTTGTGGATGCTCAACGGAGGTGTACTGGTGCTTTATATTCAAGTCAGCTACTAGTTTTCTGAAGCCTGCATCCGTGAATTGAGTGCCATTGTCTGTAGTTATCGAATATGGAATCCCGAATCTCGTGACAATGTTTCTATATAAGAATTTCCGACTCCTTTGAGCGGTGGCATTGGCTAGGGGCTCTGCCTCAATCCACTTTGTAAAGTAATCTACTCCTACTATGAGAAATTTAACTTGTCCTGATCCCTGTGGGAAGGGGCCGAGAAGATCGAGTCCCCATTTTGCAAATGGCCAAGGTGAAGTCACGCTGATGAGCTCTTCTGGCGGGGCGATGTGAAAATTGGCATGTTTTTGACATGGTGGACATGTCTTTACAAATTCTGTGGCTTCTTTCTGTAGAGTTGGCCAATAAAATCCTGTCCGGAGTACTTTTTTGGCGAGAGCTCGCGCTCCGAGATGATTGCCACAAATGCCGCTATGTATTTCTTCTAGAACTTCCTTTGTGTTGGAGGTCGGCACGCATCTTAGTAAAGGTATTGAGATTCCTCTTTTGTACAGGATGTTGTTTATGATGGTGTAGTACTGTGCCTCCCTTTTTAACTTTTTTGCCTCCTTTTCTTCTGCGGGGAGTGTTCCTTCTTTGAGGTAGTTGACTATGGGGGTCATCCATCCTTGGTCCTGACTTGTTATAGCCAGGACTTGTTCTTCTTCCGAGATTGACGGGTTTTGCAACATTTCCTGGATGAGGCTTCTATTGCTGCCCCCTGGTTTGGTGCTGGCTAGTTTTGAGAGTGCATCAGCTCGGGCATTTCGTTCGCGGGGTATGTGGCAGATCTTATATTCCCCGACTTGTCCGAGTAGTTCCTTGGTTTTGTCTAAATATTTTTTCATGGTGGGGTCTTTGGCTTGGTAGCTCCCTGTTATTTATGATGTGATCACTTGTGAATCGCTGTAAATGTTAAGTTTTTGAGCTCCGACCTCTTTAGCCAGCTTCAAACCAGCTAATAGTGCTTCATATTCTGCTTGGTTATTGGAGGCCGGGAACCCGAACTTGAGGGAAAGCTCAACTTGGGTTCCTTGGTTTCTTTCTATTATCATGTCTGCGCCGCTTCCAGTTTTATTTGAGGAACCGTCCACGTAGAGATTCCATTCTGCGGGAGTTTCTGGGGTATCTGTGAATTCTGCGATGAAGTCGGCCAGATACTGTGATTTGATGGCCGTCCGAGCTTCATATTGGAGGTCAAACTCCGATAACTCGACTGCCCATTGTAGAATTCTGCCTGCTAAATCTGTTTTTTGCAGTATTCCTTTTATGGGCTGGTTAGTTCTAACCTTAATGGTATGAGCCTGAAAGTACGGGCGGAGTCGTCGAGATGTTAGGATGAGAGTATAGGCAAATTTTTCTATTTTCTGGTAGTTCAGCTCGGATCCCTGTAGTGCTTTGCTAATGAACTAGACGGGTTGTTGCCCATTTTCGTCTTCTCTGACTAGTGTTGAGGCTATCGCCCGGCTTCCTACTGCGAGATATAATATAAGTGGTTCTCCTTCTTGTGGTCGAGATAGGATAGGTGGCCGTCCTAAGAACTCCTTGAAGTCTTGGAAAGCTTGTTCACATTCTGTCGTCCATTCGAACTGTTTTCCCTTTCTTAAAGTAGCATAGAAGGGGAGAGATCTTATCGCAGCTCCTGCTAAAAATCGGGATAGGGCGGCCAATCTCCCGTTGAGTTGCTGTACCTCTTTGACACAGGTTGGGCTCTTCATGTTGAGTATAGCTTGACATTTGTCTGGATTTGCTTCAATTCCCCTTTGTGTGAGCATGAAACCCAAGAATTTGCCTGCTTCAACTGCAAAGGTGCATTTTGCGGGGTTGAGTCGCATGTCATGCTTCCTTATAGTGTCGAATACTTGGGACAGGTCGGACAATAATGTATTTTCGTTCTGTGTTTTTATCAACATGTCGTCCACATAGACTTCCATGATTTTCCCGATATGATCTGAGAAAACTTTATTCATTAGCCTTTGATAAGTAGCTCCCGCATTCTTGAGACCGAAAGGCATCACAATGTAGCAGTAGTTCACCTTTGGTGTTAAGAACGACGCTTTTTCTTGATCTGGTGGATACATGGGGATTTGGTTGTATCCCGAATAGGCGTCCATAAACGAGAGGTATCTATATCCAGAGGAAGCATCTACCAGAGCGTCAATACTTGGGAGTGGATATGGATCTTTTGGGCAGGCTTTGTTGAGATCGGTGTAATCGATACACATGCGCCACTTCCCGTTTGACTTTTTCACCAAAACGATGTTGGCTAGCCATAGTGGATACTTGACTTCTCTTATGAATCCTGCCTCCAATAACGCTTGTACTTATTCTTCCACAGCTCGGGATCGTTCTGGTCCGAGTTTTCTTCGTTTCTGCTGCACTGGCCGAGATCCTGGATAGACCGCTAACTTGTGGCACATTAACTTAGGGTCTATTCTTGGCATGTCTGCGGCTTTCCATGCGAAGAGGTCGACATTATCTCGCAAGAATTGTATTAGTGATTCTTTTGAGTCCCCTCTTAGGACCGTGCCGATATTAGTCATTTTATCCGAGGTGTCTCCAATCTGAACCTTCTCTATCTCGCCTTCTGGGTGCAGACGGAGTTCTTCTCGACGCTGAGCTCCACCAATCTCAATTGTATGAAACTCTTCTCCTCTGCCTTTGAGGTTTAAGCTCTCGTTATAGCAGCGACGTGCCATCTTTTGATCTGCTTTTACTGTGGCTATCCCCTCTGTAGTTGGGAATTTCATGCATAGATGTGGAGTTGAGACTATTGCGCCGAGTTGATTGAGTGTTGTCCGACCTATGAGAGCATTGTAGGCTGAACTTACGCCGATCACAATGTAGTCTATTTTGAGGGTCTTAGATTGGTTCCCTTTTCCAAAAGTAGTGTGTAGCGATACGTATCCCAAGGGTTGTATCGGAGTATCTCCTAGTCCAAACAGATTGTTCGGGTATGCTCTAAGTTCACTTTCGTCTAAGCCGAGTTTGTCGAAAGCTGTTTTGAATAAGATGTCGGCAGAACTCCCTTGGTCTATTAGTGTGTGGTGTAAATTGGCGTTTGCCAGTATAATTGTGATGACCATGGGATCGTCGTGTCCCGGGATGATGCCGGACGCGTCCTTTTTAGTAAATGTTATCGCTGGGATGTCGGGTGCTTCCTCCTTTCCCTCAACGTGGTATACTTCTTTGAGATATCTCTTTCGGGACGATTTGGAGATCCCACCTCCTGCGAATCCGCCATGTATCATGTGGACGTGTCTTTCTGGTGTCCGAGGTGACCGTTCAGTTCGTCCATCATCTTCGTCTCTCCGTCTTTTTCTTTGGTCATCATCCCGGGTAGCCAGAAATTGGTCTAATTTTCCTTCTCTTACCAATTTTTCTATGATATTTTTCAAGTCGAAGCATTCGTTGGTAGAGTGCCCTCGAATTCAATGGTATTCGCAATATTCCTTCCGATTTCCTCCTCCCCTTTTGCCTTTGAGTGGTCGCGCTGGGGGGATTTTTTCTGTATGGCAGACTTCTTTGTATACGTCGACCAGGGATACTTTGAGAGGAGTGTAGTTGTGGTACTTTTTGATTTTCTCACCCTGTCGATCTTCTTTCCTTTTGGAGTCCTTGTCTTTGTCTCGGTAGGAGGCTCCAGATTTTGAGGTTTCTCTCAACCGAGCGTTCTCTTCTATGTTGATGTATTTTTCTGCTCGCTTCTGTACTTCGTCTAAGGAGGTAGGATACTTCTTTGATATGGATTGGCTGAAAGGTCCTTCTCGTAAGCCATTGATAAGCCCCATGATGGCGGCCTCTGTTGGTAAACTTTGTATGTCCATGCATGTTTTGTTGAATCTTTCCATGTAGTTGCGGAGGCTCTCCCAATCTCCTTGCTTGATCCCTAGTAAGCTGGGTGCGTGCTTGGCCTTATCTTTCTGGATGGAGAATCTGGCCAGGAACTTTTTGGCCAGATCGTCGAAGTTTGAGATGGACCTCGGAGGTAAGTTGTCGAAGCATCTGATCGCCGTTTTTGGGAGAGTTGTTGGAAAAGCTTTGCAGCGAACGGCATCCGAGGCATCGGTAAGGTACATCCTGCTTCTGAAATTGCTAAGATGATGGTTGGGATCTGTAGTGCCATTGTACAAAACCATATCTAGAAGCTTGAAGTCCTTTGGAATTTTGGTCTTCATGATTTTCCTGGTGAATGGGTCCTGTTCTTTGCGTGATTTTTCTTCAGGAGTGGTCCGAGGAGCTTTTGTTTTGAGGTCAGCTTCTAATTACTGTAGTTTTTCTTCTAGTTCTTGACGTCACCGTACTTCTCTTTGTAGATCTTTTCCGATCTCCCGTTGTTGCTGGGTTTCTTTCTCTAGCTGCTTTAAACGATCTTGGAGTGCTTCCATGGCTCCCGGATTTGGTGAGATTTTGTCCCCGTTGGATTCCGGGGTATTCTTTAGCGTGCGTTCTTGTGCGGCGTTCTGTTCTCCAGATCTGAATCGTGGTCGTTGTCATGGCCGTCCGCCATGGTTTTGGGATGACTTCCAGGTTCCCCGGCAACGGCGCCACTGTTCCGAGGGTTACCTGAAACTGGAGGTCGATCTCGGATGAGATCTTCTGTACTGGTCAGAGATGACGTGTCCGGCTGGCTGATGACGGCCGGAGCTGTTGGGTCCGACTCGTTGGACTTGCTGCACTGCTGATCCTTGGCCACCGGAGGGTGGGGGGTACCTGCAAGAGACTCCGATGCTTAAGTTAGCACGGGTATTAAGCAGGTTTTTATGTAGAATCAGAGTATGAGTTATACCTGGGTGCTCCAGTGTATTTATAGTAGCGTGGGCTGACCTTTCTGATAAGATAAGTTAGTTATCTTATCTTATCCTATCTTATCTTGAGTGAAGTCAACTTATCTTCAAGGGAACTGCCTTTATCTCTATAGGCTGGGATTGCCTTTGGATTCTGGGTCGTGTTCCTCTATTTGGGCCCTTTTATTGGGCTTTGCTGTCGATTTGGCCGAGTTCTTTGTAAAGAAGTCGGTCCGCTTGACCTGAACAGGTCGGTCGCTTCGCTACTGAACATCCCGGTTCAGATAGCTCGACCCCGGGTATGAACAGTAACGGTGCCTATCCTACCTCTACCTCACCCGCGAGTCGACATCTGGTCCCTATACACACCAAACAAGTGTTATTAAGTTGATCAGTCTCAATATTGTAGGTCTAATACTTTAAGTTCCAAATGCATGCTCACAAACGTTTATGCCATATATCAGTCAGATATCCTAATAGCACATAGACACATATACAGAGAATGCACAAAAGCACAATCAGTCTATCTTTCAGGCTCTATAGGAACGAACTGCTCTGATATCATAATGTAACACCCTAACAAACTGAGCTTTACATTTAAGCTGTAAAACAGAGGTGGTATGGTACTACGATCTCTAAAACATAATGTATACATATAATAGCAGAAAGGTTATAATATACAAGGAGCTTGAAGAATAGATGAAATAAAAGTCGTGAAATAAAAGCACAACGCTCAAGAAACAGGTTAACTTGCGTGCTAGGAAAACTATAACTATCGAACATAAGATAATAAAAGTAGGAACAGAGTGCCAAAGATACAAAATAACAACCTCCTAACTCAGCCCACGAAGCCAAGGCTGGCCGGAGAATATTTGCACACACACACACACATACATATCCAAAACCTAAATATACATAAACAAAATTCTGTCTCTCCATAAACATCTAAGAGGATAAAAAAGAACAAGTTATGCAGAGAGAAAGCTAAGTACATATATATACATCACTGTACAACAAAATAACCCAGTACCCACTTCGCTTCAGGAGTCCAGACGCCTAACGAGATGCCTCTTGACCTGCATCTGAAAAATAATAACATAGTATGGGGTGATAACCAGGGGTTCTCAGTATGGTAAAGGTGGCACACACATAAGATATAAGGTCCTGGAAATGCCAAAGGCAATCTTGGAACGCCGACACTCAAATTATAAAGCTTAAAGTATTAAACAGAAGCCCTAAAAGGTGGTTTACTAAAAGTATCTAAACCTAACTTTACTTAATCTTAAATCTAAGTCCCGTACTCCCATTCCTCCATACCTCCATCTCCGTCAGTATTTCACAGACAAATAAACAGATATAGATAAGCACAAGAAGTTTACAAGTACTGCAGGTAGCAGGTATACACTTAACATAATAAATGCACTTAGGCAAACCCAGTTAGAGCACAAACAAGTAATTCAAGTAATATGCACATGATGCATGCCTGTCCTATGGCTAATGAGGTCATCTATCGGTTATACAGCCAACCCGACAAGTCCGGTTTGCTAAACCATTGGACTGTCTCCCGATGTGCATCCCCATGAGTCTATGCATAGCTTTTTCTCATATATATATCAAATCGCTCAATGGGAGTACCATTCCCGGGAATTTATAAGTGCTCGGTCACCCTTACGTCGTAGAGTCAACAGAGTATCGAGTTTTCAACCTGGTACACGTGGTGGCAAGCCACGGTACTTTACCAAGGGAATCTCGTATCTCAGATCATTTAATCATTCAAGTTAAGTATCATACATGATCATTCATTTGATTATCAAGACAAGTATCATACATGATTATACGTAACATTTCATAATCAATTCATCACTTTTCAGCTTTACTTCATCTCTAAGTTATCCCTATTTCCTAACTTCATCCTGATTATCAGGTTTAATACTATTATTAATGACTAAAGGAATAAAAATAGAGGTTTAGAAGCTTGAAATAGGGTTTAAAACTCAAAAATCATGTTTTCTTGAATAGGGACCACGCGTACGCGTGGCTCACGCGTGCGCGTGGGTCATGTGACGCATGGACTTGCATGTTGATCCCCTATGCGTACGCATGGGGCTATATGCGTACGCACAGTTGAAAATTTCATGCCACGCGTACGTGTGGATGTACGTTCTCCAAAAAAAAATAAAACAACCAGAGAGCTGCATAATGAGGAAATGGCACCTGCATAACCACATATTTCACACCAAAATTTTTGACGGGCATAACTCAATCGTTTAAAATCGTTTTTCTTCCGTTCTTCGAACGACATAAACTTTACGAACCCAATTTTTATTTAAAACAGATTGGAATCAATTTGGGGTTTTTGAAGCCAAGTTATAGCCCACCGAAGTTTAGCCCAAAAGCCAACTTTTGCAAATTCATTAAACCTCATTTTCAATCAACATTTCCATTCCATTCATTACTCAACCTATCAATACCAATCCAAACACCAGCAATAAAACTCAACAAAGCACTATAGCATTTCATCAACCACCATTCATTAACCTTACACAATTTCATATTTCAACAACTCCATCATACTTTTCCTCAATAAACTTGTAACCATATAATCAAATCACTAATTATCCAACAAACTCCAAACTAAACATGTTCATAACAAATTACTAAACATTAGATATATACCTGCATTCCAACTTATCCTATGGTCATCTAGCCTAAGTTTTCATAGAACATTATATATTAAATGCACGAAACCTAAACTATACCTTGGCCGACTTCCTCGTAGTGATCAAGGCAACTTATTTAAAACAAACACAGCCCCGTAAAAGTTCAATAAACACTAGGCTCATCTTCTTCCAAGTTCCAATATTCACAATTTCAAGCTCCAATTATTTATTCACAACCTAATACACATTTATAACACATATATACCCAATTTAATACTCAAAACATAAATTCAGTAAAATTAAAATGAAATTATGGTATCCTTACCTTATCCAATCTTCACATAAGTAAGAGTAAACATTTTTCTCAAGCTAATTGGATCCTAAAACATCAAAGAGTAAAGAAATTCAATATCTCCACTTAATTTTCCAAAATTGGGGAAGAAGAGGCTGAGGATGAATAAGTGGGTTACCTATAAAATTGTTTTGGTAAAAACGTAGAGCTCGACGCGGTAGTCGCGTGGCCGCAAACGGTGCGGCGATCGGAGCTCAGATGGAGAAGTTACGAGATTTTGAAATCACCGTAAGGGTTTCAGGGAAATTTCTTTTCCTCCCTCCCCTAAAAGCTTTCAGCTTCATTTCTGTTGAATGGGAGAAAATAAATGGCTTCAGTCTTCTTAAGTGCTAGGCCGATTGGGCCCACGGGCTCGGTTGGGTCTATGGGCTCAGTTCGGCCCATTCGGTCCAATATTGGACTGTTTTCTTTAAAATTAGTGTCAAAATTCTCGTTTCGATGAGCTCTATCCTAATTTAATATAATATTAATATTTCTAATCTTCTTTATTAAAAACTAATTTATTGACTAATTATTTACTAATCTAACGGGGTTTACATATATGTTTGCATATATTAATGTTATTTTTATTTTTTAGATATTTGTGACATAAATTAATATTTTTTAATTCTTACGTAGAATTTTTTTAATTTCCTACTATTCTTTAGAGTAATGTATTTTGCATTGATTAACCACTGGAATAGAATTCTCTAAAAAATTGGATATTGAGGAGATGGATAAACGAAGAAGAAAAATTAGATATTAAGAAGATGAATAAATGATGAACCAAAACGATAAACAAATTAATAATCAAGGAGTTTGATAAACGATTAAAATTGTAGAATTGGATAGTTAAAAAATAAATCGACGATAGATTATTCACCCGTTATTTATTAGTATTGAAAAAGATAAGATTATGATATCTAAATCAAAATAAAAACTTAAAAAATTGAAGATAAAATTTTAAAGATAAGATAGATGAATAATAAGATAATAATTTATAAAAAAGTGGCGGAAGAGTTATAACGGCTTAATATACATTGCAGTTCTCAATTCAATCGATTGTGTTACCACATCAATCGATTGAATACGAAAATACCTTTAATTACGTACAAAATTCAATCGAATTGTGTTACAAAAACCAATCAATTGTATTACCAATTGTCAATCGATTGAATAAGAAAACACCCTTATTGCTTTACGAAATTCAATCGATTGAATAAAAAAGCCTATATTCTATAGTGCAATTCAATCGATTGTGTTACATCTCTAATAGATTGAATTTTGAAGAAAGGTGTGATATTCAATCGATTGTGTTGTACGTCCAATCGATTGAATTACCAAGAAATACAATTTTTCTGGCGTTTAAAAAAAACGAATCAAAGACAAAAAAACTCGTTGATTCGTATTGCCAAAATATGTATGAAGGTCACGATTAATGAAAGATCTATTTCGTTATTGTTTTTGTTTCTAATTGTTAATAAATATAATAGATGAATAATAAAATAATAATTTATAAAATAGATGGTAAATTTAATAATTAAATAATATATAAAGGATTAAGTTGTTGTTAAAATTAAATAAGTATTATTTAATAATTATTAAAAACTTAAGAAAATATGTTTTGTTACTAGATCATTTAATAGTCCAAACGTTCTGCGACTATCGAATCTTATGTCGGGTTACCAGTATCCGAAAGATTCACACAAAAAAAGTTGATGTTATGGAATGGACACAATTCCAAAATAATTTGAAAATACAATAAAAAATATTAATAAATATTATATTTTATCTAAATAATAAAAAATTTTATATTTAATAAATAATTTATTTATTAGATTTAAATTTTTGTAGAATTTGAATATATAAATATTTAAAAAATATATAAAAAATTTGAAATAAAATTTGATTTTAAAATTTTTTATTTTTATCTTAAAAAAAATATAGTCATTCACAATAATTTTTTTAAATTTACTTAAAAAATTATTAAATTTTAAAGATAAAAATATCTTATTTTTTTATAATAATATAGAAATTTATATTAAAATTTAATTTTTAAAGTTATTATTTAAAATATATATTAATATCTAATTTTTTAATTATATTTTTAATTCTTTTGAGACTTATTTATTATTAGTATTTTTTAAAATTTATTTTTCCAACAATACAAAATTTTAAATATTATTTTAATCGTTTACTCCGTATATGTTTATGGAGCAATTGAGTTCATGATTTATATAATCAAATAATAACTCATATGTGGCTTTTTAGATTGAGTGATCTAATACGAGAGAGTACATGAGAGTACGTGAAATGGAGAGCGGTGAGAGCGGGGAGAGTCTTCGAGGGTGGCACATAGCGAGGCAGCTGGCCATGCCGGTGGAAGCAATAAGTGAGAGAGCGGAGGAGGGCATGCATCAGGTGAAAAAGAGGGGATTAAAGGAGACAATAACAAGACTCAAAGTCAGCGGATATCGTTCAGAGATAAAGTTGTTAGTGCTTTAGCAAGGAGAGTTTTGGAGGTTGCTGATTCTCTTATAAGATAGCTACAATAGTTGGTAAGTAAGGCAGTTTGGAGATACCAACTGTGACGTTCACTGAAGAAGCAAAAGAGATATTGGCAGAGCCCTACAAAGATGCCATCGTGATCAAAGTTCTTGGAAAAAATTTTTGCTATACGGTGATCATGCACAGGCTTAAAGTGTCTGGAGAACCAAAGGAGGATATAAGGTACTAGATGTCGGTTATCTTAGTCAAATTTGATCTCTTGGAGGATAGAGAAAAAGTTCTCGTTGGAGAACCATGGATGATTACTGGTAGTTATGTTGCGGTTAAACTTTAGAGTTCTTCATTTAGACCTTGTGAAAATACTTTTGGGTCTACCATAGTTTGGATAAGAATCACAGGTTTAAACATTAACTATTATCAAGAGAGGCATGAAAATGATTGCATCAGCGGTTGGCAAACTGATCCGCATCGACTTAGCCACCAAGTCTACGAAGAGGGAAAAGTATGGAAGAGCATGTGTGCAAATTAACTTGGGACTTCCAGTCATAAAGAGAGTTCAAGTTGATGGTCGTATGTATGACATAGAATATGAGCACTTGAATTTAATTTGTGAAAAATATAGCTGCTTTGGGTACGTAACAAGAGAATGTGCGAAAGAGAACAACAATGACATTGGGAAGGAAAGCACGGTGAAGGAGAAAAATTTGCCGTCACTATTTCTGGTAGATAACAATGAGAAAACGGTAGAAGGTAATCAAATCCCAGTAAAAAATCAAAATTCAACTTTTGAATTTGAAATTAATGCCAAATCAATTCCAATTATGAAGAAGCATGGATCTTGTGCATGATAATTTGCAAGAATCCGCATGGATAGGGATACTCGTGCAAAAGAGGGTGAATGGGTTACAGTTAGTGTAGAAAAGGCAAGGAAAAAGTGGGTAAAGGCCCAAAAGTGGTGCCAAAAAAAGCCAATGTAGCAATATGTTCTAATTTGGTGAGTAAGAAATTTTCTTTTGGGCCTAATAACATGCATGCTGGATCCTCATCAAATGCAAAGGTGAAGTCCTTATTAAATGCAAAGGTGGGGCCTAAGAAAAAGAAGGATCTTCCATCCATGCTTGGCTCTTTGGGAACAACTCAGGTGGCTTTCAAGGATTAGAGACTCCCTTTTTCAAAGTAGGGAATAAAAGGCAGCATCCTATTTCACTTCAAAACTTACCTATTGAAGCTTGTTAATGGATTCTCGAGCACAAAAAGAGCTTGATAAAGCTAGTGCAACAACAAACTTGGAGAACCAACCTCAATAGAAGAATGATGGTTATACGGCGCAAGTTCAAGAGAAGACACTTGGAGACAGAGGTCCATCAACGTGAGGTAGGATGATTAAAGACCATTTAAATATTATTAGTTGGAATGTAAGGGGGCGTCAAATAAGATGTCTCGGGTGCACTGTAAGGAGTTGATACGAAAATTTCAACCAACTTTTTTTTATTTTGGTGAAAACTCATATTGGGTTTGAAACTATGAAAGAATTTTGGGAGAGATTAGGCTACTATCCTGTAGGAATTGTAGATGCTGTTTGACACAATGGAGGAATTAGGTTCCTCTTTGCTAATTTAAAATTTTTTTGTAAAATTCTTTGGGCTATGCATCAATGTGTAACTTTGGAAATTGATGGTGGTGGGAGAAGATGGATCTGCAATGCAGTTTATGGTAGCCCTCAAGCTACTAATACAGTAGAATTATGGAGTCATCTGCTTGATATTGGTTTGTGCATTAAGGACCCATGGGTGGTGGTAGGAGATTTTAATGATATTTTGAGTGTTCATGAGGTGAAGGGGGTAATTTCTATTCGAATTACAGTAGTATCTTTGCAAGTACTCTAGATTCTTGTGGACCTTTTTTATCTGACAACCTCTGAAAGACGTTTTACTTGGTTCCGTAAAATTTAAGGAAACAAAGAAATAGCAAAGAGATTGGATAGAGCTTGCTGTACTACAGAATGGCGCTTTCTTTTTCCAGAAGCTTTTATTGAAGTTCTCAACCATTCTCACTCTGATCATTGTCCCCTACTTATCCGATGTCAAGGAGTTCCTGTCAAGAAAGAAAATCGGCCTTTTAGATTCCAAGTGGCATGAGCAACGCATCCTGATTACAAGGCCATTGTTCAGAAATCTTGGGATAGTACAGATTTTGGCATCCATAGGAAGTTGCTGGGGGTTCAAGAAGCTTCGATGGAATTCAACTCTACGGTCTTCGGCAATATTTTTATTAAAAAAGAGAATTGGAGGCTTATTTGAATTGTATTCAACGGAAAATGGAAGCTGACGATGATCCGATTTTGAAGCACAAAGAGGAAGAATTGAGAGCTGAGTATAATCTAGTGTTGACCCAGGAAGAATTGCTTTGGTACCAGAAGTCAAGAGATCAATGGGTTCGGTATGGTGATAGAAATACTAGCTTTTTCCATATGCAAACCATCCTTAGAAGAAAATCTAACAAGGTTCATGGATTGCTGGTTAGTGATGGGTCCTGGTCTGATGATCCGGAAGTTTTGTAAAAAGAGGTTGTTCATTTCTTCAAAAATATTTTTTGCTCTAATGAGCCTGTTGAGGTTAATGGCATGGGAAAAATTCCTATGCCATCTCTTAGCTAAGATGCTTGTGATAATTTGTCTAAACCAGTGACAATGTTAGAGGTTAAAAAAGCTCTGGATAATATGAGCTCGTTCAAAGCTCCTGGGTCGGATGGTTTTCAAGTTTTTTTCTTCAAGGTATATTGAGATGTGGTGGGTCATGAGGTGTGGCGTACTGTTCAGAAAGTATTCTTAGGGGAGACGTTAAGCCATTCTTTGCTGGAAACTTTGATCGTTCTTATCTCTAAGTGCGATCCTCCAACTAGATTGAAGGATTTTCGGCCAATAAGCCTTTGTAATGTAATTTATAAGCTAGTGACTAAAGTGCTAGTTAATAGATTACGACATTTTTTGGATGAGATTGTTAGCCCAACTCAGGGAAGGTTTATTCATGGTAGAGGAGCGCCTGATAATATTATTGTCGCCCAAGAAGTTCTTCACTTTCTTAAGCGGACAAAGTCTAGAAAAAGAGTTATGGCTTTTAAGATTGATTTAGAAAAGGGTTATGATAGAGTTGATTGGAATTTTCTTGAGCACACTCTTGAATCTTTTGACTTTCCTTCTCTAATTATTCGACTTGTAATGAATTGTGTTCAAGACTCAAATCTTTCCATCATTTGGAATGGGAATAGATTGGACGGCGTCCAACCTCGCAGAGGGCTCAGGCAAGGAGATCCAATTTCTCCTTATTTATTTGTTTTGTGCATGGAGAGATTGGCGTGCTTCATTTTCAAACAAGTTGACGAGGGTATTTGGGATGGTGTGGCTGTTTCTAGAGGGGGACCTAGAGTTTCTCACTTGATGTTTGCAGATGACCTCTTCCTTTTTTGTAAAGCAAAAAAAAAATCAAGTTCAGAATGTTGTGCACACCTTGGAGTTGTTCTACAAAGCTTCAGGTATGAAGGTTAACATTGAAAAATCTAAAGCTATTTGTTCTAGAAAAAACTCTAATAGAAGAAAGGAAATGTTGTCTGGTGTTTCTCATATTCCTTTTACTAGTGACGTAGGCAAATACTTGGGGGTGAACCTTAATCATCCTTGAGCTGCTAGGTCTATTTTTTTGGACTCTTTAGAGAAGATCAAGAATAGGCTGGCTAGTTGGAAAGGTCGGCTCCTTAACAGAGTAGGCAGACTTTACTTAATTAAATCTGTTGCTTCTTCTCTTCCTAATTATCAGATGCAAGTGACTCTTCTTCCTACTTCAATTTGTCAAAAGATTGATTCTGTGCTTAGACAATTCTTGTGGAAGGGAAAGGTGGGGGAGTGTTGCTTAAATTTGGTCAAGTGGAACAAAGTTATCACTCCAAGAAAATATGGAGGCTTGGGAATTAGAGATACTCAATGTGTAAATTTTTCTTTATTAGGAAAGCTTGTTTGGCAATTACTGCATAATAAAGATAAGTTTTGGGTAAGAATTATGTTGGCAAAATATTTATCTGGGAGTTCTTGCTTTTCACCCAATTTTTCTAATAATGTTTCAAGCACTTGGCGAGCAATTTATAAGACAATAGAAAAGTTTTGTGATGGTTTTGATTGGTGTACAGGCAGGATGTCTCAATCCTTTTGGTATTATGCTTGGCGACCATGTAAAACGCTAGCTCCTTTGGTTCCTTTTGTGCACATTTCTGATTCTCACTTGAAGCTAGAAGATGTCTGGTACCATGGACATTGGCGGTGGAATATTCTTTGCACAATGATTCCGGAAGAAGTTAAACTTGATTTGATGCTCTTTGATCATATCAAGTAGGCAGGAGATAAAATAGGTTGGTTTTGCACAAACTCAAATACTCTCACCTACTCGACTAAAAGCGAGTATGAATGGCTATTGAAGAAGAAATTTGGCTGGAATGATAATGAAAATTGCCTTTGGCTTTGGCTTTGGCACTTGAGAATACCGGAGAAGATAAAGTATCTGCTCTGATTTTGCCTCAAAAACGGAGTTTCCACAGCTAGTTACCGGTTTCAAAGAGGTCTTGCTACTTCTGATTTTGTCAGAGATGTTATCTTGCTCTAGAGGATATTAACCATTGCTTTAGGACTTGCCAAAAAGCTCGTCAGATTTGGATTAGCTTAAACTTGGGAATGACCGCTGTGAACTCTAGTTTAGATTTTATGTCTTGGATTCGTTCTAACCTCAACAAAAATGAGTTTCTCTTTGCAGCGGCCTTTTAGTGGATTTGGAGGGATAGGAACAATGACATCTTCCATCAAGATGATCCATGGAGTAAGGAGAAATTTGTTCACTTGGTTAAACATGCTGCTCAAGATTTCTCCAATGTCGTTACCACCCAAAAACATATTATTCCTTCCTCTTTGCAATATAACTGAGAACCACCTCCAATGAATGTCTGTAAAGTGAAATGCGATGCAAGCATTTTTGAAAATGAGTAATTAACTGGTTTTAGGTGTATTATTAGAGACAGTATGGGAATTTGGATAAAAGGTTGTTCTGCCAGTATATCTCTTTCTAGTGTTGTCTGTTATGAGTTTCATGCTATTTGGAGAGGACTTGTTATGGCTTGGGATTGCGAGTGCAAAGAGGTCATATGTGAAACTGATAATCTTGATGTGTTTCTTCTTATTTCGCGAGACACAACCAGCATGATTAGGAATGACTCTGATCTGCTTGACAAAATCAAAAAGATGGTCCAGCGCAATTAGACAGCTATTTTTAGTACTCATCCAGCGCACAACAAACAGAGCGGCTGATTTAATGGCTAAAACTACTGCTTTAAATAAGCAGGTGTACCTAGAGTAGTTGCCGCCCTAATAATTTAGACATTATTATTAGAGAGGAGTGCTATTCTTTCTCTTAGATCCTTTTTCTTTGTGTTATGTTCAGTAAAAAAAAAAAAATCTCATATCATCAAAACATAGGTTTAATTGATATATGGATAACTGTTCAACATGCAAATTTTAGCATGTTTTCTCTCTGATATAGTTGAATATTTACTTAATTGAAAGATTGGAGTATATATCTTAATATATAGTTTTTGTCAAACTATTATTCTAGGTCTAAAAAAATAGAAATTGCTTGTGAGCCTTCTTGCTAATTTGCTAGTGATATTTAATTTGTACAATTCACAATTTGCGCAACGAGTTTCCATTTGTTTTCTCTCTCATTTTTACGTATATCTTTCTTTTCTTTTTGGGTGCAATTTATATATTACTTTCAATTATTAATAATAGAAGTTACACTATTTTGTTTTTCATTATAGACAAGGTTCCTAGTAAGTTGTACAAATAACATATATCATTACCCCACATAATCACATTTTAAGCTCAATCAAAACCTTTGCTAATAAAGATTGCTTGATACAACAATGGACACGCACAAACACATGCTTCTAATTAATCACCAAAATAAAAAGCACTAATTAAACTTTATGCAACAATAATGATCCTTATGGTATGTAATTAATTAATTCATGCAAAATCCCTAGTCCCATGGTTATTATTCAACTTTCCTTTTCCACTATTGACCACAAAGTCAAGGTTATAAAGCACCGGAATCATAGTAATAGAACACAAGAACACCAAAACAGGTCCAAATATCCAAAGCAATAGAGGGAGTGCCGCATAGAAAATCCTATTCCCCACAGTGTTCAACACAAACCCTTTCTCTAATATTTCATTAACATAATCCGGGGTTACTAATGACATTTCATCTTGTGGTGTATTAATTAGAATGTTGACTTGATTGATGAATCGGATCGACAGCGAGTGACAAAAGAACGAGAAAAGGAAGAAGATGAGAAGCGTCACGTATTTCAACGCCACCATAAATTCTCCGTGTCCGCCGTAGAGGGCGTCATCTAGCGGCTTTTTTATGCTGTAAGTGCTGCTTATTACGGCGGCTAGCCCAGAGGAGAGGAGAATGGAAGTTGTGGCCATTAGGGTTGACCCCATGATTGTGTTCCGAAGTGATTGAACGGCCAAAATATTCTTTTTATCATTGTCCTAAAAAAAGAATTATTCATATCAGAATCACAATAAAACTTGTTGCTGAAAACTCACTTATAGTCGCCTTCATGCCAAATTGATAGTTAAGAATCCTTAGATAATTTGATAGATTTAACTTTGGATTTGATAACTAAAAGTTATTAGATGATTTATACGAAATTTCACCAAATTGGTTTCAATGTTTCATAATTAGATTAGATTTTTTGTTTTTATATTAAGTACATGATTCACAAATTTTTTTTTTTTTTTGAAAATAATATTGTCAATATTAATGTATGGATTTGCATGCTCAATATTTAGGTCTAGCACAGTAGCTTCATACATATTGGACTGTATATTCACCTAATCAATGTCTTAATGGCGTTTGTTTCAGGTAATTTCAATTTATTCTTAGAAATTGTTTAAAAATTTTATTATTCTCATATTTGTTTAAAATTTTAAAATCTAATTCTTAGGAATAATATTTTTTCTGAAACAAAAAATTTATTCCTATACAAAAGGTCGGAGGGTATTTGATATTACTATGTCAAAGAAATAAATTAATATTACATCCTTAACAATTATGTTTCTTGTCAAAGAGCTCACCCTTTTTTATATATGGATATTGAGGTTATTTTGAAAATTAATAATCTATCCTCAGAAATATATAAAATAAAATAAAATAAATGTATTTTAATTTATTATTAAAAATATAATTAAAAACCATTTTCAACCATTTTTGGCACCAATAATCAAACAAGTTTTATTTTTAATAACATTCGGGTATAATATTTCTAAACAAAAAAATTCTTAGAATATATATTTTAACTTTAAAATAAATGTTAACTTACCTTTTTCTTATTACTTAGTAACCAGCATAACATTTTATCTGGTGGGATCAAAGAATAAATTAAGAAAACGCAAGTGGAAAAGGAATATTTTTTATTTGTAATATACGAATGAAATGCTATATATTGATGCTGATCCAATATAGAATCCTTGTACATATATACTTTTACTTTGTTATTCCATTCTTTCCCACCCTTTTTTTGGTCCTGAATTTAATTCCATTCTTATTCTCAGAAAAAAAAAGTCAATTCCATATTCTAATTCCATTTGTTAAGATTATATTAGAAATGTGATCAAAATTGACGAGGGCATCAAATATCATGAAAAATTATAAGTATAAAATAAAAAATGGAGTTATAATTAACACCTAAAAAAATAGATGAGGAAAGGAGTTACTTAAACGATACTGTAAATGCTAAGAATAAGCTTATTACTTGCAACACGCATGAGGTGCATATAATTTTAAGGAAAAAAAATAGTACTAACTGAACTCGAGTGTACGAATCATCCCAAAAATTATATAAATAGATAAGAAGGGTTATATAAGTAATTAAAACCAGTTACAAACCTATATATGAAGCACGAATATTAACACAGAGGTAAGATATGGTTTGACACGACATAGAATATGATGTATGCAGACACACAAATTTTAAATTTGTGTAAGACACGAGGATATGACACACATATATATATAATATAAAATATTTTTTAAAAAAATTTTAAAAAATTTTAATATTTTATTGATATTAAAATATAAATTAATATTTTAATTATTTTTAATATTTTTTTAATTATATAAAATATTTTTTATTTTAATAAATAATATATATTATTCTTAAATTTATTTCAAGAATATAAGTTAATAATACAGTTGAACACGCAAACATTTAGTGATATTTAGATATATATCCAAGCGTTTTTGGAGAAGTGATTTTCATTTTTTATTAATACACGATTGGACACAAAAAATATATATATTAAAAAGTGTTGAATAAGTATTGTGTCTAACATGTAAACACAATAATTAAACAAAGTATCTATACTTCATAGATTTCTAAACATAACTTTAATGAAAGAAAACATAATTGATAACAACTTAAATGTTTGAGTCCTAACCAAACTTTTATCATAAATATTATTGAATCTGGGGCAATATTTAGTTTGTTAAATTAAGACTTAATAAGAAGTTGAATTTAATTTTGATATAATATTATATATATATATATTATTTAATTAAATATAATTAGATATTGTCACATAAATAAAAATAATTATTTGTCACTTTTACCATATAGTAAAAATTAAAAGGTCATCTAAAAAAAATGATTAAATGATTATAAAATTCTTTATGCTAATATAAATACTAAATAAAATATGGAAAAATTAATGAAATACCTTCATGATAGCAGCAACCCAATTCCTTCTGGCACTGGCATTGATGCCAATAATAGTTGTATGTGGATGAGTCCTAACATTGTACCAAAGCCAAAAATGGTAACCAATGGTTAATAGAAACCCTAATGGCACCAATATCACATCCAAATAACATTTCTTCCATTCCATCATATATGTGAATGATGAATGAAGCTAGCAATAAGCTATATATATTCTAGCTATATTAATATTTAATATTATTATTGTTGCTATATAGATAGCACTTCCCAGTTTCAACCACTTCTAAATGTGCCTTAAAGTTAAGCAATAATAAGAATCTTAGTGGGAATTTAATATATATCCATATCTTGTTCTTATGCAATTCCAACTACCTACCAAGGTTTATATACTCATTGAGGGAGAATGAATGGAGACTTGTTCCACCATGCAATTCATCCATGCTATGTAACTGAAAACATAAAGAGGAAAAAAGGCATTGCTTTATCACCAAATTACAAAACCTTGTTTTATTTTATTTTATTTTCTACTGAATATATGAAAATAATACTTTTGTTTTAAATTTTTAGTATATATATATATATATATATATATATATATATATTAAAATTTTTAGTTTTAATTTTTTTTTCTCCTTGTATTTTTTTTTTTTCCGGTTACTTGATCATGAGCCAAACCTATTTTATTTTGAAGAAAAATATTATACTAATATTACATGTGGGGAAAGTTGTGTACTCCACCTTTTGTCTCCTGTCTTATCCTTCCAATTAGTTAGGGCCCATTTGCTTCTTATTAATTGCCTACATATTTGGCATGAACTTTTATATGGCTATATATATAGTGTATGTATATGTGTATAGATTTTTTTTTTTTAAAGAAATATTGAGTGAAATACTTGATGTAATAAAATTTTAAATTTTTTTAATTAAAAAATTGCAACATAGATGATGTTCAGTTGCAAATACTCCATGTAGCAAATTTTTATATTATTTAAATTTTAAATTTTTAAAATTTTATATCATCTGAATTTTAAATTTTAAAATTTTATAATTTAAGAATGTTAAATTATTAATTTATTTTCTAAAATGTTAAATTTTTTGCAATTAGTATAAATGAGATAAACAATAAAATAAAAAATTATAAATATTTAATTTAGTTTTAGAAAAATAACTTTTTTAAATATAAAATTTTAAATTGGAATTAGATATAAACTATGATGCATCGACACTGATGATACGGACATGGGACACGACACGATATGAGATACGCGAACACGTGAATTTAAAATTCTTATAAGACATGAGGACACGACATATATATAAAATATAAAGTTATTTTTAGATAAATTATAATGATATTTTGGTATTTTATTGATATTAAAATATAAACACTACAAGAAAATGGAACATTTGTAACAAAAAATTTGTATCAAATTTAAAATTGTTACAAAAAAAATAGTATTTTGTAATAATAATTTGTGATTGTTACAAAAAAATAATGTTTTGTAACAACATTACAAGTTGTTATAAAACATGATAATATTTTGTAACAACCTGTTTTATTTTGTTACAAATTATATTAGTTTTTGTAACGAGATGGTGTTTTGTTACAAAATATTGTAATATTTTATAACAAAAAAACAGTCATTGCAAAAATTTAAAATATTTTGTAAGAAAATATTTTTTTGTTTCAAAACCTTCAATTGTTTTATAACAAAAAATTAATTTGTCACAAAATTCAACATTATTTGTAACAAGTTACTTAGTTTGTCACAAAATGTGAGTATATTTTATAACAAAAAAATTATTTCAAAATGTTAAACACTTTGAGAGTAAAAAATATTGTTTATATAATTCTTTTTAGAATAATTTTATTTTGTTTCAAAAATTAAAATATTTTACATATTATTTATATTTATTAATTTTTAAAAATTGTAAATATTAATTTTATATTCTTTTAAAAAATTAATATATAATTTTTATTAATAATCAAATTTTTAATGTTAACTAAAAATTAATTTGTAAAATTTTAAAAAATTTAATTAAACTATAAATATAAAATCAATAATTAAATATAAAAGAAAAAAACTAAAATACACAAATATAATTTAAGTAATTAAGATTCTTGTATAATTTTTTATAATTGGTTATTTCATATGATTTGAAATTAAAATTTAGTAATGGAAGCATTATATAATTTAATCTAAATAATTTTTATTATGAATAAATTATATTTTATTTTATTAAATTGAGCTCTAAAAAAATAATTTATTTAGAATGATTAAATTGATTTTTATAAATTCTTTAATTTTAAGTTAATTAATATTTATGTATAATTTTTATTATAATTAGTTATTTTATATAAATTGAAATTAAAATTTTAGTAATAAAAAATAATAAAAAATTATATCAATAATCTAAATAATTAATATTTTTAGATTTAAAATTATATTTTATAAAATGTGATTGATATATTTATTTTATAATTTATATATATATATATTATCCTAAACTTAAAATTCTTAAATTAAAACCTAAACTCTAACCTAATTTCATAAAACATAAACATATCAAAAAGAAAAGAAAGGGGGCTCCCGCAGGGGGAGGGGGGAGGGAGAACCGAATCAGAAAATAAAGGGGGAGACCGAATCAGAAAATGAGGGGAGCCGCGAGGGAAGAAAGAGGGGGAAGAGGGAGACGGCGCGTTGGGCGTCACTGCCACCAGAGCCGCTGTCGAATCACCACGGGGGAGAAGGAAATAGAAGCAGAACCACGAAGAGAGATAGATCGACAGAGACATTCACGCTGTTCGTCCTCGCTGCTGCCATGCGTTACCGCCGCCGC
Organism: Arachis ipaensis; assembly: GCF_059453495.1. Taxonomy (NCBI): domain Eukaryota; kingdom Viridiplantae; phylum Streptophyta; class Magnoliopsida; order Fabales; family Fabaceae; genus Arachis; species Arachis ipaensis. Next base: position 132,286,755 of record NC_142435.1, read on the forward strand.
CGCTAGTTTCGCTACCGTTGAGCTCGAAGGAGAAAGGTATAGCGACGCTGACAGAGAGATTGACGGAAGCCAGTGAAGCGCGTGAGACAAAGGAAGCCGATTCTGTCACCGCCGCCGCACCCAGTTGCCGTCGGTCGAGCTCGCCGTCACTGGAGGGGAACCGGTGTCGCGTCCTTGCGGCCAGAGCCACCAGCGCCATTACTACTACTCAAATTCCGCTTCTCTTCCATTAGGGCTTGCTATCTCAGCAGCCTTTTTGAAGCTAGTGCCAGTTCTGTTCGGGGTTCCTGCCGTGAATGCCACCACCGGCATTACTGTCCTTCTTGTCTTGGTCTCAATTTCAGTTTGGTTCGGCCGTGCTTCCTCTGCCGCCGGTCTGGTCCGATTGCTTCTCTACTGAACGTAAGTGCAGTTTATTTGATTCTGCTGATGTTGTGGTGGTTGAAAAGAGAGAGCTCGTGCAGAGAGGGAGAACTTGAAAAGAGAGAGCTCACCACCATTTCTTCCTGTCCCTTTTTCCCTGTTCTGCTTCTATATTTCCAGGTCATTTACTGCATTTTTTCTTTCAATTCTGTTAAGTTCATTTAATTCTGTTAATTTTGCTTAGTTAGACTTAGTTAGATATGCATGTTGTAGTGGATTCTAGGTTGTTAGGTAGGCTGAACATAGTTTGTAGAGGAATTAGGTCTAGAAAAATTTTGTTGATTTAAATGTGTTTGGAATAAATTTTTGTTAATTGTTTGTTGAATGATCATGAATGTTGTTTCAATTTTTGTGAATCTGTGATCGGATGATAATGATTTTCTTCTTTTTTGAATCGAGTTGTGAATTGTTGCTGTTATGTGAATTTAGTTTGTGCAATGATGATGATGAATTTAGATTGTGCACTCAAGTTGTTTGTTGCTTATTTCATATGGATGAATATGTGAATTTTGTTTAATTGTTATTGTATTCATATGGATATTGATTTGATTGAGTGAATTTGGGAAATATGCTAAATTATTGTTGAAATGCTGCCGGAATTTGTTTAAATTTATTTCACTATTAGTTTTTCATTTAAGTTAAATCTCCTCATCTTTCTATGGAATTCAATTACACTGAAATTGAGAATTGAGACTTGTGAGTGCTCTGATTAGGTATGACTGGTAAATAAATTATGCAAAACTGTTGTGTTAAGGAAAAGAGAAAAAATTTCCATCAATAGAGACAATACAGACCTGCTTTCATTTCAGCTAGAAGCTTAGAGTATTGCTATTTACACAACTAATTGTGATGTAATTTAACACATGCATTATGCTTTTATTTTTATTCTTTATTATTAACCGTATGAATTTATCAAAGACTAAAAATATGACTTTTTTCTGTTATGAATTTTTTAATTTGTTATTTTGTTAATTGTTATTTTCCTTTTGTGACTACATAATCTTCTTGTCTATCACTTGTTTGGCAGAATATTTTAGCTCAGGCAGATGGTGAAGAGCAAGAAATTGTAAGTACTCATTCTAGCCCAGGGCCATTTAGTCATGGAACTAATGGAAGAGCTGTATCAGTTTATGTTTATTACTCTATATATACACCCATATGCAGAAAGGTATTCCTAACTATTAATTTATCATGCAACTGGCTTTGGAGTGATTTATTAAGTAGTAATATAGAGCATGTTGTCATTCTAATGCTGGACAAAATGAGTTACTAGAACCCATGGAGTTGGGAAAGGACATGGTAAGAATTTTAGAGTTCGTATTTATTGTTGAATAATATGAGTATAGTTTTTTGTTTTTTCCTGTGCATTTTTAAAGGAAAAACAAATCTTGTTTCTTAAGCTAGTGTTTTCTGGTTGGTGATCTTTTCAGATGTGTGGCACTTATTAAAAGCTTCTCCATGAGAAAGGAGATGAATGAACATGATGGAGTTTGTAATTTGTAGTTTATATATATTTTGGAGATTTATAATTTCTTGTTTTTCTTGTCCTATATATCTATCTAGTTCATTAGGCTTCTTCAATGTCTTGTGAGTTTGTACTTTAAAATTTATATGGTGAAGATTTATAAAACAATCTTAGTTAAATGAAAGATATTTGAACTATCTATATTATTATATATTATATAAATGTTGACTTGTTGAGTAAATTAGTTAATATATTAATTAATTAAAAAACTAATATAATTTAGCAAATTATGTGTGTAATTTGTATTTAAAAAAATTATTACAAAATAAAGTGTTTTGTAACTTACAAAATCAAATTACATTTTATAACAAAATTTTATGATAGGAAAAAATATATTGTCACCAAAAATACTTTGAAAATCAAAATTTGTTATCACTTTTGTAACGACTTTTGGTTTTTTGTATTAGAAAAATTTGTTACAAAATATCACTTTGAATTGTAACAGTTCCGTTTTTTGTTACAAAAACCTTTTGTAACGGGACATACTGCAACGGCCTCTTTTTTTGTTACAAAATCCTTTTGTTTCAAGATTTCGATTTTTTGTAACAATTTTTTTTGTTACAAATATTGGCTTTTCTTGTAGTGAAAATAAATTTTTTATTATTTTAATATTTCTAATTATATAAAATATTTAAAATAATTTTTGTGTTAATAATTAATAATATATACTAATTCTAAACTCATTTTAAGAATACATGTTAATAATAAGGTTGGACATGCTGATACGTGATGATATTTAGGTGTGGCCAAACGTGTCCGGAAAAGAATTTTTTATTTTTTATCAAGACACGGTTTGAACACAGAAGACATGCATGTTAGACGAGTATCGATAGGTGTCATATCCAAAATGTATCCGACACATGAACGCAAAAAGTTAGAGAAGTATCCGTGCTTCATAAAATCCAATTCAAGTTGTAATAAATTATATTTGTTTTATCTTTTAAATTGATGCAAACAGTACCGTAAATAATAGAAAAAAATTTTAAAATTTGACATGCAAGCAGATGCATTTACGCTTGAAATCAATGATATTTTGATAATAACTTTTAAAAACGATGGCAGATTGATAAAAAAAAAAAAGTCATGATTGAATGTGAAACACACTTGATACACATAGTATATTGTTACTGAATAGAAGATGCATTTTAATTTAAAAAAAAAAATTGTTAGGTCTAATCTTGGAATGAACTTTCCTTCCCATAATAATAAATTAAGTTTTGAAAAAATATATATATATACAAAAAATTGCAGGTATAAATAGAGCCAAGTAAATAAGATTAAAATGTATTTGAATTTTTTAAATTATAGAATAATATATATTAAATGTATTATATTTTCTTTTTCTTTACTTAAGAGGCTCAATCATTTGTGTCTTTTGTTAGAGCTAGAAATTATTTAGTTGCAAATCATTTCCTGCTTTATAAAAGATGGTCAAAGAAGAAAGAAAAGCAAGTTAAAATAATGTAAAGAGATAGACATGATGGACGAAGGATTAAAAAGACTACTGACCCAGAAAAAAGAAAAAGACGTTAAAGAAGTAACGACGTAGTTTTATTTTTATATTATAATCTGATGATTGCATTCATTTTCATATAAAGGTTGTTCTTTAGAATCGATTATTGACGTTAAAACTAGTATAATTTCAATATGGTTTAGAATTTAATTTTGATATATAAAATAATTTTATACGTACGTATATTTAGTTATATAATAATATCAATAAATAAAGATAATTTTTTATATTGATTATATGAATAATTATTTAAAGAGTAATGTTATATATCTAAAGTCTTTTATAAATTAAATTCAACTAAGTTAAATAATAAGATTTAAAATAATGCTAATTATAATTGATTTTTGTTATGTTAGACCAATTTTATTAAATTTGATTAACAAATAATTTAAATATATAATATTATTCTTATTAAAAAAATAAATATAATTAAATAATTATATATGTAAAAATACGATCAATAATATATCAAAATTAAACTTTATAATTTTTATGCATTCTCAGTGTTAAGAAATAAGAAATGATGTTCAGATTTCATATAATTTTACACCACCAGAAAAAATCTTATTATTAATATTTTATTCTTTTCACAAATTAGTTATTGGAATGTAAATTTATATATATTTAATGAATTATTTTTCTAATATTTTACATTAATTTAACACCGTTAATAAATATATATACATATTTTTATATACTTTTAAATTAATTTATTAAATTGTATTTGATTTTAAGAATAGGATAAAACAAGACACTGAGAATATAATAAAAAAGACAAAAATACAAAGGTTAGTATTTTTAATTTATATTTTATTTGGTGGTAAATTAAATATAAAATAGAATAAATAATAAAAATTTTAATTTAATTTTGTTTTTTATATAATTTTTAAAAAAATAATAAAAAATATAATTATAAAAAATTAAGAATAATAATAAAAGAAAATAAAAATAAATTGTGCTGATAAATAAATACAGTCATTCGTATGTATTTTTGAAAAGTTTACAGAAAATATATAATTATTATCACACTCTTAATGATATCATTTTTGTTTTCTAAAAAATTGGGTGCCGATTATGTATATGATGTGTTAGATCTAATTCAATGGTTAAATAATTAATAAGAATTATCTTTTATAAAACAGCATTAAATGCTATAAGTATATTTAAATTACTCCTATATATAATAACATCAAGGCTCTTTTTTATTATAGATATAATTATTTATGTAACTTTTTTTATAGCTTAAATTTGTACAAAAATGATATCATGATATTTTTCACTTCTAAAATTAACAAAAATAAATAGGTTTATGTATATAAAATTATAACATATAGATCATTTATATGATATGTAGTTAGTTATAATTTAATGGTTAAACTAATGAGAACAAACACTATAAGAAAAATATTGAATACGGTTAGATTTACTATTAGATTTAGTGTTGGATGTTAGTGGCAAGTTCACCAGCAAATTTACTATCGGATTGCACAATAAATTCATCACTCTAAAAAATTACCGTCCGATTTAGTTTTTCAACGCTAAATTCGCAGGTAATATTTGGTGAAAACGCCACTATTCTTGAACAACTTGGAGTCGGGCCTTCTTTTCACACTATTACGGATACGAAAATAATGGAAAAAATAGGATTCGACTGTCAACTGCTCCTATCGGAAATAGGATTGACTACGGATTTGAGCAATAGCACATAATTTCAAAAAATCCGTACGATTTTCCCGATCTAAATAAAGCAGGTTTTTCATGAAGAAGATTTGGCTCAGCATGTTCTATTCGATATGGGTAGGAGAAGAACCCGACTCGGTATTCTTTTCTTAAAAAAAGAAAAAGATAAGAACCAAGTCAAGATGATACGGATCAACCCCTCTTCTTGCGTTCTTGCGCCAAAAATCTTACCATTTCCGGAGTAACTGGAGTTACATCTATTTTTCGATTTCCATTCAAGAGTTCTTATGTGTTTCCATGCCCCCTTTCGAGACCCCGAAAATTGGACAAATTCCTTTTTCTTAGGAACACATACAAGATTCGTCACCACAATAGGGATAATCTACGGACCACTATCCAAGGACCGAACTCTTCCCCCATCGGTACTTCCATTTGCCTTCCGTTCTTTGCAGCAGGATGAATTCACGGTGGTTTATCTTGTGGCGGTGGTGCCCGTCTGCGTTACATTAACGGGACAGACGTCTGTTTTATGTCCCACATTTGAAACAAATGAGACCCAGTCCTTCATACTCCACCCGAAATGCTCTCCTTCTGAGAACAACTCTCGACCTTAGCTTCCTGCTCATTGGTAAGTGCTACAAGATCTCATACATTGGAACCCATAGTTATGGTTATGCACCCGAGTCCATTAGTATGGAACATTCTCTTTTCCAAGTGAAATCCCCTAGTATATGAAAGAGTGAAAAAGTGCTTTCGTTGTTGTGGAATAAGAAGATCATTACTATTGGATTTACCGACGGCTAAATCTGACGGTAACGTTTGATTAGTGAAACGTTGCATCTTGGTGACATGCAAAATTTTACCGGCAAATTTATCTGCCGGTAAATCTGATGGTAATGATGCCTAATATACGAAGTGCGAACCGTCCTCTTCTTTGTTTTGAATTTCACTCTCTCTCTAACTCACCTCCCTCTCTCTCATCATCACCGCCTCCTCCTCCCTTCCCTTCTCTGCTCCTCCTCCTCCGCTGCCAGCCGCGCTCATCACCACCATCATTCCTGTCACTATCATCATTGAACCTCATTCTCACCTCCACCGCGAACTACCTCTTTTTCGCAACCTCCTCCTCTGCTCTCTCCAACGAGATGCACTCCGATCCAGCGACCTCACCTTGCTGCCACCAACTGCGGTGTCACTATCACAACCTCCATCTCTCCCCTAATATCTTGCTTTGTGCTTTGTTTCAGATTTTGTCAAATTTCCTATTAATCTTCTTGTTTTAAATTCATTAGAGTTTAATTAGATTTTAATTCTTCGTTGGTAATTTAATTTAGTTAAACTACTTTTTACTGTTAGGTTGATTTATAGTAAAATTAGAATTTTCTTATTAGGATTTCTCTTAGTTCATAGGTAATTAAGCATGCTATTGTGATCCTTGGATTTGTAATTTGAATTTGTTTGAATTCATTGACTGATATTCTACTGAACACTGCAATATAATGCTAAATTTTGTGTAATTGATGCTGAATTTAGTGACTTGATGTTGAAAGAATGCTTGTTAGTTAAACTACTTTTTCCTGTTAGGTTGATTAGAGTAAAATTAGAATTTTCTTATTAGGATTTCTCTTGGTTCATAGGTAATTAAGCATGCTATTGTGATTCTTGGCTTTGTAATTTGATTTTGTTTGAATTTGTTGATTGATATTCTGCTGAACACTACAATATAATGCTGAATTTTGTGTAATTGATGCTAAATTTTGTGACTTGATGTTAAAAGAGTGCTTGTTAGATAAACTATTTTTTGCTGTTAGGTTGATTTAGAGTAAAATTAGAATTTTTTTTATTAGGATTTCTCTTGGTTCATAGGTAATTAAGCATGCTATTGTGATTCTTGGCTTTGTAATTTGAATTTGTTTGAATTTATTGATTGATATTCTACTGAACACTGCAATATAATACTGAATTTATTGTTGATTTATTTTTCTAAATTTCTATTAATTGGTATGCTATTTGCAGACATGATGACGGGAAGAGGTCTGGCGGATCAGGTTGCTGGTCATGGTCGTAGTCGTGGTCGGGGTAGAGCGAGGGTTTCTTCTGGTACCCCCAGGAATTCTAGATCCTCTCCCTCTACTCCGATTACCCCGATGATGTTATAGGTTGCAGGTTTAGCAGACCATCCGTTCATCATGGTCTCTAACTCTAACTACGTGCCTTCATCCATGGCGATGCCGCCGCCTCCTACCGCTCAGTAGCCCGCTGCCATGGCGACGCTGCCTCTAGCAACGGAAGCCGCTGCCCCGGAGTCCTCTCACAAAAGTGAGGCAGCTGATGCCCCTCCACTACTTCCCATCATACGGTTGACCATTTAGCCTGATGGCGGCACAGGGTAATTATCACTTTGAGTCTTATATATTTTCTAATTATTGTTATTATTGAAAGTGCCTAAAAATTGGTTCTAGTTTAGCAGATTTAGGTTTGATTGTCTGAAAGTGTTTCCTATTTTTTGATCATTGTTATTGCTGAAAGTGTCTGGTTATTGATTATTGTTTAGTGGATTTATGTTTGATTAATTGAAAGTGTTTCCTATTTCCTGATCATTGTTATTGCTGAAGGTGTCTGGTTATTGATTCTTATTTAGTAGATTTAGGTTTGATTGCCTGAAAGTGTTTCCTGTTTTCTGATTACTGTTATTGCTGAAAGTGCCTGAAAATTTATTCTGGTCTAGTGAATTTATGTTTGATTGCTTGAAAGTATTTTCTGTTTTCTGATCGTTGTTATTGCTGAAAGTGTCTGGTTATTAATTCTTATTTAGTTGATTCAGGTTTGGTTGATTGAAAGTGATTCCTATTTCCTGATCATTGTTATTGCTGAAAGTGTCTGGTTATTGATTCTTGTTTAGTGGATTTAGGTTTGATTGCCTGAAGGTGTTTAATTTCCTGCTTTCTTGATTATGTTATTGATAAAAGTGTCTGGTTATTGATTCTTGTTTATGGAATTGCCATATTGTTTTGTTTGTGGATTGTTAATAGGTTTGTGCCGAACAACAACGTATGTACTCAGGAGATGACCAACATCACCAAGCTGATGTATGACCGTCCCTGGACCAGCTACAAAAAGATCTCCTCTCAGACCAAAGAGCGATGGTTTCAGATATGGGCAGTAATTAATTTTTTTTTTAATTTCAAACCTTTCTAGCTAGTTTATATCTTCTATTTTGATTAACTAATTTTAAAGTTTCTTTCTGCAGTTACATTTTATATGGGATGCTGAGCACGATCTTACCATCAGGAAGATATACGACGATCAAATGAGTCGACGGCTGCAGCAGATGCTGGACGATATTCGTCAGGAGCGGGTCCATCTAACATCCTAGCTCCCACCAGAAATAAAGAAGGCTCTGTTAGTTCATTAGGAGACCGATGAGGGGTTCAAGTATCGGCGTCTCACCAATAGAGCTAACAGGACATCGGCCAGGTCGTCCAAGTATACCGGCGGCTTAGCGACTTTCATGAAGACTAAGGTCAGACTTGTATTTAGTGTCTTTAATTTTGTTAATAACTAAGTTATATTCTCTTACATGTCTTCTACTAGGCATCGTCTTAATCATATTGTTTCAATGCAACATGTATAGCCAAAGTCGTTGGATCGTGAGGCGACGTTGGTGGAGACGTTCAAGTACACCCACAGGCTAAAGAAGAACAAAGAGAGATTTGCTTATTATCTGTCTTAGGACCATTATGTGAATAAACATACATCTGATCTTCTGGTATAAAATTATTGGAGATTAATTGTATAGCTATCGTATTGTGTTGCATAGGAGTCCTACACGTAAAGACTGGAGGCCATGGCTCAACAATCTTAGCAAAGTGGGGAGGACACCGCTAATGGTTCTATTGCTTCAGTCGTCGATCCCGATGCAGTTTGGCGCGAGACCGCCTCAACACCGTACAAGAACCATGTATACGAATTGGGGTTGTTCTTCACCTGGAACTTCCGCACCTCTACGTCGAGGCCATCGTCAGACTTTGCCACCAGTTGAGCTATCAATCCCAAGGAATATGAGGATTTGAGGCTGCAGGTACAGGAGCTCCAATGCAGCCTTCACCACCAGGCTCAGGAGTTGAACGATTATCAGGAGAAGTATTAGGAGATCCTCACACACGTGACGGACACTAATGACCTCAAGCTGGAGTGGAGGGAGTAGCTGGACTGGCTTCAGCGAATGGAGACTCAGATGGAGGTGTACCAGGTCAGATGCATGCCGCTGCCATCATCTATGCTAGTGGTACATAGACATCACCGCCTTCTGTGCCGCTTCTTCAAGGCCACGGGACTGATGACAACGACGAGGACTACCTGGATATTTAGTTATTAGTGTTTCATTTTATTGTTTCGTTGTATGTATTTAATGTACTTGACTTTTATTTTTTTGAATATTATATTATTTATTTTAAATAATAGGTTTTCATTATTTTTGAATTGACCATTAACTTTATGAAAAATAAATTTAAATAAAAAATAAAATTAACCACTTATTTCAATTTTTTTTTAAAAATTGACATTACCGTCAGATTTATCGAAAAAATTTTTTCAGGATAATAGTGCGGGAAACAACATATCTTAGCGCCAAAATTACTTTTGGAAAAATCTACCGATAACCAAATGATTTTACGAAAAGGTAATCCGTTGCAGAATCCGACAGTAATTATCGTCGGACAAAAAAATCTGACGATAAATATTTATCGGCAAAATTTATACTATCTGATATTTTTTTTATAGTAACTAAATTACTGTCGAATTTTTTTTACCGACAGAAAACTTAACAGTAATCAACAATTTATTTTTGCAGTGAAATAATCATATTTCCACTTCTAATACAAATATAATCATCATTTGACATTCATAAGTATGCAGTTAGTGATTAACTCTCTTGTATTTTATCTATTTTTTATTCGAAAAATAATAATGTTACTTTTATTTTAATTGTGACATTTTTTTATAAATTAATATAAAATACAATATAAAAAATCATGTGAAGAATGATGATACTATAAAAATCAGGAGACATTAATCATTTCTCTCTTATTCAATTATATATATACCTATATTATGACATCGCATATATATATATATATATATATATATATATATATATATATAATATCAATCATGTATCTTGTCACCAAAAAAAATATATCATGTATCTAAGTTGGAGTCACTGATAAGATATGTGATTTGAGTTGGAGTCCTTTTTTCCAAAGTAACATGAATTTGGACAAGATCATAGTGGGGATGTGCATGATTGTTAAGAATATTGTATTATTTGTACATGGAATTATGAAATTTGCAGAAAGTTCCACGGTAGGTCGGTAGCAATATATAGAAGAATATTAGAAGACTATTAAAATTTATTATATTTTTTTGTTATTAGTTAACTATTAATATTTAAAAGTATGAGATAAAATATATTATTAAATTATTAAACTAAAAAAATTAATTTAATAATTAAATAATGACTAAAAATAATAAATTCTGATAACTCTTAGTATTTTTCTAATATATATATATATATATATATATATATATGGGCTATAGATAAAAATAAAGGTCACCTTATCATATTTAGAACACGGCTAAGAAAAAAAAGCATCACTGGTTTTTTATGTCTCTCCAATTACCTAACTTCATCTTGATAAGATAACCATACATGATCATATATAAGTGAGCGAGGGGAATATGGGCAAATTTTCTATCCGATCCGTACTAAAATTATCGGATCGGATCTAGTATCTACAGTTTTTAAGTTCATATCCATGCGGATTGGATATCGGATATATCCGCAAAATATAAAAATATTTTTAAAAGTTTATTTTTATTAAAAAAAATATCAATAAAATTCATTTTTTCTATTCTTTTAAATATGTTTATCCTTAAAATAATATTAAACATACTTTTCTTAAATAATAAATTAAAATAATATAACATATATTATAATTATTAGTTGAAATAAAACATAACAAGAATATTTACTTATTTATTTTTTTATTTTTACGGATACACGGATATATATGTAGATACCTACATAAAATTCGTAATCCGATTCGATTAGTGCGCGCTGTAAAACTTGCGGATCGGATCCATATCCACAATTTTCGGATCGAATTCAGATAAATACCACAAATATACGAATCGAATCTAATCCATGATCACCCCTAATTTTTGATACATAAGGAGTTGTTGGCAAAAACCCCTTGCAATAAGTGGATACATGATGTCCACTTTTCGTCCAGTGTATGCCTACTAGTGCTCCAAGATCATCAAGAAAAAAAAAAAAGAAAAAATTGAACTGTAATTTAACTTCAAAAAAATTAGTTCAAAAAATGAAAATTGCTGAATATTTATAAAGATTATCATAAACAATATTTGCAAATAATATTCTTAATGTATAATAATATTTAAAAAAGGAGTTGAAAACATTTACAAAACTGAGTGGCTAATCATTATAAGAATTAATTCTTAATTAGATAATAAAAGTACCATTAGTGGTTTTAATTCTAATGGCAAAAGGTCCATAATTTAAAAGTAAGATAAAAAATAGTCATAATTTATTTTATTTAGTATTAATGAATATTAAATAAAATAAATTTTGATATATTTTTTTTGTCTCCTTAATATTACTGTAATAGTAAATAATCGTGGAATACCTCTCTTCTTATTTCGAGTTAAATTAAGATATCCATCATGAAAAACAATGCCTTTTAATAAAATTTTGAGGTAATATATAAGTCTAATTAATTATGGATAAATTATTTTTCCTCTTATGATGGATATATTCATGAGAACTTTCTTCGTTCTCATCATGAGTATGGATGCTGAAGAGAAACCCAATAACAAGAGTAAATTATCATTTTGTCTATAAAAATTAAAAATGCTGACAAATTAAAAATAGTTATAAACGAATAAAACTAATTGTTCTTGTATAGCTTAATTAATCTTTTTTGTATATAGCTCATTCACTTTAATGATCTTCAATTTTCCGGATTGGAGTTATACGTACATCAGTTGATAAAAAATAATAGGCATATCTCTCTTTTTGAAAATGTTAATTTTTTTTCCTTATAAATGTTGCTGAAATATAGCTGTTAAATAGTTACAGATAACCTATAAAGATTGAAAATTATGATCAAATTATAACATTAATTTTGTAATAAATACTGAATTATAGAATAACTTTATACTGTGATTTTTGTATGATAAAACTCAAATGTATAAATTTAATTTTATTATTATAAGTAAATTTGTTAATATATCTTAAAATTTTATGAATAAAAGTAATAATTTATTTATCTTTTATACATATAAAATTAATTTTGTTCATTTATAGATAAATTTATCATCCCTTGCTTTGAACTTTCATGAATCAAAGAAGAAAGTTACTTTACTATATTAATATAATAAATAAACAGAATATTCCTTGGGAGATGCTTTGTGCACACTTAGTTGTGTACACTGTGCAAATCGTTTTTGGTTGCCATGGAATTGGATAATAGTAGAGTAAAAGAGGCACCCATGATGATAATAAATAATGTTGATGATAAGAACAACAATTGTGATTTTTATTTGAGTGGAATATTCATTTTCTTTAGTTTATTTTGATGTCAATATTTTTCTACGTAGGATATAAGATAAACTTGCAGTGTAATATATAAATATATAGCTACTAGTGAGTAATAAAATTAGCATGCTTAATTAATTAATTAAACTGCTAAATAGATTTTTGAAAAGTGGCTTACAGCATTATGGGGGAACCGAAAAGTCCAAAACTAATGTGCACTATTGAGTAATTTAATTGTACAACGGGCCACAACATATGCCATTAATTAAAAACTCAGATGTCTAATCTCTTATTATCATCTTATTAATTTGATTGGCCAATGTATTGGAGGCGGCTCACTTTAGGGTATATATCTTTCTAATTGAAATGCAGATATACATTATGATTAATTAAGGTTTAATTATTCTGCTGGTCTTATAGTTTTACAAAATTTTTAATTAAGTTTTTATATTTTTTTTAATTAAGTTTTTGTACCAAATTTTTTTTAATTGGGTCTTTATATTTTTTTTATTTAAATTCTTATACCAATTTTTTTTAATAGGATCTCTATAAAATTAAGCTAATTATTACTAAAAGGGACTTAATTGAAAAAAAATTAGTACAGGAACCTAATTAAAAAGAAAAAAAAATATAGAGACCTAATTAAAAATTTTACAAAATTATAAAGACCAACAGAATAATTAAACCATTAATTAATTATATTTGCTAGAGTAGTAAGTAGAATTTCGATGTAGAAAAACTGAATTCAGCAATCTAAGAGAAGAATAGAAAGATTGAGAGAGAGGAGTTTTGATCTATGAAAGAGTATTGTAGTTTTCATTTCACTGGTCTATCATACAACTAATACATATTTTTTATAGAAAGTTGTTATTGTTGGTTGATATAGACTCTTATTTATATTATATGCTAATTATAGTAAAGTTGGTTAGTTAGAGATTACTATCTGTTAACTTATTTTAGTTAGTTAGTTAATTTTGATTTAACTAGAGTTGGTTAGTTCACATACTGTTGTATATATAGTGTAACTATACCGAATTTTACCTTTATGATTTTTCATTGGTTAGTTCATGATGAGAATCTTGTCTAACATGAGATCATTGATGAGGAGTGAGATTAATATGAAGCTTATGATGAGAGTTTGATTAAGTTAAGATATGTGCGAGAGATTATGATTGAGGATAATGATTATGTCATTAATGATCTGATTAGTAATAATTATGATTATGCTAAATAATAAATTTGGTGATGATGTTGACTGTTGTGATCTGTTTCACAGTTTATGGCGGATTGGATGAGTTGGCAAGGTCTGGGTATTATCCTGTTTGCGTAATGAAATGAATTGATTGATATGATATGTGATTTAAAATATTTGATTCACCAATCTCTTTGGGTAGATGTAGCGGTCCGCCCTCACTTGCTCCAGATTGAGATTTGAGATTCTGTTGACCCTCTGTCGCAAAATGTGATCGGATACTTATACCTTTCCGAATTATTTCCCCCAATGCTATTGATAAATAAATATGAATATAAATATGAGTATGATCTTGGGGATGCGCGCACGCAGGGACTGTCTAAGATTCACTATCGGACATGTCGGGTTTGACTATATAACCGACAGATGAGCTCATTAGCCATAAGGCAGAGATGCATCATTTGAAATTGTGTGTATTGTTTGGGTGTGCATCTTGTATTTGGTTTGCCTATTTGAATAATTGCATCTATCTGCTATTTGATCTAATTGCTCTATCTGTACTCTCTATTTGTATATGCTTTGCATTGTTTTGTCTGTGTTTGAAAACTGAGAGTCCCTCATGCTGGTGGTAGTGACGCTGAGGGTTGTTCCTGATGTGGTGATAGAGGTTGAGGTAGATTGGACTTGTTATTGCCTTAATACTCTAGATTTTGTACTGGATGGATAGGAATGAGCAATGTAAGTTGAATGACTAGGAAGTTCTTAGGCACGCCTTTGGACTCTTCCTTTTTAAACAATTCACTTTACGAATTTGTAAACTAAAGTAAGATTTTTCACATAGCTTTTCCAAAGGGTTATTCAAAAGATAAACTATTTTTATAATGAAATTCTTTCTATTTGCAAGTATTTCTTTACTTTGATGGTATTTCCAGTCCTACTGAGAATCCGAAAGGATGATGTTCTCACTCCTTTTTATATCCAACATTTCAGTGACAGGTTTAGGAAGCTTTGGCGCGAAGCCACGACCAAACTACAGAGCTATATGTATTTGTATTTTCTGAATTTTGGTTTAGTTGAGATTTTTCCCTCGTCATTTGTCATTTTGAATATTTAGAGTGTAACACCCTTACTTTTAGCACCTCATGATTGTACTAAAAGTTCAGGCATTACTTACCTTAAATCTGTTAATTTTATATTATAATTATTTAATATTGAGCCTTCGCGAATATAAACCGAAACCTTAGTTACAAAATCGAAAAGCCGTTACTTTAATTCCCTTAATCACACAATTATATCCACATAATAATAAATACATAGACTTATTCCAAACTCTCAAATATAAGTCCTGCCCCTCTAAAATCTCAAAATGACAAATAACGAGGGGGTAAAATCTCAACTAAACCATCAAATAGAAAATACAACATATGTATAAATCTTGTAGATCGGTCGCGACTTCGTGCCAACGCTTCCTGAACCTGTCACTGAAAAGAAATTTTGTAGAGGGTGAGAACATCGTCCTCGCGGGTTTTCAGTAGGGACGAGAATACAATCAAAGCAAAAAAATACTTGCAAATAAAATAATTTTCATTATAAAAACAGTTTACCCTTGAAATAACTTTTTAGAAAAGCTTTGCGGAAAATCTTATTTTAAAAGGTGGTAAAGAAAATCTTTTAATTTACAAACCTGGCAAGTGAATAGTTTAAAGGACAAAAAGAACCAAAGACATGCCTAAGGGCTTTCTACCCCATAACTTACCCCACTCAAAATCTGAAACCGGGTATAACTACAACATACACACTCAAGCTTTTATCCAACACTTCACTCAGCCTATCTTTTTCCATTTACACAGTCTATTAGCATATAATCAACAATTCAATAAAAACTCATTTTTCAACAAACATTACATCATCAACATCAAGAACAACTCTCAGCGTCACCACCGCCAGCATGAGGGATCTTTTAGTTGTCAAACACAAACAAGACAAAGCAAAGGATACACAATTTGAGAGTACAGATAGAGCAATTAGGTCATTTAGCAGATAGATGCAATTATTCAATTAGGCAAACCCATGCATGAACAAGATTAACACCTAAACAATACACACAAATGCAAATGATGCATGCCTGCCCTATAGCTAATGAGCTCATCTGTCGGTTATACAGCCAACTCGATACACCCAGTAGCTAATCCAAATATCGTTTCTCAACATGAAGGGAATCCTTAACCTTCAAAGAGGGAATTCTCAACCTCCTATTCAGAGAGAGACTATGATGTAATGATAGGGAATCCTTAACCTAACTTATTCACACCATAGCCAATAATCGAATCGAAGGGAATTCTCAACCTTCTCCATTCAATTCCCCGATGTAGCAAGAGAGGAAATCCTCAACCTCGCTTGTCCACTGCAACAAGAGAGGGAATCCTCAACCTCATCTTATCCATTATAGCAAGAGAGAGAATCCTCTATCTCAGCTTGACTATTATTGGGCGGAATCCAACCACCGTCCTCACCATTTCAATTCGATCTCATTTTCAATTCAACACAAGCAAACATACCCACAATCCGAATTAATCATTATGGAATTAAACTGAAGGGAATCCTCGACCTTCTATTCAACTATCTAATGCGACAAGTGAGGGAATCCTAAATCTCAAGCTTGTCTACCACAATAATAAAGAGAATCCTTGACCTCAACTTGTGTATCATAGCAAGTGAGAGAATTCTCAATCTCAACTTGCCTTTACGTGAGTGGGATAACACCACTATCCTCACAACACAATTCTTATTGTCTCTTTACTTTATAATCACAATACGGGGGAGGGAATCCTCTATCTCAACTCGCCTATTCACTCACTTCCTCAATCAATTTCTTATTCAATTAGGTCACCGCTCATAAACCCTCATTTTAATCATCATTCTCAATCATTACTTTGTATTTTGTTCATATCCTTCTAAGTTATTAACCCAACTCATCGAGATTAGGTTGTGGACTTAAGAATTTGTTTTCCAGTAAATAGGAGTGGTCGCGTACGCAGTCACATGCTCGGGTACGCATGAGTATAAACTTTCAAACCTCGCGTACGCGGACCACCTTCATGTATGCGGAAGGTTTGGCGGTGGGACTCACTCGCGTACACATGACATGCATCATGTACGTATGAGCATAAGTGTGACAAAGTTGTGTACGCACGATGAGTTCCACATATGCATGGCATATCAGAATGTGAAAAGCTGATATGATGTGTGACAATCAGTTTTTCAGCCCAACTTTCAAACCTTCATAACTTTTTCAACAAAATTCATTTTTCAACCATTTCTAGAACCATTGGAAAGATTGATAAACAAGTTTTCACAAAAGCCCGATTTTATAAAATTTTCAACTCCGAAGACCAAGTTATGGCCTGCCGAAGTTGGCCGAAAATCAATTTTAAACCAAAAGCAGGATTTACCAAACTTTCCAAAATTTCACAAGCTAAAACAGTTTTTAACTGAACAAAACAACCCCAAACTACTTCAATCCACTCATTCTCAATCAACCAAAATTAAACCTACTCAATTCACATATTTCACTTCATTCTTATTCATAATCATCATTATCCATCGCCATACCTCGAACATACTTAATCAATTATCAATTATCCTCTCTCTCAATCTCAAAATTATCATCAAACCTCCATCTAACTAAATGTCACTAATTACATCTTAATTCAAGCATAACCTTCCAATTTACTCTCTTATTCCCAAACCCTTGAAATTATACTTAAAATACTGTTTTAAAGTCTTTAACTAGTTAATCAAACCTCTTTTCGTTATTATTAAAAATCAAATGAATTAAAATCACCATTTGACCAAATCAAGGGAATCTAAGTCTCTTTAAAATCCGTAAAAGTATTTAAAACTTATCTCTTCTGATAATTAATTCAAATCAAACTCATTTTCGAAATCATAACCAAAACTCTTTCAAATTCTTAGAAACAATTCAGCAGTACCTTCCCTAAAAGTTAGAGTTTGCCACCCATCACGGGTCTCCTCTTTTCAACATCAACTCAATCAAAACCAACATTTCAAATCAACGTTTGCAAATCTGTCATTTAAGACCAATCATCATCAATTTAAATCAAAGAAAAACCAAAATCAACAGATTCAATCAATTTCACCAGAAATCCAGAAATCAACCAATTCCATAACAAACACAATATATCAATCTCAACAGAAAATCATTTACATCACAGGCATTTATCCATTTGCATTAATCTATTAAACTTATCAAGTATTCAAAGCCCAAAATATTTTCTTATTAAAATAAACCCTTGCCTCGAGGAATCAAGTCCGCAGCAACTATAAGTCCCTTTTTCCCCCGACCCGAAATAGCAGCGGCAGTTTCTATCGCGACTCGCAAAAACTAGAACATGACCCTGCGTTGTCAAACCTCAGAATCTCTAGCCAAGCATAACGGAATACTAATTCTTAATGATTCCAAAACAAAAATACTTACCATAACCAATGAGTAACGACCATGAAAAATGGCAGTGGCTCAAACAAAGGTTCTAGCGGCCACAGTACCGTTCCCTGCAGCCAGAAGCTTGTTGACAGCAACTGTAACAACCACGCGGCGACAATTAGTCTTCCCAGAATCCAAAAGAATAGAAACCAAACTCAAAACTCTTACCGGCAATGGATCTCAGCTACGACAGTGCCATTTTCCGGCGACAGAGGCTCGGCCACCCACCTCTAGCAGTGCAACGAAGCATGCAACGACAGCTGGGTACGGCGGTGACTCCACACGTGACGGTGACAGCAACGACGTCTGATAAACCCATATTTTATGATATATTTTGTGCTTAGTTTGAGTGATTTATTCAATCCTTCACCCACTTATTCATATTAATTGCATGGTTTTACTTTTCCTTCCTTATTATGTGATGTATGTGAAAAACATATTTCCTATGCTTTAAAATTAATTACTTTAATTACCTTTATTTCCATTCGATGCCGTAATTAGTGTGTTGAGTAGTTTCAGATCTTCTAAGGCAGGAATGACTCAAAGGATGGAAATGAAACATACAAAAATGGAAGGAAAGCATAAAACGGAGTTTGTGAAAAAACTGGCATCCACGCAATCGCATGGGCGACGCGGCCGCATGCCAAGCGCAAAGAAGCAGCGACGCGGCTGCATGACTGACGCGACCGCGCGCCTTAAGCAGAATACATATGACGCGGTCGCATGACTGACGCGACCGCGTGACAAGGAAAACTCCAAATGACGTGACCGCGTGACCCACGCGGACGCGTGACAGAGGCCACGCACCAAAAATTGCAGAAAATGCTCATAGCGATTTTTGAGGCCCTTTTTGGCCCAAATCTGAGTCCAGAAAGCATAGACCAGAGGTTATGAAGTGGGGGAATGCATCCATTCAAGGAGAGTCTCGACTTTAGTTAGTTTTTCATGATTTAGATTTAGTTTAGAGAGAGGTTCTCTCCTCTCTCTTCTCTCTTAGGATTAGGATTTAGGATTTCTCTTAGTTTTAGGAGTGACTCTCCATCCCAGGTTCAATGTTCCTTTACTTTAAGCTTCCCTTTTACTTTTTATTCATTCTATTACTTTAGTTGCTTATTTGATGTTACAATTTAATTTATGAATTCTTCCATGTTACAGATTATTATTTTGAATTAATGTTATTTGAGGTATTTCAGTTTATGATTGCTTTCTTTTATTTACATTATTGTTATTCCCATCTGAAGGCATTTTTATTCAAGTAGATTTACTTTTCTCCTTTTGGTCTTGGTTAAGAAATCAGTAACTCAGGAGTTATCAAACTCAAACATGAATGATAATTGTTATCTTTGTTAATTAAACTGAACTTCAATAATCCCCATCTTTTCTTAAGAAATAAATAGGATCCGAAGATCAAACCAATTAATCCCTTGATCTTTCTTTATCTTAGTAAAGATTAACAAAGTGGAATTAAGATTCAATTCTCATCATCATTGATAAGGATAACTAGGATAGGACCTCCAATTTCTCATACCTTGCCAAAAGTTTATTTACAGTCATTTATTTATTTTACTTGCCATTCAAATTGCTTGTTCTTCATTTACTTTAATTGCTAATTAAACTATTCGCTCCTCATTCTCAAAACCCCAATTTACAATCTCCATAACCAATAATAAGAACATACTTCCCTGCAGTTCCTTGAGAAGACGACCCGAGGTTTGAATACTTCGGTTATCAATTTATTTAGGGGTTTGTTACTTGTGACAACCAAAATATTTGTATGAAAGAACTTTTGAAGGTTTAGAAACTATACTTGCAACGAGGATTTATCCGCAAATTTCTAGACCACGCAAAAGTTCTCTCATCAAAATGGCGCCGTTGCCGGGGAACTGCAATCGTGTGCCTTATTATTGGTTATTGTAAATATTTTTTCTTTTACTTGTTTATTTGTCTTTATTTTTCCCCTCTTTATTTCTTTTTAGCTACTATGAATTCTCACCCCTTCCGCTTTGAGTTTGGTTCTAATGTTATTGAAAGGAATGGAAGTTATAACAGGAACATGCATCAAGGTTAGAGCAACCAAAGATGGATAGAGTCAAGAGGATCTGATCAACCCTTTAGGCAACAACACCCTCCAAGATATCATGGACAAAGACCATTCTACAATGCATTCCAAGCAAATAGACATGGTGGACAACCTTGTAATCACCAACAAGCCCCACCCTGTGCTTATAGACCATCCTCTCAACGTAACTTCGAACCACCACACTCACAAGCTCCTTTTCACCATTCACCACCACATGATCCACATTTACCCCGATTCCAATCCAATTACTTCCAAACACCACCACTTCCCCCTGTGCCATATCTAAATCTATCACCCCGAGAATCAGAGGTTTTCCTCAAGGAAACAGTAAATCGACTTCAAACAACCCTTCATCAACTGGAGCAAGCAGTAAGTCAATTATTTTCTAGACGTTCGAACATTCAAGGACCTCCCACAGCCCCATGTGGACAATCTAACGAAGAGCATAGTATGAAGGAGATACTAGAAACTCCAGTGGACAAGACAGAGCATGGCTTCGTACTGGAACAAATAGAGGAAGCTGTTATTATTGAAGAAGAAGAGTTGGTTGAAGACTTATGAGACGTTGAACTTCCATGGGAATCCAGAGTTGTGGAAAATTCTATCAAGGACGTTACAATTGATGCTAAGGAGGATTGTGCGCAATCCCCATAGCAAGTCTTTCATGAAGAACTAGACAGAATAACCCAAGAAGCAAATTTCCTTGATGATGATAGTCACAAGTCAAGTTCTCCTAGTAATGAACTTGCATCCGCAAGCGAATTGTCTGAGATCGAAGAATCTTCCCCAAGTGAATACGAAGATGATACGGAGGTAGATTTCTCTCAACCTCCAGTCTATGACTTAAGTGATGAGGAAGACATAGATGGCTTTGATCAGGACATGGATACATTTGAAGAATCTTGCAAGGAAGTGGAGAATTTCACAGAAGAGCACAAGGGAGTAGAACTCACAGAACCACTGGAACCACCTATCCCAAGGCCATTACCACCCAATACAAGTTTTAAGTGGGTACAATCCTTAACCTTTAACTGTATTTTTCCACTTGAATATGGTTTTCTTGAAACAGATGGCCAGCTTAGAGCTCTCTGCGGCTTTAAGAGTAAAAGGGAAATGGCTCGTACTCAGAGCTGGTGCACGAGGTTCAATAAGGTTCCACGCTTCAACTCGAAGTGCACGGATTGGCACCATGATCAATCGGATGGATCTCGGAAAACTTTTGGTTATCCTGGTGAGAATCTAATTTCTAAACCGCCCAGATGAAAAAGTATAGAGCAAGACGAAGGCGGATTTAAAAGCAAAGTTTGGGATCTTGGAATTTATGCTGACATTCGTCACCCCGGGAGTCTGACAATATGTTTGAAGCTGCTCAGAAGCTTCACATGCCTAGTTTGGGACCCCAGAGGCTATTGGCATTCCAAGCATTGGTGGAGATTCCTGGATGAATTTAAGCATAAGCCGTCATAACAGGAAGCTCATCCAATGTCCAACTTAAGGACTCTAACTAAAAGTGCTAGGTGGGAGATAACCCACCATGGTATGATCGTTTTTTTTTTCAATTTTTATTTAGTTTTATTTGTTTTCAAGTTTTACTTTATTGAACCTGGAGTTTTGCATCTCATTCATATTAATCATTGCATTCCGCATACTGCATAAAAAAAGGGTGCGCGACGCAACCGCATCATTCATGCGATCGCGTCAAGTTGTGAAAAACACTTCCCACGTGACCGCGTCATCCACGTGGCCGCGTGCCTTGGAGATCGGCGTAAAGATCCAACGTCCAGAAAGTTAGGCTGGAATCGTGCGGCCATTGTGCGTTTTGCACAAATGACCCACGCGACCGCGTCACTCATGTGATCGCGTCACTTGCACAACCTCAATCCCACGTGACAGCATGAGCGACGCGATCGCGTCTCATGGATTGCACAAACACCCCAAAGGAGACAGAGAGTTACGCTGAAACGACACTGGAATCGGGCGTTTAGCACAATTTCCAGTGACGCGATCACATGCCTCATGCGATCGCGTCATTCACTCTTTTCCCATTCCATGCGATCGCGTGCCCCATGAGATCGCGTCAACCACCATTTCAGCCCAACCACGCGACCGCGTGCCCCACGCGATCGCGTGGATTCAAATTTATAACCCCCCAGTCACGCGAACCCTACCAGTCACGCCCCCCCCAAACCCCTCTCTTCCCTCTCTTCTTCTCCAATCACACCACCACCACCCAGCCACCACCACCGAACCACCATCACACCGCCGACCACCCAAACGCCGCCGCCACCCACCCCCCTTCCTCCTTCCCCCTTCTTTCTTCTTCTTCCTTCTTCTTTCCCCTCAATGCCATTGCCCCCCTCCGCGACCACCACCCACTGCCGCCTCCCCGTCACCACTGCCCAGCGCCACCCATACGCCCCCCCTTCCTTCCCCTATTACCCCCTACCCCTATTACCCCTACCTCTCCCTCCCTTCCTCCAAACAGCAGCCACCGCCGCCGCGCCACCCTCTTCCGCCGCGCCGGACGCCACTGCCGTCATCCCCAGCCACCTCTCTGCCCCACTCTCTTTCTTACACCTACCAGGATGTCTGCCAACCAGAGAAAAGGAAAAGGAAAGGCTACTACTGGCAAACGGAAAAGAGAAGAATCCTCCATGTCCATTATGGATATTATGCACAATGACTCCTTGCTAGAAAAAAATTTTACCCCGCAGGAGAAGGCCGACCAGCTAATCTCTGCTATTGATCCAGTGAAATTTGCAAACTGATACTGTGAGCTGAAGTATCCGGTGTTTGCAAACTCCAGGAACCTATACCTGGAGAGAACTTTGAAGATCCCAGAAGAACTCCAGCAATACACCTCTGACCAGATCAAACAAAGAGGCTGGTTCTTCCTGGAGAGAAACCTAACTGAGGTCAATGCATCTTGGGTTAGGGAATTCTACTGCAATTACTTCAAAACCTCCCTAGATGCAGTGAACCTTAGAGGAAAGCAGATTCTGGTCACTGAAGAGGCCATTGAAGATGTCTTGAAGCTTCTGCCTAAAACTGATCAGTTGGATGGTTATCAAAAAGCTGAGGAGGATATGTGCTTCATGCAATTTGATTGGGATGCAGTCAAAGCCCGGATAGTCCTTGACCCGACCATTCCTTGGATTATGGGTCAGAACACCACCATGCCAAAGGGAATCAAGCGGATTTACCTGAATGATGAGGCTCGGCTATGGCATCAGATACTTAGCAACTTCATTATGCCGAGTACTCACGAGACTGAGATACCAGCCGCCATGATCACCCTCGTATGGTGTGTGATGGAGGGTAAGGACCTGTACCTGCCACGTTTTATCCGGTACCACATGGCCAGGGTCCACGTCCGAGGCACTCTTCCCTTTCCTTATCTGGTTACACAGCTAGGCCGTCGAGCTGACGTGCCTTGGGAGGATGCTGATGAGAGGCCACCTGCTGCAGAATGCAAGAAGATTATCCCTCACAGCAGGAACTTTCTGGCTTTGGGCTACAGACCTCCATTCCTCACTGCTACTGCTGACACAGCCACACCATCTGCCGGCCCCTCTTCCTCTACAGCTACCTTTGCCACCACCACTGCACCTCCACTTGCCCCAGAGCCCATCTATCATCTAGTGCACTGCCTGTTTCGACGGCTTGACCAGATGGAGCGTCACAACAAGCGACGCTATGAGCACCTGAAGCTGATGATACGATCTGGCGACATCTCCTCCGAGCCTGACACACCATCCGAGGCATCTGAGGAAGAGGCGGATGATCACGAGGCAGAGACCCATCCCCAGAGCGAGGCTGCGCAGGCAGGCACTGAGCAGGCCGCATCACATCAGGAGGCTCCGCCTCAGATTCAGGCTGTAGACCCCGAGATCCTTATCCAGTCAGCACCTCCTCTGCAGCAGGCTGATCCTCCGACCGCTACCACAGAGACCCCAGCTACCCACCCTTCCAGTGATGACACCCCTTCACACCCTGCTTGAGTGAGCATCAGGGACGATGCTTCATTTTAAGTGTGGGGAGGTCGCCATCTCTGGCGTACATTTTTTTGGTGAACCACTGCAGACTCTTTTCATTTATTTTGCTACTTTTCTGTATTTTTCTTTTTATTTTTCTTTTCTCAGTACTTGTATATTGCTACTTTTATGTATTTTTACTCTATCTCTGTATTTTGCACTTTAGTTCATATTTTAGCTAATTAGTTTAGTTGCAATTCTAACTTATTAGTTATAGAAATTGTGGATTAATTAGTATAGTTTACCCTTTTTAGCATAAGATAGCTTAGTTTAAATTGAAAATATAAAAAGGAAGTAAACTAGGAACTTGAACATAATAGAAACAATCCACCCACCTTGTATATATAGCATTACATGTTAGTTAGTTAACAACATTTCATCAAGGAGAAACACTAGAACTTTAAAGCCACCTTAAGTTTTACATTGAGAATAATGGGAATTTTTAACTAAACCTGCATGACATACATAAGTGATAAATGATTTTTGAGCTAGAGAACACACAGCCTGTGAGTTTTGAGCTTAATTGTATGGTTACATTCAAACCATAATTTTTATTCCTGTGTGTTCCACATTTCTTATTTATTCTGGTGTTCTTTACTTTGTTTTAATCTATATGTCCAATTATAGAATAGAAATACATGCCAAGAGAGTGATTGAGGCCATTGTTTGATTTTTAGCTCACTTATCCCAAAATAGCTTACCTTTTACATCACCCTTGTTAGCCCCCTTGAGCCTTTAAATCCCTTTTTTTTCTATAAACCACATTACTAGCCTTAAGCAAAAAAAACAAAATAAAAATTCTAAGTTGAATCCTTAGTTAGCTTAAGATAGGAAGTATGTATGGTTTAAATGTGGAAAAACCTATTGGGAACATGGATGATAAAAATAAAAGGTAGAAAGTTGAAAAGAATAAAATAATTCAAAATAAAAGTTTTGGGAAGCATGCTCATGTAAAATCAAAATAATTGAATTACCATGTGTATTAAAAAAAATTTTAATTTTCAGTATTTAAATAAAGGGGACACAAAAGAATTCCCTAAATGTGAAATAAAGCATTGCACATGGGATAAAAATAATAAACATTGAAACATGAGCATGTAACATCAAAAGTGGAAAAATATGGGAAAATAGGTAAAGAAGCTTTGCTTTAGAAAGTATGTATGTTAGGTGAGATCTTAGACTAATTAAGGATTCACTTATTAGCTCACTTAGCCTTATACATATACCCTTACCTTTACCTTGGCCCCATTACAACCTTAACTAAAGACCTCATGATTTTTGGTATGTCTATATTCTATAATTGTTGATTGGTTAGATGAAGAACAAAGTTATAGAAAGTAAGAATAAAAAGAAGAATAGAGTGATTAACCCAATAAACACTGAGTGACTAGAGAGTAAACACAACATCCAGTGAGGGTTCAATAGCTCATTAACATATATCTCTGCTTAAATTATTAATTGTCTTGCAAGTTTACAAAATATTTTTTTTCTCTCCCGTCTCAATTGTAAAGGCACTTTATCAACTATCTAAGGCTTGGCTATATATATATATATATATGACCCCTTGAGAATGTGAATTAATTCAACTACATGCAAGCTTTATATACAAGTGAATAAAAACTAGAATTGCATGATGCATCATTCATCTAGGTAGTTGCATTTAGATTAGATTGCATTGCATAACATTTCACCACTTTAACCTAACATTACTCTTGGATTTAGCATGAGGACATACTATTGTTTAAGTGTGGGGAGGTTGATAAACCCATATTTTATGATATATTTTGTGCTTAGTTTGAGTGATTTATTCAATCCTTCACCCACTTATTCATATTAATTGCATGGTTTTACTTTTCCTTCCTTATTATGTGATGTATGTGAAAAACATGTTTCCTATGCTTTAAAATTAATTACTTTAATTACCTTTATTTCCATTCGATGCCGTGATTAGTGTGTTGAGTAGTTTCAGATCTTCTAAGGCAGGAATGACTCAAAGGATGGAAAGAAAACATACAAAAATGGAAGGAAAGCATAAAACGGAGTTTGTGAAGAAACTGGCATCCACGCGATCGCATGGGCGACACGGCCGCATGCCAAGCGCGAAGAAGCAGCGACGCGGCCGCATGACTGACGCGACCGTGCGCCTTAAGCAGAATACATATGACGCGGTCGCATGACTGATGCGACCGCGTGACAAGGAAAACTCCGAATGACATGACCGCGTGACCCACGCGGACGCGTGACAGAGGCCACGCACCAGAAATTGCAGAAAATGCTCATAGCGATTTCTGAGGCCCTTTTTGGCCCAAATCCGAGTCCAGAAGGCATAGACCAGAGGTTATGAAGTGGGGGAATGCATCCATTCAAGGAGAGTCTCGACTTTAGTTAGTTTTTCATGATTTAGATTTAGTTTAGAGAGAGGTTCTCTCCTCTCTCTTCTCTCTTAGGATTAGGATTTAGGATTTCTCTTAGTTTTAGGAGTGACTCTCGATCCCAGGTTCAATGTTCCTTTACTTTAAGCTTCCCTTTTACTTTTTATTCATTCCATTACTTTAGTTGGTTATTTGATGTTGCAATTTAATTTATGAATTCTTCCATGTTACAGATTATTATTTTGAATTAATGTTATTTGAGGTATTTCAGTTTATGATTGCTTTCTTTTTTACATTATTGTTATTCCCATCTGAAGGTATTTTCATTCCAGTAGATTTACTTTTCTCCTTTTGGTCTTGGTTAAGAAATCAATAACTCAGAAGTTATCAAACTCAAACATGAATGATAATTGTTATCTTTGTTAATTAAACTGAACTTCAATAATCCCCATCTTTTCTTAGGAAATAAATAGGATTCGAAGATCAAACCAATTAATCCCTTGACCTTCGTTTATCTTAGTAAAGGTTAATAAAGTGGAATTAAGATTCAATTCTCATTATCATTGATAAGGATAACTAGGATAGGACCTCCAATTTCTCATACCTTGCCAAAAGTTTATTTACAGTCATTTATTTATTTTACTTGCCATTCAAATTGCTTGTTCTTCATTTACTTTAATTGCTAATTAAACTATTCACTCCTCATTCTCAAAACCCCAATTTACAATCTCCATAACCGATAATAAGAACATACTTCCCTGCAGTTCCTTGAGAAGACGAACCGAAGTTTGAATACTTCGGTTATCAATTTATTTAGGGGTTTGTTACTTGTGACAACCAAAACGTTTGTATGAAAGGACTTTTGAAGGTTTAGAAACTATACTTGCAATGAGAATTTATCCGCAAATTTCTAGACCACGCAAAAGTTCTCTCATCAACGTCACCTCCTCTCGTGTGCATCAAACTCTCGTCCGTTTCTCTCTCACTGTTCGCAAACTCTCTCTCTTCGGCTTCAATGGCGATGATGGCGAGCTCAGCAGTGGCGACAGTGGCAAGACGCAACGGCAGTGGAGGCTTCTTTTCCCCTGTGCGTGCTCTTTCTTCTCCTTTCCGTGGATAAGGTTCACAGCTTCCTCTCCATTGACAATGACACGATAGCGCGGCGACAGTGATGCCCTCCGGCGCCGTCCTCTTTCTCTTCTCCTTTCCATCCCTTCCCGTTTCTCTCTTTCCCTCTGCTGTCTCCCTTTTCTTTCTTTCTTTCATTGCCGTGTGTGTGTGTGTGATAGGGAAAGGGTTAGTGGCGGCTAGGGTGGTGGGGGGAGGGTTTTGGTGTTTAATTTTTAGGATTAGGGTTTGATTTGGTGCAATTTGGAATTAGGAATATTTTGGTAAATTGAGGTTTGGGTAATTTTAATAAAATTTGGAGATACTGTAATTAATTGAAATCTAATTTATTCCTAAGAAATTACTTTAAAAATATTATTTAATTATCAATTTACTACTTAACTCTCGATCAAGTATTTTAATTTAAAATATAAGATAATATAATTAATTTTTTCTATTTATAAAAATTAAAGTATTAAATTCTAAAATCTCAATTATTTAAACTAAATCATATAAAATTATTTTTCTTTTACAACTACTAAGCCTTATAATTTAAATATAGAAAATTATTCAATATTTATAAAATTAAATAAAATCCCTATTTTAATTATCAAAACTTGATTTAATTACTTTTAATAAAATAATTTCTGAAAATAAAGTTTTTGATGAATAAATAAAGTGAAGTTAGCCCGTAATAAGATTTTTCGAAAATTCTATGTCTTACATTCTACACACCTTAAAAAAATTTTCGTCCTCGAAAATTAAAGTAATACACAGGATATTACATAATTATAATACTTTACTTTTTGAATACTTTAGAAAAGCAGGAAGTCTTGGTATACATATATTTTCAAGTACCAGATATGTCATAAGACTTAAATATAAGGGAAGAATGTGGTGTAAAGCAGAAGTTACATGATAGGCTCAAAACAAAGAGGTTACATGGTGTCGACAATTTACCAAAACCTGAAGAAACTCAATAAGGTGTAAATTTTTGAGATAGGTGTCTGCAGAACAATGTGGTCGACAGGCCAACGCTTTTGTTCCCTCAACTAATCAACCACTAGGCGCTTTTCAACTTTTCATGCTTTAACGTAGTTCACCATCACAATTTCCAACTATACTTTATCGAACGATTCATCCGAAAGTTCTCAACCTCATCAATCACTTAGCAAACCCACTACTGGTCACAAGCCTAATATCGACAAAACTCTTTCACGTAAACAAGGCTCCACAACATCTTGTGGTATCGCACACTTACAAGTTTCACCTTCCGCATCCACCAACCGTGACTTAAGAACTAATGTATCGCTTGTTGTATTTAAAGGTCGCACGTGAAACTAAAATAAATCTCGAGTTTACTCAGAAGGACACAAGATTTTAGAAAGGAAAGAATAGTGTCAAGGACAATACTCATAAAGACTTGAAAGAATGAATGCAATTTCCGGTAAACAAGGATGCACAAGTAATGAAGTTTGCTAGAAAAAAATCAATTGACAATTTCAAGGATAACTCTTGAATAAAAAAAATTCAATAGGATCAATAAGAAGAAAAATAACGCATTAGTTTGAAACAGATTCAAGATGAGTTGAAGAAGTATGAGATTTTATAGAAGAGGAATGATTAAAGACTATAGTGATACATTGCAGCGGAAGAACTTCAAATGATCACAAGGGTTTCATAGCTCGTGGAGGAATATGAGATTAACAACCGTATTGCAAGAGTCTTAACATAGTAGGAAGTGTAAGTAGATCAAGATATACGTAAGGTACAGATTGTGAAGCAAAGAAATTTAAATTACATCTCAAGAAAAAGAAAAGGATAAATGACACGTCAAATTACACGGTACGATTAGAACGCATAAGTTAATACCATCTAATTAAAAGGAGCACTTAACATTTTCAAAGATTTAAGGATCAGTGTCGTACCAAAACAATTTCAATGTCATGTCAAAGAGTACATGATTCACAAGAAGAGAGTGACCAACAAGGACATAGTTTACAAAATTCAGGAGAATGCTTAGGAACGCAATCGAATAAAATGTCCACAAAAAAAAGATAAATTTAAGAGGGAGATCATATTACCTTGCAAAAAGAGAAGGTATGAAATAATTTAAAGGAATTAACAAGAGGATAAATGTCTGCGTTACCTCAAAACAAATTCAGGTTGAAATAAGTAACGTAAGGTTTGTAAAATGAAGGTCATTTAGAATAGAAGCAAAATCTTCCTTCAAGAATCTTAGAGTATGCTTAGGTACATAACCAAACATAGATATGCATAAATTATAATAGGGTTGGAAGAAAAGATCAAGTTGTTTTACATCAAAATTATTTCTAAGGTAAAGATAGAATATGTGAAGTTTAAAAGATGGAACTGAATTGGGCCAAGGAACAAAAGTAATTTCTCAAAAAAGTACTTAAGTATTTAGTCAATTAGAGATATGTAGTGAAATCACGATAAAGTTGAAAGGAATTCAAATTTGTTTGAAAAAGAGAATTTGAGGTAAGGTCTCAAAATACATATGCTTTCAAAAACTCATATGAATAAAGACATGCTAAATTCAAAATATCCTCATCAAATTCAAAGAATGACTATGGATACGATCAAGCAAGAGAAGACTGACTTGATATTTCTTCAAAGAGAATCTAAAACTTCTTTAAAAAAGTCTAAAACTAAAATTTCAAATGTATTATTGAAATCTCAACCTCACAAGGATATTCAAAAATATTGAGAGATGCAAGGAAGGAAATTCATTCACATTTCGAGAAAGAAACTTAAATTAAGGAGTTCAAATAGAATTCAAAAGGCATGACAGATCGAACAAATTCTCAGCTCCGAAGAAATATAAAACTCATCAAGAAAGACAAACCAATCAATAGTAATTTCTCAAGGATTCTAAAGACCTTTTTGGTGCATCAAGCAAGTTCAAAATTTCATCAAGGAGTACATGAATTCAAGAGGAAGA
This sequence comes from Arachis ipaensis, assembly GCF_059453495.1. Taxonomy (NCBI): domain Eukaryota; kingdom Viridiplantae; phylum Streptophyta; class Magnoliopsida; order Fabales; family Fabaceae; genus Arachis; species Arachis ipaensis. The sequence goes on from NC_142435.1 coordinate 132,317,768, forward strand.
GCTTAAACAAATAAAGGCAGATATTGCAAGGAATGTGAGTAGACATATGCAGTCAACATTAAATGAGTATGCATATGCACAAGGAACAGGGTTAGAGAATAATCAGTTTACTTTCCAAGAAAGAAATCTCAAACAGGAATTGCAAGGCAAGTCACAAGTCATTAGCAGAATTTTAACACACATAATAGAGTAATCTCGAGAATTAACTCCTAACATCCCCAAACCCGTGATGAACCGTATCGCTTACTTAATCTACCTTATCTATGATAACCCATTAACTTCCTGTACACATAAACCATCAACATTAAGTTGACCAGACTTAACATCGGCAGATATGCAACGGTAAGCTAACAGCGTTAATCAATGGACAGTCATGTGCATAAAGCTCTAACTCTCGTCATCAGGACAAGACCTATAACATGACAAACACTTAGAGTATGTAATGAAGCATAGTCATTCCATTCCCAAGGCTCTAATCAGGATGAAATGCTCTGATACCATAATGTAACACCCTTACTTTTAGCACCACATGATCATACAAAAAGTTCACTAACCCAACTCATCGAGTTTAGCTCTGAACTTATCTATCCTTAATTACACAGGCTCTAGAATCGTATTAGGATTTAAAAGATTTAGAAGTCTCGATGAATGGTTGAAGACATAAGAATTTGTTTTTCAGAAAATAGGGGTGGTTGTGTACGCAGGAACATGCTCGTGTATGCATGAGTGTAAACTTTCAAAACTCGCGTACGCGGACCACATTCGCGTACGCGGAAGGTTTGGCAACGGGACTCGCTCGCGTAAGCATGACTTGCGTCGTGTTCGCATGAGCATAAGTGCGACAAAGTCACGTACGCAGCTCATGTTTGTGTACGCACGAGTGTTGGCAGTGGCCAACTCTTGCGTACGCACGATGAGTTCCATGTACGCATGGCATATCAGAATGTGAAAAGCTGATATGCTGTGTGAAAACCAGTTTTTCAGCCCAACTTTCAAACCTTCATAACTTTTTCCACAAAATTCATTTTTAACCATTTCTGTAACCATTGGAAAGATTAACAAACAAGTTTTCACAAGAGTCTGGTTTTATAAAATTTCCAACTCCGATGACCGAGTTACGACCCACCAAAGTTGGCCAAAAATCAATTTTAAACCAACAACAGGATTACCAACCTTTCCAAAAATTCACAAGCCAAAATAGTTTTTAGCTCAACAAAACAACCCAAAACTACTTCAATCCACTCATTCTCAATCAACCAAAATTAAACCTACTCAATTCACATATTTCACTTCATTCTTATTCATAATCATCATTATCCATTGCCATACCTCGAACATACTTAATCAATTATCCTCTCTCTCAATCTCGAAATTATCATCAAACCTCCATCTAACCAAATGTCACTAATTACATCTTAATTCAAGCATAACCTTCCAACTTACTCTCTTATTCCCAAACCCTTGAAATTATACTTAAATTACTATTTTAAAGTCTTTAGCCAGTTAATCATATCTCTTTTCGTTATTATTAAAAATAAAATGAATTAAAATCACCATTTGACCAAATCAAGGAAATATGAGTCTCTTTAAAATCCGTAAAAGTATTTAAAACTTATGTCTTCTGATAATTAATTCAAATCAAATTCATTTTCGAAGTCATAACCAAAACTCCTTCAAATTCTTAGAAATATTTCAACAGCATCTCCCCTAAAAACTGGAGTTTGCCACCCATCATGGGTCCTCTCTTTTCAACCTCAACTCAATCAAAATCAATATTTCAAATCAACGTTTCCAAATCCACCATTTAAGATCAATCATTATCGATTTAAATCAAAGAAAAACCAAAATCCACAGATTCAATCCATTTCACCAGAAATCCAGAAATCAACTAATTCAATAACAAACACAATATATCAATCTCAACAGAAAATCATTTACATCACAGGCATTTATCCATTTGCATTAATCTGTTAAACTTATCAAGTATTCAAAGCCCAAAACATTTTCTTAAATAAACCCTTTCCTCGAGGATTCAAGTCCGCAGCGACTATAAGTCCCTTTTTCCCCCGGACTGCAACAGCAGCGACAATTTCTATCGCGACTCGCAAAAACCAGAACACGATCCTGCGTTGTCAAACCTCATAATCTCTAGCCAAGCATAACAGAATACTAATTCTCAACGGTCCTGAAACGAAAATACTTACCATAACGAAGGAGTAATGACCATACAAAATGGCAGCGGCTCAAACAAAGGTTCCATCAGCCACAGTACCGTTCCCGACGGCCAAAACCTAGGTAACAGCAGCTGTAATAACCACGCAGCGAGAATTAGTCTTCCCGGAATCCAAAAGAATAGAAACCAAACTCAAAACTCTTATCGGCAATGGACCTCAGCTACGGTAGTGCTATTTTCCGGCGACAGAGGCTCGGCCAGCCACCTCCAGCAGCGGCGACGGAGCACACGACGGTGATAGCAACGACGTCGCCTCCTCTCGCCGCGTCAATCTCCCATCCGTCTCTCTCACTCTTCGCAAACTTTTTCTCCGGCTTCAATGGTGATGATGGCGAGCTTAGCGGTGGCGGCAGTGGCAAGACGTGACGGCAGTGGTGACTTCTCCTTCCCTGCGTACGCTTTCTCTTCTCCGTTCTGTGGCTAAGGTTCGCAGCTTCCTCTCCTTGACAGCGACACAACGGCGCGGCGACAGTGATGCCCGCCGACGTCGTCCTCCTTCTCTTCTCCTTTCCTTCCCTTCCCGTTTCTTTCTTTCCCTCTGCTGTCTCCTTTTTCTTTCTTTCTTTCATTGACGTGTGTGTGTGTGTGTGATAGGGGAAAAAGGGTTAGTGGTGGCTTAGGTTGAGGGGAAGGGTTTTGGTGTTTAATTTTTAGGGTTAGGGTTTGATTTGCGGCAATTTGAAATTAGGAATATTTTGGTAAATTGAGGTTTGGGTAATTTTAATAAAATTTAGAAATATGGTAATTAATTGAAATCTAATTTATTCCCAAGAAATTACTTTAAAAATATTATTTAATTATCAATTTGCTACTTAACTCTCAATCAAGTATTCTAATTTAAAATATAAGACAATATAATTAATTTTCTCTATTTATAAAAATTAAAGTATTAAAATTCTAAAATCTCAATTATTTAAACTAAACCATATAAAAATTTTTTCTCTTACAACTACTAAGCCTTATAATTTAAATATAGAAAATTATTCAATATTTATAAAATTAAGTAAAATTCCTATTTTAATTATCAAAACTTGATTTAATTACTTTTGATAAAATAATTTATGAAAATAAAGTTTTTAATAAATAAATAAAGTGAAGTTAGCTTATAATAAAATTTTTTAAAAATTCCGGGTCTTACATAGAGGGGCATGACTTGTATTTGAGGATTGTTGAATAACATATATTATATATTATGTGATTATACTTATGTGATTGAGTGGTTTAAAGTAGAGGCTTTTTGTTTTCATAATTAAAAATCCGGTTTGTATTCGTGAATACTTAATATTAAATAAATATAGTACTAAATTAAAGGAGTAGAGGTAGGTAGCGCTTAGACTCTCAGTGCGATCATGGGTGCTAAATGTTAGGGTGTTACATGAACAATTGACACAATGCCACTTTCTACTTGCCCAAGCTACAATGTTTGCTCCCAAATATACTTAATAACCTGAAGTTGATCGTCTATCATCCACATCAGATGCACAATCAACATCTACAAAAGAAAATACGTAGAGATCATTAGAGGGATGAAAAATGATCCCTTGATCCGTGGAGCCAGCAAGATATCTCAAGACACACTTGACCAATTTCCAGTGAGATAACAAGGATTTTGCATAAATTGACTTAGTTTGTTTACTAAAAAAATAATTTCAGGTCTTGTTAGTGTACAATATTACAATGCACCAATAATGGATCGATAGTGTGTAGGATTTTCATATGCTTCTGATTGATGATATGATAGTGATAAACCCCATTTGTAGGGTTTATCTTGTGCTTGATTTAGGGGATTTGATAATCTTTACCCACATTTATCCAATGAAATAGCATGATTTTATAACGAGTAAATAGCCAAAATCATCCCTGAAAGATACCCCGATCTCCATTTTGGTCCTCGAAAGATAAAGATAATCAAAATCGTCCCCGAAAGATACACGATTGGTCACGTTAGTCCTTTCGTTAGTTGGATGATGATGTGTCACGTTAAGTGCCACGTGGCATATGATGACGTGGAGGGCTAATGCCACGTGTCACAAGATGATTGGTTGACATGTCAGATCGATGACACTTTAGGGTAACAAATACATACATATATATATATATATATATATATATATATCAGCAAAATATAATAATGTAAGAAAAATATTTTAGAATAGAAAAGAATAAGAGATATTTTGACAAGAATTAAAGGAGAGAGATAATTTTATTGAACAAATTTTTAAGAAGAAAAGATACAATTACTAATTTTTTGATTGTCAATTACATTTCTATTAAAATTAGTAGTATCAAAAAATATTTTAAATTTAATATTATCAAGAAAAAATAAAAAAAATTATATAAGGACTAATTTGATTAATTTTTAAAATTTTAGGGATGAAAATGACTTACGTCTGAACTTTCAAGGACTATTTTGATTATAAATAACTTTTTTACATGTCAAGTGCCACGTGGCATGCCAAGTGTCACCGATCTGACATGTCAACCAATCATCTTATGACACATGGCATTAGCCCTCCACGTCATCATATGCCACGTGGCACTTAACGTGACACGTCATCATCCAACTGACGGAAGGACTAACGTGACCAATCGTGTATCTTTCGGGGACAATTTTGATTATCTTTATCTTTCGAGGACCAAAATGAAAATCGGGTATCTTTCTGGGACGATTTTAGCTATTTACTCGTTTTATAACCTCTCCTTTAATTGTGCTTAAGAGTGAAAACATGCTTTTTAGGACTTAGAATAGCTAAATTTAATTCACCTTGATTCCATTAGATGCCTTGATATGTTTGTTAAGTGATTTCAGATTTAGGAAGCAAAGATTGGATCAAGGAAATGAAGGAAAAGCATATAAAAATGGAGAACTCATGAAGAAATGAAGGAATTGCAAAAGCTGTCAAGCCGACCTCTTCGCACTTAATCGGTCATAACTTGAGCTACAGAGGTCCAAATAATGCAGTTCCAGTTGTATTGGAAAGCTAACATCCGGGGCTTCAAAACGATATAAGATTTGTTATAGTTGCTACACGTATGGTGATACGTACACGCACTGTACGTGCACGTGTCGTTGCTGCCATATGATCCACTTAAAGCAATACGTGGCCAGCGAATTCTAAAGCCTTGTGGGCCCAATCCAACTCATTTCTGATGCTATTTAAGCCAAGGATTGAAGTGGAATCAACATACTTTAGATAATTTTGATCATTAGTTTAGTTTAGAGTAGTTTCTAGAGAGAGAAGCTCTCACTTCTCTCTAGGATTAGGAGTAGGTTTTAGATCTAGATTAGGAATTCTTAGATCTAGTTTAATTTCATGTTTTGATTTACTTTTCTTTTATCAATTCTTCTTCTACATCTCCTCTCTCTAGCTTTGCATTTAATTCATTTAATTCTTTACTTTTATGTTGATGCACTTTTGTTCTTTCCTTTTCCTTTTAATGCAATTTATGTTTTCATGTTCCTTTATTGTTGATTTGATTTGTTGTTGTTTAATTCCTTGCAATTGAGTAGTATAGATTTACTTTCCTTACAATTTTACTATGCTTTCCTTTTATGCCTTCCAAGTGTTTGATAAAATGCTTGGTTGGATTTTAGAGTAGAATTTTATGCTCTTGGCTTGGGAAGGTAACTTAGGAACTCTTGAGTTACTAATGTCCAAGTGATTGACGATTGGGAGCCATTAACGCTAGATCTCACTAATTGACTTGGTGGAGAACTAGGACTTATGGACTTGGATTGACATAGCTCATTTGACTTTCCTTGGTGGAGAGCTAGGACTTATGGACTTGATCCTTGCCAATTCTCATGTTGTGGTTAGTGATTAGGATAGAGATCCTTGACCACAAAATCTTGCCAAGACCTTTGTAGTTGTTAGTTTATTTTCATTGCCATTTATCTTTCATGTCTCTTATCAAAAACCCCAAAACATGCTCCATAACCAATAACAAGACACTTTATTGCAATTCCTAGGGAGAACGACCCGAGGTTCAACGCTTCGGTTTAAAAATTTTATGGGTTTGTTACTTGTGACAAAAAAATTTTTGTATGAAAGGAATATTGTTGGTTTAGAAACTATACTTTACAACGAGATTTCATTTGTGAAATTCTAAACCGTCAAAAGTCTACTCATTAGATAGCTTTTTAGATGTAATAATCATGGGAGTTGGGACAGGTTTGGCATCACTCATTGCTGCCCTTGACAAGAGATCCTTGATGTATTTGCTTTGGCAAAGATGAGAAGCTTCTAAAGGTAGTTTTTCTGCTTCAATGCCTAAAAAATAGTTAAAAGTTCCAAGACTCTTTATAGAAAATATGTTATCTAGATTGTGCATAAGCTATAAAATATGTTTTGGATAATTCTGTGAGACTAAATTGTCATCAACATACACAAGAATACAAATAGAAAAGGATGAGGAATGATGCACAAATAAAGATGGGTCAGAACAAGTGCTTTTGAAACCAAAATTTGCAAGAGTTGTAGATAAAGTAATATACCAAGCTCAAGAAGCTTGGCATAATCCTGATATAGCTTTATGAAGTTTACACACTTGACTAGGATTATCATTTGTAAAACCTAGAGGTTGCTATAGATAAACAACTTCATTTAATTTTTCATTCAAAAAGGTATTATTAAAACCAGTTTAATATATTTTCCAATTAGAAGAAATAGAGTTATAATTACTTGAATAGATGTTGGTTTGATGACAAGAGTAAACACCTCATCAAAATCAACTCCTTCAATCTAATGATTTTTCAAAGTTGCTAACTTTGCTTTGTGTTGAAGAATAGTGCCATTAGGGTTCCTTTGATGGCAAACACCCATTTTGAGCTAATAATGGTGCTATTAAGAGGTGGAGTAACAATGCCCAAGTATTTGTCTTGTGTATAGCCTCAAGTTTAATTTGCATAGCTGATTTTCAATGAGGAAGAATGAAGAAAGTCTTGATTATCTTTGAAACATTCTGTAGATATTGAGGATCATAAATGGATATTGTTGTTGTATTAAGCAATGATTTTGGTTTTGAGTTTTCAAATTTTGACCGTGTGATTATGTGATGAGTATTTGTCGAAGAACTACTGTGTGATATTAGTAAAAGAATAATTTCAAAATCCAAAATGAGTATAGAGGGTGTTGAATTTTGTTATGAGGGTGGAAGTGGTTGAGATATAGTAGTTGAGGATGGATAATTAGAACAAGAATAAGGGATTGAAGTGTTATGCTGAGGTGATGAGACCAAAAGAGAATCATTAGAATTATTAGTACTCTGATTAGAGGATGGATGATGAGAATTAATTGGCTACAAAATAGGCAAAGGCAAAGAAGTATGAGTAAATTTTTTAGGAATAGGTGATGTAGTATTCAATGGAAATAAAGTAGAATATGAAAACTTGTTCTCATCAAATAAATTATCTGTGTGATAATGATCTTTTCAGGTTGTGTAAGACACTTGTATCGTTTATGGTTGGATGCATAACCTAAGAACATTGCCATTTGAGATTTGTAGTTCAATTGTTGTCAATATATCGTCTCATAAGAGGAAAACATGCACAACTAAAAGTCTTTAGAAATAAATAATCTGGTGCATGATAATGAATCATCTCATAAAGTGATTTATTAGAGAGAGTTGGAGTAGGAAGGCGATTAATGATGTATATAGCTGATAAAAAAGCATCATCCCAATGTGATTTAGGGATAGATGTTGTTGCTAACAATCCCAAACCAACTTGAACAATATCCCTATGCTTCTTTTCGACCTTACTATGTTGTTGGTGGACATATGGACAAGAAAATCTATGACATATACCATGGTTAGTGAGAAAGAAAACAAAAGCTTGAGAGAGATACTCCCTTCTATAATCTTATTAGAGTGCCTTTGTCCTACGTATAGTGCAATTTTTCATTTGAAATTTGTATTGCATAAATGCTTGTACACCTGTGATTTTAAATGAATCAAGAAAATTCAAGTATATCGTGTAAAAGCATTGAGAAAAGAGATATAATATAAAAAATATGGTGTGAAAGAGATGGAGCTGGATCCCAAATATCTATATACAGCATTTTAAGAGGTTGCTAAGATTGAAATTTATCATTGGAAAATGGGAGAGCATGCATTTTAGCCATACAACTAAATTCACACAAAGTATCATTGCTTGTTGAATAAGAAATTGGTATATGACAACTTGAAAGAATCTGATTCAGTACTTTAGATGAAGCATGTCCTAGACAATCATGCTACTGTAGATATTAAGAATACTTTGTACTATGCACCCTAGGAGCACACAAATCTGTAGAGATAGGTGGCATTAAATTACAAGAAAAAGAGAAAATCTGATATACATCTTGATCTTATTTAACAAGATTATCACTACTATGTGATTTATTACAAGAAAGAGTAGAAAATTGAATATAAGCACAATCAGTTTTGTGTGGACATGAAATAGCAACAAATTCAAAAGTATAGACTCCATTTCTATGTACTCCTTATAGGAGAATTTGATGATTGGCCTGTGAAATTACAAAGCGACGATCATCATGAAATTGAAAATAACAATCATTATCCTTTTTGAATTTTTGAACACTAATTAGATTTTCACACATTTCAGGTGCATGTATAAGATTTTGAAGTAAAAGTTTTTTACTAGTATCCAAAAAAATCAAATAGCTATGTCTAATATTAGCAATTTTAGTACTGGATCCATTATCTAAAAGGATATGGTCAGAACCTATGAATTCAGAAGCAGTGAGTAAATTTTATTGATCTAAAGTTATGTAATGCGAAGCACCTATATTCGGATTCCAGGATATTTCAGAAAAAATGGAGTGAGTTACCATATATGCTCTAGGATTGTTGTATGAGGATGGTGGTGGTGGTGGAAGAGCTCAAATTGAATTTTGAGAATCTATGCTAGGCTGATTTGATTAGAATTAATGGCCAAATATGTGAAAACATGAAATAACTGTCTAAATTTTCTATAAACTTGACATTGAATTCTTGATGGAGATGATCTTTGAAATCTGAAAAATCTATCTGCACCTCTTTCTGCTCTTCTAGCTCTTCTTCTAGAAAAGCCTCTACTATTTTCTCTAGCATAAGAATTATATGTTTGGGTGAAATTAGATTGGATATCCCTGTTTCCACTTTTCTAAATCTTTCCAGCATGTCTTCATGACCAAGAAGTAGTGATTCAACTTCAAGAATGCTTATTGAATCACATTTAGACATAACCGAACTAAGAAACAAAGCATAATCTTTACCGAGTCCCTGTGAAATGGTTTCAATATGATCATCAATGGACATCACATGTCCTAAAAAAGAAAGAATGTCCACGATCTTTTCACTACAAGAAAACCATGCTTTTGCTATGCTTTTAAAGTATGGTAAAAAGTGGGAAAAAGCATAGCAACAACTTCTCGCCATACTTTTTGAGCTATCGGCACATTTTTAAAACGGTCACATCTACAAGCGTGTCGGTTGCTCTATCGTCACGTTTTTGTCAATCTATTGACACACTTAATTTTTTTTGTCTCGCTTTTATCGATCGACCCGCTTAAAAGCGTGATAGTATGTATAACTCTGTAGCCATGATTTTAGAGCATGCTTTCTGGTGGACATATAGCTACGTTTTTAAAGCGTGCTAATAGTCGAAGATATGGCTACACTTTTAAAGCGTGCCAGTATTCGAAGATATGGCTATGCTTTTGACGCGTGCCAATAGCCGAAGATATAGCTACGCTTTTGAAGCGTTCCAATAGTGTGGTTATGGCCATGTTTTTTTAGCGTGGCTATTGATGACTACTGTATAATATGGCCACTCTTTTTAAGCGTGACTATAAGTTAGTTAAAAAAATCTATTGTTCTTTTTTATTAATCTTCCTAATAAAACCTTGCAAAATTCATATATAATTTTAAATCATAGTTTAAAAGAGTAATACAGACAATGACCAAAAAATTATTTAAATAATTTTAAATCAATCAATCCAACATACATAAACTTGTCACCCAAAAAAATAAATTTTGATTACATGATAGCATTCTAACAAAGTACCAAAAATCAAAGTCATAACAACTACCCATGAATTTTTAATGCAAGAATTACAATTCCAACAACTATCACATCTACTTCCTTTACATACTTTTTTACAACATATAAAACTTCAGGATAGTATTATCATCCATTGTGAGCTCCATTGTTTAATTTTCACCACTGTGCTGCATAATTTTAAATATTGTTATATTATTGCATCTTGTATTTTACCAAAAAAGTAAGAGCATATATTGAAGATGACACGAGGTATTCTCCAGTACACAAAAAAGAGGTGGTGGTATAAGATATATATAATTTTATTAAAGTTTTAGCACATTCAGAAGAGTCATGAAGGCTACAAAGAAAATTTCAAGTAATTGTAATTTATTGAACTTTTGGCTTTTGCAACTTGATAAAATATTAATATGCCAATCTATTAGTGAGCCATGAATAATATCGTCTTTTTAATTATCCTATTTATACACTAACAACATAACTAACACATATTCTACCACACAATGCATAAACACCACTAACTAACAATTAACTGATTCCTAACATAATCAAGTAACAGAAACAGTTGCACACTCTAATCCATTCTCTTGATTTTTTAATGCATTAATACATAGGTTTAGTCAACTTTATTATTTGCAAGAAAAACCAAAAATCAGCAATGCACAACCAGAAAATTCAATAACCAACAATGCATATTCAGCCAGCAACAGTAGCATGAACTACAAATAGAAAATTCAACATGGAAAATAGAATTCTATAGTCCAGAGCAACAAGGCAGTGACCACCTCTTTTTTTTTTATCAGTATCTCTCTGACAATAATATAAAAAAGATAGTTACTTACATTATTGTTGGGTAAAATGTGAGTTGATTCGGAGGAGCGGGGAGTATTTCTTGGTCTGCTACTTGATGCATCCAAAGGAGAATTTCGGGCAGCTTACACTAGGGCTGCTACCTCGTCGTCACTCATTCCAGGGTTGATTTGGTGCAACATTACCTTTAATAGACCACATACGCCATCCATCTTCTTCTCTAAGAAAAATTATATATCTATGTTTAGCCTCTACTTTAATTTTTATTTCAAATATTTTATTTGAACACATAACCTATCCTTACACATGTCCCATATTATTTGATTTATTTCTCCACAAAACTAAATTATACTAAGCAATCTAGCAGCAGATTAATTAAGTACTACAACAACAGTAAAGCAGAAGCAGAATAATAAAGGTTGCAGCGAATAGCAATTCGGCAATAGATAATTAGTATCACAGCAGTAGCAAGGCAGCAAAGCAGCATCACAGGAGCAGCAGAATAAGAGAGGTGGCAGCGATAATGAATAGAAAACTATTGAAAGCCTGAAATAAAATAAACTTCGACTTAAATAAATACTAATAACTAATAAGTAACTTTATTAAAAACAACTGCAGCATAACAGCAGAGTTCAAACAAATTTCTAATTGTTTTATACAAGACCAAACCACCAGAGCCATTTACAGGGTCATGCATATTGCATACCCCCAAACCAGACCAGAATAGCAGATTATTAAAAATGCATATTGCAGGACCAGACCAGACCATATTGCATATATAACAAGCCTTATATATCCGCAAGTAAATGAAATTTTACCACTTTCTTATTCTATATATACCAGATTCTACCATTGTTGAATCCGGGTCACGTGTGATGGAAATGAAAAACCAATAGAACGGTATTTTGAATTACAACAACAATTAATAACGAATTATTTAAATAACTTATCCCATGTAACATGGCAAAAAAAAAAAGGAAAGAACTAAAGTATAATGTGCTCAATTGTATAATGTTCTCAACTCATCAACACATGTTCTCCTCCATTCTGATATCTCAGTAAGAATAGTGTAACGACCCAACTTCCAAAACGTCATGATCGTACCAAAAGTAAGGCCTTACTAACATGCTTTCCTTATTAACTATTTAATATTGAGCCTTTAGTTCAATATCGCGTTTCAATCTTTAATAAAATACTAGAAAATTGTTTTCAACTCATTAAAAATCATATATCAAACATCACCAAGTAATAATATTCATTTAATTAATAATAACAATAAATCTTATACAAGTAAATCAAATCAAAAATAAAATTCAGATACAACACCTATCCCTCTGTATAAAATAAAAATCTTAAGCAACAAGCGAAGGAACTCTATGAAAGTAACTTAACTTATAAATAAAGTCAATAATCACCCGCAGCTTCAAACCGAGTCTTCGAACCTGTGTCACTGAAAGGGTGGAAGATATTGGGGTGAGAACAAACTCCACGTTCTCAGTAGGGAAGGGAATACCATCAAAGCAAAGAAATATTTGCAAATAGAATTAATTTTATTATAAAAACAGTTTATCCATAAAACAACTTTTTGGAAAAGTTGTGTAAAAACTTACTTTGAAAAGTCGTAAAGTTTTCTTTAATTTACAAATTAGTAAAGTGAAAAGTTTAAAGGAATGAAAAGGACTAAAGACATGCCAAAGAACTTTCTACCCACCAACTTACTTCGCCCAATTCTATCTAACTAATACATAAATTAGAATAATAAGACAATACCTAATCCATCCCACCTCAACCTCCATCACCACAAATTAGAAACCATCCTCATCACGCCTCCACCAAAGAGGATCTCACAGGTAAACAAACACATACAAGGCAAACAAAGAAATCACAGATAGAATTCAGGTACATCAAGTAAAACAAATAGCAGATAAACATGGCTAAGCAATTAGGCAAACCAAAACAAATGCACACTCAATCAAAACATACGAATACATATGATGCATGCCTATCCTATGGCTGATGAGTCTCATCTGTCGGTTATCAAGCTAACTCGACAAGTCCGGTTTGCTAAACCCTTGAACTGTCCCCCGATGCCCATCCCCATGAGTCTATGCATAGTTTTTTCTCATATATATATATATATCAAATCGCTCAATGGGGGTACCAATCCTGAGAATTTATAAGTGCTCGGTCACCCTTACGTTGTAGGGTCAACAGAGTATCAAGTCTCAACCTGGAACACGTGGTGGCAAGGCACGATACTTTACCCAGGGAAACTCGCATCTCAGATAATTCAAATAAATAAGCTATATGAATATTTCAATCATAATTCATCAATATCCACACCATTCTCAATCATGTCTCATTCATCACGAGTCTTGTCGTCAATATCATAACCAACGTCATCAATCACAGTCATCGTCCCACATCACTATAATTAACCAGAATCATCACCAGATCTCAAACAACCCAATTGTCACTAAATCACACCTCAATTTCAAAGACAACATTCAAACAACTCACTAAACTCGCCTCCAGATCAACACCATACATTTTTCATCATATTTCTTAAAATAACTTTCTTCCTCTTAACTGTTATGTTCAATTTCATTAAAAACCTTAAACTTACTTTCCTATTCCCAAACCCTTGAATTTATACTCAATTTACTATTTTAAAGTATTTTGCTAGTTAATCAAATCTCTTTTCATCGTTAGAAATCAAATGAGTTTAAAACCACAAGTTAACCAAATCATAAGAATCCAATTCTCTTTAATAATCTTTAAAAACATTCAAAACATACTTCTTTTATTAAATTTACTTAAATCAAAATCATTTTCGAAATCACAACCAAAACTTCTTCAAAATTCTTAGAAAAATTCCGGCAGCACCTCCCCTAAAAACTGGAGTTTGCCACCCATTACGGGTCTGCTCTTTTCAACATCGACTCAATCAAAACCAACATTTCAAATTAACGTTTTCAAATCCATTTTTCATAATCAATAAGAACCAATTTCAAACAAAGGTTCAAAATCAACATATTCAATCATTTTTGCCAGAAACTCAAAAATTGACAAATCAATAATCAATTAAGCCACAACTTCAATCACAGCAGGAAATCATTTCAAGCACAGAAATTAATTCACTTGCATTAATCCATTAAACTCATCAGGTATTCAACCCCAAAATATTTTAACTTTAAAACAATCCCCTACCTCAATTAGCCAAAATCGTGGAATTTAAATGTGATAATCACCTTTTCTTCCTAATTTGCAGCAGTGTCAATTTTCCTACGGTAATGACAATGGTTGCATTAATTGTAAAATTATCCTGGGAGAGAGTTTGACAACACAACATAGGGTGCTCGTCATGAATTTTTGCGTTGAGCAAAAGTTGAGGAAAAGACATCATACGAAGAACCCAAGGACGAGGTGGTGGCGGATGAAAGGTGAGGAACAAAGAAGCTTCCTAAGATGGGTAGGAGAAGAGGCAAAGTGGGATGTGAATGGAAGCGTGGAAGAGATGTGGAGGGAGATGGTAGAAGTTATTAGAAGAACAACAAAAGATATGTTTGGTGAATCTAAAGGAATAGGACTAAGAGACAAGGAGTCCTGGGGTGGAATGCGAGTGTACAAGAAAAGATAAAGATAAAAAGGGAGTGCTTCAAAGAGTGGTCTTTATGTCACAATGCAGATAATTGGGAAAAATATAAGGCGGCTAAGAAAGAGACAAAAGTGGCTGTAAGTAAAGCAAGAACAAGAGCATATGAGGGTCTCTACCAGTCTTTGGACACGAAAGAAGGGAGAAAAGGTATATATAGAATCGCAAAGAGCCGTGAAAGAAGAACGAGAGATTTGGATCAGGTTAAGTGCATAAAGGATAAGGATGGAGAGGTGTTGGCTCAAGAGGAGAAGATTAATGAAAGGTTGAAGAGCTACTTCTACGAGTTATTTAATGAGGGACAGAAGACTCTTCCAAGCCTTGGTCGGTTATGCACAAGGAAAGAAGATCAAAACTTTGACTACTATCGAAGGATTCGAGACTTCGAGGTAAAAGAGGCTCTAAAGCAGATGAAAAATGGCAGGGCAGTAGGACCTGATAATATTATGATTGAAGTTTGGAAGGGTCTTAGAGAAAAAGGCATCAACTAGTTAACCAAGCTTTTTAATGAGATTTTAAGGTCAAAGAAGATGCCTGATGAGTGGAGAAAGAGCACCTTGGTACCTATCTACAAGAATAAGGGGGATATACAAAGTTGTGGAAACTATAGAGGGATCAAGCTTATGAGTCACACAATGAAGTTATGGGAAAGGGTGATAGAATGGAGGTTGAGAAAAGAGACACAAGTAACAGAGAACCAATTTGGATTTATGCCAGGCAGATCTACCACTGAAGCGATATACCTATTAAGAAGGATGATGGAGAGGTATCATAGTAATAAAAGGGATCTATATATGGTGTTTATTGATTTGGAAAAAGCGTATGATAGAGTACCAAGGGAGGTCTTATGGAAGGTTTTAGAAAAGAGGAGAGTAAGGATCGCCTATATTCGTGCAATTAAAGACATGTATGATGGGGCCACAACTAGTGTGAAGACTCAAGGTGGTGTGACAGAGGAATTTCCTATTGGTATAGGATTACACCAGGGATCATCCTTAAGTCCATACCTTTTCACGTTAGTCTTGAAAGTACTCACAGAGCACATCCAAGAGCCTGTTCCATGGTGCATGCTTTTTGCTGATGATATCGTCCTTATGGGAGAGTCAAAGGAAGACCTAAATAAGAATTTGGAGTTATGGAGAGAAGCTCTAGAAGTGTATGGTCTGCGCATAAGCCATAGCAAGACGGAATATATGGAATATAAGTTCATTTTGAGAAGGGAAAACCCTAATATAGAGGTGAAGATTGGAGAAAATATCCTACGAAAAGTTAAAAGTTTTAAGTATCTTGAGTGCATCATACAGGATAATGGAGAAATTGAACAGGATGTAAATCATAGGATCCAAGCAGGTTGGTCAAAATGGTGGAGTGCATCTGATTTTATATGCGACAAAAAAGTGCCTTTAAAACTTAAAGGTAAATTCTATTGCACCGCTATAAGACCGGCTATGCTTTATGGTACGGAGTGTTGGGTGGCTAAAGGGGAGCACAAGGATAAGCTGAGTGTGGCAAAGATGAAGATGTTGAGATGGATGAGTGGTCATACGCGATTGGATAAAATAAGGAACGAAGATATAAGGGAGAGAGTTGGAGTAGCACCCATTGTGGAAAAGATGGTTGAATCGCATCTCAGGTGGTTTGGACATGTGATAAGAAGACCGATAGAACATCCAATCAGGAGAGTGGATGAGATGGAAGATGGACAAGGGGCAAAAGGCAGAGGAAGACCTAAGAAGACCATCCATGAGGTGGTCAAACGAGATCTACATGTAAACGGTCTCTCTGTTAACATGATACATGACAGAGCACAATGGCGTTATTTGATTCATGTAGCCGACCCCACTTAGTGAGACAAGGCTTTGTTGTTGTTATTGTAATGACAATGGTTGCAGCAGGATTCGAATTTGATGAAATCAAATGCAGAAACAACACTGAAAGTTCAAGACAACACCGAAACTAAAATGGAATTAAAACCAGAACAAATAGATAAATGAAACCAAGGCAGGTTAGCGTGTAAAAGTGAAACAGAATCAAGGAAAAAGGCTAGACTAGGGTAGTGACACTGAACTTGAATTGGGGAAAGACAATAGAAATTCCAGGGCATTCGGGCGATGACTGTGACGGCAGCTACAACCACCACGACGTAGCCACACAAGCAGCAGTCCTAACAACCTCCACGGTGGTTCTGGCAGCGGCAAAATCTCCACCAATGCTTCTAACAATAGCTTACAACTCAGTGACGGTCAGGCAGCAGCAAAGGACCCACTTCATCCTCTCTCGTCATCTCCCTTTCTCTTGCGAAGGACTCTCAGCGATGGCAGCGTCTCTAAGGCAGCGTGGTGGCGTTAAACCCTAGTGGCGGCGAATAGGTGAGAAAATGGTAACGGGAACGCTCCCATCCCTCTCATCTGTCGCGCTTCTCCCTTTCTCTATGTCATTCATTCTCTGCCTCAATCTCCCGACTCGGCGGCGGCTCGGCAGGAGCGGTGCGACGGTGATAGCGACAGTCTGAGGCGACAACGACGGAGCACGACACCAATGGCTTCGTGGCACCAGCGGAGTTCGGCAGCTTCTCACTTCTCCCTCTCTGCGACAGCGTTGACGCCCTTCTTCCTCTCCTCCGTCGATCTTTCTCTTTCGTCTGGCTTTGCTTCTTGCCGGTGACACAGTGCGGCGACGGTGGCAATGACGCCCACCAGCGCCGCCTTCCCTTTTCCCTTCTCCTTTGGACTCCCCCCTTTCTTCTTTCTTTCTTTCTTCCCCGTTTCCATGTCTCCCTCTCCGTTCTTCCCTTTCTTTCATTTCTTTCTCTTTTTCTTTTCTTGTTTCCTGAAGCAATTATGTGTTAGGTTTGGGTAAGGGAAATGTGGTGGGGGTAGAAGGTTAGGATTAGGGTAGTTTATGTAATTTTAATAAAATTAGGGGTACAGAGTATTAATTAAAAACCTAATTTAATCTATTAAAATGATTTTGAAAATATTATTTGATTATTAATTTACTAATTGACTTTTAATCAAATATTTTAATTTAAAATTAAAAATAATATAATTAATTTTCTTTGTTTATAAAATTAAAGTATTAAATTCTAAAATCTCAATTATTTAACTAAATTGTATAAAATTCTTATTCTTTTACAACTGTTAAGCTGTATAATTTAAATATAAAAAATTATTCAATAATTATAAAATTAAGTAAAATTTTTAATTTAATTGTCAAAATTTGATTTATTACTTTTAATAAAATAATTTCTAAAAATAAAGTCTTTAATGAATAAATAAATTGAAATTAACTATGGCAAGTAAAATAATAACAACAACAAACAAATTCAGCATAATGACAAATATCCATAACAGAGTGACAAATATCCATAACAGTATTTTGAATTACAACAACAATCAATAACAAATTATTTAATTTTGTGACAACTCACAAAATGAATTAAAAAAAAAATTAGCTAGAACAACAAACCTTTTCTAATGCATGCCGAAAATGCTCCACAGGGGTAGCAGTTCTCGATATTTGATGAGAGAGTAAGTGGTACGCGGAATCGTGATTACACTTTAATTATGTAAAATTTATTGCTCTTTCTTTCCCTGGAAATGGCGCCAAAAACATGATGCCAAGACCATGGTTCACAACTCCGTGTAACTAACCAGCAAGTGCACTGGGTCGTCCAAGTAATACCTTACGTGAGTAAGGGTCGAATCCCACAGAGATTGTCGGTATGAAGCAAGCTATGGTCACCTTGCAAATCTCAGTTAGGCAGATATAAATTGATAATGGTGTTTTCGAATAATAATTAATAGAATAGGGATAGAAATACGTATGTAATTCATTGGTGAGAATTTCAGATAAGCGAATGGAGATGCTTTCGTTCCTCTGAACCTCTGCTTTCCTGCTATCTTCATCCAATCAGTCTTACTCCTTTCCATGGCTGGCTTTATGTGATACATCACCACTGTCAATGGCTACTTTCGGTCATCTCTCGGGAAAATGATCCAATGCCCTGTCACGGCACGGCTAATCGTCTGGAGGCATCACCGTTGTCAATGGCTTCATCTTATCCTCTCAGTGAAAATGGTCAACGCACCCTGTCACGGCACGGCTATTCATCTGTTGGTTCTCGATCATGCTGGAATAGGATTTACTATCCTTTTGCGTCTGTCACTAACGCCCTACAATCGCGAGTTTGGAGCTCGTCACAGTCATTCATTCATTGAATCCTACTCGGAATACCACAGACAAGGTTTAGACTTTCCGGATTCTCTTGAATGCCGCCATCATTCTAGCTTACACCACGAAGATTCTGGTTAGGAGATCTAAGAGATACTCATTCAGTCGAAGGTAGAACGGAAGTGGTTGTCAGGCACGCATTCATAGGGAATGATGATGATTGTCACGTTCATCACATTCAGGTTGAAGTACGAATGAATATCTTGGAAGTGAAACAAGATGAATTGAATAGAAAATAGTAGTACTTTGCATTAATCTTTGAGGAACAGCAGAGCTCCACACCTTAATCTATGGAGTGTAGAAACTCTACCATTGAAAATACATAAGTGAAAGGTCCAGGCATGGCCGAATGGCCAGCCCCTAAAACGTGATCACAGGATCAATAATACAATCCAGGATGTCTAATACAATAGTAAAAGGTCCTATTTATAATAAACTAGCTACTAGGGTTTACATGAGTAAGTAATTGATGCATAAATCCACTTCCGGGGCCCACTTGGTGTGTGCTTGGGCTGAGCTTGAGTGTTGCACATGTAGAGGTTCTTCTTGGAGTTGAACGCCAGTATTTGTGCCAGTTTGGGCGTTCAACTCTGGTTTTGGATCCTTTTCTGGCGCTGGACGCCAGATTTGGGCAGAGAGCTGGCGTTGAATGCCAGTTTGTATCATCTAAACTTAGCCAAAGTATGGACTATTATATATTGCTGGAAAGCCCTGGATGTCTACTTTCCAACGCAATTGGAAGCACGCAATTTCGAGTTCGGTAGCTCCAGAAAATCCACTTTGAGTGCAGGGAGGTCAGAATCCAACAGCATCAGCAGTCCTTCTTCAACCTCTGAATCTGATTTCTGCTCAAGTCCCTCAATTTCAGCCAGAAAATACCTGAAATCACAGAAAAACACACAAACTCATAGTAAAGTCCAGAAATGTGAATTTAACATAAAAACTAATGAAAACATCCCTAAAAGTAACTAGATCCTACTAAAAACATACTAAAAACAATGCCAAAAAACGTATAAATTATCCGCTCATCACAACACCAAACTTAAATTGTTGCTTGTCCCCAAGCAACTAAAAATCAAATAGGATAAAAAGAAGAGAATATACTATAAATTCCAAACTATCAATGAAACATAGCTCCAATCAGATGAGCGGGACTTGTAGCTTTTTGCCTCTTGAATAGTTTTGGCATCTCACTTTATCCATTGAAGTTCAGAATGATTGGCTTCTATAGGAACTCAGAGTTCAGATAGTGTTATTGATTCTCCTAGTTCAGTATGATGATTCTTGAACACAACTTCTTTATGAGTCTTGGCCGTGGCCCTAAGCACTTTGTTTTCCAGTATTACCACCGGATACATAAATGCCACAGACACATAATTGGGTGAACCTTTTCAGATTGTGACTCAGCTTTGCTAAAGTCCCCAATTAGAGGTGTCCAGGGTTCTTAAGCACACTCTTTTTTTGCTTTGGACCTTGACTTTAACCGCTCAGTCTCAAGTTTTCACTTGATACCTACACGCCACAAGCACATGGTTAGGGACAGCTTGGTTTAGCCGCTTAGGCCAGGATTTTATTCCTTTAGGCCCTCCTATCCACTGATGCTCAAATCCTTGGGATCCTTTTTATTTGCCCTTGCCTTTTGGTTTTAAGGGTTATTGGCTTTTTGCTCTTGCCTCTTAGTTTTAAGAGCTTTTGGCTTTTTCTGCTTGCTTTTTCTTTTCTATTTTTTTTTGCCTATATTTTTTTTTCTGCAAGCTTTGTTCTTTGCTGCTTTTTCTTGCTTCAAGAATCATTTTTATGATTTTTCAGATTATCAAATAACATGTCTCCTAGTCATCATTCTTTCAAGAGCTAACGTATTTAACATTCTTAAACAACAACTTCAAAAGACATATGCACTGTTCAAGCATACATTCAAAAAACAAGAAGCATTGTCACCACATCAATATAATTAAGCTAAGTTCAAGGATAAATTCGAAACTCATGTACTTCTTGTTCTTTTGAATTAAAACATTTTTCATTTAAGAGAGGTGATGAATTCATAGGACATTCATAACTTTAAGACAAAGTTACTAACTACTAATGATCATGTAATGAAGACACAAACATAGATAAGCACATAACATAGAAAACGAAAAACAGAAGAAATAAGAACAAGGAATGAATCCACCTTAGTGATGGTGGCGTTTCCTTCTTGAGGAACCAATGATGTCCTTGAGCTCTTCTATGTCTCTTCCTTGTCTTTGTTGCTCCTCCCTCATTGCTTTTTGATCTTCTCTTATTTCATGAAGCATGATGGAGTGCTCTTGATGTTCCACCCTTAGTTGTCCCATATTGGAACTCAATTCTCCTAGGGAGGTGTTGATTTTCTCCCAATAGTTTTCTGGAGGAAAGTGCATTTGAGGCATCTCTGGGATCTCATGGTGATGAGCTTCATACGCCTCTTGAGCTCCATGAATGGGCTCTCTTGCTTGCTCCATCTTCTTCTTAGTGATGGGCTTGTCTTCTTTAATGAGGATATCTTCCTCTATGTCAATCCCAGCCAAATTGCATAGGTGGCAAATGAGGTGAGGAAAGGCTAACCTTGCCATAGTGGAGGACTTGTCAGCCACCTTGTAGAGTTCTTGAGGTATAATCTCATGAACTTCTACCTCTTCTCCAATCATGATGCTATGGATCATGATGGCCCGGTCTATAGTAACTTTAGACCGGTTGCTAGTGGGAATGATTGAGCATTGAATGAACTCCAACCATCCTCTAGCTACAGGCTTGAGGTCCAATCTTCTTAGTTGAACCGGCTTGCCTTTGGAGTCAATCTTCCATTGAGCTCCTTCCACGCATATGTCCATAAGGACTTGGTCCAACCTTTGATTAAAGTTGACCCTTCTAGTGTAGGGGCGTTCATCTCCTTGCATCATGGGCAAGTTAAACGCCAACCTCACATTCTCCGGACTAAAATCTAAGTATTTCCCCCGAACCATTGTAACATAGTTCTTTGGATCCGGGTTCTTACTTTGATCATGGTTCTTGGTGATCCATGCATTGGCATAGAACTCTTGAACCATTAGGATGCCGACTTGTTGGATGGGATTTGTTAGAACTTCCCAACCTCTTCTTTGAATTTCACGTCGGATCTCCGGATACTCATTTCTTTTGAGTTTGAAAGGGACCTCAGGGATCACCTTCTTCTTGGCCACAACATCATAGAAGTGGTCTTGATGGGCTTTGGAGATGAACCTTTCCATCTCCCATGACTCGGAGGTGGAAGCTTTTATCTTCCCTTTCCCCTTTCTAGAGGATTCTCCGGTCTTAGGTGCCATCAATGGTAATGGAAAAACAAAAAGCTTATGCTTTTACCACACCAAACTTAGAATTTTGCTCGCCCTCGAGCAATAAAAGAAAGAATAGATGAAGAAGAAGAAGAAATGGAGGAGAGGGAGAGTGGGGAGTGTTTCGGCCAAGAAGGGTATAGAGGGGTGTGTTGTGTGAATTTGAGGAAGAATGGAGGGCTTTATATAGGGAAGGGAGGGGGGAAAGGTTTCGGCCATATGGGTGGGTTTGGGTGGGAAATTGGTTTTGAATTTTGAAGGTAGGTGGAGTTTATGAGGTATGTTTATAGGGAAGAGTGGATGGATGTGAGTGGTGAAGAGGTGATGGGGAAGAGAGTTTGAGGTGATTGGTGAAGGGTTTTTGGGGAAGAGTATTTATGGGGTTGTGTGAAAGAAAGTGGTGAGAAGAAGTGAGTGGAGGTAGGTGGGGATCCTGTGGGGTCCACAGATCCTGAGTGGATCTTGTGGGGTCCACAGATCCTGAGTGGATCCTGTGGGGTCCACAGATCCTGAGGTGTTCAAGGATTTACATCCCTGCACCCATTAGGCATGTAAAAATGCCTTTGCACACAACTCTGGGCGTTCAGCGCCAGGTTGGTGGCCATTTTGGGCGTTCAACGCCCATTTGTGTGCCATTTCTGGCGTTGAACGCCAGAACCATGCCTGTTCTGGTGTTCAGCACCCAGAAGCTGCCCATTTTGGGCGTTCAGCGCCAGAACCATGCTCTGTTCTGGCGCTGAACGCCAGAGAGATGCTCCTCCAGGGTGTGATTTTTCTTCTGCTGTTTTTGATTCTGTTTTCAATTTTTATATTTATTTTGTGACTCCACATGATCATGAACCTATAAAGACATGAAAAACAATGAAAATAAAAATTAGATAAATAAACATTGGGTTGCCTCCCAACAAGCGCTTCTTTAATGTCAATAGCTTGACAGTGGGCTCTCATGGAGCCTTACAGATGTTCAGAGCATTGTTGAAACTCTCCAACACCAAACTTAGAGTTTGGATATGGGAGTTCAACACCAAACTTAGAGTTTGGTTGTGGCCTCCCAACACCAAACTTAGAGTTTGACTGTGGGGGCTTGGGTTGACTCTGTTTTGAGAGAAGCTTTTCATGCTTCCTCTCCATGGTTGCAGAGAGAGATCCTTGAGTTTTAAACACAAGGGAGTCCTCATTCATTTGGAGGACTAATTCTCCTCTGTCAACATCAATCACAGCTCTTGCTGTGGCCAGGAAAGGTCTTCCTAGGATGATGGATTCATCCTTTTCCTTTCCAGTATCCAGGACTATGAAATCAGCAGGGATGTAAAGGCCTTCAACCTTTACTAACACGTCCTCTACTTGTCTATAAGCCTGTTTTCTTGAACTGTCTGCCATCTCTAATGAGATTTTAGCAGCTTGCACCCCATAGATTCCCAGTTTCTCTATTACAGAGAGGGGCATGAGGTTTATTCCTAAACCAAGGTCACACAGAGCCTTAAAGATCATGGTGCCTATGGTACAGGATATTATGAACTTTCCAGGATCCTGTCTCTGCTGTGGCAATGTCAGTTGATCCAGATCACTTAGTTCATTGATGAACAAGGGAGGTTCAACTTCCCAAGTATCAATGCCAAACAATTTGGCATTCAGCTTCATGATTGCACCAAGAAACTTGGCAGTTTGCTCTTCAGTAACATCCTCATTCTCTTCAGAAGAGGAATACTCATCAGAGCTCATGAAGGGCATAAGGAGGTTCAATAGAATCTCTATGGTCTCTAGATGAGCCTCAGAGTCCTTTGGTTCCTCAGAGGGAAGCTCCTTATTGATCACTGGACGTCCCAGGAGGTCTTCCTCCTTGGGATTCACGTCCTCCTCTCCTTCTTTGGGTTCGGCCATGGTGCTTATGTCAATGGCCTTGCACTCTCCTTTTGGATTCTCTTCTGTATTGCTTGGGAGAGTACTAGGAGGGATTTCAGTGATCCTTTTACTCAGCTGGCCCACTTGTGCTTCCAGATTTCTAATGGAAGACCTTGTTTCATTCATGAAACTTACAGTGGCCTTAGATAGATCAGAGACTAAATTTGCTAAATTAGAAGTATTTTGTTCAGAGTTCTCTGTCTGTTGCTGAGTAGATGATGGAAAAGGCTTGCTATTGCTAAACCTGTTTCTTCCACCATTATTAAAGCCTTGTTGAGGCTTTTGATCCTTCCATGAGAAATTTAGATGATTTCTCCATGATGAGTTATAGGTGTTTCCATAAGGTTCACCTAAGTAATTTACCTCTGCTATTGCAGGGTTCTCAGGATCATAAGCTTCTTCTGCATAAGAAGCCTCTTGAGTACTGTTGGATGCAGCTTGCATTCCATGCAGACTCTAAGAGATCATATTGACTTGCTGAGTCAATATTTTATTTTGAGCCAATATGGCATTCAGAGTATCAACTTCAAGAACTCCCTTCTTCATAGGCGTCCCATTACTCACAGGATTCCTTTCAGAAGTGTACATGAACTGGTTATTAGCAACCATGTCAATGAGTTCTTGAGCTTCTGCAGGCGTTTTCTTTAGGTGAATGGATCCACCTGCAGAAGTGTCCAGTGACATCTTTGATGGCTCAGATAAACCATCATAGAATATATCCAGGATGGTCCATTCTGAAAGCATGTCAGAAGGACACTTTTTGGTCAACTGTTTGTATCTTTCCCAAGCTTCATAGAGGGATTCACCTTCTTTCTGTCTGAAGGTTTGAACATCAGCTCTAAGCTTGCTCAGCTTTTGAGGAGGAAAGTACTTGGCTAAGAAAGCCGTGACCAGCTTATCCCAAGAGTTCAGGCTGTCTTTGGGTTGAGAATCCAACCATAATCTAGCTCTGTCTCTTACAGCAAAAGGGAAAAGCATGAGCCTGTAGACTTCAGGGTCTACTCCATTAGTCTTAACAGTATCACATATCTGCAAGAATTCAGTTAAGAACTGAAAAGGATCTTCAGATGGAAGTCCATGAAACTTGCAGTTCTGCTGCATCAGAGAAACTAATTGAGGTTTCAGCTCAAAGTTGTTTGTTCCAATGGCAGGAATGGAGATGCTTCTTCCATGTAAATTAGAATTAGGTGCAGTAAAGTCACCAAGCATCTTCCTTACATTATTATTATTTTCGGCTGCCATCTCCTCTTCCTGTTCGAAAATTTCTGAAAGGTTATCTCTGGATTGTTGTATTTTAGCTTCTCTTAGTTTCCTTTTTAGAGTCCTTTCAGATTCTGGATCTGCTTCCACAAGAATGTTCTTATCCTTGCTCCTGCTCATATGACAAAGAAGAGGGCACAGAAAAATAATAATAATAGTAGAGATCCTTTATACCACAGTATAGGGATCCCTGTGTGAGTAGAAGAAGAGGGGGAGACAAAGAATGTAATGTAATGGAAGAAACACAACTGTGAGGAGGGTTGAGATGTGAGATGAGATGTTAGTAGATGAATAAATAAATAGAATAAGATGGGAGAGGGAGAATTTTCGAAAATAATTTTTGAAAAAGGGTTAGTGATTTTCGAAAATAGTTTTTGAAAAAGGTTAGTAATTTTCGAAAAATTTTGAAATCAAAAATAAAAATAATTAGTTAATTAAAAAGAAATTTTGAAAAAGAGGGAAGATATTTTCGAAAATTAGAGAGAGAGAGAGTTAGTTAGGTAGTTTTGAAAAAGTTAAGAAACAAACAAAAAGTTAGTTAGTTAGTTGAAACAAATTTTGAAAAGATAAGAAGTTAGGAGGTTAGAAAAGATATTTTGAAACCAACTTTTTGAAAAAGGTAAGATAAGAAGATATTTTAGAAAAGATATAATTGAAATTAGTTTTTGAAAAAGATTTGATTTTTTTTTAATCACAATTAATGACTTGATCCACAAGAAATCACAAGATATGATTCTAGAACTCAAAGTTTGAATCTTTCTTAACAAGTAAGTAACAAACTTGAAATTTTTGAATGAAAACATTAATTGTTATTGTTATTTTCGAAAGTTTGATATAAAAATAAGAAAAAGATTTTTGAAAAATATTTTTAGAATTTTCGAAAATAACTAAGAATTTTGAAAAAGATTTGATTTTTGAAAAAGATTTTGAAAGAGATAAGATTTTCAAATTGAAAATTTGATTTGACTCATAAGAAACAACTTTAATTTTTAAAATTTTTTGAAAAAGTCAACTCAATTTTCGAATTTGATGAGAGAAAAAAAAGGGAAAGATTTTTTTGATTTTTGAAATTTTTATGAAAAACATGAAAATTATGCAATGCATGAAATTTTTAGATCAAAACAATGAATGCATGCAAGAATGCTATGAATGTCAAGATGAACACCAAGAACACTTTGAATGTCAAGATGAACATCATAGACACAATTTTGAAAAAAAAAATTTATGCAAAGAAAACATGCAAGACACTAAACTTAGAATTCTTTAATGCTTACGCACTAAGAATTCAAGAATGCATATGAAAAACACCATACAACACAAAACAAAAAATCATCAAGATCAAACAAGAAGACTTACCAAGAACAACTTGAAGATCATGAAGAACACTATGAATGCATGAATTTTCGAAAAAAGCAAGATGCATATGCAAGTGACACCAAACTTATGATATGACTCAAGACTCAAACAAGAAACACAAAAAATATTTTTGATTTTTATGATTTTCTAATTTTTTTGGATTTTTCGAAAAATTAATTGAAAAAGAAAAATAAGGATTCCAAAACTTTTAATATGAATTCCAGAAATCTTGCATTCTTAGTCTAAAGCTTCAGTCCAGGAATTAGACATGGCTCACTAGCCAGCCAAGCTTTCCATGAAAGCTCCGGTCCAAAACACTAGACATGGCCAATGGCCAGCCAAGCTTCAGCATGTAATTCAGACATGACATGCCTGACATACCCTACAGTCGTATAACAGCTGATGGTTGGAAGCCTCAGTCCAAAAGAATTTAGACATGACTTTACAGCCAGCCAGGCTTCACATGCTTCATGAAACACTAGAATTCATTCTTAAAAATTTTGAATCTAAATTTTTTTTTTTGAAAACATTTTTATATATTTTTTTTCGAAAACAAAGGAGAAAATTTTGAAATATTTTTGAAAATTTTTTTGAAAAGAAAACAAAAAGAAAATTACCTAATCTGAGCAACAGGATGAACCGTCAGTTGTCCAAACTCGAACAATCCCCGGCAACGGCGCCAAAAACTTGGTACGCGGAATCGTGATTACACTTTAATTATGTAAAATTTATTGCTCTTTCTTTCCCTGGAAATGGCGCCAAAAACATGATGCCAAGACCATGGTTCACAACTCCGTGTAACTAACCAGCAAGTGCACTGGGTCGTCCAAGTAATACCTTACGTGAGTAAGGGTCGAATCCCACGGAGATTGTCGGTATGAAGCAAGCTATGGTCACCTTGCAAATCTCAGTTAGGCAGATATAAATTGATAATGGTGTTTTCGAATAATAATTAATAGAATAGGGATAGAAATACTTATATAATTCATTGGTGAGAATTTCAGATAAGCGAATGGAGATGCTTTCGTTCCTCTGAACCTCTGCTTTCCTGCTATCTTCATCCAATCAGTCTTACTCCTTTCCATGGCTGGCTTTATGTGATACATCACCACTGTCAATGGCTACTTTCGGTCATCTCTCGGGAAAATGATCCAATGCCCTGTCACGGCACGGCTAATCGTCTGGAGGCATCACCGTTGTCAATGGCTTCATCTTATCCTCTCAGTGAAAATGGTCAACGCACCCTGTCACGGCACGGCTATTCATCTGTCGGTTCTCGATCATGCTGGAATAGGATTTACTATCCTTTTGCGTCTGTCACTAACGCCCTGCAATCGCGAGTTTGGAGCTCGTCACAGTCATTCATTCATTGAATCCTACTCGGAAAACCACAGACAAGGTTTAGACTTTTCGGATTCTCTTGAATGCCGCCATCATTCTAGCTTACACCACGAAGATTCTGGTTAGGAGATCTAAGAGATACCCATTCAGTCGAAGGTAGAACGGAAGTGGTTGTCAGGCACGCGTTCATAGGGAATGATGATGATTGTCACGTTCATCACATTCAGGTTGAAGTACGAATGAATATCTTGGAAGTGAAACAAGATGAATTGAATAGAAAACAGTAGTACTTTGCATTAATCTTTGAGGAACAGCAGAGCTCCACACCTTAATCTATGGAGTGTAGAAACTCTACCGTTGAAAATACATAAGTGAAAGGTCCAGGCATGGCCGAATGGCCAGCCCCCAAAACGTGATCACAGGATCAATAATACAATCCAGGATGTCTAATACAATAGTAAAAGGTCCTATTTATAATAAACTAGCTACTAGGGTTTACATGAGTAAGTAATTGATGCATAAATCTACTTCCGGGGCCCACTTGGTGTGTGCTTGGGCTGAGCTTGAGTGTTGCACGTGTAGAGGTCCTTCTTGGAGTTGAACGCCAGTATTTGTGCCAGTTTGGGCGTTCAACTCTGGTTTTGGATCCTTTTCTGGCGCTGGACGCCAGATTTGGGCAGAGAGCTGGCGTTGAACGCCAGTTTGCGTCATCTAAATTTGGCCAAAGTATGGACTATTATATATTGCTGGAAAGTCCTGAATGTCTACTTTCCAACGCAATTGGAAGCACGCCATTTCGAGTTCTGTAGCTCCAGAAAATCCACTTTGAGTGCAGGGAGGTCAAAATCCAACAGCATCAGCAGTCCTTCTTCAACCTCTGAATCTGATTTCTGCTCAAGTCCCTCAATTTCAGCCAGAGAATACCTGAAATCACAGAAAAACACACAAACTCATAGTAAAGTCCAGAAATGTGAATTTAACATAAAAACTAATGAAAACATCCCTAAAAGTAACTAGATCCTACTAAAAACATACTAAAAACAATGCCAAAAAGCGTATAAATTATCCGCTCATCAGTAAGCTACAGGGGAGGGCTTACAAGAGAGAGTGAGTGTCGAGGAAGGAGGCATTGTCAGAGAAAATCACCGCCGGTTCACAGTGTTGGAGCATAGACAGATGGAGCGCCGACAGAGCGAGTGTCGACGGAGACTTTACAAGAGACAGTGAGCACCAAAGGTGGCCCTGCCATAGAGAGTCACTGCTGAAGGAGGGTTAGGGGTTTACAGCGTATAGAGGAAACAAAAGGAGTAGTGACGGTGGGAGCACCGGAAGAGGAAGCGCCGACGGAGGCATTGCGACAAATGAGAGAGTGCGAGTGCCAGCGATGAGCTCTGTGTGATTGAGGAGGGTTCTTCGAAGATTTTTTATTAGCTTTGTGTGTTTCGAAGAAAGGAAAGAGTGTTAGGCATTATTGTGTAACTCTCTCAGTATTTCGAAGAAAGAGGGGTGGAAAACCTTTTTTTTGGGAACGTTGTGCCCACGCTTTTTGGGGTGCCAAAAGAGTTAAGTGAAACGGGCACGCTTCAAAAACGTGATGATAACAACAATATTTTGCCATGCTTTAAAAGCATGTCTGTTGTTCAAAAGCGTAGCCTAATCACTAATAAATCATCACCTCATAAAAGCGTGACTGTTGACCCTTTCGGCCACGCTTTTGAAGTGTGGCAAGAAAAAGTGTGGCCAAATCTCTAATCAATCACCACCCTCATAAAAACGTGGCCGTTGACCCCTTTTGGCCATGCTTTTAAGCGTGGCAAGAAAAAAGTGTGGCGACTGACCTTTTTTCTTGTAGTGTTTGAATTTTACTAAGATAATCTGCTACTGAAAGACCTTCTTTCTTGATCATCTTGAGCTAAGATTTGATATGTTTGATTTAAGCCTTTGAAGATTTCGAAAAGAATTCTTGAATCTTCTCCCACACTTGATAGGCAAAATTACAATTAAGCATCTGATTCTTGAGAGGCTCATCCATGGATGTAAGTAACCAAACTATAAGGTATTGTTCGAGACTTTCATTCCTTGTACTTTTCTAATTCTGTGCCAGCAGTTCTTTCTAGCTCAGTACTGAATTGTGGAGGACTTTTTGTTTGAATGAGATGATCTTCCAAACCATTTGCTCCAATTGTGTGTAATGTTAATTTTTGCCAACTACAAAAGTTATTCTTGTTGAGTTCATTATCAAGAACTGGTATAGATTTTTTTTTTTTTTTTTTTTGTGAAGAAGTATTTGTGGGTAGTGGTATAATCTCTGTTATGGATCATTACTGAGCTCTAGATACCATGTAAAAAAAGTGAATTGAGTGATCTAGTTGTTATCACTCTTATCATCCGGATATTATCCTTTTGTAAAGAGTATTACTATTTGTATACTTAAATTGATGCTTATTTTGTATATATATATATATATATATATATATATAGATATATATATACACCCCCTTTAAAGATTAAAAAAAGATAAGCCAAAACAAAAGAAAAAAAAATAGAGATTATGGTCTAATGAATTATTATAAATATAATTTTAATATATTATTAATATATACATATAACATCTAGTAAAATATTAGGTTAACAAAAATAATTATTGTTTACTTATATAAGGCATGCATATGACATCAAAATTATTAGACTCATTTTGATTCCAAGATAATGGAGTACAATTCATATTGGTGACATATCCATTGCATGAGGTATATATTTATGGAGCTAAAGAAAGTCTATTCTTGGTTGGTTTATATGTTTCTTTTAAATAAAAAAAAATTGATGCCATTTCTTAATGTTGGAAGTGATATCGGATCGCACTAGTATATATCACTAAATAAACATGCACGGGAGATTTGTGGCCATTTTTTAAAGTTTAGTAACGATTTTAACCGTTACAATATGGTTGGACGACACGTAGCAACCACTGTCCCTGTTTTCTGGCCATACGATTAGCAGCGATTTTCATCGTTGGAGTAACCATTGCAAAATGACAAAATTAATTGTGGCAATTTTTCATATAAAAAATAAATTTATGACAGTTTAAAACCGCTGCAAACTAAACTACGTTTTAAAAAATTTGTGAAACTTTGAAATCACCGAAATCTGCTACATAAGATTAAAAATTAATAATAATGAAATAGTTTGTACCATTTTCCTCATCACATCACATTTCCTTTACATCATGATTGATCAAACTTTATATCTCCATTAAAAAACACACGCAATACTAAGTTCATAGGTAATTCAAAATTATTAACCATTATCATTAATAAAATTCTTTTAAAAAAACACCATACAAGCACTTTCTTGTAAAACTTTTTTGAGATAACTTACATTAAATTTGGAACTACTAAATATTTTGATAGGAGCAATATTATATATATGACCAACAAAATTAATTGTTTTTTATTAATACTTAAACAATAAATTAATAAAATTAAAAAATTTAGAAATAAAATTCTAAAACTATTTTTATAGACACTAATCAAAATAATAAATGAGAACAATATATAACAAATAGGTCTCTAAAAATTTTTTATAATGGACTTATTATAAGTTTCTAAAATAATAAAATAAATAAAATAAATTCTTGAAAAATTATAATGCGAAGCTTTCTAAAAAAAATAGCAATAACAAACACATTATTTGATCTTTCTTTTGGTCGTCCTTAAGTTCATTTCATTCTTTGAAACAATTATAAAACTCCAATATTTTTTTTAGATAAATAAGAGTAGCTCTCGTCCATCTAAACAGTGGGGGAAGGATAAAGGTTCAATGTTAATTTTTTTTAAATTTATTTGATATTTTCTTCTTTTTTTTTTTAATGAACATATAACTTTATCGCAAAATTAAATTTCTGATATATTTTTTTATTTATTTGGTAATTTTTTCATCCTTACAAATAAACTTATATGTTTATTGCAAAATTTTCCAAAGATCCATTTGTTTTATTACTCAATAAATTAACATGATATAAAATAAATATTTGAAGTTTAATATATCATTTAAAATTAATTACTATTTTAATTTTCAATAAATAATTTTGGTCTTATTAAACTATTATATACTATAATTAAGATTAGAAGAGAAGTAGCAAAAACATGTGCTAAATATTGTGAATTGTACTAAATGATATATAGTTATTTGTAGCAACAAAAGATAATACAAAAACCAATCTAATTAAATGAAAGAAATTAAACTAAAGATCCTCAAGATGAGCATGGCTATTAACCATGTCTTGAGGAATGAATCTGGCCCAAAACCAATGTGATCTCCACACACTATTCATTTCTTCAATTGGGACATTCTTTGTCTCAGGAAGGAAGAAGGCAATAAAAATAGTCATGATAACTACAAAACCACCAAAAAAGAAGAAAAGACCGAATTTCAAGTGACAAAGCATCATGAGAAAAACTTGGCCTATGATAAAAGTGAAGAGCATGTTAACCGAAACATTGATGGCTTGTCCTGCGGATCTTATTTCAAGAGAGCATATTTCACTGGGAACCAACCATCCAAGTGGACCCCATGACCATGCAAATGATGCCACGTATGCACATATAAAGAACAAAAGAAGGTTCACTTCTCCATTGCTAAATGAACCTACACCACTCACCCCAAACTCCTTAGCGATCATAGCTCCAACCGCAATCTGCAAATTAAACAATCATTCTCACTTATTTTCTAAATTAATTATGTAGTAATGTATTGAGTTATTCAATCCCCAAATGATTTCTCAGATTGCCCTAAAATAGTTCATCAAATCTCAATTATATCAATTAAGTTGTTAACATCGATAAAAGTGCATTACATTAGTCTTTTCTTTTTCATAAGTGACTCATTACATCGTTAAACATTAATGTAGTACATTTTTGTCAATTTTAAAAAGTAATTGGTGTAATTAAAATTTTTATACTATTTTAGTGTGTGCAACTAATTAGAAGACTATTTTAAAACTTAACTTGTATGTTATAATCAACTTTTTTGAATACATCATCTCAATTTTTATTTTAATTAACTTTGTAAAATTTAATTACATATACTATACAAGATATAAAAAATATTATGTATGAACTAAAAATTAACCACTAAATTATGTATTTATATATAAATATATATTTTGTATTTCAACACATGCACACACATATATAAATGACTGAGCGACTAATGTTTGATATACAAATAGCAAAGTTGATACAAGATTTAAGTGACAAATGAAAACATACAAGAGAAAGTCTTGTATATGATACATCACACTTTATAAGATCAAGTAGAAAAATCAATTAACAGAATCCATTCTTAATTTTCACCTGACAAATAAGAAACAAAAATCTTCTTCCAAATTTATCCATGGAAAGAATATAGTAATAATGAATGATCAGTAAACTTTTATTTATACTCATAAAAAATCATAATAGTATCAAATTTATTCATAAATAAAAGAATTAATTTTGTATCTATAAAAAATAATCTATGTGATAAAAATGATAGTTTTTTACAAGTAAATTTATTAATGAAAGATTTCTCAGTATTAAGAACTTTTATAAGTAAAAATAATAATTTACTCAATTTTCATAAGTGCAAATTAAATTTAGTTAATTCTATTTATTCTTGGATAGATTGGATGACATATATTCTGAACTTTCACCAATACAAATGCTAGTTTATATATGATAATTGATAAATTGATGATAAATTGAAGCATGCATGTTGTAACTAACTTTTACCTGGCAAAGTAACATTTGGATGCCACCTTCAAGAAACAAAATTCTTCTTCCAAATCTATCGACAGAAAATATAGAAATAATGGTGGCAACAACATTGACTCCACCGGTGATGACAGCAGACATAAGAGAAGCATTACTCCCAAACCCTAAAGTTTGGAAAAGAACGGGCGCGTAGAACATAATCACATTGATCCCAGTGAATTGTTGAAAGAATGGAATCAACGAACAAAAAACAAGTTGAGGCCTATATTTTGCTTCTATAATATTCTTCCATGCATTATCCACTTTTTTCGCTTCCTCACTTGCATTCACAAGTTCTTGAAACTCCTCATCCACATTATCAATGCCACGAATTCGTTGCAACATTTTTCTAGCTTTTTCTTGTTTACCTCTTTCGATCATGGAGTTTGGCGTGTCATCTAAGAAAATTGCTCCCAAACACAAAATAATTGCCGGAACTGCCCCTATTCCCAAGGAAAATCTCCATCCATTCTTAATCTTGGCAAGCTTGTAGTTGATGAGATTCGCGATTAAGATTCCGATTGTGATCATCAATTGAAATCCGATGTTAAGTGCGCCTCTAATCTTCGGAGGCGCCATTTCGGATAAGTACAACGGAACAGACTGTTTGTTTGTTCAAAAAAAAAAAAACTTTACGCATTAATTAGATGATAAATGATAATAATTTTATCCATAGTTATATAGAACGTAATATGTTTCCATACGAAAATAGATATGCACTATATCATATGTGAAAAATATACATATGATATTCTACAAATGAATTAGTATGCAATATAAGCGAATTTGCATGCAATACGCTACCTGATTAGTGAATTCATGTAACTATGATTTTACCTGATTACAAAATCCGACACCAAAACCAAGCAACAAACGACCGATGATAAGCATGGCAACGTTGACGGCGAAAGCGTCTAACAAGGAGCCGATAAGAAAGAAGATTCCGCCGATAAACATAGAAATCTTGCGGCCCATGATTCTTGTTATGGAGGAAGCAAAGAAAGAAGCAACCAATGCCGCGAGATATAAAGAAGATGTGAACAATGTGAGCAATGGATTGTCGAATTTGCAGTATTGACTCTGATGATGAACACCGGATTGGTCTTTCATTTGGATGTAAACATTGGGAAAGAATTTGAGTAAAAATTGGTCCATGGAAGTCACGCCTCCTGTAATGCCAAGATCATAGCCAAAGAGTAAGCCTCCCATGGCGGCAACAATGCATGTGACTATGACGAATAATGTGATCTTTCCTTCGTGGTGGGTTCCACCTCCTGTTGCGACAACACCTCCTGCCATATTTTGAACTCTGTGTGTCTTTCTTTACATACATTCCATGCATGTTAATTCTTAACGTCCCTTTCCCAAGGAGGAAACTTATATGCACCACTTCTGCCTAGGATGTGTTTTATTTTTAGTATTAAGAGTGGTTGATAAGAAATCGGATAATATAAAATAATAAAATATTTATTTTTATATTAAAAAAACATAAAAAAAAAGTATAGTAAAAAATGATATATAAAAAATTATTTTTCTTTTTTATATATGCATTTACTAATCTTAGAATCATAAAAGATAAAGCTAAGTCACAAATAATAATGATAATAGTAGTAGCTAGTAGAGGATTGCCTTTAATATTTATTTAGGTTTGTAAACTAATTAAATTGGAATAAGATTTAGATTCCATAAATATAGAGAATATAGACACCAATAAACTCATATAGTACATGCTATCACTATAAATATAAACTCTTTAGGGTATACAAACATACTAGTTTAATAACATTTTCATATCAATATTACTCATCTTAAAAACTATTTTATGCTCTCTCCATCTTCCAATCATTTTTAATTCTCTCATCTTTCATAATCTCCACAAAGTATTTAGACCATTGATTTGATCTATGATTTTACTTGTGAATTCAGCAAATCAAAAAAATTTTTTTGTTCCTAACTATCTTAGATAAGCATAGAAGAAACAAATTTTGTTTTTTGATAACAACTAGCACTCTTCACAATCAAGGGAGAGAATCTAAAAGATCACATATAGTTAAAGAAAAAATACCTGCTAAATTTAAATTTAAAGAAACAAAGGCTGTTGATAAGATTTCTTTAATATATTCAAAATAAATATAACAAGACTATAATCTGTATTCTTGGTTCTTAGCATATGTAGATTCTTCTTTCAAGAATCGAATTATCCATTATATTATTTTTTAGCTTTGGAAAAATTTGGCAAAAACTTCACAACTATTATGCAGAATCACCTAAAATAAAGACCAAGCAATCAAGGAATCAATTGAAGATGACCAAGAAAAAGAACCTTATCATAATTGAGTATTTGTCAAAAATAAAAATAAAAAATTACAAATTCATTAATAGCAATTGATTTTTAGCTTAGCAATGGAGATTATATTGAGGCTATTTGTGAAGGCTTGCCAGAAGAGTTTTCTAGCTGCATCACCCTTATCCAAGCTAAACCTGAATTGTTTAGCACAGGTGAGATTAAAAAACTCTTACTATCCCATGAAGCTACCATTGAAAAATTCAAACAGAATTCTTTAATAACGGTTCAAACAAATCTTACTCAAACTAATTTTCCAAATCCAGAAAATTTCAATCGTCCTTATGAAGGTAGAAGGCATGTTAGAAGTAGCAGATTCTCTCATGAAGGCAGAGTCTCTTAAAAAATCAATAATCGGTAGATTTGTCAAGTTATTGGACACACGGCCCTTCAATGCTTCTTTTGATATGATCATAGTTACCAGGGAGCTTCTACGACAAATTCCTGAACCTCCTCTCCAACTATCAATCAACCACCTCCTCTACCAACCTCATTTCATCAACCATAATCATTTCTTACATCTTCTTCTCAAAATTCAGATATGTCTTGGTATCCATATTTTGGTATCTCTCACCACCTCACTAATGATACATCAAGTTTGATTTCAGCCTTAGAATACACAAGACTTGATCAATTATACATAGTCAATGATTCAGGTTTGCTTATCTCTAAATCTAGTTATTCATATATTAAGAATTCATCTAACAATCATGTTTTCATTTTAAAGAATCTGTTTCATATTTCTCAAATAGTTAAAAATTTAATTAGTGTTTAAGATTTTATTTGGACAATAATGTCTTCTTTAAATTTTATCAATTTCATTGTGTAGTTAAATCACAAGATACTAAACAAGTGCTCCTTCAGGGACAACTTAAACATGGGTTATATGTGTTTGATCAAGTTTGTATTCCAAAATCATGTAATAATAATTCAGATTTTCATGCCTTTTTAGCTACTTGTAGGACAAATTTGGAGTTATGGCATAAACACTTAATCTCCAATTATTATTAAAACTGTTCTTAAACAGTGTAATCTTCCATTTTCTAATAAAGTTGATTCAACATCTTTTGTTTGTGAAACATGTTGTAAAGAAAAAATGCACACCTTACCTTTTTCTTTTTCTGAAACCACTTATACTGCACCCTTACAATTAGTTTTCTTGGATATTTGGGGTCTGTTCCTTCTATATCTCATTCTGATAATCTTATTACTTGAGTATTGTGGATACCTTCACTAGATACGCATGTGTTTACTTATTAGCTACCAAGTCTCAAGTGTTTACAATTTTACAATAATATAAATCTATGATGGAAACTCAGACAGGTCAAATTCTTAAATCTATTCAAACAGATAATGCTAAAGAGTTCTTATCAAATGAATTCAAAACCTTTCTTAATACCAATGGCATCATTCATAGATTGTCATGTCCTTATACTTACCATAAACAAGATGTTGTAGAGATTAGAGAAGAAGTATAGACATATCTATGAAATGGATTTACATTTCTTGCTGCTGCACATTTGCCAATAGAATACTGGGAGGATGTCTTTCTTGCTGCTACTTTTCTTATCAATAGATTGTCCACCAAGATCCTTAATATGAAATCACCCCTTTGAGATTCGTCATTCTAAGTCTCCAGATGATTCTATTTTGAAGTTTTTTGGGTGTGCTTGTTATCCAAATTAAACTTAATGCCTTTTAATAAATATAAATTAGACTATAGGTCTAAAAAATGCAACTTTCTTGGTTATGCTCTTTTTTCAAAAGGGTGTAAATGTTTAAAATAAGATGGTAAAGTTGTTATTGGGCGTAATTTTTTTTTTTATAAAAAAATTTTTATTTTCCCTATTTTTTCATAAGAATGTTGTCTCTGATTCATCACTAACCTTTTTTTATAAGCATAAGATGTTACCTTAGATTCCTATTTTAAATTTTGGTACATCACAGTTACTTTGTATCCCAAGTAAAGCTCCAACTACATCAACTATGTTTACTAACTCCAATACAGGTTCTACTCCTCCAACTAACAATGCTTCATCATTTATTAATTAATCACCTTTTGAAGAAGTTATTATAGATTTTGCACCGATACCAATTTTTATTTTGAAATCCAGCTTCCAAGGTTAGTGATATGGTAACTCGTTCTAAATCTGATGTCTTTAAGCCTAAGGCTCTTATTGCACATTCTAATAATATTGACTTGGTTAATAATGTTTCCAGTATTGTGTCTCAAGCTAAGAACTCCTCTCATTGGTTTCAAGCCATGAAAAAGGAATAAAACTTGGTATTTAGTCTAGCCAGCACCCAACTACACAATTATTAGGTCTAAATGGGTGTTTATTTGCCATTAACCGTGGACCTGATAACTCTATTAAAAAAATTATAAAGCTCACCTTGTGACCAAGGGATACTATTAAATTGAGGGCATCGATTATTCTCAAATCTTTAGCCCAGTTATTAGACCAACAACTATTAAAGTCATCTTATCCTTGGCTTTATCTAAAGGTTAGTCTCTTAAGCAATTTGATTTTAACAATGCATTTTTCAATGGAGATCTCACTGAGAATAATGTGTACATGGCACCTACTGTCAAATGGGCTAGCCAACTCGTTTAAGCCCAGACCATTTAGCCCATGGGTTATACGGGCTAGCCCATTTAAGCCCACTTTGTTCGCGGGTCAAAATTTTATAGCACAGACCGTTTATGGCCAGCCTGACGGGTTAAATAGGCTGGCCCATTTATTTGTTGGCTTTTTTTTGAAATTTTTTAAAAAAAAAAAACTAAAAAAGTCCAATTTTGAGGAGAAAAACTAGTGTATATTTTTGGACAAAAATATTTTGTTTGGTACAAATAAAATTAAAGTTCCACTAAACAACTAAATACATTTGATTTGAGTAACAGTTATGCTCTAAACTTGTTCTTTTAACTCAAAATAGAACCACATTCACATCCAATTAGTGATTCTATATTTCTAATTCTAATATTTCTAATTAAAAGAGTATTTCTAATTCTCCTTATATAGTTAACAAAGTATTATAAATCAACATAGCAACATCATAATTCTACCAAAAAACCACACAAATATGAAAAAAAGTATTTAACAGATTACATGGCATGCAAATATATTACAAAAGCAGCAAGCAATGTAATTCTAAAATTTTTTATCCAATCTACCAAATTAGTCAACACCTGCAATGGAAAGAAAAATAAATTATCAAATAAAAGTTAGTGACTTAGTGACAGAAAAAAATTTCAATAGAATTGAATTAAAAAATGCATTGTTTAAAATAATTAGACAATACTAATAAAATACCAGGCATCATATTAATTAAATCCACTTTATCTTTATAATGTTCTTTGTCACTCTCATTTCACACTCAAATTCAGCATCTACAATTTAAAATTAGTTAGTAAAAAACTAAATAAATACAATATGCAAGTCATTCATTAGTTATTGCCAATAGAAGTTAACAAAATAAATTTAAAAAGTAAATTACCATCATCTTTAAATCCATATATCCAATTAAGAGCACAAATAAGAGCTTGCACATTTTTATCCAAAATAGAATTTCTATACTTATTTAGGATATGTGCACCAATGAAAAATACCGATTCCGAAACTATCGTAGTTATTGAAATACTAAGCACATCACAAGCCATGGAAGCTAAATCAGAAAAGTGATGGGCTTGAGATCTCCAATATTGCAAGACATATATTTTAGAGTTCATATCAAGAATTGACTTTTCCAAATAGATATCTAAAGAAGACTTTCTTTATGAAGCATTAGCTTGAAAACTTATATTTCTCAACTCCTACAATATTAAAAAAATAATAAAACAGTTAAAAAAGTAACATATTGACAGAAAATATAAAAAAAATTATATTAATATAATGCACAACAGAAATAAAACTTACATCAGGCACATCAAATGAAAGTGAATCATCTTCTCTAAAAGTTGGAATTCTTAGTTGACCACTAGAAGCATTAGAAGAGGCATTATGTGACAAAGTTTCTGAATACGCTTCACACAATAAATACAGCTTCTTCTTGATGGTGGTCAATTTCTCATTAGCAGTACATAGATCCACTTTATTCAAATAATACTCCAAAACATGAAATTTCATTTGAGGATCGAGAATAGCTCCTAGAGAGAGAATCATGGAATAATCGCTCAATTACTTATCGAATTTGGCTTTCATTAGTTGCACCATTTTTCTTATGACCTCATCCTCACTAATAAAGTATTCTTTCAGCAAACACCCAATCCTCTAAATTTGCATAAAATATAAATTTAAAGTAGGATAAGATTGACCAAACATCAAGGTAGTAATTTTATAAAATGGATTCAGAAATTTACAGATTTCTCTTCCTCTTTTTCACTCTTTTTCGGACGGACAATCTTTGAAATTGTTATCCTTTAAAGAGAGTCTAACAAAATCACGCTCACATCTCAAAGCACTCTCCAAAATCAAGAAAGTAGAATTTCATCTATTGGGCACATCTAAGTTCACTCTAATGTTAGGAATTTCAAGTGACTTAAGAACATCTCTAAATTGGATAGCTTGTGCCTCCGATGCTCTCACATACTTGATACTCTCTTTGATATTATGAAAAGTAGAACTAGCAACCTTCAACCCATCTTGAACTATCAAGTTTAAGATATGAGCACAACACCTCACATAAAAAAAAGTCCCCAATACAAAATAACCCATCACTTAAAAGGAGGTTTCACTTGAGTAAAGTTTCCATGCTATCATTAGATGAAGCATTGTCTAAAGTTATTGAAAATATTTTCTTCTCTATCCCCATTCAGATAACAACTCAAGCACTTTATTTGCTAATTGATGTCCCGTATGTGGAGGGGGCATGTGAGAAAATGAGAGTATCTTAGAATTTAATTTCCACCTAGAATCAACATAATGGGTAGTCAAAGTCATATAACCCTCTGTTGTGCATGAAGTCCAAAGATCAGTAATTAAACATGTCCTACTTCAAAGTTTTCCTAACTGGCATTTTAATTTTTCTTTTTCAGCAATATAAAATTTGAAAATATCAGCTACAGCAGTGTTTCGAGAAAACATCTTAGCATCAGGATTCAAGTACTTAAAAACATCCCTAATTCTCCTATACTCAACAAATGAGAAAGGCAAATCATGTTCTATGATTGTTATTGTAATTAATTCACGAAAAACTATAGGATCAACTTGTCTAACCCTTAACATCCCAGCTTCATCAAGCATCATTTTTCCCAAATCATGAAATTTGGGGAGTTCACGACACACAGGGATATGTCGTCTCAATGTAGAGGTACCATGAGTACTATCCCCACCTTTGTATTCTTTTCTACACTCTTTACATTTGCACCTTGTTTTGCCATCTTCCCCAATTATTTTTATAAAACTATCCCAAACATTAGATGTAGTTAACCGTTTTCTCTTTTTAGAATTTAACCCATCAATAGCAGTAAGTGAAATACTTACAAGAGATGTCACTTGAGTTACTTCCAGTGGGACTTTATCGTCAACAAGATCATCAAAGTCATCATTAGAGTCTGAGTCCAAGAAAATTTGTTTTACCTCAGCATTTGGATCAACAATATCTCTTGCATAGTCATCCATAACTCAAAAATAAATCACTAACAAAAAATAAAAATATAGAACCAAATTAATCTTTACTAAAACCCAAAATAACCCAGAACAAAACCGAATAGATAAATAATTGATGTCAGTGTCAGACTATTCATCTAAATGTTGAGAACCTAAGATTTATGAGAAAAGAAATAACATGCATATTTTATTATTAAGACAAAAAAGTAATCTTACAATAGTTGGCTGAAAATTGATGAGTGATGACCGAGGGCTACGAAAA
Organism: Arachis ipaensis; assembly: GCF_059453495.1. Lineage (NCBI taxonomy): Eukaryota > Viridiplantae > Streptophyta > Magnoliopsida > Fabales > Fabaceae > Arachis > Arachis ipaensis. The sequence goes on from NC_142435.1 coordinate 132,359,935, forward strand.
CTAAAGAAGAGTAGAAGCTGACTGGCTGAGTAAAAAATGGATGAAGTAACGAAAACTATGGAGCTAACGGTGATGAGAGCCTTGCAAGGCTCTAATGGTGGGGATGCTCATCGATGACACCGACAAAGAAGTTACTGTCGTCGGAAGAAGGATGGACACACGCATAAATTTGTGAGGCTGTAGTGCTATGCAAAAGAATTAGGGATTTATGGCTACTTCAGAGTACTTTCTCTTTTTCCTTTGTACGTTTGCTATGTAGAAGAATTAGGGATTTAGAGCATATCGCTACTCCAGATTGCTTTATCTTTTTCCTTTGTATGTTTGAGTTTTAGTGAATGGCTGTTTGGTTTGTTTGGCTTAGAGTTAGAGAGACTTTTTTAATTTTGTACTCTTATATTGTATATGGGTTGGGTTATTTTTTGGGTTGATTTTTTTAGCTTGCATAGTATTGGACTATTATATTTGGTCAATTGGGCTTATGGTCCATGGTTTATTGGCTTAATAATTCTCTAAATCTGTTATTTTGTACTGGTCGGGTTGGGTTTTTTCGAATGCCGTTTGGCTGAAATCTAAAATTTTGGTTTGAGAAAAAAACCAAATTTTATGCGGGCCCGCATTTAGCCTGCAGGCTAACCCGTTTAACCTGCAATTTTTTTCGAGTTAATCGGGCTCAGTCCGTTTAGCCCAAAATTTAAATGGGCCTCAATTAGAGGCAAAATCCCGCCCATTTAAATGGATAAATGGGCCAGCCCGATGGACTTGGCCCATTTTAACGGCCCTAATGGCACCACCTCTGGCCTCTTCAGTTTTGATTCTGGTTTAGTATGTAAACTTGACAAGGCCATTTATAACCTCAAGTAGGCTCCCAGGACTTGGTTTTCTAAACTATGCACTATTCTATCTATTTTTGGTTTTCAAAATACTTCATCTGATCCTTCCTTATTTGTTCGTTTCACAACCTCTTCTACTTTTTTCTTCTTGCATATGTTGATGACATAGTCATCACAGATAGTGATAAATCTGAAATAGAATCCATTATCTCTCAGTTTAATCAAATTTTCTCATCAAAGGACTTAGAGACACTGCATCATTTCTTAGGCATGCAATTTAATTTTTTGCTTTTTAGTGACATGCATATCGCATAAACTAACTATGTTTGTGATCTCCTTAAAAAGGCATCCATGGATAAGTCAAACTCAATTCCCACATGAGATGGATGACCAGAAAGGCAAAAGGATGATTAGTATCGACATGATTACGTAATGAGATGGATGTTGTTGAGAGATATGAGAAGAGGCGCTGTCTTTGTCGTTAGAAAAGTCATATGAGGCAAGGATGTCTTAACACTCCAACATTAGATCAGTGATATAGTACTTTAATAGGATAGTAGTGTTGTTTCATGTCAATTTCAAAAAGTTTATGTAATTTTAACATCTATGTCTAAATATTTACTCATTTGAATAAAGTGTGTTGTTTCCATTTATCTGTTAAGTTTTCATGTTTTCAAATATAGCATTCAGATAAATAATATAACATACATAGCAAACATAAGCAACTGCTACATAATTCAGAAAGTAACAAGATTTCTACAGGCTATAAGTATCAAAAAACAAATAGAAGATGAATACACAATATAAATCACTATATAGAGTTATAGTGAAGTCACTATTACTGTCTAGGATGGTGATCAAGCCGGTGGCCCGTCCCACATGCAGGTGGATGTGTTGGTGCAGAATTTTTAACCACAACTTACCAATAAGTGCACCGAGTCATACCAAGTAATAAACTCACGGTGAGTGAATGTTGATCCTACGAGGATTAATGGATTAAGCAAGTAATGGTCAATTGATTATTCTAGTCAGACAATCAAAATATAGGGTTTCAATAGTAAATAATATGAAAACAGAAAATTAAACAAGAACAAACTAAAATTGGTTACGAAAGTAATATGATAAAGATAGTTAAGGTGTCAGAGATATTTCAATTTCAGAATTAATAATTATATTTATCTACTTTGATTATGCAAAGATATAATTCATGACAAACCCTAGGTGATTGAACTCCTATTCCTAGGCAATTCAATCTCCTCTAACCCAACCAACCGTCAATTCCTTTATCAATCAATTGTGTTAGAAGGTTAAGTTCAGAATCTGATTTATAAGCCATATAATCCCTAAGAATCCAAAATAATCCAATTATATGTAACGTATCATATTAAATTCAGACATTTAAGGAATTGTGAGAAAAGAGTTTCAAGCTTTAATTCTAGTGATGTAACTTTTCCAATATTCAAAAGAATTTATTTTAGATTAGGGTTATTTTCCAATACACACTAATCCGTAGGATGAAGAATAAAATTAATTCTTAAACATAAATCAATGCATTAATCAAGAGTAGAAGAATAAATAATTATTAATCTATCAAAATAAACAGAGCTCCTAACCTTAACAATAGAGGTTTAGTTGCCCATAGTGCAGAGAAATTGAAATCCTAATCTAATGTGCAAAACCTAAAACTAAAAAGAATGAAAGACGGAAGAGAGAATGTCTTCACGCTGCCTAGTCCCTTTTTTTTCTTTTATATAAGCGTGGTTGGGCTTTAGGCCGTGTTGCTGGCATGGTGGCACTAAATGTCACTTATGATACAAATCACGTGCTCCTTTCTGCAGGTCTAGCACTAAACACCAGTTTCTTGGCGCTAAACGCCTGGAGTCCCGAGAAGATGGTGATGCTGGACGCGGTTTAGCGCTAAATGCCAATGTTGCAGTATTTAACTCTGTGATGCCAGAGAGCAAGTATAGACTAATATATATCTTTGAAAGATTTGGAAGTTGGCTTTCTAATGCCACTATAACTGCATCATTTGGGCTTTTATAGCTCAAGTTATGCTCATTAAAGTGTGAGGAGGTCAGGGTTGACAGCATCCACGAATTCTCTTTGCTTCAATTTTTGGTTCCTCCTTGTTCTTTTGCTTCTCTTATCCTAAAATTTCTCTATAAGAATCATGAAACCAAGAAAATAAAAGTACTAATAGGATAGCCTTGAAAATTATATAATTATCAAGTAAAATTCATAACTTTTCTATAATAAATGCCAATAAATCATGGCATAGTAAAGAATCATGGCATCACAACACCAAACTTAAGCTCTTGCTTGTCCTCAAGCAAGCAAAGAATCATGGCATAGTAATTAAACTTCCCAACCTTAAAATACAAGGGTGAATGGTTGCAATTCAAATGACTTTGGTTAGCCGTTTCACATATGCACAACTCAACACAATTGGCTATAATTTTTTAAAGCCTCTGTCCGGATTAGATTATAGAATCCTTCATTGAATCATTACCTTGAAGCAAGCTAATTTACTTTCCTTTCACAGCTTATTTTCTTTGGGTGCTTTGTACCTTGAGCCTAGCCGTGACTCTAAATGGTTTGTCTCAAGCTTTATTGGACACAGAAACACCATAAGCACTTGATTCGGGAGTGCTTCGAGCTTACCATGTCCTTTTAATATTCCCCATAATTGATGCTCGGAGCCTTTGGCTTTCTCTTCTTTTGGGGGGATTACTTTGCACCTTGAGCCTAGTCGTGACTCTAAATGTTTTATTTTCAAGCTTTTGCTTAATACTTAAGCACCACAAGCACTTGACTCGGATCCTTAGTAAGTGGTACTCAGAGCCTTTGCCTTCTCTTTCAACCCTTTTTTTTTTCTCATTACGTGTTTCTCCTTCAAGGCTTTGTCAAGTATAAAGATCCCATAATAGTCCTCTAGACTAAGGCCTCAAGCAATTTGGCTCAGTTTGTCTTGAACATTCTTAGTTAATTTGGCCTTCCAAACTCACATTGTCATACTCTTTATGATCAATCTCCTTTTTCTTTTTGTTCTTTCTTGACACATGATCCTTGCCCACATTTAGGAACAAGCACAATTATAATTGTGGATTGTGAAAGACAAGTAATGATATGTACTTGACTAACAAGACTCACAAATGCATTATATAGGATAGAACAAGATAACATATGCATATAATTAAAAAAGAAGGAAACAAATAGAAGTCAATAACCTTAGTTCTCATTGCCATCATCTTCCTCATCTTTCTTTTCATCATTTTTTTAGGCTATGTAGAGCATAGCCTCCAACACCAAACTCAGAATGATTGTTTGTCTTCAAGCAACAAAGAAAAATAGTGGTGACGGAAATATGAATAATCATGATTGTCTAGTAGAAATAAGGAAGCAAGGTAAAAACTCATTCAAATAAAACAAGAAAAAATTAAAAACAAAGCAAAAAGCAAGACAAAATAAAGAAAAATAAATATGTTGCTAATGTATTGGCACAGGAAGAGTGGACCTTGCATGGGTGAAGTGGGACAATACCAAACTTGGTGTGAGAGCACCAAACTTAGTGTGACGCAATCAATGAGAGGCTAGACCAAGTACCCATTGAAATGGAAGCATCATGTTGGTGTAGCAACACTAAACTTAATCCTTGAAATACATATGCAACATGAAGCAAAGTAAAAAGAAAAATAAAAAAATTACCTAATGTTAGATTACCTCCCAACAAGCGCTTGTTTAATGTCACTAGCTTGACGGTTGGTTCTTGGATTTTCTTCCTCTTCTTCCAATTTGTTAAGAGAAATGACTTCAATGGACATGAGGAGAAAAAGAATATCCACCAAAAATCACCCCCCATACAAATCTCTGATTCACTAGGACTAAGGAAAGCATATTCAAGTGTTAGGAAAGAACACTTCAATTTAAATGTAGGCGGTGCATTCAGAATTTTCTTCTCAGAAGCTTGCATGCATAGAGTTGAAGGGACTTATATGGCTACCTCCTTAATTATTAGAATGTGCATGGCTTCCTCCTTTTTTTGAGCATCATCCTCCTCTTCCATGTATGAGGATGGAGAGCTCTTTAATTCCCTGGAGTGTGAACTCCTTTGATTGATTTCTTCACATTTTTTCGTAGGATCTTGCATTGTATCTCTTAGGAAGGAATTTTTCTTATTTCTCTGTCAAATGTTTGGTAATCAACTTCACGTGTTTCTATATATTTTTGACACTCATTTTTATATCATGTGTGCAACTTTGAGTAGTATTTGCCAACTCTTTCATGGCAAGCTCAAGAGCTGATGGTTCTTGATATGAATAAGGAGATGATGATTCTTGATATAAATAAAAAGATGATGATCTTTGGTATAAATATAGAGATGGTGGTTCTTGATATGAATAGAGAGATGATGATTCTTGGTATGGGTAAGGAGATGATGGTTCTTGATGGATGAAATATGGAACATTGAAGTTTTCTTGGTCTTGACTTTTCCAACCAAAATCCGGATAGTTCCTCCATCCATAGTAATATGAATCATTCCTTGAGTGTGAGTAGTAACCCATGTGATCTCTTTCCATTATTTTTCTTAGCACAAAATACCCAACAGAATTAAACGCACCAAGTGGTAAACAGAAAAGCAAAGAAGAAAGAACAGAAAGTATTTTATTTTTAATTTTTTAATTTTTATTTTTATAATTATTTTTTTTTGAAACTGAAGGAAAACAGAAAAAGAAAAAAATGTCTAATCTAGGAAATCAATCAACTGATAGTTTGTTAATCACAATTAATTCACGGCAACGGCGCCAAAAACTTGGTGCAAAATTCCTAACCACAACTTACCGACAAGTACACTGGGTCGTACCAAGTAATAAACTCATGATTAGTGAGTGTCGATCCCATGAAGATTAATGGATTAAGCAAGCAATGGTAAATTGATTATTCTAGTCAGACAATCAAAATTCAGGTTTTCAATAGTAAGTAACATGAAAACAGAAAATTAAACAAGAACAAACTAAAATTGGTTAAGAAAGTAATATGATAAAGATAGTTAAGGTATCAGAGATATTTAAATTTCAGGATTAATAATTATATTTATCTACTTTGATCATGCAAATATATAATTTTTGGCAAACCCTAGGTGATTGAACTCCTATTCCTAGGCAATTCAATCTCCTCTAACCCAACCAACCATCAATTTCTTGATCAATTAATTGTGTTAGAAGGTTAAGTTCAAAATCTGATTTATAAGCCACGCAATCCCTAAGAACCCAAAAATAATCTGATTACATGTCACGTATCACATTAAATCCAGACAATTAAGGAGTTGTGAGAAAAGGATTTCAAGCTTTATTCTAGTGATATAACTTTTTGAAGATTAAAAAAAATCAATTTAGATTAGAGTTATTTTTCAATACACACTAATCCGTAGGATGAAAAACAAAACCAATTTTTAAACATAAATCCATGCATTAATCAAAAGTAGAAGAACAAATAATTATTAATCCATCAAACTAAACAAAGCTCCTAACCTTAACAATGGAGGTTTAGTTACCCATAGTGCAGAGAAATTGAAATCCTAATCTAATGTGTAAAACTTAAAACTAAAAAGAATGAAAGACGGAAGAGAGAATATCTTCTCGCTGCTCAATCCCTTTTTTTCTTTTATATAAACATGGTTGGGCTCTGGGCCATGTTGCTGGCATTTAGCGCCACTTTGATGGAACTAAATGCCACTTCTGATACGAATCACGTGCTCCTTTCGTGTCATTTGAACCTCTGTACCTCAAGTTATGTGCGTTGGAGTGTAAGGAGTTTAGGGTTGACAGCATCCACGAATTCTTTTTGCACTTGTTTTCGATTCTTAGTTCCTCCTTGTTCTTTTGCTTCTCTTTTCCTAAAATTTCCCTACAAGAATCATGAAACCAAGGAAATAAAAGTACTAATAGAATAACCTTGAAAATCATATAATTATCAACCAAAAGTCATCATTTTTCTATAATAAATACCAATGAAAAGTGTTTAAGATGCTCATGCATCACGTGTCTGTCACTGAGGTCGGTTGGGGCAAAGATAAATGACAGACTGGTGCTGTGAAGGGTGAGAGAGTGACTGATATCTTGATGGCGGGAGTGACTAATAACCTAGAGGTGGAAAAGGTGGCACAATCACTTAGTACGCTCTTATAGGTGGTACATGTGGATATATTCAAGCCGCCTGTGTAGCTTCATACATCAGAAATTCCTGGGTATAGTTCCACTGTGCTAGAGTCTATTGCTGAATGACAGGACTCACCATGTGCCCAAGTCGATATGTAGGTTCCCCAGATGTGAAAGACTGGTCTTCCTGATGAACCAACAAATCTCTCCTACCACGATACCTATCTACGAGGGCATTTATGATATCTATCGGCACACGCATGAGGTCACACAAATCATTGAAGTCAATCTAATCCATCACATCGATGCCATCCTGCTGTCCTACTATGAATGATGGATCATGTTTCTGTGCTCCTGAGGAGGGGCCAATACCTCATCCCCAAAAAGAAAATGAATAGTACACGCTCCTTGCCACCATAAGTAGTCCTTCGTGGGCCGAGGATCTGGGTCGCTCTCAATGGTGGCCATCCTATGCTGATGACTATGCTTCCTTGATAAACCACTATTTTATGGTTTATCTTGTGCTAATTTGAGTGGTTTTTATCAACTCTCTACTCACTTATTCATATAATTTGCATGAGTTTACATTTTCCTTCCTAATTTTGTGCTATGATTGAAAACATGCTTCTTTGGCCTTAATTACTAATTTTAATCCTCTCTTATTACCATTTGATGCCTTGATATGTGTGTTAAGTGATTTCAGGGTTTATAGGGAAGGAATGGCTTAGAGGATGGAAAGGAAGCATGCAAAAGTGGAAGGAATGCAAGAAGTTGAAGGAATTGCTAAGCTGTCCAGCCTGACCTCTTCGTACTTAACTGACCAGAACTTGAGCTACAGAGATCCAAATGAGGCGTTTCCAGTTGCGTTGGAAAGCTAACATCTGGGGCTTCGAAATAATATATAATTTTTCATAGTTTCCCTGAAGATAAGCGACGCGCACGCGTGCATCACGCGCACGCATCGCTTCTGCGAAAATCCAGCGTAGCAGAATTCGCCCCCAGCAATTTCTGGGCTGTTTTTGATCCAGTTCTCGGCCTAGAAAACACATATTAGAGGCTACAAAGTGGAGGAATCAAGGAGACATTCATACGCTTTCCATTATTCATAATTTTAGGTTTTAGATGTAGTTTCTAAAGAGAGAGGCTCTCTCCTCTCTCTAGATTTTAGGATTTCTCTTAGTTTTAGGTTTATTTCTTCTCAATTCCAAGTTCAATGTTCCTTTAATTTAATTTCTCTTCTACTTTTATTTGTTCTAGATTTTTAGTTTATTTAATTCCCATATTGATTACTTTATGTTGCTATTTGGTTTATGAATTCTCATGTTAGATTTGATTTTCTAATTAATGCAATTTGAAGTATTTTATATTTATGATTTTAATCTAACTTTTTATATTCTTAGCTTGAATTGATTAACTGGAGACACTTGAGTTATCAAACTCCTTGTTGATTGATAATTGGAATTTGCTGGTTAGTTTGGATCCCTCTAAAGCTAGTCTTTCCTTAGGAGTTGACTAGGACTTGAGGAATCAAGTTGATCAGTCCACTTGACTTTCCTTTATTTAGTAAGGGTTAACTAAGTGGGAGCAATGAACAATTCCCATCACAATTGATAAGGATAACTAGGATAGGACGTCCAGTTCTCATACCTTGCTAAGAGCTTTATTAGTTATTAATTTAATTTCTTGCAATTTTATTTCCTTCTTCCTTATTTCAAAAATCCAAAAATATACTATCTCATAACCAATAATAAATTACACCTCCCTGCAATTCCTTGAGAGACGACCCAAGGTTTAAATACTTCGGTTTATTTTTATTGGGTTTGTTTAAGTGACAAACAATTTTTTGTACGAAAGAATTCTTTCTTGGTTTAGAAACTATACTAGCAGCGGGAATTTATTGTGAATTCTTTACTAGCGAAAAATCCGTTCGTCATCCCTCCACATATCATACCAAGCACAGTGTGGCTCAGGCCACCACACATCGTCACCTCGGGTCATCCTGAACAAGAACTCATCCATATTGACCGGGCCCTCTAGTCGATGTTGCTGACCTCCGAGCTGTCTATTTATGCTGTCCACACGATGGAACTCCACAAAATGAAAGCACACTAATGGCACCATGGATCTCCATATACGAATCTCTCTAGCGTTCCTAATCCAGTCAGGTGTCATCTGTTGTAACTGGGAATCATCGTACAGTGTCCACTAGAATTGGAAATACGCATAATACTATATTTAGCACTGGAAGAATAATTTGTGTATAACATAGGAAGATTCCAGATGTCGTACCTCGTCAAACCTGAGCGTATCCAGCCTGTGCCACAATCTAAGGTCTCTATTATGTTGGTGGTCCCGAGTCTACTATTCAAGTCCCGCTAACCTAATAACAAAAAAAAAATTACAGTTAGTTTTTAAATTACACATTCTTATTATTACAACAAAGATATTAAATAATTACCTCAAAGCAAATGAAAATATGAGAATATCGTATCTAGCATGACAGAAAGTCAGAAACCTATGGTAGATCCACGACATGACTAACGGCATGCACCTGGCAATGTCCGCCATATCACGCCGAGCAGTGCTACACAACGAATGATAGGTGTATGATAGCAACGCAGATCCCCATGATAACCATCTGCAACTATCAAAGTCCTCCAGAAGTGGCAACCATCTGAGGGAGACAAGGTTGGCTGACTTGTCTGTAAACAAGTATCCCTTGATCAATATAAGTAACATCTGGCATACTGGCAGAGAGCATCTGCATCAATTCCTGGTGGAATATGGGCCACCTTATTTCTAAGCCAAGTCATCTTCAGCTCGAAATTATGTTTCTTGTCCTTGGGCTAGGGTGCAAGCTTATCATTGAGAAAATCCTCAACCCACTGCCATGTGGGATGCCCATGAAACTGTTGGAAATCTCTAGTGCAATCGCCTATCAAGTCACCATCTGTGTGCAATCCAAGATGGTATGGCACATCCTAGAGTGTGATGGTGACCTCGCCCCACGGAATATGGAAAGTATGGATCTCTGGTCTTTACAGCTCCACAAATATAGAGAGTAAGGTATTGTCGAAGATGAAATCCCTTAACTCTACTGCATGTCCGAACCCAGCCTTCCTAATATAAGGTAGTAGCACCTCAGGCGACGGGAGCCCCACAGTAACACGACGTGCCAAAAGCAACCGAGGTGACTGTACAACTCATATTCATTAGTCTTTTGCCTATCGCCTATTGCTTTACAATAAAATAACTAAAAATATTACTATACATAAGAGAATGCATTATTTACTTAATAATCTAATTTAATTAAATTTAAGCATGACACATTACCTAATTTAATGCATAAAAGAATATATTATTTAATTAAAAATAACAAATAAAAAATATAATTATTTTATAATAAACTAACACGATAGATAAAAATTATTTCATATATACCTAATCAAATTCTAATATTCTACTTTTTTTAACAAATCTTATTCAAATAAACATTAAACATCTAATTAACATATAAGTAATATCAACTAAAAACTATATAAATTAAAATATATTAACTAATTAACACAAGTTGACTTCAAAATTCAGTGCTCTAATCACATATCAAATTGCATTCAGCCTACTAATATTTTTTTTATCGAACATAACTCCCTTGTCTAGCCATGTATGCTTTTAAAACTATCCCAAACTAAAACAAATTAGAATGAAGTTTATACAACGTTCTAACGTATCTCAAGTACTATGCCTGCTTTTTTGTTACATACGTGTCTCGAGTACACCATATTTGATTACTATATTTTGAGCGTATTCCGATAGCACTCAAGTTGTGTTTTGCCTGTTTTATATCTAAAATATAGTATATCTAAAATGTGCATAATTTAATTTAAGACTAAGTACGCAAAATATGAACTATTTTGTATATACATAAATATACCACATGTACTATGCCCTATAACTCGGAACTGCTCGCCTATATCTCGGCCACGTCAGCCAAAACGGATGAAACAAATAATGGATAAACACATAACAATAACGATCACCAAGAATCTCGGCTAAAAACCGAGATCCACTCTAACAAACTATCAAAGAGAATCAATCCACGAATCTATAAAACGGCTGTTACCAAATCAAATAACACACTGGAATACACTCGTACATACTTCTCCACGCTTATACTCTGTTTTATAACTACTCTCCACTAACTTGATCGTCGGAGTCCTTTTTGCAGGTTCTCCGCCCGGTTCGTGCTCAAGCTAGGCGTTTCTCCGCTGCAGGACAAAGTCCCTTTCATCAACCACTGGAAGCCGACATCTAGCACGGAGCCGCACACCCTTGCACGAACATTTGGCGCCCACCGTGGGGCCGACCATCCCCACCTCGCTCTTTAAGTTCCTAAGGTCAACAGCGTAACATCTTGCTTTCTACTCAGGTGCCAAGCCATGACGGACCACTCAGTGACGCCTTCTACCAACCCGACCAATGCTGACCTCCTAGCCGCGAATGCCGCCCTGCTTGCAGAAAACCAGCGGATGGCCGAGCAATTGGCGGAGGTACAGAAAAATGATGAACAGAAGGCCAATAAGAAAATAGCCACGGATCAGCATGACGAACGTCAGTCAGAATCCAATGTGAAGACAGGGGAAACTATCCCCAAAACGGCACGCCGACGAACGAATCCTTTTTCAGAAGAGATAATGAGTTTTAAAATGCCCAAAAGTTTTACACTTCCAATGACCCTAACGCCGTACAAGGGGATCGGAGATCCTAAAATCCATGTCACGAAATTTGAATCAATGATGTTTCTTAATAGTGACTCCGATCCCATCTTGTGCCGGTCTTTTCCTACTTTCTTAGATGGGGCAGCCCTATTATGGTTTTCTAACCTACCTGCAGGTTCAATAACAAGTTTTGATGAATTCGCCAAATTATTTATTAATCATTTTGCAGCTTCTAAAATTTATGTGCGGGACTCAGACTACCTCAGCACGATCAAACAAGGACAACACGAGAGTTTGAAGGAATACATGATGCGGTTCACAGAAGCAGCAATGCAGATCCCCGACCTTAATCCCGAAGTACAACTGCACGCCATCAAGAGCGGCCTTCACCCCGGGAAATTCCAGGAAGCAATCGCGGTAGCAAAACTGAAGACACTAGAGGAATTCCGAGAAAAAGCCCAGGGCCAGATCGAAATCGAAGAACTCAGGGAAGCACGGAGAAGCGAAAAACCAATGAGGAAAGAGGAAGAGAGGCCTCATCGGCCCATAAGCAAAGACTCTAGGAAATCATTCAAACTAGCACCGAAATTTGATACATACACAAAATTCAACACAAAAAGGGAGGAAATAATCAAAGAGATCCTGCACAACAAATTGATCAAACCACCAGTCCGAGCAGGATCATACCAAGATCAGAAGTACGTGGATAAAAGCAAACACTGCGCTTTTCACCAAAAGTTCGGCCATACCACAGACGAGTGCATTGTAGCAAAAGACCTACTGGAGAGACTGGCCAGGCAAGGACTCTTAGACAAATATATCTCGTCAAGAAAGCAGCGAGACACAGAAAAAGAAGCAGAAAGGGACAGCAGACACAAACAGGTCGAAACACCCCCATCTAAGGGGATCATAAACTACATCTCAGGAGGCTTTGCCGGAGGCGGAACCACCGCCTCGGCCAGGAAAAGGAATTACCGAGCAATGATGACAATGGAAGGATCTCGCCTGGAACGACAAGCACCCAGTCCGACCTCACGCATCGACTTCAGCACGGCCGACCTTAAAACAACCTATCCGAATCTAGATGATCCAGTTGTCATCTCGATTCACATGGGGGAATTAACAGTAAAAAAGGTCTTGCTCGACCCAGGGAGCAGTGCCGACGTCTTTTTCTACTCCACCTTCAAAAAGATGCATTTCAGCGACAACGCACTACAACCGTCGCCCGGAGAATTGGTAGGGTTCTCTGGGGAAAAGGTATCGGTGTCCGGGTACATTTGGCTGAGGACAACAATTGGGGAACCTCCAAATAGCAAAACACTGGATATCCAATTTCTAGTGGTCGATTGCCCTAGCCCTTATAACATCATTCTCGGACGCCCATCATTAAATGCTTTCGGCGCTATTGTTTCAACTGTTCATCTTTGTGTGAAATTTTCCTTGCAGGGTAACACGGTGGGGACAGTTTACGCCGACCACAAGGAGGCAAGGCAATGCTACAACGCAAGCCTCAAAACAGTAAAGAAGGAGGAAACACCTCGGATTCACACTGTTTATAACTCGGAACACATACCAACGCTGGCTGAGCTAGATCCCAGAAACGACGACAGTCGTCCAACACCAACAGACGACCTCGAACAGGTAAAAATAGGTTACGATGAGAAATTTACTAACATAGGATCGGCATTCATTGCAGGACGAAGGACCGACCTTATCACAATGTTACAAGACAACGCCGACCTGTTTGCATGGACGCCAGCTGACATGCCCGGTATCGACCCTAATTTCATTTGCCACAAGCTGGCTGTCAATCCAAACTTCCGACCTATACGACAAAAGAAAAGAAACCTGGGAGACGAAAGGAGAAAAGCGGCAGAAGCAAAGACCAAAAAACTCCTGGAGGCAAGGTTTATCCGGGAACTTCGATTCTCAGCATGGCTAGCAAACGTCGTGATGGTACGAAAAAACTCGGGAAAGTGGCGCATGTGTGTAGATTTCACCGATCTAAACAAAGCATGCCCTAAAGATGGTTACCCCCTCCCCAACATAGACAGATTGGTAGACGACACCTCGGGATTTCCAGTGCTCAGTTTCATGGATGCCTATTCAGGCTATAACCAAATTCTCATGCATCCAGATGACGAAGAAAAAACAGCATTTATCACAGACCAAGGAAATTTTTGCTACAAAGTCATGCCCTTTGGGCTGAAGAATGCGGGGGCAACATATCAGCGGCTTATGGACAAAGTCTTCAAAGATCAGATAGGCAGAAACATTGAAATATACGTGGATGACATGGTGGTAAAATCAACTTCGGAAGAACAGCACAAACACGACCTGGACGAAGTATTTACACAGCTCAGAAAACACAACATGAGGTTAAACCCAGAAAAATGCGCATTCGGAGTCAAGGGAGGCAAATTCCTCGGCTTCTTGCTGACAAACAGAGGAATAGAGGCGAATCCAGACAAATGTTCAGCTGTAATTAACATGTAATCTCCTAGAAACAAAAAGGAGGTCCAACAGCTCACAGGTCGGCTGGCAGCTCTTTCTCGGTTCTTGCCAGCAGCAGCAGAAAAGTCATACCACATCTTCAACACCTTAAAGAAGTCGAACCAATTTGTTTGGACCAAAGAATGCGAAGAAGCCTTCACCAAATTCAAAAACACCTTGGGATCACCGCGCATATTGAGAAAGCCAGAGCAAGGTAAGCCCCTGCACCTATTTCTTTCAATTTCCACTAACACAATCAGTTCGGTACTTGTAACAGATGACAGCAAAGAGCAACAACCAGTATATTTCGTAAGTAAAGTACTACAGGGTGCTGAAACAAGATACCCGACGATAGAAAAATTAGCATATGGATTAATCGTCACAGCTCGAAAACTTCGGCATTACTTCCAGGGATACCGAATTATAGTTCGGACAAATCAACCACTTCGGCAGATCCTAGCCAAGCCTGACCTAGCGGGAAGGCTAACCAAATGGTCGGTCGAACTCTCAGAATTTGACATCACCTATCAGTCCAGAGGATCCCCCAAGGCCCAAGCCCTAGCCGATTTCATCTCAGAATTCACAAATGAAGTAGAAGAAACAAAACCATGGGAATTGTATGTGGACGGAGCATCCAATGACAACGGATGCGGGGCAGGAATACTGCTAAAAGACAACCAAGGCGTATATGCCGAGCAATCGATCAAATTTCAATTTCAGGCAACGAATAATCAAGCCGAGTATTAGGCGTTATTGGCGGGACTAAGACTCGCGAAAGAAGTCCAGGTGCCGAGCTTACAGGTATATTGCGATTCCCTGCTCATAGTTCAGCAAGTAACCGGCAATTTTCAAACCAAAGATACACTCTTGGAAAAATACTTACACATTGCTAAGAACATGATAAAAAACTTTCAAAAATTTGAAATAACGCATATACCACGGGAACAAAACTCTAGAGCAGATATATTATCTAAATTAGCAACACACAGGGAAGATCAGCAGTCAGGAAAATTGATGCATCTCACGCTAACAAAACCTAGCCTAGATTTGCAGTATGTCTTGAATTTGTCACAGGGCGAAGACTGGCGAACACCAATAATACACTACCTGAAGACAGGAATAACACCAGAAGGCGACCCGAGGTCTTTCAAAAGGAAAGCAACCGAGTTCACCCTAATCGGAGATAGTCTATACAAACGTGGCTTCTCCCGCCCACTACTTAAATGTCTTGCAGGAGAAGACACTAGATTAACAATAGACGAAGTCCACGAGGGCATTTGCGGACATTATATCGGAAGCAGAAGTTTGACTACAAGGATCTTACGGGCGGGATACTATTGGCCGACCTTAAGATCAGACTGCACAGACAAGGTCAAAAAGTGCGAATCGTGTCAAAAATGCTCGCCACTGATACACAACCCAGCCGAGGTGTTACATACATCGGACGCAACCTGGTGGTGCACGAAGTTGTGATGTCCAGGCTCGAACAATCCCTGGTAATGGCTCCAAAGCTTGGTGCTTTGATCTTAATTCATAATTGTCACAACTTCGATACAACTAACCAGCAAGTGCACTGGGTCGTCCAAGTAATACCTTACGTGAGTAAGGGTCGAATCCCACGGAGATTGTTGGTATGAAGCAAGCTATGGTCACCTTGATGATCTCAGTCAGGCAGATATAAAGTGATAATGGAGTTTTCGAATATTATATAATAAAATAGGGATAGAGATACTTATGTAATTCATTGGTGAGAATTTCATGTAAGAGAATGGAGATGCTTTTCGTTTCTCTGAACCTCTGCTTTCCTGCTATCTTCATCCAATCAGTCTTACTCCTTTCCATGGCTGGCTTTATGTGATACATCACCATTGTCAACGGCTACTTTCGGTCATCTCTCGGGAAAATGATCCAATGCCCTGTCACGGCACGGCTAATCGTCTGGAGGCATCACCCTTGCCAATGGCTTCATCTTATCCTCTCAGTGAATAATATGCTCACGCACCCTGTCACGGCACGGCTATTCATCTGTCGGTTCTCGATCATGCTGGAATAGGATTTACTATCCTTTTGCGTCTGTCACTAACGCCCTGCAATCGCGAGTTAGGAGCTCGTCACAGTCATTCAATCATTGAATCCTACTCGGAATACCACAGACAAGGTTTAGACCTTCCGGATTCTCTTGAATGCCGCCATCATTCTAGCTTACGCCACGAAGATTCCGGTTGAGAGATCTAAGAGATACTCATTCTAGCTTATTTCATGTAGAACAGAAGTGTTTGTCAGGCACGCGTTCATAAAGGAGAAGGATGATGAGCGTCACACATAATCATCACCTTCATCACGTTCTTGGGTACGAATGGATATCTTAGAAGAGAAATAAGAAGAAGAATTGAATAGAAAACAGTAGTACTTTGCATTAATCTTTGAGGAACAGCAGAGCTCCACACCTTAATCTATGGAGTGTAGAAACTCTACCGTTGAAAATACATAAGTGAAGGTCCAGGCATGGCCGAGATGGCCAGCCCCCTAAACGAGATCAATAGTCTCCTAAGATGAACAATGGAATAAAACTGAGACCAAAAGATCCTAATACAATAGTAAAAGGTCCTATTTATACTAAACTAGTCACTAGGGTTTACATGAGTAAGTAATTGATGAATAAATCCACTTCCGGGGTCCACTTGGTGTGTGTTTGGGCTGAGCTTGAGTGTTACACGTGCAGAGGTCATTTGTGGAGTTGAACGCCAGTTTCTGTGCCAGTTTGGGCGTTCAACTCTGGTTTTGGATCCTTTTCTGGCGCTGGACGCCAGATTTGGGCAGAAGGCTGGCGTTGAACGCCAGTTTACGTCGTCAATTCTTGGCCAAAGTATGGACTATTATATATTTCTGCAAAGCCCTAGATGTCTACTTTCAAACGCAATTGGAAGCGCGCCATTTCGAGTTCTGTAGCTCTAGAAAATCCACTTTGAGTGCAAGGAGGTCAGAATCCAACAGCATCAGCAGTCCTTTTTCAACCTCTGAATCTGATTTCTGCTCAAGTCCCTCAATTTCAGCCAGAAAATACCTGAAATCACAGAAAAACGCACAAACTCATAGTAAAGTCCAGAAATGTGAATTTATCATAAAAACTAATGAAAACATCCCTAAAAGTAACCAGATCCTACTAAAAACAATGTCAAAAAGCGTATAAATTATCCGCTCATCACCTGGCCATTCCACAAGTGGGGCATGGACATCCTCGGACCATTTCCAATAGCGTCAGGTCAGGTAAAGTTCCTTTTGGTAGCCATCGACTACTTTACCAAGTGGATAGAAGTACAACCACTTGCAAAAATAACCTCGGATAAGGTACAAAAGTTTATTTGGAAATTTATCATCTGTAGATATGGTATTCCACGAGAACTTATCTCTGATAATGGTAGGCAATTTACTGACAAAAAGATTGCATCATTCTTAACTAGCATGAATATTAGACATTGTTTCTTCTCTGTTGAGCACCCACAGACAAACGGGCTCGCAGAGGCGGCTAACAAAGTAATTTTGCAAGCCCTAAAGAAAAAACTGACCGAGGTTAAAAGTCACTGGGCAGAGCTAATACCAGAGATACTATGGAGTTATAACACAACTCCCCAATCAACAACTAAAGAAAGCCCCTTCCGCCTAGTGTACGGATCAAAATGTGTGATCCCTTTGGAGATCAGCCAAGGGTCAACAAGGACCGAGCACTTCAACGACAACTCTAACAAACAGACTCGACGAGCCGAGCTTGACATCATCGATGAAGAACGCAGTCTCACACAGTTAAGGCAACAATCAATGAAACTAGCTATGAAGCGTCAATACGACAAGAAAGTGAGACCAAGGACCTTCCAGGAGGGAGATCTAGTGCTCAGGCAGCTAGAAGATGTTCGGAAGCCACCAGGCCATGGAAAATTGGCAGCAACATGGGAATGACCTTTTCGAATCACTAAAGTGGTCGGAAAAGGAGCTTATCGTCTGGAAACATTGAATGGGACAACATTGCCAAACACGTGGAACATCTCATCACTCAAATACTATTATATTTGAGACAATATTGTAACATACAGGGTGGTCAGGTACTCTTTTTCCTAGCCACGAGGTTTTTCCCTAAGGAGGGTTTACTCGGGAAGGTTTTAACGAGGCCGACCATCCTGTACACCTCAAGCGTGAGGGACGATTCTATCTATATAAAAAATCATACGTTCGCTACATGACATACAGAAAAACAACAATAGCCATAACATATTAACAAAAAACGAACTCCGAAGTCATAGATCGGAGAAACAGTTGACAGGTTTGGATACAAACCAACAAGTTTTCAAAATAGCATACAAGTTTAAGACTACTTCCTAAAAAACAACAATAGAAAAACTTCAAATAGGAGGGGGTACGTTCTCATCGTGATCCTCGCCAGCCTCATCCTGAACCAGCTCGCCATTAACGACTATCTTCGTCACATCAAATTGACGAACATCAAACTCAGGATCAAACAAAGACACCTGAGCAACAGCTCGGTCGAACCCCGAAGTAAACATCTCTATCCCTTGATCCTCCAGCTCATGGATCCGAGCAGTCATCTCGCCTTTCGTCTTATCATTATCTCTAATTTCGGCCTGAAACAAACGAATCTGATCTTGGAGGCGAACAACCTCCTGATTTTTCTCTTCCAGCTTAGCAGAGACCTCAAGAACAGATTTTTCTTTTTCCTTCATTTTCGTCGTCATTTCGGTAATTGCCTTTTCTTTCTCTTCCACCAAGCGTTCCAGAGTCGCAAACTTATCAGTCTCAATCTGCCTCTCTGCTCCAAGCAGTTTAGTAGTACGGCCAACACATAGTAGGCGGGAGGCAACGACCTGATCAAATCAATTAATGTAAAACCCAAATAAGGCAAAGGAAAAAGACAAAGAAAAGACAAACGAAAGAGATACCTGAACATATTTGCCCAGAGCTTCCAGGCCAACACGACGCGTGAGCGCCATATCCCCGGGAAATTAAGATGCCCGATCAGCAAGCTTGGTCAAAGGAAATTGATCGCTCCACAAAGAATGAACATTGGCACCAGGAATGAAACCATGAAGCTTGCGCTAACGATCAAAAACAGCAGTAGTAACCTCGGCCACTGATTTATCTTCCTCGGACAGCACCTCCAAGGAATCATCAGGCACTCCCCTCTTCCTTTTTGAGGTAACAGGCTGTGCAGTCGAAAAAGCAGCACCTCCCTCATCAACATTCAGAGCAGCAGAGGCACTAGCACCTTTTTCTTTCTTCCTATCAAGAAAAGACTGGAGCCTGGAGGAATTAAGATGTGGTACTCATCCACCTACAAGCAAAGTAAAAGCATCAGCCTCACAAATAGAAAATTAATACCAGAAACAAACACATACATTACCTATATAAGCACGCAACCCCTCCCTATCATTATCTTTTTCAAAACTTAACATCTCAGGGATTGAGAGGCACTCGCCGGAAGCAAAGTTTCTCACCAGAAAATCAACAACCAAATCTTCCTCGTCACTCCTATATGCCTCGAGTACTTGCCTAGGCTCGGAACACCAATACAACGGGAATTTTTCTATCAGCTCTTCATCAAGATAGAAAGGGTATTCCGTTTCTATAGATCGGACTTTCACAAACAGAGACTTGAAATTTTTAAACGACGACTTATAGAGAAGAAATATAGAACGGCCAGGAAAGCTACTCAAACAAACCCACAAACCCTTCCGAACCCCTTTCGACTGAAACAAAGAAAAGAACACACCCAGAGAAGGAGGATACTCAAGAAAGGTCATTAAACATTGATAAGCTTTTAGGAAAGCCCAGGAATTAGGGTGTAACTGGGAAGGAGCAGAATTCAGATTAGTCAATACGTCACATTCAAAGGAAGAAAAAGGAAACCTAACATTTAATTCAGAGAAACACGGAGTGTACATATAAAAGTAAGCCCAATCACCCCTACGCTCAGAAACCCTATCCTCGTTAGAATAAGGGAGAAGCTCTACAGCGACATTGGTGCCACCCTTAACCAACTGCATCGCACGAAATTCTTGAAGAGAATCGGAGCTACCGTACGAAGAAGCACGGGTCTTAACATCATCATGAACCCAATGATAAAAGTCGTCTTTTTTAACCTCAACAACCTTCAACTTTTCCCTTTCCATTACAGACTACAATCGCGAAAAGATGTAGAGAAAGAACGAAGTGAAAAATCTAACCTTTGGAAGTCATTTTCTTTCAAGACAGAGAGAAAAGGAGTGACTTTTCCCAAGAAAACCAAAGAATAACAGTCTATTACAACCCACTAACAAAGTGGGAATGCAAAACCAAAAACCACAGAGAAATCAAGGGTCAAAACCGGTTCAGTTACAGTAATTAAGTGACATAATGGCAGCACGTTTCCCTACAAATATGGGATAACATCCCGCTCAAACCAATTATTCCAATAAACATTTTTTCAACAAATTAATTATTTCAAGATCAAAAGGCGCGCCACGTTGAGCTTGGGGGCTGATAAGACTAACCGAAATATAGGTCGTTTTAAAAGCTCAACTTGCTAAAAACTCAAAGCAAGTCAAGCTTGGGGGCTATGTACTGTGCCCTAT
This sequence comes from Arachis ipaensis, assembly GCF_059453495.1. NCBI lineage: Eukaryota > Viridiplantae > Streptophyta > Magnoliopsida > Fabales > Fabaceae > Arachis > Arachis ipaensis. The sequence continues at coordinate 132,380,754 of NC_142435.1, forward strand.
AACTCGGAACTGCTCGCCTATATCTCGGCCACGTCAGCCACAACGGATGAAACAAATAATGGATAAAGACATAACAATAACGATCACCAAGAATCTCGGCTAAAAACCGAGATCCACTCTAACAAACTATCAAAGAGAATCAATCCACGAATCTATAAAACGGCTGTTACCAAATCAAATAACACACTGGAATACACTCGTACATACTTCTCCACGCTTATACTCTGTTTTATAACTACTCTCCACTAACTTGATCGTCGGAGTCCTTTTTGCAGGTTCTCCGCCCGGTTCGTGCTCAAGCTAGGCGTTTCTCCGCTGCAGGACAAAGTCCCTTTCATCAACCACTGGAAGCCGACATCTAGCACGAAGCCGCACACCCTTGCACGAACACCACATATTACAAATTTCTGTTAATATTATATTTAAATAATTTAAACAAAAAAAACCCTGAAACAAACCATGTTACTTTTTTATTTTTCTAATAATGATTTATTCCTTCTAGGTAAAACCAAGCATGGTTTTTCGAATTCCAATAATTATTTATTCGTTCTAGGGTTTAAGTAACGTGTCACCAAATTATTAAATTAATAAAACTTTGAAAATAATATCACCGACCACTCAATTATTATTATTATCATTTAGTAATTAAACGTTATGGGTTGCAAAATTACTCTATCTATAAATTAATAATAACTACCAATCAACTATTATTTAATTGTATATATTTATATATAATCAACTAAATAATTAACGGTTACAATAATCAAACATATTATAATAAAACAATAAAAAATAATTAAATTTATTTATAATAATATAATAATTCTTTCAAGATGCTAAATATGCATTAATATACAATTAATGGATGGTTTTTTATTTTTAAGCATAGTCGGTTATTACTTATTAATATCTAAAACGGTGCAACTGCGTACGGATCATGATCGGAGCAACTTCCACGATAATGTATTAATTTTGGAATTAAACTAGATAAAAATTATAAGCCAAAGTCAAATGGCTCATACTATAATATTAAAAATACAAGAATAATGCTAGAGAAAAAATAGTATACAATTTTTTTTTATGTAACTTAACCTTTATATATTGTTTCTCACGGTATCCCCCAACTCGACAGGTCAAGGATTAATTCGTTGCGGATCTGAACTCCATTTAAAGGTCTGCCGCTGGCCAATGGGTTACTACATGCACAAAGTAAAATTTGAACCCCCAACACTTGCTTAAACGAGAGTGAGCTGATTACTCGACCAACCCAAGTTGATTACCTTTATAATTATATTATTAGGAAGAAATTGCAAGCTCTAATGCTAGAAAAGGTTCATTGTATATATTCTATGCATATGCAAGCACGGAAGCACCCTTTAATTCTCTTTCAAAAATGTTATCTTCTATTTGAATATTATAAAATAAGTTAATAAATTAAGTAGTTACCTACATACGTGCATAAGGTGCATCATTATGTTATTGATATTTCTTTTAATCTCTTCATATATGGAAAGAGAATAATGTCGCCAAATTTTTCCATTAGATTGACATGCTTACAATCAAGTAATTAATTTACTCATCTATTTAAATAAATATTAAAAATTCAAATCCTGTTTTGTATATACATTATACAACAGCCTATTGGTCAACCTGCTAAGTCAAAAAATACCATGAAAAACAAAGAAAGATTGACATAGCCACATACATTTAGAAAGCCTTAATTCCAATGTTAATTTCCTTTAAACAGTAGTGAATGAAAGCTGCATGGGTTGAGCCAGAACTTTCAATATTTCTTGTTTCGTTGGACTTATTATTATTATTAACCCCTCCCCAAAGATTAGGTATATATTCTTTTCACCTTCTGTTCAAGGATGCAATGAATCTGCAAAGAAACATTTTAGCTTATGGTTGAAGTTGGACCTTGAAATTAACCCATATATATATTATTCATGATTTTTGAGAATACACTCTTTTACATTAGTCTAGCACAACAAAAAAGGACCTAATTACTTCCGTTTCCGGTACATTACTAATATAAATAGTAATGTACCCTTGTACTGTATGATTCACCAATGAGCCAATACCTGTCACTGAGTTTAACATAGAAAAATATGTTCAATAATTGCAAATTCACTAATAATATATCTAAAGTCCTAGTCACACTTGATATAAATTAGTCCAAAACCATATGGATTTAACTTTGAAAACAAAGTATTGTGAGTGAGAAAGAAAGCTCATCAAACCTTAACACATACACTAGTCACTCACATGCAAAGTTTTGGAGAACACAACTTGAACCATTTCTTAACCTAACCTTGTGACAACATCTTCTGTTAGGTTTTGTCATGCATGTGACATAGAAAACACAACAATTATTATAGAATTATATTCTTTGTTTAATAGAAATGTAATTTTAATATTGAGCTACCAAGTTCTCTTACTCTTCTTTATAAATTGGAGGCATGCACCAACCACATAGCCAAGAGTTAAAAGCTAACCTGATTAAAGAGTGCTTGATTTCTAAGTCGTAACCAAAAAAAAATGTGGGAAAGGGGTTCAGTTTCAATTCCTCTAGATACTAGCTACCAAAATAAAAGGAAGATAGAAAACTGAAATTACCAAAATAACCCCAAGAAAGAGAGAAACTAGTATATCCATGGATCCACCAAAGAAATCTAACAAGATCAAGGACATTGTCAGGCTTCAACAGATCCTCAAGAAATGGAGAAGGATTGCCAACTCTTCAAAATCAAGTGACAACAACAACAACAACAATCATAGCGGCAGCACCAGCAGTAAAAGCATCAACTTTCTGAAAAGGACACTTTCTTTGTCCGAACGTGACAAAGGATCGTCGAGCAATGCAGTTCCAAAAGGCTACTTAGCTGTTTGCGTCGGACTAGAGCTCAAGAGATTTGTCATACCCACTGTATATTTGGGTCACCAAGCCTTTCACATGTTGCTAAGAGAAGCTGAAGAAGAGTTCGGGTTTGAGCAGACCGGCGTTCTGAGGATTCCTTGTGAAGTATCTGTGTTTGAGAGTGTCCTGAAGATGGTGGAGGAAAAGGACAAGTTTTCGGCTCACAATTGCGGATTATTCAGTGTAGAAAAGATGATGATGGGGTACTGCTCCTTCAATCAGCTTACTTATTCGCATCATCCTCAAAGTCCTATGTGCAGATAGATAGATAGATAGATAGATAGATAGATAGTATAGGAATCTGACATTGTCCATTTTTTTTTTTTATAATGTTCTTTCTATCTGAAAGTGAAAGTGAAAGTGAAAGTGAGGGAGAGTGATTTAACTAGATGTAAGATAACCCCTTTTGGGGTATTATGAAGCAAATAATGGTTGTTTTATAGAAGTGCTACTCTTAATCATATATAATTCTAGAATGATCTAGAGTTGAAAGTTTTTCATATTTAACAATCAAGTGCTACTCTTGATCATACACATGCAGTATCATATACAGATTATAGAACTTGGAAATAACTCTTCTTTTCAAATTGAACTCACTACCAATTTTTCAAAAGCAAAAGGAGTCAAAAGGTTGTAAAGGACACAATTATTGAACAATAATGATGAAGGAACAGAAAAAAGAAGAGACATTCAAGTATCCTTTGAAATCTGAGAGCTGGAGATCAAAAGTTCCAACACTTCCAGAACAGAAATAGGCAAACAACTATTCCAATGATGGAATAATGTTTAACAATGTTAAATTGCACTTGCTCGCCTTAGAGTCATGTCTATCTAGTGTTTCTAATAGAGATGTCATTTATACATAGTTATTTGAGGGGTCAATTGACACTAGAGATTGTGCAAATGAGTGGAGAATTCACATACACCACTAGAATTGGGTGACCATTGACACTAAATATTCATGTATCACCCAATTCTCTACTAAGGTATGTGAGTTCTCTACTTATTTGGCACGTAAATCATTAGCGCCAATTGACACATTAAACGATTTATGTCCATATAACCAGATTATACTTCTAAATCTTACACTACATAGTTCACATGGGAGCATTCATTTTCAGCAGTTAAACACACATGTAAACATTAAAGCTTGCAAATTCAGCTCTCGTTATACGTGGTATATATGATCTAAGCTAGGGACTTAAACTACTCTTCTATTAAATTCAATAAAAGTTATGTGACCTGTAATATTATAGCACATGCCCAAACAATACAGAGGAATAATTATATGTACTATACATTCATCAATTCAGCAGCAAGGTATAAATGTACAATAAAGATTACTGGCAATTTAATTTCTCAATAAACTGTAAAATCACATTTCATTTAAGATGAAATAGATTCCAGTCAAACAAGGCACAGTATGTCAGTATCAGAGAAGTCAAATAGCTATCCTTAGATCCAAATTCAACCACACATATCATATCTATATTTGGGTCCATGTGTAATCAGTCAGCTAGGAAAGAAAAATCCCAAATAAGTTCTACTTGGAAGAAATAGTGGACAGGTTAATGATGGCATTCAAACAATGTTCCTTTTTATCCAAATTCTTTCTGTTTAAACATAATTAATTTGAATAAAGTGATATGTTAAAAATCAATCTACCTGTATTATCCATTATCTAGATACATTGGACTTCCTGATAAATTTATTTTAACATACCACTTTGTCCAAATTGACTGTTACTCCAAAACAAAGGGAAATAAATGTATTTGGATAATCCAGTAATACTTTGTCCAAATTGATAGTTATTTTGACATGGATACAATATTTGTTATTTGTCACAGGAAAGATCGACTAACTGACTAAACATTTCACAGCATTAAACAATAAACTGAGAAGGCGGGGATGGCATTAGAGTGACAGAGATTAATTGGATTCATTGCAAATAGTGTGCTTAAAGAATTGAACAGAGAAGAAGACTCTTTTGTATTATTACTATGAATCTCAGCTAGTGATAAGGAAAGTTGAGTATGAAAAGAAATAAACAGAAACTAAAGTCTTCAAGTGATAACACCAGGAATGAAAAGAAATGAAAATTGCATTTTCAATCATATCATATTCGGACACAATCATGAGAAATGTCAAAGAAAGATTCAACCTTCTATCCTTTAACTCTCCAACAAGTAGTTGGAATTGAATGCTCCCAAAGTAAGTCCCCAAATCATTTCATTCCTCGCTGTCATCGAAGTTCGGAAAAGTGACACACTTAAAGACCTTGCACCTTGAGCACAAGATATATCCAACCTACACAAATAAAATTACAAAAACACAAGAAGAAAGCTATAAATTCTATTATAACAACACCAACTATCATCTTTAACATCATATATTGGTTTCATTGTCATTTTCCCATTGAGTTAAGTTTTGCATAGTCACCTAATCAAATAATTCTATTGGATGATTATTCAAGTAGCGAGTTTTGCTGAAAAGATCATATGACACTTAGACACTACGTGATTGGATGTCTACGTAAAACACCGACAATGCAGACAAATTGAAGGCTTTTCATTTCCATAGCATGACATTAGTGATAGTGAGAAGTAGTTACAGCTCTGCAGGTAGGACATCTACGGTAGAGGCGCTTGTTTTCAGCTCTGACATTTGTCTTTTGGCCTTTGCAGAAGTCACATAACAACCACCCTTTCCCATTGCAAGGCTCACACATTATGGTGCCATCAACCTTAACACCAACACAACACAACACATTATTTATTGTCCAAAGGAAATAAACTAATCAACCATATTTGTTTGTTAAACACCCTAAATTATGGTGTCCATTCACAACTAACATGATCCAAAAACAAGAGTTTCAATGTTGGATCATAGTTACATGAATTCACCAATTAGATAGTGTACCGCATACCAATTCATCTGCGTACCAAAACGTCATATGTATATTTTTCACATAACTATGTGTTGGAGGAAAGATTCATACTCACCCTTCCACCAAATCTAATATCACATGGGAAATTTGATACATTTCTAACTCCATATATTTACATAAAAATCTAGCATTTGAAAGTTATTTTTGTGACACAAATACAGACATTATAAATAAGTAAACTTGATTTTTTGAAAGGTTTTAACAATTTTTTTATTAGATAAATACTTCTTATATTTTCTATCCAAATGGAAAATTGTCTTTTTTAATAAAAAAGATTTTTTTTAAAAAATATTTTTACTAAAAGCTAATACAAATTCCAACTCATATTTGCATACCACGATTCACGCTTCAAGATCAAGAAAAAGCGTGTTAAATATATAAACAATTATTTAATTTAATATACCTCTACCTATGCTATGCTTTTGAGACAAACGGTTCGACGAAAAATTAAAAAAATAAAAAAGTATAAATCAAAATTTCAAAATGGCAAACACCAAAGAGGAAAGAAAATATCAAAATTGAGGAGTATGAAGACGCAGAAGATAAAGAAACATTTCGATTGATGAAAGGATAAAATATTAACTAAATTAATAAGCATGGTAGCATCAGTAGCATGTACCATTTGTTGCTGAATAGGGGCACACTGAAGTGGCTTCGTGTGAACTACACGGGTGTGCATGGGAGCTGAAGAAGAAGAAGAAAGGGAACCCCAATTTCGCAGAGATGGTGATGTGATTGCAGTAATATTGAACATAGTCGCCATTTCTGGGTTTTGAGCTTCGCTTCTGGTTTTTCCCTTCCTTTCTTCCTTCCATCGCGTTATCCAAAACCCGAAGCCACGTAACACAACTCTAACCCTCGGTTGTGCCAAAATAACATTTATGCCATTGCCACATTAGCCGTAGTGCCTTACAAAGAAAACTATTAATTTTGGATCATGCACGAGAATTTGTGTTTACTTTTTATATATAAGGAAATTATGTGTAGCCAATGAGTAATAGTTCAAATGGCATAGTCTCCTCATACTCAATTAAGAGATTGCGAGTTCGAGTCTCCTATCTTTGATAAAAAAAAAAAAAATTACATGTAATGATCCTTGAAGAGAAAAATGAAAATTGCCAAGCTTAGTTTTATAAAAATATTATTAACATTCAAAAATTGATAAGTTAGCTTAATGAGATATTTGTAATTCTATTGGAATATAAAGAAGATGAAGTATATTAACAGGATATAAGTGGAATATATTGTCTGTAATAATTTAGAATTTAATTTTGATGGACTATCAATGTAACGTAATTTTATACGTGCTTTTAATTATATAACGTTCATCAGTAAAAATAACTATTTTTCATATTAACGTATGTATGATCATCCAAAAAAATGGATATGATTATACGATTGTGTAAAATATTTTACACTGTCAGTACATCAAAATTAAACTCATTAATTTAATGTAATATATACCAATCTATTTTACAGTTACTTTCAATTTAAACTAAGAATTCATATATGATTAAACTGTAAATTCTATTCTTAATTGTGTCGTTTTGGTTTTTTAGATTATTAATTTTGTTGATTGGTTTTCCTTGATGCACCATCGCAGCATCGGCTGTATTTTCTGCATTTAACTTCCTTTACATTTTTTGTCTTCTATTAAAAACGTTATTACTATATGGTGATACTTAATGATATGGTTGTATTTATGTCTTATGTATTATACATTTTTCATTATATAGACATATGTCTCTTTGTGTAATTTTCGTGATTTTTAAGAGTAATAATAGGTAGTATATAATAGGTTTAAATTTCATTCTAAATTTTTTTCGAGATTTAAAGGTGCCATGCACATAAGATATAAGGTCCTGAGAATATCAGAGGCAATCCTAAAATGCCAACACTCAGATTGTGAAACTTAAAGAACTAAAACAGAAACCATGAATCAAGGAGGTTCTCTAAGACTTTCTAAACTTAACCAAGTCCTTAAATCTAGCTAAAACTTAACTAAAATCCTAAATCTCTCCGCCTTTCTTCTGTTCTTTCATCTCCAGTGAAGTTACAAAGACAAACAAGCAGACAATGACAAACACAGGTAGAATACAAGTAATACAGATAGCAAATACAACAAATAGCATATTATAACCACTTAGGCAATCCCAATTAATGCACAATCAAACAAAGCACACATATGCATATAATGAATGTCTATACTACTGGCCGTGAGCTCACGTGTCGGTTAAATCGCCAGAAACCCGACACATCTGGTAGCTAACCCAGATATTTGTCTCTAGGTTGCGCATCTCCAGGAGGATCATAAACGAAAGAGAGTGCCTTTCCACATCAAATGAGTGTGCCTTTCCACCTTGCAACCAGAGAAGAATGTGGGGAAATAATACGAAGGAGAGTGCCTTTCCACTTTCCCCACACCCTCATCACGACAAGAGAGGGAACTTCTGTACTCAACTTGCCATCCGAATACATTTTTCAAGTTAACGAGCAAGCGGGATCGCACCCAAATCTTGCCCTCTCGACCATTCCGGCCACACACATCTCGACCGTTCTGGCCACACACACATCTCGACCATTCCGGCCACACATAGTCATCCCCAATCTCATCATTAACATCTCAGTTCAGTTACTCTAGACCTTCCTTTACTTCCAAGTAACCTTGCTTTCCATAGCCTAATCTCATCACTACACTTAAAACTAGTCTTTAGGAGTTAAAAGAATGAAAATAGAAGATTAGAGGTTTGAATTTGAGCTTTAAAACACAAGATCTATTTTTGCTGAAACAGAGGCTACGCGTATGCGTGGGTACGCGCTTGGACCAGGATGCGTACGCATGCCCCATCTCGCGTACGCATGCAAATCAGGCAGTAGCTACCATATGCAAATGGATGGTATGCGTACGCAAGAATTCCGCATCACACGTATGTGTGGGCGTACGTTTTGTCAAAATTTTTACTTAAGTCTGAAAAGCTGCAGAATTGCAATTTAAATCCCAAACTTCCGACGCGCATAATGTTTTTATTTTAAATCATTTTTCCTCCGTTCTTCGAATGCATAAACTTCATGGACCCGATTTTCATATAAAACAAGTTTGAAATGATTTGAGAGTCCGGAAGCCAAGTTCTGACTCGCCGAAGTTCGGCCTAAGAACCAATTTTTTACACAACCTCAAAATCTCTATTTTCTTTAAAACTCAACTTACCATCTTTATATCCATCAACACAACACATCTATATCAATACCACAACAATCTCCTCATCCTTACCATTTCTTAATTCACCCATATCATGCATCAACATCTCAAATAATTAACAAGATGAGCATATCCCTTATTCATTATATATATACAAACACATATCATTATCAACTCATCACTAAACTCTTATCCAACCAGCATTAAGCTCACAATATATCAATTAACACTTATCCAACAAGCACCAAATCCATATCACAATTCTTATCAAAGCCACTAAGCATTAAATATACTTATATGTTCCAACCTATCCTATGGTCACCTAGCCTAAGTTTTCACAGAACATTATATATTAAATACATGAAACATAAACCATACCTTGGCCGATTTCTACATATAATCTGAGACACCAATAAAAGGCACTAAACACAGCCCCAAGGGTCCAAAACTTCCAAAGCAATAACTTCCAAGCTCCACCAAGTCTCAAGTGTCCACAATTTAAGCTCCAATTTACAAATACATACACCTAATACACATTACCACATATATATACAAATTTCAATACCCAAAAACTCACATAATCAAGGGTTTGACTAGGGTTGAAGATCCTTACCGTATATGTGCTTCAATTAAGCCAAAACCTACCAATTCCTCAAGTCAATTTGATCCTAGAACATCAAATTAACCAAAATCTCAATACCCAAAACCCTAACATTTTCGAACTGAAGAAGAGGGAATAGGAGCTGAGAATGTGATTTTCTCACCTTGAAAGGTACCGGACTTTGTAGAGCTCGTCTCTGCAGATACGTGGCCGCAAACGGTGCAGCGATCGGAGTTCTGGATTGAAAGATGTGGCAAGTTGAAATTGAGCAAGGGTTTGGAATCAATTTTCTTCTTCCCCTTTTGCATGCTCAGCGTGAAAACGGTGATGATGAAGTGAAATGAGCTGAAGCTCATTAGATCATGTATGTTGGACTGGGCCTTGGGCTCAATACGGGCCCGGTTCGCCCGGTTCAGCCCGTTCGGCCCAATCTTGGGCCAAATTCTTTAAAATTAGTGTCAAAATTCTCGTTTTTAGTTTTCTCTATCTCATTAAGCTATAAAATTCTATTTTCTAATTTGCTTGATTACTAATTAAGTTATTAGTTAATTATTTACTAATTATTCGGGGTTCACAGTCATTCTGGGAATAAAGACCTTATTGACACAGTTGTCAGAATTTAATAATCTTGCCTCGATAACTGATAAACCACTATTTTATGGTTTATCTTGTGCTTAATTGAGTGGTTTTTATCAATCATTTGCACACTTGTTTATACAATTTTATTTTACAATTTCTTTTCAATTTTGTTATATGATTGAAAACTTGCTTTCCGAGCCTTTAAATTGTATATTTTTAACTCCCCTTTATACCATTCGATGCCGTGATCTGTGCGTTAAGTGTTTTCAGGTTTTATGGGGCAGGAATGGCTTAGAGGATAGAAAGGAAGCTTGCAAAAATGGAAGGAACACAAGAAATAAAGGAGACGACCAGCGAGGATCGACGCGTGCGCGTACCTGATGCGTACGCATGACTAGCGCAGAAAACAAGCGACGCGTACGCGTGACCAGGATTTTTGTCAATCGACGCGTACGCGTGACTGACGCGTATGCGTGACATGCGCTACCTGCAGAAATCGCAGAAAATGCTGGGAGTGATTTTGGGCCAAGTTTGGACCCAGTTTTCAGCCCAGAAACACAGACTAGAGCCAAGGGACAAGCAGAGACTCAACAGACATTCTCATTCGCATAGTTTTTAGTTTTAGATTGGAATCTTAGAGAGAAATTACTCTTCCTCTAGGTTTTTCTACACACTCATAGTTCTTATAGTTTATGCTTTTGCTTTGGATATTAAGAAGAGTCACTACCTCCGTTGAAGTTGCTATTATTCTAGTTTGCTTTCTTATTCCTTTACTCCTTTGATTACTTATTAACCCTGTTCAGATAAGGATGTTGCATTTTGGGATTTATTAATGCAAAGAACTATTTTTACTTTTAATTAATTTTCAATTCCTGTTTTATTTAATTTATCATGTCTTCTTCTTATATTTCTGTGAACGCTATATTCTTGACAATGGAGTAGACTTCCAACTTGACTTGGGGGTTGATTAAAAGGAGACCCTTGAGTTGGAATGCTCAAGTGATTAGTTAAATTGGAAGTTGTTGGCTAACTCTCTAGGCACTAACGCTAATCCTTCCTAAGGGAGAGGATTAGGACTTGTGAATAAGAGTTAGCTCAATCACTTGACTTTCCTTTATTTAGTAAGGGTTAACTAAGTGAAAACAACAACCTCTTGATACTATACTTGGAAAAATCTAACAAGGATAGAACTTCCAATTAATCTTCCCGCTTTTTATTTTGAATATATAAATCTATTTTAATTCACATTGCTTTAATTTACCATCATTTAATTTTCTGCTCTTCAACTCTTAAAATTCCTCGAAAAACTCCTGACTAATAAAATGGCACTCTTTTGTCAACTCATTGGGAGACGACCTGGGATTTCTACTCCCAGTATTTTCATTCTAATTTTGTGACAACCCTTCTAAATTGATAAGCGGATTTTCGTCGGTTAAGAACTGTACTTACAACGCTGTTCTTACTATAATTTCCTAATTGGCTAATTTCCGCTCCGTCAATAACTTTATCTCCAAGTCTTGTAATTATCAATCTAGTGCCATTGCAAAGCCCTGAAGAGCGATCAATATTTCTAATAAGCATGACAGGGCAACCAACTCTTAGCTTCAATTCATAATTTGGAACCCCAGAACATTTAATTGTTGCTAAAATCTCCGGTGTGTGCATGCCTTCAATTTCATTGTTACCTCCTTCGAACAAACATTTATTGGAACTAACATAAGACTTGCATGCATTGTTGTTCAGTTCGATCATGTAATCATTCACCTCATCTACCGCATTAATTGTAGGAGCCAAAATAGCTCGACCTTTCAAGTGGCCTTCGTTATCCATGTCAGCAATATAATCAGAATAGATTGCTTCAACGATTGCTTCAATTGGATCATTATAATAGGTGATAAGGAATTCAGGAAGTATGCTAATCAAATTGCACTCGTCACTCATTCCTTTCGATATTCCATTGTCGACATGAAGAATCCATTCGGCAAATTGCTGCAAATCTTGTATGCCACTATCTGCAGCCATGGATTCCAGCTGCATGTTTATGGTTAGCTTTAATATTTCACAATGCTGCCATAGATATGATGAATTCAAAGACGCATTGACGATGTCTTGTCTTGTTCCCTTTGGAATCACTGGCAAGATTTGCCTAAAATCTCCACCAAAGACTATTGTTTTTCCTCCGAATGGCATCTCTGGGCTTTCATCATGTTTGAACCTCATCAAATCTTTCATTGTCTTATCCAGTGCTTCGAAACAAAATTTGCTCATCATATGAGCTTCGTCCCAGATTATTAGCTTTACTCTTACAATTAACTCTGCCAATGGACTTCCCTGCTTGATATTGCAAGTAGAGAATTCATCTGGGGTTAATGGTATGGCAAATCTAGAATGTGCAGCCCGACCTTCAGGTAACAATAGAGAGGCAATACCGGTAGAGGCAACAGTTAGGACTATCTGTCCCTTTGATCTCAATGCTGAAGCTAAAGTTTTCCAAAGGAAAGTCTTTCCTGTACCTCCATGGCCATACAAAAAAAACATACGTCTATGTTGACTTTCTACAGCATTCATGATCTTATCATATACTCTCCTTTGCTCTGTAGTTAATTTGGACAGGCATTGAATGTGTTGCCTTTGTAATTCAACACGATCATAATTTAACTCATCAAAGATCATCTTGTTTCATGTTCTAAGATGGTCAATATCCCCTGATGGAAATGGCATTATCGGATAATCCTGCAAGCTTTTGGCATTACTGTTCAAGATTTGTTCAATCTCAATCAAAGTTAGGTCCTTTAATTCTTCATCGCTGAATGATGAGGGCCAAAAATAGGTTCGAAATTTCACAAAATAGAATTTCTTCATTGCAAGTATAGTCCAAACCGATAATTGACCAGCATCAAGGTTTAATTCAAAGATGTTACAATCAACACAAAATAACCGAGAGTATTTAAACTCTTGGGTCGTTCTTCCTAGGAATTGCAATGAAGTACTCAATTATTGGCTATGGAAAAATGGGATTGAGATTGCAAGAGGCAAGTAATGTAAATAGCAAGGAATTAAAGAAGCATGCAATAACTAAATATCAAAGGCAATTTAACTCAAGGCAATAAAGCAAAAGAAAGGAAAATTCAAATGCTAATAAACCTCTTGGCAAGGAGTGAGAGTTAAGGTTACCTATCCTAGCCATTGACCACAAACATATGATGATTATGAAGAGTTAATCCTACTTAGTCAACCCTAACATCGAGGATAAGTCAAATAGGCATAATTGATCTCAATCCACAAGTCCTAGCCAACTCACTAATTAGCTTAGTGAAAGACTAGCGTTAGTGGAAACCAAATCAACTAACTACCCTAATATATCAATCAAGAATGGATATCAATGACTCAAAGTCACCAAAGTCCTCAATTCCAAGCCAAGAGTATGGAAAACTACACTAAAACTAACCCAAGCATTTTATCAAACACTTGGTGTGCATGAAAATAAAAGCATATTAAATTGCAATAAAAATAAAATCTAAAGCTACCAAATGTAAGATAACAACAATAATAACTCAATTAAATGACAATAAACAAAGAAACATCAAATTACATTAAATGAAAATTAAGATCAACAAGAGTTCATAAAACTAAAAAGTGGCATAGATGAGAAATTAACAAAAGAAACTAAGAAAATTAAGACAAGAGAGTGTGAAAGCATAAATGAAACTACATTAAAACAAGAATTAAAATCTTAAATTAAAAGGAAAATTAAACTAAGAACCTTAATTCTAGAAAAAAGGGGGAGCTTCTCTCTCTAGAAAATACCCTACAAAATGATACTAAGCTAAACGTAATTGCTCCCCCTTTGTTTTCTCTTGAATTCTGCTTGAAATAGCTTCAAAAATGAGTTGGGTTGGATTTTGGAGGCCCAAAATTCGCCCCCAACATATTGCATTTAATGAGGTCATGTGCTGCTTGTCACGCATACGCGTGGGTCACACGTACGCATCACTTGACGAATTCTGGTCATGCGTACGCCTCGCATGACAGATTTTCAAAACTTCATTTATTCATGAATTCTTCGCTTTACATGTTTTTTCTTCACTTCTTCAATCTATACTTGCCTTATAAACCTGAAATCACTCAACAAACACATCAAGGCATCAAATGAAATTAAAGTGAATAGAATTTAGCGATTTTAGGGCTTAAAAAGCATGTTTTTACTTTTGAGCACAAATTAGGAAGAATTCACAAAACCATGCTATTTCATTGAATAAATGTAAGAAAAATTGATAAAATCCACTCAATTAAAGCAAATAAATACCATGAAATATGGATTTATTACTTAACACCAAATCTGAGATGTTGACAAAGTAAAAACATTAGTTACTGTAATTATGGAAAATATATGGTACATGAAAAAATTACTATGAAAACATGTAAGCTACAACACTTTAAAGATATAAAATTTAATAAAAAGGTTTATCATTGGAGTTGTCTGCTTACCAAATAGGCCAAACATGGCTTTGTGATTATGCAAAATCCCATCACATAATAAGATGGCAATTTCTTCCCGTACAGCTTCAGGTCGCACCATTGAGTTAGACCACAATAGAGTCGCAAACAATTTTCGCAAATAATGACCTGAGCCCCAATGTCTTGCTTCTTTAATGGCATCAATATATTCTTTGTCGTCATTAAGTAGTCCACATGCATAGCATGCATCTCGGGATGATGAGTAGATAACACCATTGTAGGTTCAAATATCTGCATAGCTTATTAGTCCCTTTACAATATTTAACAACATCCTTAAGTAATATAGCTCACCAGATGATGGTGGAACGAAATCATCCTTCCAATGACTTGATGACTTTTCCTAGGTTCCCAAACTCGAGGTGAAGGTTTTCAAATAAACTTTGCTGGAAACTCAGTGTATGTTAGTTCTCTAGCTTCCGCATATTTTTCGTTAGCTACAAACCACGCTAGAAACATGGACTCTTTTACAGTGGCCTTTGCGAGAGCTTCAACTAACGATTCATTATCTGTAAATACAACAGGTTGTTGATCTGGTAAATGAAAACTCAGCCTCTCAACAGATGGATTTCTATAGTGAATGTCATAGGAAAATATCCTCCAGCCAGCTTCACAAGGAGATATATATCGACAATCATAAAACAGTTTTACTTTATCAACTTTCGTACTTGAATTGTCACTGGTGGAGTTTCTGTAAAAAGAGGCTATGACGCGATCACTCCCTTTGTTTACATATTTGAACAAATACTTGATATATCTTAATTGGTTACACCATTCCACATTAATGTGAGCACGGTATTTTAGTAACAACAATCTATTATGTGGCACAACATATCTATTGTCAAGATGAATTCCAGACACTTCCACTATGTGTCCATTATTTCGACGCCTATAAACTGGGTAACCATCTTCGTCAACTGTAGTAACTTCGTTGAACTTCTTAGGAAAATGACGCATACAACGTCCTTCTTCTATGCAAGGGGAAGTTGGCTTTCTAAGACCACATAGATCATGCAGCATGAAACTCTTGACAGCTTTGTAGTATGCATTATCAACATCACGATTGGGAATCTCAGCACAGATGATTTTGTCTATGTCCGCAGGGTTTGGATACTTATCTTGCTCATGTAAGAACAATAGTATATGTGCGTGTGGAAGTTCTCTCTTTTGGAACTCTATTGTATAAATAAATGGGGAAAAAACAACGCTTGAATGGTATTAATGCGTCTAATTTAGAATAAGGAAGCAATTATGAATGTCATGGGAAAAAATTGCAAAATTTATATGTAAATTATATACCTGCTTTGGTAGAACCAAATAATTTGTTGTATCTAAGATCTTTAATCATCTTGTCTACTTTAACTTTGAAGAGTCTACAAATGATGTCTGGCCTGTCATCTGGTTTGAGCTTGTGCTTTGCACAATATCGTTGTATTTCATCCCATTGCGAATTGCAAGTAAAAGTGATGAACATATTTGGATAACCGACGCATATACATATTGCTATTGCGTCTTGATAATTTTGTATCATGTATCTTGTCCCACCAGTAAATGTTGCCCGGAGTATAATTCTCTTTCCTTTTGAGGTTGCATTTGTCTCGCCATTGAAAACGGCATCTCGAAGGCCATTGTATATTTCAATCTGGCGCTTTCAAACATTGAGAATGCATCAACTAATAATTGTTGGAATAATCGATGGGAATATAAGAGGACACCATTGTGTGAAGGCCAATCTTGGATTCGAAATGCGAAAAAGTCTTGCATTGTGACATATTTGTCTTCATTAGTTTCTCCTTTTTCAATTTTGTTCAATGGAATATCTTCTCTCCACCCATCTTCACTATAAGGGAATAACAGTGGATACTGTAAGCCTAGATAGGAGGGGTGTAGCTCAGTTATTCTTTGAAGTGACCCTGATTTATTCTAGACAATAATATCTCGTTCTATTGTAGATCCATCAAAATAACCAACAACTAAGCCAGCAACTTCAGAAACTGAAGGCAAATTTTATCTGCGTCCATCCTTTCCTTTCTTTCTTACAAGACATAGCCGAATTAATTCAATAGCTTCAGCAGCAAGTGCATCCCGAGCAAGCCGAAATGATTTTGCCAGCACATTATGATGATCAAGCATAATTTTGATGGTCGAGACAATATCCGCATGAAGGTTGCTCAAATTATCCCTTGAGCTGGAAAAAATAAGTTCAAATCATATAAATATAAATCTGTGACCTGACTTTGAACTAAAATTCAACCTGCTTTTAGTTGAGCATTAAAAGAAATCGTATGTAAATTACCTCACAGCAACGATTCGATTTTGTATCTCGTTTTGAGTATCATATATATATAGTTGTGCAAATTTTGCTATTCCTCTATATGGTGGAAGCAAACTTTCCATTAAATGATAGTTTTGTCCATGTAAGATGAAGGTGGGGGGCCCATGACTTTGATTAATCGACCTCTGTACCTTACCCCCTAATGATGTGAAAGCAAACATACTGTTGTAGCTCCTAATATTCAATCGAAAGTGATCGGATTTGTCATTGGTGTCAAAGTAAAGTTTCCTGAAAGATTCAGGCGGTGCTTGCATCATAGGAAGTTGAACCTGACCTCGCCGGCAACATAGTGTAAAATTAGAAGATTTGGCATTATAATACTTTTCTATGTACTCTTCATACCAGAATATAGCTCCACAGTGTTGGCATGGAAATTGTGGATCACCGATATCCCAGCAAGCTACAAAAAAAGCAAATAAAGTGATATGTAAACTAATATATCGATTTGCAGAATGCACCTTCAATATGATTTAGATTTTGTTGATTGTGTGTATTTAATCAACTATGGTAACGTTGACTTTAATTAAGCTTAATTGAAACAGATTAATGACACAATTAAACTTAACGGAATACAATAATGGAAAAATTGACTTAGTGGAATAAATTAAACGTTTTATTTTTAGAAACATGTCGACTAATATGTGTAAAGAAAAATATTAACGTAAATAGTTAAATTTAATAGATATTATTGTACCAAACATTACATGAATTTAATAGTGTAAACAGGAAAATAAATATTAGCATTAAAACAAATCTAATTTTATTTGAGTCATTAACTAAAAAGTCCGTTAAATTACAATATTGAGTTTTTTTCATAGCTTTTTTTTGTATACCGCCTTATCTCTACGTTTTTGTTAGTGCATACACAACTGCCTATATATATATAACTTCATGCATAAATTTGACCACAATTAGAAATTAACATTCATCTATTACTCTACTGTGTCATAAGCTTTTATCATTCTTCTGGATTTATTTTTTTAAATTATCAATATTCATTTAAGAGTCTCTACTAACATTATGTTATGCTTAATATTAATAATGAATTTGTTCAAAAAATATCCATCCGCATTTTCTTAATTGATGAATTCAATATCATTATTAATTTAGTATTTTTTTATGCAACTAGTGTTACTGTTTTTGGCTGACGTTTGATTCTAGCTTTTGAAGCAAAATGTATAATGTCATAGCAACAGTATTTTATTTTAAAGTAGATATATTCTCGACGAGCCTCAATATTTTTTTCCATGCCGTACAGTCCAGAAATTTTTATTTGTAAATTTATATAATTAAATTGTAAAATTCATTTTAGATTGAAATAATTCAAATCTTTTGTAATATTTTGCACAACGTCGCCGTTACACTTTAAATTTTATATTCTCAAACAACAACATATCTGTTATTTGATTAAATTGGCATACACCTTTGTTTTGAAAATTATAGTCGTCAACGTATAATATAGTTTATACTGATGCTGTACTATCCTCGAATTATTTTTTTAATTTATATAATTGAATTTTAAATTTTACTTTAGATTGAAAAATTCGTGATCTTTAAAAATATTCTGCACAATGTTGACCTTAGACTAAAAATTTCGTATTTTAACATGGCAACATATCTATTAATTAACTAAATCGGCATACTGCTTT
Source organism: Arachis ipaensis (assembly GCF_059453495.1). NCBI lineage: Eukaryota > Viridiplantae > Streptophyta > Magnoliopsida > Fabales > Fabaceae > Arachis > Arachis ipaensis. Next base: position 132,399,499 of record NC_142435.1, read on the forward strand.
GTTCGAAAAATGAAATTCGTCAGGCTAAAATATACTATAAATTCATGCTCTTTTATCTTAATTATCAGTATATATTTATTACTTACATGACTGGTGCTGATGACAAAAAAAAAAAACAGTTTTAGCTTTTTTTTTATTTTATGCCTTCTAGCAGCTACTGTTACTGTTTTTGGCTCACGGTTGATTTTAATTTTCGAAGGAAAAAATAAAATGTCTCGAGAAGAGTTTTTTTTTTCAAAGTAGGTATTTAACCCTGACCTTCGCCAATATTTTTTTTTCATGCTAGACTGTTTTAGAGTTTTCTTAAAAATTAATATAATTAATTCAAAATTTTGTTTTTTATTGAAATAATTCGTCATCTATGCAAAATTTTTGCACAACGTCGACGTTTTAAATTTCATATTTTAAAATAGCAACATAACTTTGATTTAACTAAATCGGCTTACTACTTTGTTCTAAAAATTATATTAGTCTATGTATATAACTTTAATAATTCAATTCTAAAATTTAATTTACATTAAAAAAATTCATCATCTTTTGTAATATTTTGCAAGATGTTGCTGTTACACTTTAAATCTTGTATTAAAGTAAATAGCAACATATATCTTATTTAATTAAATCGGCATACTATTTTGTTTTAAAATTTATATTTCTAAATGTAAAATATACTTTAAATTTATGCTATTTTACCTTAATTATCGTTATATATTTTTTGCACTTACATGACACGTGCAGGCGAAGAGAAAACACAGTTTGAGTATATAATATTATTTTATTCTATACCTTCCTGCAGCTAGTGTTATTGGCTTTACCCCACGATTGATTCTAACTTTCCAAGCAAAAAATTCAATATCTTGGGTACAGTTTTTTATTTCAAAGCAGCTATTTAACTTTAGCTGCCGCAATATTTTTGTAAATTTATAAAATTCAATTCTAAAATTTATTTTAGATTGAAATAACTTGTGATCTTTTGTAAGATTCTGCACAACGTCGAATTCAGACTTTAAATTTTGCATTTTAAGATAGCAACATGTGTCTTATTTAATTAAATCGCCATACTGCTTTGTTTAAAAAATTATATTAGTCAAGGTATGTAAATTTATATAATTCGATTATGAAATTTATTTTAGATTGAAATAACTCATCATCTTTTGTAATATTCGGCACAGCGTTGCCGTTACATTTTAAATTTCAGATTTTAAGATAGCAACATATATCTTATTTGACTAAATTGGCATACTGTTTTATTTTAAAAATTATATTCGTGAAGATATAATCTACTTTAAATTCATGTTCTTTTACCTTAATTATCACTATATATTTTTCACACTTGCGTTACATGTGTTGGCAAAGAAATAAGACAGTTTTAAATTTCATAATTTTTTTAGTAATTTTATGGTTTCTTTCCAGCTAGTGTTACTGTCTTTGGGTCAGGGTTGATTCTCGCTGTTGAAGCAAAAAATAGAATGTCCCGACAATATTTTTTTATTTCAAAGTAACTATTTAACCCCGACAAGCGTCATTATTTTTTGTGCACGCTGAATTGTACATGAATTTTTTATTAAATTTTATTTTACATTGAAATAATTAATTATGTTTTCTTAATTGATGAATTTAATATATGGATTAAATAATTCGTTACGAAAAATTATCATATTAGTTCTTTGTCGTTAACTTTGTCTATTAAAATATTATTCTAATTTCATGTATGATATGTTAAAAATCAAAGAACTTGTATATTATATATTTTTTTAGATTCTTTAATGTTATAATTAAATTATAACTTGTAAAGTCAATTCATATTCAATGATATTAAGAAAAATTGTTATAAAAATATTTAGATTTTATTTAGTATTTTATGATTTTATTTTGTTTAATATATATATATATATATATATAGAATTTGATTTCACAACTAAAAAATGATTTTCCGAAGTAGAATTTATATGATAAGAGAAGTATATAATTGTAAGGTACTAACTTCGATCAGCAACATTAGCAGTAAATCCGTTCAATCCTCCTACACGTGTTGTGTTACATTGTGCATTGGTACTTAACCCTTGGAAGTCTGTTCAATTTAAAAGGTTGAATAAGAAATGTTATCCAAGAAAACTTTTTTAACATTTGAAATCTTCTTTAGAGTATAAAAAAAATAATACGGAACTTCAATAGTGTTACTTAGGTAATAATATAATGAAACAAATTTCTGATTCTATTACCTGTAATAGCCACTGCAGAGTTTTGATGTTCACTTAAAGTAAAATTGCCAGTTGTATTAGTCCCATACTCACCTGCATTATTTGTATTGACTGAATCTGGATAACGTTCAGGGTCTGGAGAAAACAAATTTATTTTATATGTAAAATGTTTAAATCTTATTTGAAAGATATATATACATTGGGAGATAATACATTATAGTATTTCAAGAGCAAATATTATCTATGACATGTATTTGTGTGAAATGTGATGGTGCGATGCACAGGGGTTGATTCAAAGTTGACCATGTCAGGTTGAGATGCATCTAGAGTCTGTCGTGTGGGAGTTACATGGTAGAAGAGATTGGATCTATGTTATGACTTGCAGTTTCGTTTGAGGCAAGGTTGTGAAAACTGGTCGCACCTAAGAAGTTGTATAGACCTTCAAAGGATTTCTTCATTGTTATGATTATGCTAACACAGTAACATGAATATGGATAAGAACTATTCAATAACTCTGAATAATCATGGAAGTAAATTAGGACTTTAACCTGAGAGTAAAGATGTATTTGATGCTAGCTGGGATGTTTGAACATGGATGATGTTGTGTGAAATTGGAGTCAGTATGTGGCATGTCGGAGTTAGACTTGTTGAAGACATTTTGACATGGTAGTGGAATTAAGCCACATATGGAATAACATGCATGTTGTTTTTAGTCCCTAAATATAGTTGATGTTAAGAGGATTAAGTGACAATATATAATATGAACCATATTCTATATTTTCCCGGATTCCACATGACATATTAGTTTAATTAGTTGTGGTAGCAAAGTTTTAAAGCAGGAACAATGACTATAGAGACAACCATCAAGATGGTTGTAAAAAAATCATCAGGCTTACACAAGTATTGTAGTAAAAGTTTGAATACAAAATTTGTTTACTCTTGCATAAAAGGTATTTTAAAGTTGAAGTATGAACAATTTATGTTACATACCTTGTAATAGGGGGTACATGCAACTCTTTCAGAGGTGTTCTATGCTCCGATTCTTGCTGTGCACAATGCTGAGGTATATGCTTTGTGGCAATATGTTGCTGTTAAAGCATGGGATGTCCCACGTCAGAGTTCTCTGCAATGTATGATATAAGATAAGAGAAGTCTTGTTAATGGCCAAACAAATGATGAAGGCAGCATGAAATTTGATTCATCCAAACTGTAAATATATGTTTGTAGGAACCTTTGTGGATAGAATAATGGAGCTTTCTTTTTTTTCTAGCTATCTTGAACAATATATTTCGCCTTGCTTCTTTTGCATTGTCAACTCCTTGGTCTGGCGAATTCATCTTTGTCCTTCGATAGTGAATGTGTCGTTGTTGTGGTAACAATTGTATGAAAGAACTCTACCGCTATTTCATTATATTGGGAGGTTGCTTGATAATTTTTTATTTTACATGTGTCAATTGTCATGCTATTGAAGGCTTCAATTTCTGATATACCTAAAGGTGTACTGTTACGCCATGGTTAGAATGCCTCGATCAGCGTGGGATAGGCCTTCTCTGGAAACAAAATTTTTTAAACTACATAAATTGATCATGTTAGCTGTACTTACTTGGAGGCAAGCCGCATTTTTTCCCTGATAAAAAACAAATGGCGACAGATATTGTTTAGTGGTGTTTTAAAAAATGATATTCTCCATTCTTTTAATGTAATGAGTTTTTTTATTTTAATATAAACCTTCCGTGAAAAGGAAACTTGAGACTATACAAATGTTAGCTCCTTATTAGAGTGTATCATTTGGGAAAGATTTGAAGATTAAATATATAGACTTCAGTTGCTAGAGACAAATGAAATCAACTTTTTCGTAGCACCCTTGTATGTCTAATTTATGGCGCAACTTTATTTATTTTCATGCAGAATTTTTGTAAACTTTAGGAGGTCAGATGCTTGGAAAGTGGCTCTTGTTTACCACAAGAGAAGAGACTATAACAATATACCTATTCATTGAAGACAGGGCATGACCTAGAGATATAGTATGTAGCAAACTATGAATTAATATGATGAAAACTATAACAGCATCAAAACTAACTAAGCATGGAACATAAATCATAATTTTGTATTTTACATGCTATTTGAATTTTTGTACTAAACAGGAAACACCCTTGGCATGTGAAGAATGATTCTCTTTAATTGAATTTGCATTGGCCAGCTCTACCAATATAAATGTCGTCGTTGATATGGCTCCCAAGAACATCTTGAAAGCACAATTTCTTTCGTAGAAATATATCCTTCGCTCCCTTCTTGTGTTAAGCAAATGAGTTCCTCCTCAAGAAATAATTTTGGATGCTCATACATTCTAATGGTTTTCACTGCATACATAGGATTCCAACGAAAGCTATCTTCTATTTTCATTTGAAGAATCCATAATGATATGCTATAGTGATCAATGTTAGCTGGATAGGAGATGTAGCAAATCTGATCTTTGAGCAGTACCAGTGCATTACAATCTGACTTTGCCTTGTTAGGAATTCGACTTAAACACCAGTTGTAGTTGGTTATGAAAAATATTAGGACGGACTGCGGTTTATCCAAAGTTAATTCACCAAAATTAATCCAGAAAAGTAACCCATTTTTGGATACGTAATCAGGACTGACGTTGGTAGTATCACCAATGGCAACTCTCTTGGATTCCCATTGCTGGTACTTGCTGTTCCAGAGGGTGTACCATATGTTTTTTTCATCAAATTTCTGCTTTAACACATTTATTTCACAGTTCTCAGTGGTGGAAGGGTAGTATGTGAAAGCAAAGATTGAGACGCATGTGTGAGCTTTGAAAATTCGTGGTTGAGGTAAGTGGCGAACACTGCTCGTTAGCAAGTTCCAGATGAGTACCATATTCTTCCGGTAGCCATCTGTAAGTGTTAGGCAGACGTTCCCAAGCTTAGAACCCACAAGGGTAAAATCATTGCATATTGTTAACTATGTTAGGAGACACAATGTCTTTGATGCACCTGTTAAAGCATTGACACTGATAATCGCATTGTTAGCTTTTGTCCATTCTGGAAAACAAATATGCAATAAAAGTGCTTGTTTATTATGTGAAAAATTTAGGTGGTGCTGAGATAGGAACTTAAATTCCATCAATGAAGAGCACCAAAATTTGTTCAATGCCCTGCGTCTACAGAGACATCTATTATCAGCTTTTCGTAGGATGTAAAGAATTACATTCTAAGGAAGGAAAGGAGCAAACGAATCAGAAGTTGGCATTATCCCCAACATTTTTTGAATCTTTGTTGCTCACTAAAGAAATCAATCTTTTAAAGAATTTAGTACAGAGGCATAGATAGAGCTGATGGACCTTTCTTGCTTTCTAAACACCATTTTAATTCAACTGAACCCTGCTTTACTACCTAAAAGGAATATGTATAAGTCTTGCGCGGGTTAAGTGACTTGTTTTTCATTTTTTGGTTCCATTGACATTTTCCATTTTTTTTTGTTTATCTGACAAAGCACACTGCTAGCAGGTCTAATTGTCATCAGTAGACATCAAGTCACAAGTAAAGTGTATCCATCAACACATAGATTTGCATGCTATTTTATAGATTTTGACATCACTCATTGTCTTATATGCTATTTATTGTTATGTGAACTAAATGAAAATGGCATGCAAAGTTGCTAGTTTAAAACCAACTAAGGTCTTTTAGTGAAAGAAAAGATCCCAACTATTAACTATTTTCAGTCACTTATATAGTTACTTGACTTTATAATTAATTTATTTTTTACCAATATTTTTTTGTTCGATATAAATGCAGTTTAAAATTAGATGTCAAGAACATTTTAAGAATTTAATTGTTGGTGAATTTCAACATTAATAAATTAAATCTAAACCACTAAACTTCTGTTCACAATTACTTGCCAAATTTTTATCAAGCAGTATAAAATTCAGTAATAAATTTTTCATTTGAGTATTAGTTATAAATCGAGACATTACTTAAGAGTAATTTATTAAAAAAAGTATTCACCCTTTGAAGAGGGTCACTATAAGGGTTGACATGAATTTACTCCTACCTTAGGTGGCTTGAAAACTTCATGTATAAAAGATTTCTTTAATATATAAAAGCTTGCTTCAGTTAGGATTAAATTGATAGATTAATGCAGTATTCGAAATTTGTACATAGTATGCTATGTTGGCACTTGATGGATTTAGCCATACTAATTATACGGAAAAGTAAGTTAAAACAAATGATGACTTTCTATTATAGCAGTATTTGTGATAAAGCCAATGTATATGAGCTCAGTCATACTTGACGACATGAATTAAATAATTCAAGTCAAGTTAAATATGTGATGTGAGATATTGGATGTCACATAAAATATTTTTATGCAGAAGGTGGCTGCAAGCATGATGCAGAAAAAATTGTTTAATGTAAAAATGTTTGTATTTAGGAGGCTTAAATTCATAGACTAATGAATCAATACAAAATATACTTCAATCCTTTGAAACATTAATTTGAAAAAAAAGTCTAAGTTTCCCTTCAGAACCATTTACTTCAATAATTTGATATAGTCTCTCAACCTTATCATTTGTAAAAGACACTTCACATGTATAGAATCATGATACTCATTTGAGAACTGATTCTGGGCATCAGTTTGTTCAGGTACAACTAAAAGGCTATTGTTGTTAGAATTAACTACCTTCCAATAAGCCATTTTTTCCATACCTTTTCTATAGCATAAAATATGGACATCATCATTTAAATATCACCACAGAAAACTAAACAGAGTATGACTAATCTAATTTTATTGATTTTTACTGTTACTCCTGTAGCTCTTATAAAACTTTGAATTATGAATTTCTTTGTAGTTCATTTTTTCAATTGATTAAGAAAACGTGTGTGGATGAAAAAATATGGAATAAAACTATTTTGAAACAAAAGTATTTTACAATGATTCTGATATATAATGTGATTATAGCAATGGTTGTTATTCTCTATTAAAAAATAGATTTCGAAAAAGGGCAGTTTGATAGTGGTTTTGTGAGTAGAAATGGAGAAAGTAAAAAAAATGATTAACCTTGAATTGCATTGTTACTTACATAGTATAGGATCCTTACTTCAAAGAACATAATGTAATCATAATTAACATAAGATGTATAGTTATTAAGAGTCGGTAGTTCGTTCAACCTGATTAATTTGAAGGATAGATACTTCAACAAATAATGATAGAGTTGAGTAAAGAAAGTGTAGTTTTAAAACCCCTTCAGCTTAGCTATCATGGGGAAGTTAGTAAATTTGACTAACAACACTGGTAAATTAATTTAAAGCAAGTTCTATATAAATTTAGTAAGCCACATTAATTTATAGGAAGCAAAGCTTGACAATACAACATAACATAGTAGACACAGAGAATAACCTCTAATACATAGCTTCATGTAATACATGAACATGCACTACATGCCTTCTTGTAATATATATTTTTAACTACTAATAATTAGCACCTAGATTATGTGATTTTACCTAAACCACACAACAGCAACTTAGAACAGAAAACTTGCATTATGCTTAAGCGTGAAATAGAGTTGACTATAAATAACATTGCAGTAACTCAAACCCATCATAACATAGCATTTTATAACCTTGGGCAATCTTCAGGTCCAATGTGAAAGCTGAAAATCACATTGGATATAATGTCTTGTGGTACACATGCATGGACCTGAGTCTGACTTCATCTTCGTATTTTACCCAATAAAGGGTTCTTCTTTTTTGTTCATAGGAGTATATCGACAGATATAGAAGTGTGAAAATTTTGATTCATCGACTCCATCAACTTGAAAATGACTTTCTTTGATTTGTATGATATCTTTACCAACGAAGTTGGTTGGAGTAAATAGCGGACCATCCCCATTATACATCAATAACTTAGTCCAAGTTGGTTTCTCCTCGATAACATTAACATGCCAAATAGCAATGGAGAAGTCTTTTCATTATGGTTGGATGAAGTGAGACAAAGCTTTTGGTTAAGATTCATTAGCATGTAATAATGCCCCAAAGCTTGTTCAGGGATGACAATTTATTGAAAGGTTTGAGATAATATAGAAAAGTATACAATATATGGGGATCTTTGCTCAACATCCTCAAATGACCGTGTTAGCCAATAAATAACTCCATCAAGTGTAACGTAGGTTGGATCTAACCTTTGCACATATGATGGATATGGCAAAACCACATCCCAAGTTCTTGTGGTACTGGTATACATAGTGAGTGTGTACGTAGTAGTTTCGTCACTGTGTTGGAACACATACACGATAGCATAATCGAAAGTGTATGGATAGTATGAAAAGGAATATGAATAAGTCATTTCAAGTTCAAAGATGTAGACAGGATCTGGGATGAGTTTAGACCTCCAGCTCACAAGATTTCAAGCTATCAAGTAACTCTTTTTCCCATGAAAGAATATCTGATGCAAAATACTCCATTTTGAATGCCAATCAATTGGAACCAACCTTCATAAGTTAGCAAGAACAGGAATTGAAATGGACTAGTATACCCCATCGGGGCATCCATCATCATGACCTAATCAAGAGAGCTCATGAAAGAAGGTGGATAGCATAAATATAGCATTAGTGATATTCCATCACTTCTCCACATCTCAGACACATTTGTGACAAAGTGATAGCTGCTGAGCTTTCCTCTCCAGTAATGAGACGTCATGCGACCATTCAAAATGGTCGAAGCATCACATCGATGGAATATGTCAAGGAGAAGTTCATTAGGTAGTTCAGGGAGAGGAATGGAGTGAGGAGGAATATCACTCATTCTTAGTAAAATATGAGGATGCACTGTAAAAGGAATTGAGTAGAAAAATATGAGAGTTAGGAGTATGAACTTTTTTGGGTGAGGATATGTCTTGATATGGTATCTACACTTGTCTTTATTTATATAAGAAAAGCTGCTTAAGGATTCAACTGCTACATTGAATAGGTATTATGTCTTCAATTTAAATAGAAAGGGGCCTCAAGAAATATAAGAGATATCTTTTTAAGTTAAGTTTCCTAATAATTCACGGATGAATATATGCTAATTTCCACTTGTAGTTAGGGGAGTCAGAGTTGCTGAAGCTAAATGTAGTAACTCAATATATTGCTCATATCCTTCTAATTTTGAGTAATTAAATATTATTTTAGCATGTTCCTCCACAGCTAACAAATGAAATTTGGATATAGAGAAAGAAAAAAGCATTTTGTACCCCATTGATGTTGAATTATGGGAATGCAAAAGAAATGGATAAGTAGTAAAGCCTTTCCAGATGTCATACCAAGGAGAAGATAGGAAGCAATTTGAAGGAATCTTTTGTTACAATAGAGGAAGGATTTAAATGAAGTTACAATAAAGCTGAAAAATAATCTCACAAGAGATTCAGCATTAATGCTCACATGATCTCCAAGCCAGGTATAGCAGAGTATATCCACTCTCTCTTCCTTCCTTCTAATTATTCTGTATGAACAATTATGTAACTCAATGTATAACCAAAAGCTAATAACTTTTTTAAACAAAATTATCCCTTCATTTGCTATTTGTGTGACATAAACAGCTAAGCCTTCCCTCATCGAGCAGAATGCTTCCTTAATAAATTTGTGAAGGGACTGCTTAGATATGATTATATATATTTAATAACTGGTTTTAAAATCTTATTGCAGGATCTATGAATCATTACTTCTTTAATGAAACTGTTATAAATAGACATTTGCAAGTAGGTTACTATCTATCCGTTCAGCAACTTCTAGTTGCTATACCAATATATTTAAAATGAGTTGTATGATTATTTGATTCAGTGACTTTGTAGAAAACTTCTTGTTCATTATCTATGTAAGGCCATTATTGAAACTCAAACTTTAAGCCACAATTAAGATATCTAAAAAATCAACAAAGCAGTGTTGTTATTGCTTGTTTTGGTCAGCATATTTTAAAGGATGAAAGAAACTTGTGAATATTCAATTCTTACAATGAATAAAATCTGAAGTCTGCCAATACTGGAGATTACTTTTAAGATTTAAATTGTTACACATTGAAAATAACTGCAGCTGGGAACACATAGCCCTTCCATAAAATCTGTAACTAATCACCACAGTTTCTAATTGTTGGCTTCCAACATCAACAGAAGCATCAAAACGATGAAAGGGTAATAACATTATCCATGTAACACTACCTAAGTGTAAACTATACACTGCTTCACACTAACCCCTAATAACATTAAATTAGAAATCTCCTAATAAAAAGATCAATACAATACTACTGCTATACAATTTTTACTCCATCTTTTTTTTCCAAAATTTTGCTTAAAGGTCTTGTTAGCTGATGCTTGTGCATCTGCAGAGACAATTGCTTCTCCTATGTATCCATTAACTGTATCAGGGGATGATCTCTTTGCTGGAGTTTGATAAGAGCAGTCACTGTTGCTTTCCACCGCAGAGTCCTTTGGTTGACATTAACCAAACAATCACTTTATATCCAATTTACATGATCTACCTTTTAGAATATTTTTTCCACATAACAAATATTAATAACAATCATTATATATATAAATCTCACCTTTAAAAGAGAAACTACACCATGGGCATTGCTATCATCTTCTGTCTCACATAGAGGGGTATTACCCATCATTTGGAAAGTCTGCAAGAAGAAAGTACATTTTCATGTCTACTCTAACAGTGGGCAATCTTTTTTGTCATCCAAAATAGTATTCGCTCTTAGAAATGGTCCCAAAAATTATACTTACAGAGGCCTCAACAGAAGAGCTGGCACACCCGAAGGTCGATATGAGGAAGTCATCATCTGAAAGCTTGGTTACACTGTATACCCCCCTCAATGGCATTTATATTCTTGTATGTAATGTTCAGTTTGAAAAAGAATCTTTTGTCAATAACATTATCCAAGTGTTTTGGGTATGAGTTTGTCTTTTTCCACATCTTCACACATATATTAGGAATTGTTGTTAGTGGAAGATAGATAATTGACCTTGCATAACTTGGTTATAAACATGTAAAGTTGACTTACACATATCTCGTTAACCTTGTCAGCAGGCTTTCCCACCATCTGCTCTGATTCTTTGTTCCACACAATGAGCTTTAGACACTCAGTTCCATCAGTAACAATTATTTGTAGCCTATACCTGCATCACCATGCCAGCAGAATTGAATTAGCAAGTTCTAACTCCATTAAATAAAGCTACAGTCAAGGTATAACATTCTTAATATTGATGTCAGCTGAGTGCAACATTTTCATTTTGTATGCTAAGCACTTACCTTAACATAGCCTTGAAGCCTACACATCTACAATGGTCACACTAATACCTATCTTTACTCTCAACGACCTTCTTTGAGCATGTCTTACATGAAGTGTAACACCAGTCATCTTTGCCCACCTCTAGACACACAATATTGGCAATAATCTAACATGACGTCTCCTAACAAATGGCACAGGAATGAGCTAAAAGATGGTTAGGCTAAGTAATGATAGAAGAACCTCACCTGTTGAATATTGAGGACCTCCTCTATAGTCTTCAATGGAATAATGCCTGCGTTGATCTCATCCGTGGCAAAGTATTGAGGTTGGGTCTGAAGCTGAGTAATTCGTTGTGAAGAGGAAACAATATCCTTATTCAACCTATGCACAACATAAAATGTTCCCATAAATAATTTTTTCTGGTTTTCCCATATAAGAAACACAAGTACAAATTTTAGTTAAACAGGCAGTATTGGCAAGTAAGTTATACCTTTGCTTGAACTCATTTACCTCAGTCAGATTCGGATTGAAGTAAACTTTGGAGACATAGTAAGCACTTTGAATATTCACTAAATTCAAGTAGACATTAGTCTTAAAAAGTTGGACCACCAATGTGAAAGGTTCCCTGTCATCTCGTTCAAGTTGTGGAAGCACTTGGTCAACCAACTCTCCAAACAATGTACACTTAGTTTGAGTACTGATACTTCTCCCCATGTTGGCATGAAAAGGTAAATTTTAGAACAGAATTAAAAAATGAAATCAACTCAAATATTAAACATTATTACTCTAGGTCCTCCAACTGCAGAGTAATACGCTTGCTTTGGTGACCCGTGCGTGTGATAATTCCCCTGGCCTCTTCCTTTCCCACAACCTCACCTATGTAATCTACAATGAATAATGTTGCAGTTAAAATATATTACTTGAAATCATATTACATAATATTAAAAGCATAATATGAAGACTAAATTGATTGAACTTACCAAATAATAAATTTTTATCACTGGCACCATTTGACTCAAGCTCAGTAAAAGGACGAAACTTAAAAGGATTAAAAGCGAACGTCTCAATTGGTTGGAGCATCACCTCAGTCTTTGTATAAAAACTGAGCTTGTACTTGTATCAAGTTGTCCTAATCTTACCATTGTTAGTTGTAATAATAAAATTATGTATACTATAAATAGCATGCTCCTTTATTTGGTGTCTGAATGCTTCCAGCACAGGTTTAGAGATGGTTGCATGAATTCTATCACCCTGCAAGAGATTTTTCAAACAACAGGAACAAAACAAAATTACAATGCATAAAAATACAACTTCCAACCCATTAGAATTGCTCGTAAAATACCTTCACATCTTGTAATACCATCTCCAAATTGAACACCTCGTTCTCATTCCACTGGCTCGGGAACTCATACAATCGAACCACCCCCATAACCAATGATCAAGAAAGCATGATATCATTGATATCAGCGATAAGATCCACTGTTCCAGCCATATTTTCCCTCGAAACAATAACAACAGGATTCTGAGTAAGTAGAAATTAGATACAAAGGGTAATGAGCTATAACTTACTTGTGTATATGAAGTTGATCGTCCTGCTATATATAGACAATTCTCCATATCCCTATCCTTGAAATGAGCGGGAAAATCCTCTAATGAGCTCAAACTTGAATTGAAACACTTGCTGACGACACCAAACTGCAAGCTAGTAACACCCTCACACGCTCAATATTCCACGAATATCTGTAACCCAAGGTCACTTCAATTCTTCTTTTATATTGCGTCTCGAGGTGCAACTTTCCTTCAATATGCGCGGGAAGGGAGAGTGCATCACTGAACACTTCATATTGGAAGGAGTTTCACCGAGAATCCCACTAAGTTGCCCCTTTTTTTGGAGGGAACACTATTGTTGTGTCGCTGACGGAACTGCTGTATTGTAGAGAACCATTCCTAATAGAACCACTACTTGGAGACCTCATTTAAAAAGGCATCGTAACACTGGTCTGGACACATGTCATTATGGAGGAAGCCATGGTTACAGTGTGTTCCGTGCACGTGTTGGTCTGGAGAGAGTTTAGTGCTGGAGGGAATACTGTGGTGCTTCATTTACTGGACTACTTAACCTTTATATATTAGATAGATTCTCTTTTTTTCTTCCTATATGGACATATATTTTTTCGCTAACATGATCCCTAACTCTTTATTGATTATTTTACGGGACAATTAAAATTTTTAAGTAAAATTAAAATTTTAAATTCTTTTAGAAATTAAATTACGATAAAAAATAATTTTAATTTTCATTTCATATAATAATTAAAAAAGTTATCAGAATAGCGGTTAATATATTTTTACTATTAATCATTCTGTGTCAAAAATAAAACCATGACTAAATATGCTAAGTTAAGGACGGTAAATTAAAATTTTAGGAAATTAAATTGAAGTATGAATGAAATTTAAAGGACTAATTTAACAATTTTTACGAGTAAACATCCAATTCGAGATTTTTTAATTTAAATTAAATAATGATATAATTTATCGATATATATAAACTGCAGAATAATTATTTAAATAAATAATGTACCACATTTTGGATATTGTGAGACAAATACGAATATAGGGGTATCCCAAGTATTGAGAGTCTGTGATATGACGCATGAAAAATTCAACGTATTTAGGGTGCACCTGAGATACGTTGCAGGCGAAAAAACCGATACTAAATATCCGAAATGCGTTTCAGAAGCTGATGCAAGTCACAGCACCTGAAATAGAGTCAACAGAAATTAGGATCACAGTATCCGAGATATAGTCTAACTCTCTCCTTAAATAAAATTTTCCTATATTATCGCATTATATTTTTTAATAAAATAATGAAGCAAACAAATATTTCACATTTTTTTACTCTTCTTTTAAAAATAGTATTTATTCTCACTAGTTAATACTATTAGTATCACGAAAATATGAACGAATAAGAAGACGATTTATAGATCATATTAATTTTATCAACATTCTTTTTTTTTCAAAAACATATATTATATAATAATATATACCCAAATATCGAATTTTTTTATTTAAATTAAAAAATATAATATTTACCGATTTAAATAAATGTATAAGTATTTACTGAAATATATTTAGAGTCATATCTCGGGGTGCAGTGGGAGAAACCGAAAATCAAACGTATCTCGGATGTAGTGACCCCATTATGTGTAACAGGACTAGCTGGTCATAACTCGGGTGCACCCGAGATATGCTCATATTCTGACATGGGGCACTGCGTCTGAGATACGTGTAAGGAAGCAAAAGAGGGGCACTGCATCCGAGATATAGTCAAGATTATAATTAGGGTCTCAGCACCCAAGATATGTTGTACAATAAGTCTATTTATAGAGACCATCCCAATACCTCTCCTCACACAATTTACAAACCATTCTTTTCTTGTCTTCTTTCGATTTTGCTCTAATGGAGAACAATCAATACTTTTTTGTGGTGGTTTATCCGAATGGGATAGTCAGACACGGTGATAAAGGAGTGATATTTGAGTCTGACAATACTGTGATGTTGCGCACTTACCGGATGAAGGAATGGTTTATCCAAATGGGATAGTCAGATAGGCTAAAATATCACTGCCGATGCAAGGAATTCTCCAATGGTTGTCCGTGAAGTCTTCGTGTGTCATTACGACAGAACTTGAATTACTAGTATATTTTACATTATATTGTGGATGCATTAGACTCTATACGTTTGTTTTTTGTTTAGCATGTTGTTGACATTAGATCAATATTCGCAGGGAGGTACGTCGGTTCGGTGGATCGCATACCTGTCTGGCACCAACCATGTCTCAGGACCATGCACAACTGGATAGTGGGTTGATTTGCAAGGTTGTGTTACCTATGATAAAGACTGATCCTTTGGTGTCTATCCCAGTGTTGCAAAGTGTTGTCCATCAAAGTTACCATTTTAAGCCCTCGTATCGGAAGGTGTGGATGGCAAATCAAAAGGCAATTGCCAAGATCTATGGCGACTGGAAAGAGTCATACAATAGGATTCTGGCTCTCTTACAAGCCTTGCAGGAGTGCCTCCCAGGCACAATCCACGAGTGCAATGATGTCCCTTATTACAACGGGGATATGGTTGATGGAGAGTGGAGTCAGTTTGATAAGGTTTTCTGGATATTTCCTCCATGTATTGAAGCGTTTAAGCATTGCAAGTTATTTGTATCGATGGACGGAACACATCTGTATGGCAAGTATGGGGGCGTGCTTTTGATTTCTGTGGCTCAAGACGGTAACAACAATATTCTTCCTATAGCTTTCTCATTAGTGGAGTCTGAGACAATGGAGTCATGGTCTTTTTTCCTCTCAAATTTGAGACAACATGTTACTCCATAGCCAGGAATCCTAATCATATCAGATAGATCACAGGCCATTCGCGCCGCTCTCAATGCACCTCACAATGGATGGCATCCCCCATCAGCATATCATGCTTACCGCATCCGGTACATGGCATCAAACTTCAATTCTAGGTTCAAGTCAACCGAGGGTAAGAGGTACCTGATAAATGCGGCGTACAGTCTGAGTAAGGAAGGATGCGACTGGTACTTGGATGCTTTAGGTACACTGTCCCGTGAGATGGTGGATTGGGCTCTTCGTTTCAGGAAGGAATTGTGGTTGCAGCATTGCGACGAAGGTCGTCGGTATGGTCACATGACTACAAACTTATCGGAGTGTATAAATGCCATGCTTAAGGGAACGAGGAATCTTCCAATGGCAGCGATTGTTCGGGCAACGTATGAGCGGTTGCAACAGTTGTTTGTGCGTAAAGGACGCGAAGCACTTGCTCAGTTACAGGGTAGACAGATCCACTCGCAGCGGCTGTTGGAAGCTATAGATAAGAACAGAGAGAGTTTGCCGATGTTGCGAGTCACCCATTGTGATCGTAGGACATCCGTTTTTAGCGTGAAAGAGATGGAGCCATTAGATGCTTGGTCACAGACATCATATCGGGTTCGTCTTTCCGAGCGTACATGCGATTGTGGCCTGTTCCAGTCATTGCATTACCCATGTCGACACGCCCTGGCGGCATGTGCAGCTGCGAGTATCGAGTGAGGTCATTTTGTGGACCCCGTGTACACGATGGCCTTTGTATTCAAAGTATACAAGAGGGAGTTTTCGCCGATACCAGACGAAAAGATGTGGCCTCCATGGTACAGTACACGCCTGAAGCCCAACCCAGCCATGAGGAGGAAGGCATCGGGTAGGCCGGTATCCACTCGGATCCGGAATGAGATGGATGCCATTGAGCATGCGAAGAAGAGATGTGGGCTCTGCTGCGGAGAGGGCCACACCAGACGTGGGTGTCCCAATGCGCCCCACTCGGATCCATGACGACGCATGCAGTTTAGGGTTTAGGTCTTTTTGTTTCAATGTTGTCACTTTGATGTACTGATTGTTATTAGATGTGTTTAATGTGTAATGAAGCATAATTTCTATATAACTAGTTACCTTCGATTGTTATGGGACCATTTTTCATCTATAACATTACAATATTTTCATCGAAAAAGCATACAATATATTTATAACATCAGATCTTAACTATATCTCGGATGCAGTGCTCCTGTTTTACTTCCTTGCACGTATCTCGGATGCAGTGTCCCATGTCAGAATATGAGCATATCTCGGATGCCGTGTATCCGAGATGCTCTTTTGTTCATATCTCGGGTGCACCCGGGATATGACTAGCGCGTCCCGTATCACAAATCAAGGTCACTGCATCCGAGATACGTGTGTTTTTCAGTTTTTCCCACTGTATCCGAGATATGACTCCAAATATAATTTGATAAATACTTATATGTTTATTTAAATCGGTAAATATTATTTTTTAATTTAAATTAAAAAACCTCAAATTTCTTTGTCATTAAGATATTCTTTGGACTAATTTTTGGTGACTTTTCTTTGGACTAATTTGATAAAAAGAAATATTTTTTTAGTTCTTCCATAAAAATATTTAATTTTTCATAAAATACAAAAATACTCTTTTCTTTAATTTTTAAAGGAATAAAATACTTTTTAAGATTTATTTTATTTAATTATAGTATAAATTAAAAATTTAATTTTAAAATTATTTAAACTAATCTTTTTAGTTAATTTTAAGACTAAAATACCCTTTAAAAAATTAATTTCAGAAAGACTGAAATAATTTTTTGGATTAATTTTGTTTACTTATATTATAAATAAAATTTGAATTTAATAATAAAAAGACAAAAATATACATTTTAAGATTAATGTGTTAATATTTTTAGAAATAATTTTAATAGTTAAACGTAGAATAATCAATAATATATTAGTTAAATTAAATAATATATTGAATATACTTATCTAAAATCACTCTAATTTCTGTTTTGATCGTATTTTAGGTGCTATAACTCGCATTAGTTTTTGAACGCATCTCAAGAGTTTAATATCCGTTTCTCCTCCTGCAATGTATTCTGCATGCACTCTGAATACATAAGATTTTTCACACATTATACTTCAGAATCTCAATACCTGATACGCTTATATACGTACTTGCCTCACATTATCTGAGATGTGGTACATTATTTATTTAAGTAATTATTCTACAGTTTATGTATATTGATAAATTATATAATTATTTAATTTAAATAAAAAAATTAAATCCGGCCCTTGTTCATTTTCACGAAGGACAAGACAATCTCTGGAAAAAAAAAGAACATTTCGACCCTCAACTTTTACATTTTGGGACAATAGAATTTTTTTTTTAAAAAATTTGTTAAATAGTAATAAAAATTAGTTTTATAGGGGTTTTATTTGTAATGTGGGGGTTTTAAACTCCCACAAACTATTAATAAGTTTGTTTTTGAAAAATTTCTTTGTCAACAGCAATGTTCTGAAAACCGGACCGGACCGGTCGGTTCGACCGGTTTAACCGCGAACCGGCGATGCAGACGGTCCGGTCCTCCTGCAGAAACCGTCCTAGAAAGAACCGGTGACGAACCGGCGAACCGGCCAAAAACCGGCCGGTTGGGCCGAACCGGTAACCGGCCGGTTCTGCATAAACGACGTCGTTTCATTATTTAAAAAAAAAAAAAAAGAAACCCTTAACCCGACCCGACCCGACCCGAAGAGCACCCTGACCCGGTGACCCCAACCACCCCCCGTTTCTTCCCCCGAATCCCTAATTCTGTGTGTTCTGTGTTGTTCATCTTCGTGAGAGAAGAGAATAGCGAATGAGAGAAGACTGAAGCTGACCCTCCACGCCCGAACCCCAGCCTGCCACCGCCCCCTCCTTCGTCGCCGCGGTCACCGGTCAACAGCCCAACCACCGTCGCCTGGTCGTCAGCCCAAGTAACCCTCCTTCTTCGCCTGGTTCCCTGCCCAGTAGCCAGCCGTCTGCCTCGTCTTCATCTGCCCCGTCCCATCGTCTTCATCGTCACGCGGTGAGTAACTCGTCTCAGCTCATCTTTGTTCTTCAATTCTTTGCCTCTGTGAACTTCGACTTCCCCTATGTGAACTTCAACTTGCTTCTGTGAACTTGAACTTGCCTCTGTGAACTGACTTCCTCTGCTCATCTTTGTTCTTTGCCTCTGTGAACTTCTTTGTTAGTAACTTGGTTTGCACTTCAAATTCTGTTTGTTAGTAACTTGGTTTGCAGCTTCAAATTCTGTTTCTTGGTAACTTGGTTTGCAGCTCAATTTCTCAATTTCTGGTTGTTGGTAACTTGATTTGCAGCTCAATTTCTGTTTGTTGGTAACTTGGTTTGCAGCTGAATTTCTGTGTGTTGCACTGTTGCTCAATTTCTGTTTCTAGTTCAATTTGTGTTTGTAGTTCAATTTCTGTGTGTTGCTCAAATTTCTGTTTTGTAGCTCAAATTTGTTACTGTTTTGTACTTTGTTAATGCTGGAAACTGACTCGGTTTTGCATATTTGTTGACTGGCTGAATTTCTCAAATTTGTTCTGCATAATTGTTAATGTTCATTGTGTAGAATGTAGATAGAATTGTTAATGTTTATTGCTGTGG
The DNA here is from genome assembly GCF_059453495.1 of Arachis ipaensis. NCBI lineage: Eukaryota > Viridiplantae > Streptophyta > Magnoliopsida > Fabales > Fabaceae > Arachis > Arachis ipaensis. The sequence continues at coordinate 132,419,000 of NC_142435.1, forward strand.
CTGTTTTTAATTTCATATATGTTTTATTAATTTTAGTTATGGAAGATAGTATTAATCAAGAAGCAACTGCTGATAACAATGATTCTGTGAATAATAACATGCCTGCCGATACTCCTATTTCGAATGATGCTGCTAATCCTAATTCCCGTAGTGCTAACGATAGTCAATCACAAGGTTCTTCGAACCTTAGGGGAAAAATAGATTTAGCTTGGAAATATGTTGCTCTACAAACAGTGAATGGAAAACCACAGTATCAATGTTTATTTTGTCTACAAGTTTTCAATGGAGGTGGAATTCACAGGATGAAGAAACATCTAGCAAAGGTTACCGGAGACGTGAAAAAATGTCCTAAAGTTCCATATGATGTGGAAAAACAGATGGAAAGTTTGTTGAAAGATATTCAGGCCAACAAAAAGAAAAGAAAAGTAAGTTTTGGTGAAGAGGGTGGTGATGAGGTAGAGGATGCAATTGATGAGGCAATCCAAGAAGAACAGGAACAGCAGCGTACCTCGAATCAGCAAGGAGTTGGAGGCGATCCAAAGAAAAAAGCCAAAGTCATTCCTCCTATGTTTGCACCAAGAACAACTCCAGGAGCTCAACCAAGTATTAAGAGTGCTTTGCAAAACAAAGAGGCGATACACGAGGTTGATAAACGATTTGCTCGGTGGCTTTTGGATTGTAAAATTCCATTTAATGCTGTGATGTCGCCATATTTCCAAGATATGTTGGATGGTGTTGCTGGTATTGGACCTGGTTACAAGGGGCCTTCTTATGATAAGTTAAGGGTTCATTTGTTGGCTGATCTTAAAAGAGAAAGTCAAATGCTAGTTGATAGTTATAGGAGTGCATGGAAGAAAACTGGATGTACCCTCATGGCGCATATTTCTAACCTTGCAACTCGTGCTTCAAAGATCACAGTATTTGTGTACAATCATACAGTTTTCTTATCTTGGCTAAGAGAAAGACCTAAGTGGAGAGAAATTGTACGTCCTGGTGCAACCCGGTTTGCAACTGTGTTTATTACATTGAAGAGCATCTTTGACCGTAAAAAGGAGTTGCAACAATTGGTTGTAGATTCAATTTTCACTGATCACAAATTAGGAAGGAGTGCTACTGGTAGAGCTGTGAGTGCTATTATTCTGGATGCAAAATTTTGGGACGATTGCTTTACTGTATGTAAACTTGTGAGCCCTCTGATTTACTTGCTGAGGGTTGTTGATGCTGATGACCCCCCATCTTTGGGGTATGTTTATGAAGGAATGTTAAGGGCAGAAGATGCAATTAAGGAGATGTTTAGGCAATCCAAGACTGCATATCAGCCATACACAGATATTATCAACTCAAGATGGGACAAGCATTTGAAGAAAGATCTTCATGCGGCAGCTTACTTCCTGAATCCTAAATTCTTTTTTAATGAAAATTATAAAGAAGCACCTGATGTTATGCGAGGTTTGCTTGATCTTGTTACCTTGTATTGCAAGTGTAACAATTTGGATTCAGTTCAGGCAATGAAAGAAATACATTTATATAGAGATCGGAAGGAAAGTTTTGATAGACAAGAAGTTATTCCAGCTGCATCTGAACTTAAGCCTGGTAAGAATATGGTTGAATATTTGTTTTAACTTGTTTTATGCTCCTATGTTCTTAATTAATATCTTATAATATGTTATGGTTTTATAATTGGTAGATGAATGGTGGAGGTTATTCGGAGGCTCTGCTCCATGTCTACAAAAGATAGCTGTTCGCATTCTTAGCCAAGCATCTGCTTCTTCTGGGTGTGAGAGAAATTGGAGCCTTTTTGACCAGATTCATACAAAAAGAAGAAATAGATTGGAGCATGATAGACTCAATGACATTGTTTATGTTACCTATAATTTGCGTCTTAAATCCAGGTAATATATGTTTCATGAAATACTATATTGTTTCATTTGTAATCTTTATCATAATAAATTTGTAAATTATTAAATCTCTATATATTGTATTTAAATTTTTAGGAAGGAAAAAGAAAAAAGAAAGCAAAAGACACAACATGATCCAATTGATTATGAAAGTATCAGTCAAGTTGACTTCTGGGTGACTGAAGAGGTTGTAGAGAAAGAGCCTGATCTTCCTAGTAATGTGGATGACTTATTGCGTGAGTATAGTATATTTAGTTTCTAATGATTTATTAGAATGTTCTTAGTTTATAATATAATGATAACATTTCTATTTTATTAGGTGAAATTGATGCTGATTTATATCAAAGTGGTGGTGGTAGTAGTGGTCTTTATGCTGCATCTCTTTCTTCTGCTGATCAGGGTGGGAATGAAGGTGAAGATCATCCCACCGAAGCAGATTTGCAACAAGTTCTTGCGGATTTTGATAATTGATAAACAATGATGTTGGGATTTAATATTTACATATGCTTTTATTACTATTTAACTTTTGAGTTTGGATTTTGATAAGATCATATGTATTTGGTTGATGATATTTTATGTAGTGTTTTTAATTTCGAAGATATTTTAAGATTTTTATCAGACTATAATTATATTTTAGGATATGTATTTATAATTTTTTTATTATTCTACTCTAAAACGGTTTTTCCGGTTGAACCATCGGTTGAACCGGTTAGACCAGTAAACCAGTGAACCAGTGACTAGAGCGGTTTGATGACCGGTCCGGTTTTCTGAACCTTGGTCAACAGCGATTAAGTGGAGAAAGATCATTGATGAAAATGATGTGACAAGAAAAAAAAAGTAATTGTACAAAAATCTTTTAAAGAAAAAAAAATAGCATTGAATAAGAAAAAAATATTAATGTTGATAATATTGGTATGAGTGATGATAGCAGATGAGGAGATAATGATGATGATAAAGTATGATTACACAATAAAAATATAGAAGAAGAAATGATAACGATGACAATGAAAAAGGTGGTAGTAGCAGCGGTCATAATTGATTATATTGTTAAAAAGAACTTTAGAGTTTAGAACTTCTACAAAATATATAAATAAAACTCCCAAAAAATAATTGTAAATGAAAAAGTTGAGAACAAAAGTTTTCCCTTTTTGAACAGAAATAGTCATATTATTCATAAAAATAAACAAAAATTAGATTAGATGTTTACTCTTAATTCTACTACATATAAAATAAACGTTTTTTTATTATAAAATTTGAAATTGTAATTACTAGATAATAAGATATTAAAATATTGATCATATTTGACAAATAGTATTAATTTCTTCTCTTAATAGTTAATATTCAATTTTTTAACACGGAATAAGTAAAATGGCATTTACTCCGAATTTTCTATTGAATTCCAAGACCCAAGATGTTTATACCTATTTTTGTTGAAAATAAATAAATAAATGAACTTCGCCCGCTACTGGTAAGTTGATTCATATTTTTTGGTGACTTTTTTTTTTTTGGTGACTAAGTTGATTCATATTTGATAACTCGTATGAAAGCTTATTCCTTTTGGTAATTGCTAATGGCCAATGACAATGTTGCATCTTGATCTGGTCACTTACAATATAATTCTAGGGTTTATTGGTTATAACACCTATGAATTCTTAATCAATGAATCAAAACATTAGATCCTTACTACATTGTTCATTTTCAGTACTATTTTTCATTATTATTATTTATAGTGCATATAACATTGCAATTATTCATAATATGGTAGCGATTAAAATGGGGATGAAGCAGCAGGAAGAGTATGATGGCGATGGTGCTGCTGCTGTTTCTTCCACACAGAAAATGGTGTTTGCTTACTATGTCACTGGTCATGGATTTGGCCACGCAACTCGTGTTGCGGAGGTAACCTCTCATTTCTCATCCTCATTCTCATTGTCATTGTCATTCATGATTCATTATTTGGATATTGCATTGCACTTAAGTTTGAATTGCAATTTCAATTTCAATTGCATGTATATATGTAGGTGGTGAGGCATCTAATCCTTGCTGGTCATGATGTTCATGTGGTCACTGCTGCTCCTGAATTTGTTTTCACCAACGAAGTGCATTCTCCTCGCTTATTCTTTCGCAAGGTGAGTTTACTTCATTTTAGCTTGATTCAGAATTAGTTTGATAGTTGGATCCACTTCAAAATGGGGTTGTTCATGATCTAGATTAGTTGGACTGTATATGGATATGTTTGTTATGGAATGAAATGAATGCTAGGATCATAGCCTGTATAGGTGTTTATTTTTGTGAACAGAAAAAAAAAAAAGCACATGCTTTACTACGTGTAATGATAATTGTACTCACCTTGAATTAAACATTGGGTTGACACACACCTTCACCACCATTGGATTGGGTGTTGTCTCACTTCAAATCATGGTAACGGTTTTGTGAACTGGCTTGGTATTTGATGCAAAATGAGCACATCAATCATTTACTCATTCAGTAAAAGGAGTAAAAGAATTACTATAGTTAGTCCATGCTATTTTAATTTGTTGTGCGTTGGAGATTTATCATTTTCTAGAGTTGTATTCTCGGATCTGGACATTCATGTCATTCAAAAGCACATAATTCTTACAAATTAGAGATACATTTATCCATTTTTTTTCAAGTTGGTTTTGGAGTGTGGAGCTGTTCAATCAGATGCTTTGACAGTCGATCCCCTTGCCACTTTGGAGAGGGTAAAGAAACATAACTTCTTAGTTCAGTTAGTTGATTAGTTATAGTAAAGATGATCAATGCTTGAACTTTAAATTGTTCTTCTTCTTTGTATTTGGTTATATTAGTATACTGAGGAAACAGTGAAGCCCCGTGCTGGTATCTTGGTAAAAGAAGCAGAGTGGCTGAAATTCATCAATGCTGACTTAGTGGTAAATAAATTATTCTTACCATTTATTCTCATGCCAGCCATTTTTGTATGAAGAGAATACACTGTATCTGGTGGACCCTTCTAAAGCTGATATGAAAATGCAGGTATCTGATGTTGTCTCCACTGTATGTCGTGTAGCAGCCGATGTTGGTATACCCTCTGTTTGTGTGGCCAATTTCAGGTAATCTTCCTCCCCTTTTGTGACTGGTGCCACACTAAAAGAAAGTGTAGGAAATAAAATTACTGTCCCAAAATGTCTATGTCCTTTCATCTTAGCATTAAGATCTCTCTTCATCGTGTATTCTTTCAAAAACCTGATTGGTATAAATTCTTTTTGACTCCATCACATCACTAAGTTGCTTGTTCACTTTCTAATTCACTGCCTAAATTAAATAGTCTTTACTATTAATAAAAAATTTAATCGTAAATGATGCGATTAGAAACTACTTCATTTTAGCACTTGAGAGTTGAGATAAATCGGATTGCTTATTTTTCATAAGCTGCGTCAATAATTATTGCTCATTCGATATCTTTGTGATTTCAGTTGGGACATCATCTATCTGGATTATGTCATGGCTGCTGGACCTGATTCTCGTTCGATAGTTTTGCAGGTATCAACAATATTCTATATAGAAAGTTATCTTTCTGTTCTGCCGTTTGAGAGAAATTTTAGGTTTCTGATTGTGTATCTTAAAAAATTTGATGCTAGTTTGGGATTTAATATATGCATCTAGTTTCTGAATCTGATCCGTTATTTATGGTGCATACTAAATGACTTTATGAAGCCCCACAGAAAAAGATAAAAGTCAAGCCAAGTAAAATCCTTTCAACTTTTATTATTTTTTAACAAAGATAAAAGGTGCAGTTGCATATTTATCGATGCAGATAGCTGAAGACTATTCTAATTGCAATTTCCTTATCCGCCTTCCAGGATATTGCCCAAGTATGTTAGTTCTTATAAAATTTCACAACAATTTCGTAAAATTATTTAAATAGCTGTCTAAATCTTGTCTTTTTAACAGTATTTGTTGCATATTTGCAGTGCCCGCTTTTCGCAATGTTATTGATGTGCCTCTTGTTGTGAGGAGGCTGTATAAATCCACAGAAGAGGTACTGCAACAGTACAACATGAACCTTTGCGGAGATTTTCCATACGATGGTTTCGTTCCTAATCTATGAGCATGTAATTTTCGTTGTTGAAAAGGTGAGGGAAGAACTAGGGATAGCAGACAATGTGAAACTAGTCATTCTCAACTTTGGTGGCCAGGTTATTCCTTAAATTCCATTTTTAGGTACTAGAATTATATATATATATATTTGTCTGGTTATAAAATAGTTTACTTTGAAGCAATTTGTTTCCTTAAGTGTTCAAGCCTCCAATTCACTTCATCTGAACCTTCAGTTAAATACTGATTTGAATTATGAACACAGTTTACAATTTTCTTGCTAATTGTCTGTTGGATCAATCTTCGTTTTACGAGTTTGTTACTTCATCATGACCTTATATTTTTAAGTGTTACCTGTATTTGGACCATTGGCCTCAGTATAAGCAGAGCCACTACCGTCATCGGACATTCTGAATTCTTCCTGACTATATACTGTCTATCCTTGTCCCAGCCATCAGAATTGAAACTGAAGGAGGAGTTTTTGCCTTCTGGTTGGTTGTGCCTGGTACTCATCAATGATTCTTCTTTATATATGTTTGATTAAAATTATTCCTCGATTAGTATACAGTTCTTAATTGGTCGTGTTGCTTTTCGGATCCAGGTTTGTGGTGCTTCTGACACTCAAGACCTTCCTGCAAACTTCAAAAAACTTCCCAAAAATGTTTATACACCTGATATTATTGCAGCATCTGACTGCATGATCGGTTAGTATGAAATATCCTTCGGTTTGGAGCTGGACAAAAAAATAATATGCTAATAGCACCTTTGAATTTTTTAGGAAAACTTGGATATGGCAGTGTGAGTGAAGCCCTGGCATACAAGTGTCCTTTTGTCTTTGTACATAGAGAATATTTCAATGAAGAACCTTTTCTAAGAAAAATGCTTGAAGTGCTCACTCTCTCTATCTCTCTCAAATTTCATTCTCAGTGTTTTCTTGATCTCTTTTTAATTGTTTTTTATTTTCTCCCTTAGCATTATCAAGGTGGCATTGAAATGAGTAGGAATGATTTACTCTCTGGTCATTGGAAACCTTATCTTGAACGGGCAATGAGTTTGAAGCCATGCTATGAAGAAAGCATCAATGGTGGGGAGGTACCCTTTAATTCTTGAATGAATTGACTCCTATTTCTGCACAAGTAAATATCGTCATGTAATGTCATATACAACTTTGAGCTTTATTTGTTTAACGGTTGATTTCTTGTAACTCTTGCAAGAGTGTCCCCTAGTCTATATAGTAGACAGGGGATGTCAATAAAATATAAATATAAATTAAAGTTGGCCTTTGGATTTGTCTGTATCAAATTTTGTATCTCCAAATATTTTGAATGTGAATTCCTTTCCAACATGTGATTAATATGCCATAGCAAATAGGTTTTTAGAAAGGGCAATCTTTAAAAGCTTGAAATATTTTTTAAAAATATCTTTATTTTACCACTGATGGACCAAGAACAAGGTTTCTTTACCTTACCATTGAATCTGCCACTAGTAGTAATTTTACCTTTTGGGATGAGTTCTCTTCCTCTAGTTTTAGTTTGCCTTGGAGAATGCTTAAGAGCTTAATCTTTAACCGGATTTAATTGTCTATTGATCACACTACCTTGCATTCATTGTTCTTCTTATGAACATGATTTTAGGTTTGTTCTTTTTTTCCATTCTGATTCTGACATGTAAGTGCTTATGTATTTCCAAAGTTTGATTTTTATTTTTATTTTTCAAATAAACATTTTAAAAATACAGGTGGCAGCCCAGATCTTGCAGGAGATTGCTTTGGGAAAATATCATGCTTCAGTCAATGTAAAATGGATTCTAACACCTATTAATAGCAGTGTTTGTTTTTGTCAAAATTTTCTTATTCATTGGCATATTGACTTGATAATATGTAGCATAGCGAGGCAAAAAGATCGTGTGATGCCGCAGTTCCAGATGATCAACGACGAAGAGCCATTGGTCAAGATGATATTTTGATCCCAGAATGGTATGCAAATGCTGGAAAACAACTTGATTGCTAATCATCATATTTGTAAGTATTAATCCATGTTTACAACATACGGGTAAATCATATTCAAATTCATGTTTATAATTTTGTTGTATGGTTCCTAATACATAAGTCATTTGTTTTTGCTAAAGGTTCTTCATGGAAATGTTGAAGGTTTTCCAAGATACCTCTTTGCTTTGAGAAACAAACAATGCTGGCGATTAAGGTTATGCTGCTCTTCAACTATAGGGACATGATCATGTCATATGAAAGTAATCACGTTTATAAATTTATTTGTAATTGATAAAAAGTTCAAAATATTTCTAAAGAAAATGAAGTGCATGGCCTGTAAAATATATATTTCAGATACATCTTAAGCATAATATGTAACCCCTTATTTTCACATTTGGGAACTCACTTTAACCTTATTCTAAAATTTGACGATTCTCAACAAAATGTTATTCTTCTACTGTCATCTCATTCTCATTCTGAAGTAGATACCAAGAAATAGCAATTACCCGGCCAGGTTAACAACATACATATTATAATTAATTAACGCAATATACAGTGATATCAAAAAGATAATAATAATAATAATAATAATAATAATAATAATAATAATTACTATTACTGACAATTATGGACTACGGTGATATATAAATAATTAATAGCTTATATTATTCTCTGTCGTATCACTGACAATTATAGGGAATTTAGTAACTACAGATTTGTAGTTATTAATAAAAAATCATAGAGTTTATCTATCAAATTAAAGCTTATCTATTCACTGAGCAAGTGAGAATTGACATAAATACACTGCGCCTTCAAAAAGAATCCCAGGAAGGAAAACTACTTATTAAATTGCAAAACCTTTAATTACACTGCCATTCAATTTCAACCAAAAATCAATATTAATCCATTGAATCTTTGACTAGAACTTCACTAATATCCATTTAATTACGGGAACCTTTGACAACCCAGGATTTAAATACCAGAAATCTGTGACAAAATCTCCATTACATTGAATGAAGCAACCAAGAGGTAAACTTGAGGATTTAAAATAAGCATTTGGTTTATAATTACAAGAGAGATTAGATAAGCTACCCAGATATCCTAAGAAGATTTCTTCTAGAACACATTGCCATTTTGTAACTAATTGACATAGGAAAAACTTGGTCGCACACAGTCGTAAGCTCAGGCATCTTACTTTGACTTGTCGTTTAAGGTTACAAGAGATCTAACCACGCCTGGTCCTATCTTATCAGCAAGGGCACCTGTCTCTGAAATAAGTAATGATTTTTCCTTCACTATGCTCTGTAGCTTTTTTGCCTCGAAGTCAAGTCGAGGTTGATCTGTAATTACAAAGCTCAGTATGAGGGATACACCAATCTACAGTTAATATATATCAGTTCTATGCTTGAAGGAACTAAGTCATAGATACGATTTAAACTCTGAACTCAGGAATAACAGTGATCATTAATGAACAGGAACAGATATAATCAGTCTCATCAGAAATTCAGAATTACACGTTGATGCATAATGATGATAAATCTTTAATATGTTCTAATCATGTGTAGGATATGCGTACCAAGATGAAAAAACAAGGAACGTATGTCAAAAATTCCAAACTACTTTCAGGTAAAAAGGGTAGAGTTAAATTTGTCTTCGGCATTGCAGGATTTGCAATAACATGAAAAAATTGTTGCCATAATGAATTCAAACCATTAGACTGTAACATAGGTAATTTCAATAAAGATGAATTTTTACATGCAACTAAACAAACAGATAAATACAACAAAGACACATGCTTGATAATTCAAATATCAAATTGATAATTCAGTCTAGACTCCAAACAAATGCATGAAATATGGCTTGTATTTCCATCCAACATTAATATATTAAAGCATATAACAAGGAAAACAATCATCTGTCATAAATATTTATTTTCCTAAATTGCACTCAATCTAAAATTTGTTACCGAACTTTACTGTCAAATAACCACGACACAAATGATAACTAAGCAAGACTTTTGCACAAGCACATTGGGAGAAAAGAAAAATGGAACGGGTTTTTATTTTGTGGCACTACTAACAGAGGCATGCATTTATGGTATTTTGATTCGTTGTCCCTATATTTTACTTCTTTAGAGGATAGGGTGGGATGGAATGAACAATTAACCTGTTTCCAAGATAGTGTGGGCAGCATGGAATGGGATGCTGGCAAACATATCAGTTCCTGGAAACATCATCCATGTCTTCTCGAATGAATCATGGTTACCACAGGTGTTACACACTTCTTGCACCAAGGGTCTTGACCTCGTCCCTGTGACTCCCTTCATCATCGATTCAAAAGGAGTCGGAACACTAGTCTTGGTTGTCCGAGCCCTCTTCCTTAATGCAGTCAGTGCTTCTCTGTTCCCATTTCTCAATTTATCATTCTCAACCATCTGCATTTTTGCCCCAAATAGCATAGACAGTTAAGTACCGACTTAATTCCACAGAAAAGCCATTTAAAGGGACTGATGAGGGTATGGTAATGAATTGATGATTGAGATTCCTCAATGAAGTTGTTACCTTATGCCGGGCCAAAAGAAGAAGCTCGGCTTCCAGTTCCACTTCTGTTAATTTTTGTTGGAATTGTTTCATGGTGGGATCCATATTCCAAGAAAGGAACTCCTGCGAGTTGCAAATAAAAAACATATTTTCAAGCTAATGAAATAATGGTGGCCACCAATTTCAAAACAGTTATGAGATTCGGTTGACAATCAAGCATAGTTATCAAAACCGAACCGGTAATTGACAATGAGCTGTAAGGGGGCAGTTTATACAGCGAATTGCCCTGACGAATACTGAGTGTAAGGAGTAGAATAATACCGGACTACTCGACGAGACAAGGTCTCGTCTTTGTATCTCTCAAGCGTAGCTTGAGAGTGGAGAATCTCTTGGGGGGCCCGCTTTCTATCATAAACAATTATATTTATACTAATTTGGTTTATCCTTTTCCGGAGCTACATAATGATTTCGATTTTAGGGAGATGAAAATAATCTCTAGTAAATACTTGAGACCGGTCACTAATTCACCCGGTTGACCCGGTCATAATTAAATAAAAATAAAATTAACATCAAAAGTTAAAACTTAAAATACATGTCTTCACAAACATATTAATAACAATCAAATATCAATTCTTAGACATAACTAATAATGCAAAAAGAGATAATAAACTAGTCATTGGTACAAAATACTTTCTCAATTTAAATGAACAAGAGAGAGCAAAAGATAACACAATCAGTAAATCAAATCTGAGAAATAATCTGAAAGTCGGCATCTATATCTTCACAAGACAAATTTAAAGCTTGACCAACATTTTCTTCATTTTGATTTGCATCTATATCTATATTTGTGTATGTTTCACAAAACAATACCAAGATAATTCATAATAATACAAACAGAACAATTTAACTAAACAATTTTATTCCGAGTTGCAAAAAACATGAACTTCATTTTCAACTACAATAATTTTCAGCAGCAAAAGATTTAGCTCAAAAGATGATTTATAGATTTACAGCAACAAAAAAAAATAGCTAAGTGATTATTTCGGCAAGACAACAATAGCTTCAATCTTCAATGATGATAATCAGAAACAAATTTAAATGATTTTTAGCAACAAAAAAAATTTAACTAAGTGATTATTCAGCAAGACATCAACAAACTCAACATTCAATCAGTAACAAATTCATTCAGCAATGAACAAATTTAAGTTAAGTGACATGATATTCAGTAACAAATTTCAGCAACACATTCAATTTTCAGCAACAAATTCAACTTTCAGCAACAAAATCAGAAGTGCAGTGATGAATTAGAGCAACAAATTGAAACTGAAAGAAAGGGAGAATTTGTTGGAACTCACCAAATCGGTTGGGCGAAGGAAGATGACGGCGAGGTTCGAAGCAAGAAGACAAACGAAGACCAGCCCACCAGGACCTGATGCCTCTGCTGCCGGCGACAAGGAGATTAGGGAAGGCGTGGGTCTGAGTGCGAGACTGACGAGACAGAGAGCGACGACGACCGGCCCCGGGACCTGCTGCTTCTGCCGCGGCGACGACAATCGCGGGGAAGGCACGCTAGTTGGGTGTGAGACGGTGACGGTGAGGAAGCTGGTTCCGTTTGGTTCTGCCGCCGGCGAGGCGAGCGCATGAAGGCGGCGACTGCGCTTGAAACTGTGAGGACACAGCGCAACGAGTGGCTGAGTCCGAAACGATGAGTGCCAGACCGAGATGAGGGGAGAGACGAGAAAGTGACGCGGCGAGGGTGAGGCCGTGGAGTGTTGAGAGAGAAGAGAGACGAGGCTGGGGTGGGGGGTTCCATTCAGATTAGGCTTTCAATAGGGGGGACCTGAAACGACGCCGTTTCCAGGTAAAATAAAAAAAAAGTGAGAAACACAACCGGACCGGGTTGCATTAATCAGCCGGATCGAACCGGTTTCCACCGGGACTCATACTTGTTCAGTTCGATAAATGATTCGGTCCGACCAAATAACCGAATGACAAGATTTTCAATCGAACCGATCGAATCAAATTGGATTTGATAATCAAGAAGGAACACTAACAATTTTTGGTAATTTAAAAAAAATAAAACCTATTATCTGATATATAACGTCAACTCTTATAGAAATCAGAATTTTATTAACTGATTCATATAAAAACCACAAATAATAGAATTTCTGAAAAACAAAAATAAATCTATTCTATTTATTCTATTATATAAAAATCGGATGTCTACACTTAATGATGAAGCTGACGTGACATGCTTCGGAGAGTGTTTTTTGATTTAATTGTTTTAATTCATTCAATACAATTTATTGCACTGACTTAATTATATCAACTAATTGATTTGATTAAATATTTAAATATTAATATAATTTATTATAATTTATATTACTTAATTAATTATACTACATTAATTATAATTCGTTATATTAGTGCATTAGTCTTTTCAATTATAAAGTCTAAAATAAAATAAATAAATTGTTATTTATTCTAATTAAATTTATTTATATACTATATATGAATTAACGTTAATTTTATTGATGCTAGATAAAATTATAGAAGAATTTACGAAGCAGCATAAATTATTGCTCTTTCAATCAAATCATACCACATACAAAAATAAATTAAATTAAATAAATCAAATTTGCATATCTATATAAATTGAATTGAATAAATTCGATTTAGGCAAATATGTAGTAAATTGAATTCATAAGGTTCGAATTACATGCAACTTCTGAATAATTATAATGATATGGGTATTGTATATAAAAATTAATAAAAAAATAATTTAAATTCCGTACAATATTTTTTGTATTTATGAGCTATTAAAAATGAACGAAAAAATGTTGTATGAAATTTAAATTTTTTTGTATGAGTTGTTATATAAAATACTAATATCATTATTATTATTTATTAAAAATAGTACAACTAAGATTTTACTAATAATTTTAAATATTATATTTTTATAAAATTTTAAAATTTTTTATTATAAACACTTTTTGTAATTATTATAAATAATTTTATAAAATTTAAAAATGGCTTAAAAGATGTTATGAGTAAACCGTCTAACAAAAAAACTGATTACAAAATCGGTCGAATCTGTAGTTAATCGATAAACCATTAGAATTGGCCGGTTTTTTTAAAGGGTTTCTGATTTGTTAATAACTCCTCCAAACGGTGCCGTTTTGACTTTAAAAAAAAAACTGAATCCCCAACGGCTTAAACCCATAACCTGTAACCCAGTCCCACTCCCACACTCCTCGCTTCTCCTCTCTGAAATTGACGTAAAATTTTGATACTGAAAGAAGAATCCTAGCTCCCCAAATCGCGAGCCCGTAGCCACCGTGGCGTTAGACTGAGAGAGAGCGTGCTGAGATAGAATTATCTACTATTATAGTTAAAGTAATAGCAGAGGCTGAAGGTCAAGCGCATGAAGCAATTGATTGAGGATCATAAAAGGAGAATGCTTATAGAACGGATGCAGGGTGAAAGAGGCAAATGGCTTGCTGAGATCAACACAATCTTTGGTCATATTGAAGGTACTGTTAACAAACCTTTTGGGAATTATATCAGATTAAGAAACAAAAAACTGGTGCTATATATCAAATTTTATTCTCATACCCTTTTTATTCAGTACCTCTTGAAATGCCAGTATTTATGATATAGAATTATTTGACAACATACAAAAATAAAATAATTTCATGCCTTTTCGAAACTTCTTGTGATTTAGGGTACCTAATTAGTATACGTAAATATGGTGATTTCCTCTTCGGCATATATTGTTTCTTATTTTGATTTTTCAAAATTAAACTCCAATTTGCGATGTAAATGGAACACAATAAATGTTGGCCGTTAATTTCTATCCTAATTTTGATAATTATTTTATTGATATGATTCAGATTCTTTAATCCTGAATAGTCCAAAAACTTTCCGTTTTTTTTTAGTTAGATTTTGATAGAAACGTAAATATTCTTGCAATTCTTATTGTGAAATTATATATATTGTTTAATATTTAATAATTTATAAAAAAAAAAAGTACCCACCAACCCGCCAGCCTACCATTAGGCGGAGCGGAGAAGAAATTTAATACCGCCTTACTAGGCGGGGCGGGGCAGGTTAGCCCACCAGATCGCAGGTTTTTGGCAAGATAGGGCGGGCTTTTCTGTTTGCCACCCCTAATGGAGACACAAACATAAGTACCCGCCCCATGGAATAAAATTATTAATTTATCCTAATTTATGTATACGTAAATTCATTTCTTGAATTTAGTAACCCTAATTTTTGCCTTCAATTCGAATTCTTCCTTTTTCTTTTAGACTCATTCTCAACCTCGATCATCTCTCTCTCTAACTCACTTTCTCTGTCTCTCAAGTCCGTCACTACGTCGCTTAGTATCGTTCCAAAAAATTATGTTATGTTATTATGTTGGAATATGTTTTTATGTTTTCTCCTTTTGAAATGTTATTTTTCATAATGAATATGTTATAAATTGTGTTGAATTATATTGAACTGATTATTTTATGATTATTATATTATGTCTTTTTGTGTTAATTTTTTTCAAAAGTTTATCGAAGAGATCTACATTCTCTAAGGGGTAATTAAACAAGAACTTGCAATGTCGGAGAAGGAACGGGGGCATTTTTTTAAATAGGAGTGAGGGATGGGAAGGGGATTTCTCACACTTCTCTGAGTACTCATTACCATATCTAACTAGCAACGGAGATCCAATCTGAGTCGATTTAAGAGGGGGCGCGTGGACTTCATCTGCATTGGGCCTTTAAGGTAACGAACCTAAGTCGGATTTGGGACCCTAACAATGGATTTTAGTTGATCTTGCTTGCATTAAGGTCTTACTAGACCCAAATATATCTTGGATTAATATTTTGAGTCATTGTTATAGTAAATACTATACTATTTAATATTATAACACTTAGTATATATAAAAGTTGAATGTATTTACAAGATATTTTTTTAATTCAAATTAAAAAATTAATTATCTCTTTTTTAATTTTAAATATTATTTTTTAATGTAAAAAAATAAAAATAACAATAATAACTCACATAATTAAAATAGATAATTTTAATATATACATGATACTATATATATCAAGGATTATTATATAAGATATATAATTTTTTTCTGTAATGACTATTTATATAATTTATTGAACAATTTTTTTATCTTAATATTTAATAAATTAACATATAAAATATTATTTAACAAACAAAATAAGTAACTTAAGTCATTATCTAGAACAATAAATATAATAGTACAAATGTTTATTTATTTATTAGTAGTGAAAAAATATAAATAGTATAAACTGATATTTTTTTAGTATAAAAGCAATAATAAAGGTTATTAATTAAGTTAATTACCTAATTAAAAAATTATGAAAAATTATTTAAATAATAATAACAAATAAGATCACTATTTTTACATATTACAAAGTTTATGAAAAAAAATTTGGATAATAAATTAATCCTCAATAGATTATACATTAATTCTGTCAAAAAATTAAATAATACATTGGATATTATTATTTACGTACTAATATAATATATATTATCGATTATTAAGTTTAAAATTAATTTTTAATCCAATTTTTGGTAATTAAAATTTAAATGATTGAAATTATTAAATGCTAAATATTTTACATCTAACCAATTTATTTTTTTATTGAAATAAAAAAATGAGTCATTAATAAATTCTAAATTTAAATTTAAATTTGAATAAGAAAATAAAAAATATTTTAAATTTTATCTCACTAAGAAGAATTAATTTTAAGACAAGAAATTATTTTGCACATCATATATATATTGTGGGATAATATGGTCATTTGCTATTATTCACTTTTTTTTAAGTTAAACTTTGATTTTGATAATAATTTTATAAATTTCTTAAAATAATAATTATTTTAAATTTTTGTTTTAAATGTCGAAGCATATAATTTTTTTTTACTTTTATAAATTTTTTCATGCTGAGCACGGGTTCCTACACTAATTGCAGTTAAAAATGGAACATTCATGAACAAACTATTCAACTTCAGCAATTGCAGCATTAAAACAGTTGCTAATTACAACAATTGCATCCAAAACAAATTGCTTGTAAACAAAACATAAATGGATACAAGAAGCGTAAAAATGAAAGTGTTCGATATTGGGTACTTTGGCAAGAAGTGAGAGCAAGGTCATCTATACTAATCAAAAAGCACTAAAATAGGGACTGACGACGAATTCAGGACATAAATTAAAAAAAATGAACTTCGGATCCATAGCCTACCTGCAGGAACGACGACGGCGACGAGCACGGAGGCAGCAGCGACGGCAGAGAGTGAAGCCGATGCGTGATATTGAGACTGAGAGCTAGACTTTGACTTTTTTTTCATTTTTGGTTAAACAAAGGCCCACAAGCCCAAACATAACAGATTACATAGAGTTTGGCCCAAAAAAAAGCAGATTACATAGAGGGAACACTGTGAGGCCGATAAACTCCAATTACATCATCAAAAACTAACTGCTTAAGAGAGAGGCAGGTTTGACCAAAAAAAGAGAGGCGGAAAATTCCGGTCATGTATAAATTGTATATTAATATCGGAAGGTAAAGTATTAAATTGGTCTTCTACGTTTGGGGTAAATTTTATTTTAGTTCCCAACGTTTAAAGTGTCCTATTTACGTCTAAAATAGTTTTGATTTGCATCAATTAAGTCCTGCCGTTAAGTGGGACTGTGGGAGTCAAATAGTTAACGTCGTGTCCGACGTGGCAAAGGAGAGGGGGCAGGGGGTTAATAGACGTGTTTTGGTTCCCGCGTTTGCACAAAACACATACTTACCCTGACTCTTCTTCTTCTTGTAAAGCACGAAACGATCAAAGAAACCCACAAACCCTACCGATCGTCACTCAAGGGTTGCGATTCGCAGCTAGAGAGGTGACATTGTCCTTCAGTAACATTAAAGGTCTACAGAAGTTGGTTTGAAACCCTTCCTTTCCGGAAGAAGATCGTGTCAGGTATTCCTTTATCAAATCTCCTCAACCCATTTGGTTTTCATCTTAATGCACGTTGATATGAAATGATGTTGTCTGTGTGATTTTTTGTTTTATAGTTCCATATTCGTTTCTTGTTTTATTTTGGAAGTTTTTATTTTGCCCTAGTGATTGCATTTATGTATTTCTGTTGTTGTTGATCAATGTGAGAATTTTATGAAGTCTGTTATGTTTGTCTGATAGATTGTTAGGAGGATGAGTTATTTTAGTGTCAAGATACATCATGGGGGGAAGTTTGGGTTTGATGGTGAACCTTTACACTATGTGAGGGTGAGACTTCGATAGTGGACTACTGTGATGAAGATAGATGGAGTAGGTTTGAGGCAACAGAGATAGTGGTCGAACAGGGATATGTGGCAGAGAATATCGCTGCAATGTGGTATAAGTCTCTGAAAGATGAAACAGATGTAGGACTGAGGATGCTTCACACAGACAAGGATGCAATGGACAAGGCCAGAATTGGAATGAGGAACAACATGGTGGAGCTTTTTGTAGTTCACAAAGATAGTGCTACTGCTAGAAAAGGTTGTACAATTGAGAAAGTTCAAGATATAGATGGTGGTGAGGCTGCTGCACCCACTACAGGGACTGTTGGGCCTAGTCCAATTGTGCTGCACAAGGTCCAATCATCTGCTCAGGTCAAGGTGGGTAAGAATCCCAAGGTGGTGACAGAAGCCCAAACTGATATGTTGGAGGATGATGATGAAGAGAGGTCAGAGAGGTTAGATTTTTCAGGTGACGATGAATCTGAGGATGATGACTACCAGCCAGAGAATGATGATGCCACTGATAAGGGAGACAGTGATGAACAGTGGAGTCAAAACAGCTTTGGAGATAGTGCAATAGATGTAGCTTTTGATGACAGCGATGACGATTGGAATGCTGATGGGGGTTTGTATGATGTTGATATCACAACTATGAAAGATTCTCAAAAGATGAAACAGAGTGTTCTAACCGAGAGAGTACATGGAGAATTTAGTGCCAGTGTTAACAAGGGAAAGGAGCAAGTGGTGGCTGCTGGACTAAGGGATGAAGATGATGGGTATGAGAGTGAGGAGTTATGGGATGTCCCTGTAGGTGATGATGAAGGGGATCCCTTGTTGAGGAAGTACCCGTTGCACAAGAGTTTGAAGAATATGAAGGAGTATAAATGGGAGGTTGGGACAATGTATGTAGATAGGAATGCTTTTAAGGAATATGTAATTAGCTATGCTGTGCACAGTGACAGAGGAATATGGTTCTCAAAGTGTGATAGCCATAGGTGCAAAGCTATTTACCAAGAAGGTTGCAAGTGGTTTGCATACTGCCATAAGTTGAAGAGAGATGATACATGGCAATTGACTAGTTGTTATAAAAAATACACATGCAGTAAGGCAACCAAGATTAGTATCATGAGTTCTCAGTGGCTGAGTAAGGCTTTTATGAAGAAGATTTGTTAGAACCCTAAAATGAAGTTGAGAACCTTGATAAAGAAGGCTCATACCAAGTGAAATGTTGACATCACAAAGACCAAAGCTGCCAGAGTGAAGCAGCAAGCGTTGGATGAGATTAATGGTACTTATGGAGAGCAGTATAGGAGGATACATGACTATGGTATCGAGTTACTGAGGTCAAATCTGGGTAGCACTATTCGGATACAAGTGCAGAGACCTCCTGAATTTCAACTAGAGACACCAATCCCTGGTAAGGACTTGAGACCATGATTCGAGAGGATCTATATCTGCTTGGATGCTTGCAAACGGAGTTTCATGGTGTGCACACCCATGATCGGCCTTGATGGGGTCAACTTCTAACAGCCATTGGATGGGACCCCAATGATCAAATTTTACCAATTGCCTATGCTGTTGTTAAAGCGGAGACAAAAGACTCGTGGATGTGATTTTTGTTGAATCTGTGTGATGATTTGGGTGTTGAGAAGATCAGATAGTGTACATTCATGAGCGACCAACAAAAGGTAACCCTCAACTTAAGCAGTTTTGACCTGAAATTGTTTTATTGATTTTGTGTTTAATTCATGTTGTGCTATTATTGACTTGTGCTATTTTTAAATTCTGTTTTCAAGGGATTGATTCCTACCTTTGATGAGTTGCTACCTGGCATAGATCACATGTTTTGTGTCATGCACTTATATAGCAATTTCAGAAAAAGGTTTCCAGGTGTACAGCTGAAAATGATGATGTGAAAGGCTGCAAAGGCAACATATGTTCAGGAGTGGGAGAGAAGGATGAAGGAGATTCATCTGATTGATCAAGGAACTTATAATCATCTCATGGAGATCCCTACTAAGTATTGGAGCAAGTCCAGGTTTAGTTATTTTCCTAGAGTTGATACACTTGTAAACAACAAGTGTGAGTGTTTTAACTCTGTTATTGTAGAGGCTAGAGAGAAATCCATCATGTCTATGTTAGAAGATATTAGGGTTTATCTAATGAATAGGTGGGCTGACAATAGACAAAGTATAATTACATATGCTGAAAAATTTTTGCCAAAAATAAACAAGAAAATTGAAAGAGAGTTTGATAAGGGTGGAGAATGGTTGGCCATCTATGCGGGTAGGGACAAGTATGAGGTGTCCAGCAGCCAGGGTAATATAGACAAATTTATTGTGGACTTAAAGTTACATGAGTGCTCCTGTAGAAAGTTTCAACTAACAGGTTACCCTTGTGAGCATGCCATGAGTTGCATTAGAAAAATATGTTTAGATGTTAAGAACTATGTGAACAAGTGCTATAAGAAAGAGACATACGTGGATTGCTATCAACATGTAATCTACCCTGTGAATGGACCAAATCTGTAGGACCGGACTCAGAATGATGATGTGCTACCACCAGTGTTTAGGAAACCAATAGGGCACCCAAAATTAAGCAGGAACAAGGCTGGTGATGAGTCACGCAACAATGGACCACTATCTAAATTATCCAGGGCTGGACAACAACAAAAATGTTCCTACTGTTTTGCACTTGGTCACAATAAAAGAATTTGCCCTAGAAAACGCAAGGTGGAAGCCTCAGCAAAAAAGGTAAATTTGTTGATATCAATTTAGCCTACCCTTGTATGGATTTTTTATTACTAATTTGTTGAACAAACTCTGTTGATGTCACTGTTTATTGTTACTGGTTGTAGTAGAACGCTACTCCACAGGCCAAGAAGAGTGCTGGCACAACTAGGACTACAAACCCCAGCAAGAATGCAGCGAAGACAATAACAAAAGCAGCAACAAAACTTCAGCCAAAGAGGAAGAGCAATACACAAGTTGTAGGGACCCAACAGTCACAAACCTCCTCCAAGAGAGCTAAATGCAGCATTAGCGCCAGTCAGCCCCAGCCATCCACAACAACAGTTACTAGTCCATCAAGAAGGACCTTGAAGTACATGGCCAAAACACCATCTAGGGCCTGAAAAGCATTGGGATGAATTTATAGTAGATTTTAATGTTTTAGTTTATATTTTGTAATGAAAGTGGCAATGACCAAGGGCTGATGTTCCTGTAATACTTTAGACAGCCTACTTTAAGACTTCTAGTTTCATGTTGATATATTTTGTGTTATTTTTTTATGGTTATCTTTAAGACTTGTTTGGATATTGTAATGGTTAAGAGAATCAACTTTAAGACTTCTCCCTACTCAATGGTTAAAATGAAATTTCAAAAGTTAAGTTATATGAATTGGCAACTTTAGCCTTTTGTTTATCGGTTTATCAAACTGATTTAAACTGTTATAATGCCCAATAATGTATGTCAAAATACAGGAACACACAGTTTTCCATTTCACTTAATAATTGATAATGTTTACAGCACATACCTTTACACATAACTGTTCCAATTTGTTATCCCCTAAGACATTGCTATTAGGACTCTAACTGTATGTCAATTTTTTCATTCCACTCAACATTTGACATTCCTATCAAACTAGGAACAACAACAGCAAAACAAATAAAGATAATTGTTAGCCCCCTAAACTTCAATTAAATTGATCACAGAGCAGCAGCCTAGCCATTATCCATCCAAGAATGCCAACAGCAAGTGCCAATGCAAATTTTCTTTCAGCTTTCTGCAGGTTTTCCTTCAACACACTTGCTTTCTTCTTCAGTCTCTTGCCCTTCAGCCTGTGCTGAAGAAAAATAATCGCATTCTTCTCCGATCTGTTCTCAAAAAAAGCAAAAAGAGGACACCAAATAGTTCAAACCCTCCACACACTGGCACCTAATGCTATTTCGAAACAAGAGACTGCAAAGAGGAGACTCACCTGATAGTTGACGCATCCCCAGAATCTTCTTCCTGGGTTCTCCGCTGTAGATGATGTCCGCAACACTGGTCTCTCCCCACAGAAGCACGTCCTCCTTCTCCCACGAGTCTTGCTGCTGCTACGCGAACCTTGAGAAGACGACTAAGGAGCCATTCTCAGAAGACGAAGAACAACAATTTTGGGGGATTAGGGTTTACTAGATGATGTCCGCAACACTGGTCTGTCCCCACAGAAGCACGTCCTCCTTCTCCCACGAGTCTTGCTGCTGCTACGCGAACCTTGAGAAGACGACTAAGGAGCCATTCTCAGAAGACGAAGAACAACAATTTTGGGGGATTAGGGTTTACTTATTGGACCCGATTTTATTTTTCTTTTTTTTTTCCTTGCTTACAACGGTTAACTAAAGCCACTCCCTCTCGTTTGCTACGTCGGACACGATGTTAACTATTTGACTCTCACTTAACGGTAGGGTTAATTGATGCAAATCAAAACTATTTTGAACGTAAATAGGACACTTTAAACGTTGGGGACTAAAATAGAATTCACCCCAAACATAGGGGACCAATTTAATACTTTACCCATATCCGAATCAATAATTGATCTGCTCAAAATATTAGATTATTGGGTTATTGATTCAATTGTTGAATTACTAATTGAATTTAATGCATATATCTAATTATAATTAAATAATTATATAAAATTTTATTTTATTTTTTTGTAATATGTTTTTTTATGTTTTTGTTAATTAACTATTATTTTTATTTCAATAAAAAATGTTATGATTAATAAAAAAGTTTTTTATTTTTAAATATTTAATAAAATTTAGTACTTATTTTAATAGGTGTATAATTAAAAATATAGTTAATTTAAACAAGAATGAGTACAAAATTAAAATTAAATTAAATAAATAAAAAATAATTTACTTGAATATGTTGTATAAATATATACATTAATTAACATTGTAAATTCCAAGAAATAGCATGGTCTAGTACTCCAAAGCTAAGAGGTTGTAACCCATCGTTTTCATATTTTGCAATTTAACATCACAAAGTTATTCCTTCATTTAGTTTCATAATGCTTCAATACTGCACATCGGATCTAAAGAGAGAAAAAGGCCTTTACAAGGCTTGTGACAAGCATAATACGTGCATGCCAAGGAGAACACGAACGGGGAGCACTCACTCAAGGACAAGGCAGAAAAAATCGAAATTTTATGTGAAAAATTCCATAAAATCGATTGATTGCTCAAAGGGGTTGTGTTCCTATCAAGGTTGCAAAAATCGGATCGGTTATGGAATCGGTCAAGTAATTAGTTTAATAATTTAATGGTAATCGAAATTAAACCATAACTGAATCGGTTTAATTAAATATAAAGTAAAATTATAAAAAATTCAATGTATAATTTTAAATATTTAAATTTAATTATTTTTAAATTAATAAAATTCAAATTTTGATAATTTCACAAAATAAATTATCCATAATTTTTCATTAAAAGGTCATAAACAACTTCAAATATCAAAGTTTATAACTAAAAAAATCAAAACGCACATAAATAACAAACACAAAATATTTTACAATCAAAAGAAACAACATTAAACAAAGATAAATGTATATTGCGCCTTGTGATTTTTGTCATCCTTGACAGTGAAATATTCCCAAATCGGATTAGATTTTTTTTTAGAGAAACCTGTTTAAGATTCTTGAACAACATTTTATTGTGGTTGCTCATCATTTTTTGGTTGTTCCATCTAAATTAAAAATGATAGCAATCAAGAATCCAGCAATCCATAATGATCGGCCAGCAAATGACATGCCATTCATACGGCATTCAACATAATTAATTCAGCCATTCATCCGGTTAATTCACCAAAATTTAATATAGCAGAATTTAATATAACAAAATTGAACTTACATAGCAAAATTCAATATACCAAAATTTAAAATTCAAGAGTTCCAAAATTTAACTTATATCAAATTTATTCAGAATTAACAAAATAAAAAAAATTAAAAAAGCAGAGCAAGAACTCAGAAGAAGAAGAACTGAACTCTGCATCTGAAGTTCTAAACTCAAAACTATCCTAAATTTCTCAATGAATAAAAAATTAATTAAAAAATCCAAAAACACAAGAACTTATATCAAATTATTCAGAATTAACAAAATAAAAAATAAAAAAATAGAACAAGAACTCAAAAGAAGAAGAATAGAAGAATTCTGCATCTGAAGTTCTGAACTCAAATCTGCCCAAAATTCCTCAATGAATAAAAAATTAATTGAAAAATCCAAAAACACAAGAACTCAAGAATCCAGAACCCAATTCATACAGTTAATTCACCAAATAAACAAAATTAATTGAAAAACAAAAAGGTTAAAGTACTCACCGCGGGAGAGCACAGAAGGCCAGACCACGACGACTAGGTGCCCGACGACGACGTTAACAGGAGCCGCGACCAGGACCACAAGCCAACGACCAGACGACGCCAACTTCAAAAGATTCAGAGTTCAGGACAACCGTGCCTCTGACAGCTGCCTCGATCCGCGACGGTGACGCTTCGATCCGGCGTAGATTATGGCATTGACGGTGGCGTTTGTTGGAGGAAGGTCGAAGAGGAGGTGAGTGTCTTCAAAGTAGGAAATTAGGGTTGGAGGAAGGTGATAGTGCGATACTGATTCATCTTCAATTTACTTCAGCCTTTTCTTTTGTTTTTGAGTAGAAGACAAATAGGTCCCTGACCTTTTTGTCTGCGTATATTTTCGTCCTTGACCATTGAAAAATACTTTAAAATCCCTGACGTCCTTAAAAGTTAGACGGATCAGTCCCTCTGTTCAAATGCCTCCGTCAGTCCCAATAGAAAAGTCTAACGTGGCTCCCGTAATGCTTGTCACGCGTACGCGTGGGTCACGCGTACACGTCACCTGGCAAACTTCCCTCTCACGCGTACATGTCGCCATGAATTCAGCAAATCCTCATTTCTTCATGAATTCTCTACTTTGCATGCTTTTTTCCATTTCTTTCAAGTTATTCTTGCCTTCAAAACTTTAAATCACTCAAACAAACATATCAAGATATCGAATGGGAGAAAAGTAAATTAAATTTAGCCCTAACCCCATTACAACCCTTGAAAAGACCTCTTGATATATGTATCCATGCATTGAATATATGTTGATTAGTAGAAGAAGAGCAAGCCTTAGAAAGCAAGATTAGTAGAGAATTGAGAGAATCGACCCTCAAACACTAGAGAGATTAGAGTGCAAACACTTCCGGTGAGGGTTCAAGACTCAATCCCTTGTTCCTTGCTTTCACGAGCTTTCTTCTTACAAGTATATTTATACTTCATTTTGAGATTTGAATTAGTGGAATTCATAAATCATCATACTATCTTAGCCCTACTTGTTCATATATGTTCTTGGAGATTAATTCATTTTTAACCAAGTAGGTAGAAGCATTTTGCATATTAGTTGATGAACCACAAGAGTTTAGCACGGGGACATGCTAATGTTTAAGCGTGGAAAAGTTGATGAACCACAATTTTATGGTTTATATTGTATTAAATTTGGTGGATTTTATCAACTTTTTCCACATTTATTCACTAAAATAGTATAATTTTTTGAATTTCTCCCATTAGATGCCTTGATATGTTTGTTTGAGTGATTTACAGTTTTGAAGGCAAGAATGGCTTGAAAGAAATGGAAAAAAAGCATGCAAAGTGGAGAATTCATGAAGAAATGAGGATTTGCTTAATTCATGGTGACGCGTCACGTGTGTCACGCGTACACGTGACAAGCATTACGGGAGCCACGTCAGATTTTTCCGTTGGGTCTGACGGAGGCACTTGGACGGAGGGACTGATCCGTCCAACTTTTAAAAGTATTTTTCAATGGTTAGGGACAAAAATATCTGCGAAAAAAAGGTCAGGAACCTATTTTTCTTTTACTCTTTGTTTTTTTTCCTTCCCCAGCGTCAAAACGACACCGTTTGGTGGCTTGTGAGGAAAAACTGGTGCTTGTTAAAACCCGGCCGGTTCGGTCGGTTCGCCGGTTAACCAACGATTCGGTCGATTTTTTGTCCGATTTTTTACAGGCAGTTTTGGGGTGGACTGGATTGGTCAGATGACCGGTTTCAGGTAAACCCGGTTGAACCAACCGGCCTGGTTCGATTTTCAGAACCTTAGTTCCTGCACATCACGTGGGTTGCCAGCTCACTGTGTATCGGTCTAGTTTTTTGCGTGCAATTCATATCAAACAATAATGGAGCAAGGTGAAATCAGGTTTGTCTTGATTCGAACCTGGTTTTAACTAATGATCAGGTTTATTTTTGAGACCCTTACCCGACCCTAGACCCGATGAAATCATTCTACTTTCAGACCACACTAAAACTGGGTCTCGACTGAGTGAAATATGGGTCTTGATAAATTTTATGTCAAAAAATTATGATGCACTCATTTATAAAGAATAAAAAAAATACTTCTTACAGAAAAGTTGATAACCATATTTGAACTTGAATTTGTGCATAAATTCGAATTTCATATTTCTATGATCTATTTTCTAATTCAACAAATGTGATTAAAAATAAAACAATAAAACAATAAATTTATAATTAATATTACATAATATTAGAATTAATTTAAAATATATATACCTTTTTTAGTTCTCCTATGATACACATGGATCGGGTAAAGTCGGATTCGTCTTGATCCGGACCCGACTTTAAATAATGACCGGGTTTATTTTTGAGACCCTTACCTGGCCCTAAACCCGATGAAATCACACTAAATTAGTCCTAAAATATTCGAGATCAAGTTGGATTTTCAGACCGGATTAGATCATGTGCACCCCTATCAAACAGGCCACTTTTTAACAGGTTTGACCGATTTGTGATGATTCAAACAAAAAAATTAGTTCCAATGTTAAATCGAACCAACTAGATCCATTCAATCCGATTTTAATAATTATGATATTAATATATCTTGGCTTATGCTAAGTCTTGGTTTGGTAAAGTTTTTTGAAGAGGTGCTTGTGCTTTTTAAAAGCTCAAGCTCCTCATTTTGTATTTGGTAAATTAAAAAGATCATGTGCTTGTGCTTGCAGCTTTTAAAAGATCGGAGTACTTTTGAAAGCACCTAAGGTAGAGCTTTTCAAAGTTGGCTTGTGCTTTTCAAAATTTAAAAGTCTAATATAACCTTATATGTTAACTAATTTTCAAATTTAATGCTTGCATTTATGTCTATTATAGTATTTTTAAATTTTAAAAGTTATTTTACTAAACGCAATTGTTGTTGCTTGTATTTATTAAAAACTATTTTTAATTTAATTTACCAAACATAAATGCTACAAGTTTTAAAAAACTATCTTTTAAAAGTTAGCTTTTATAAGCTACTTCTGAAAAGTAAAAGCTTTACCAACCAAGCCTAAAACTAACCTGCAAATCAGCATTTTTTTTTTTTTGACATGGAACCAACACATTTATTAGCCTCCCTGTGAGTATGGCTAAAGCAATCAATCCGGCCGAGCTAGATTATTCGGTCACTAAAATCTAGCCATAGCCGATTGAATGAAATATTAGATTTGATAAAATACCTTTTTCTTTATGATTTTTTGATTTTTTCTGAATTAATTTAAACTGGGCCCTCCTAACCCAAGTCAATGGATCTTTTATCTTTTGGGTATGATAAACAAGAGTTACTCAATTTATCTTTTAAAATTTGAATTTAGACTTAAATTGATTCATAAAATTTTAATGGACTCAAATTAAATTTTTAAATTTATAATAGTAATTTGCACTAACGGCTGAGATGATCTTAGCTAATGGCTTGCTGATTTGACATTTGATATATTAACTTGTCACGGTAGATAAAACAAACATCATCACATTCAATCTTCGACGAAATAACGTCATTTCATACAAATGGAAGTTAAAATACATATAATTTTATGATCAATTTGAGTATTAATTCAATAAAATTAAGATTTTTTTTTCTTCAATTTTGTTAATTTAATTCAAAATAAATTTTTTCATGGAAAATTTTATTTTGTATGGCCAAAAACCTTTTTAAAAAAATTGAAAAAAACAAGTCTATATGTATTTCGATTTTTTTTACAAGCACCTTCTAAATGACAGACTATAAAAAGAAAGTTGTCATCCTTGATGTATTTGAGAAAAGATGCCGATTCCCGAAAATCCGAAATGTATATCCAGGTGGTATGTCCACTAAATTTATATCCAGATGGTATGTTCATATAATCTTGTTGGTTCAGTAAAAAAAGTTCTCTACTTTATGATGTCAGGATTAGGCTAAGATAATTGTGACATTTGTTGTCTACTTATATAATAGTATTTTCTACTTCCAAGATATAGCAGTATTTTCTACTTATATGTATAGGCATGACTTTCTACCGGGTAGTATCGTAAAAGTTTTACAAATACAAGCATATAATTAAATGAGACCGTAAAACAAATTTGCCTAACTGCAAGATAATTAAACTCTAAACATATTACTAAAACCTTGTTATTGTGATGGAACTGGAACCAAGATACCATAAATCATCAAATGAATGATTCCAAGAGTAACTAGTGATTGTTAGCACTTAGCAGTGACGGGTATTATTCTTATATGAACCATGAAACACACAGCACATATATTTTTAGAAACTGTGAATAACAAATCATGAGGATTGCTTATCATTTTCTTGCTTATAGAAAGATTCATAGGTTTGAACTCTTGTCTTTGATTCTTGCAACTCTGAGTCTTGCTCTGATTCACGCATGAAAGCATCGGTCATCTTGAGAAAATCATTCATGTGAACTTGTTTCCATTCCTTTCAGGTAAAAATCAGAGAGAAAATAAGAACTTGCTTAACACAGAGGGATGCATAAAAGGGGGATTTAAATCTTAATGTATAACTTAAAATAGACATCGAACTGAACAGTTATATCCAACAAAGGCTTAGATCTCGAAAATAGTAAGATGAACATATTTGAATATAATTTCATGCTTCCCTTTTCAGCTAGCTACTCATATAAAAAAACACGTTGAAATATAAAATATACATTGAAAATGAGTTAAACAACGCATTGTGGTTGATTTTTTTATGTGCACATAACATTTGTTAATCTGGAGCATGAAAAGCGAAAATAAGAAAGATAAAATGCATACCTCAAAATCCCACTCTCCATATAAATTTGGATCGTTTGGGTCACTCCAAACATAAGTGTGAACTTGTAACTTCTCAGAAGTGTCCTGCAGCACAATTGATTTCAGCATTTGTAGATTCTTTCTAGATTCCTCATGATCATACTATGTACTGTATACATTGACTCCGTGTAAAAATCATACTATTCATCTCATTTGGTCATGAAAATTTGAACTTGGAACATCAAATTATCTTCTGTACCATACAAGATTATGTAATTAAAGTTGAATGATACACATAGAGGCAAATAGAAATAGCAGAGATTGGAGTTGGACTCACCATCAATACAACCTCAGCATCACTTCTATTATATTCAACATCCTCGAATTCGTCTAAGATATCCAACTCCACTCCTGTGATCTCATGAAGGACCTGAGTGTTCAATAATAGAATTAAAAGAGGATTAGGTTGTGATCTTTTCAAAGAGCAAGAAAAAGAAAAGAGGAGTAAGGTAATGAATTAAGCATGCATATAGACCGAAGACAAAGGTTCAATTCACGCAAGAAACAGATTTTTCTAATTTCAAGGAGCTAAGGGGCAAATTGCTCAAATGATTTAGATTTATTCAACAACAGCATGGGAAAAAAATTACTACTGATGAACCTAAACAAGCTTAGAAATGAGAAATTAAGTAAAAGCAAAGGATCAACAACAATAAGATAATAAAGATAGTACCCTGCCAGTAACTTTCTTATTCTCCACAGGGAGAATAGCGGGATAAACGCGACCTTTGATTTTAAACCTGTGACTGAAATGGAAGAAAAAACAATCAAAAAGGAGAAATCAGAAATTCGAAAGTGAGAGAGAGAGAGAGAGACTGACTAGCCATGGAGAGTGGCAGGGGTTGAAGAAGGGACGCGATTCAAGAGGACACGAACAACCTCATCGGCTAAGAGGCTGCCATACACGAACACGTCGTGCCTCGCTCTCACCACAGAATTCGTCATTTTCTGCTGCTTCTTCTTCTCTCGCTCTCGCTCTTACTCCACTCTCTCTTCCTCTCCAACAAAATCGCTTCCTTATTATTTATATATAAACCAACTAATCATATCACTCCACTTAGCTCTGATTTTTTTACTAAACAGGTAAATAAGAATCTCATTTGTCTGATTGCACGTGTCGTATCTCTGTCACGTGCTTGTTCCTAATACCTTGCTTTAATTTTTCTACAAAATTTATCACTCAAATTTTGATCGGAGAATAAATTGGCTAATTTCTTTTGGAAAATTCTATGGTAATGGTGAGGTCACAAAATCAACATCGGTAGATGGCGTATTGTAAGACTGCCAAGTTAGTGAGTTTAGGGGGCGCATTGTAGGACTGCCAAATTCTATGGTTATTTTTTCGCTATTTGCATTATTATTAAGCAGGTATAATAATTAAGTTGTGCAATATAAGTGAATTGGGCTGCATATAAAGTTGTACGAGTTGGACTTCTTGTAAAAAGGATGAGAGATGAGTTGGATGTAGGACTGAAAGTGAGTCAAACCAGTTCATGAGCTAGCTCGAGTTCGACTCGTTAATAGCTCGATAAGTTAAGCTCGTGAGTTAGTGAGCCAAGTTTGAGCTTGGAATTGAGCTCATAAATTAAATGAGTCGAGCTTGAGCTTAGATAAGCTCAGCTTATTAGCTCGTGAGCTGACTCGATTATATATATATAATCATGAGACTTTTTTACTTAAATAAATTAAACAAGTTCTAAAATTACTCAAATCCCCTAAATCAATTTTTGATACGTAAATACCCTAATCCTAATATTATATAAATCATGCTAGGGGAATGTGGTTTATATAATATGTTAACCATTACCCAGGTGGTGGAAATCAGAGAACTAGGAGCACACAAAGCACTCCTGACGTTTGACAGTATTCTCAGTGCTGAAGAGGCTTACACGTTCGAATTGAACAACCTCCTCAAGTTCTTTCATAGGGTATGGAGATGGGATGAGGAGGAGCGAAGCGATACTCGAAGGATATGGTTAGAGTGTTTCGGTATTCCCTTGCATACATGGTCACCAGATACATTCAATTTGATAGGAAGCCAATGGGGAGAAGTCGTTGGATGTGACTAAGCCACGGAATCTTGCCGCTCCTTCAGCGTGGCGCGGGTACAAATTGACACTTGTTGTATGGACAGAATCAACGAGTGGATACACATCACAGTTGGAACTAGTGGGTTTGACGTCCTAGTTAAAGAGGCCAGCCACGAGAGCTTTGGAAGGGAGTTCCAGATTGAGGAAACAATTAAAACTTATTTTCCAGAAATATGTGAGTGTTCCGGTGCGCGCGGTGGTTTGGTTACCGGTGATCTGGCGGCTGAATTGGTGATGGCGACTCCAAGGGAGGAAGATTATGGAAAGGACAATTTGGTAATTCAAGAAGACATATTGAATGAATGGAATAATGGCAAATCAATTCATTTTCAAATTCAAAGAGTAACGGAAGGCATTATTTCAGATGGAATCGCTAATTTAAAGGAATATACTGATTTGGTTAATGATTCGGGTTCAGAACAAACGGTTAGCTGGGAATATGTTAATGGGCTGAAGGAAGGCTGTTTTTGTACAAATAAGGGAGTCCAAGCATGGGATGATGGTGGGGCCAAAAATAAGAATAAATATAGCAGATTGGAGGAAGTAAAAGTGGGCTGCCCCACCATAGGCCCAAATCAAACTGAACATGGCACATGCAGCCCATCTAATGCTCATATGCGGACTGCTGGGGAGCATGATTCAAATCAGGCGGGCCGAGTAGGGCTCCTTCCGGGTCGACGGTGTCCAGCAGGAAAGGAGAGCGTTGTGGCTGACGACCTGACGGCTATGGAGGCGCTGAACGTTGGCCGGTCCGGAGCGGCAGTTCCACGACGAGACAGACCCCACCTAGACGAGTACCACGATTCCATCGGGAGAGTTGAGGGGGATGCTGTGCTTGGGTCAGACTGCGATGCGGGCATCCATGGTCCACCTAGAGGCCTGTCAAGACGCCTTGGGATTCCGTCGCAGGGACTGAAGGGAGATGCTCCGTTCGGCTCAGGCGGGACTAGCAGAAACGCTGAGAAGGCTGGCTCGATGTCTGAGGGGGCTGATGCAATGGATGAAGAGAGAAGCCTGGCTCTTGCAATAGTGGATGAGGGCAGTAGCGCAACTGAAATTGTGGAAACAAACGAAGGGCAACATATATCCAAAATTAAAGAACAATTGGCTGAGAATAAGAAGGCGTGGGATTTAGCTGTTGAATCCGGAGCAGTACAGTACGACAAAGAAGACGACTTAATGAGGATATTACAAGAGCAAAATGAAGCGATAGCTGAGAAGAGGAGGCGAGCAAAACTGAAAGAGAAGGTGCGAAGAAGTAGACCGAAAAAGTTCAAACAGGTGTGTAACAATGTTTTAAAATGATTTTTAGCTCTTGGAATGTTAGGGGGTTGAGGGGGGTTGGAAAGTTGAGTATGATAAAAGAGCTAAAAAAAAAGCAAAAATTAAATATGTTAGGCTTAGTGGAAACAAAATTGCAAGTTGTAAATAAATTTGATGTTGTACGTATTTGGGGAAGTGATGCGGTGGGCTGGGAGTTTGTAGGATCGATAGGCACGTCTGGGGGTCTGTTATTAATGTGGGATGAGTTGCTTTTTAGAATGAATAACTGCTATAAAGGGGATAGATGGCTATGTGTTGAGGGAGTTTTATTGAAAAATGAGTTCCACTATGCTTTCTGTTTGGTTTATGGTCCTCATATGAGAGTTGAAAAATTTGCTGTTTGGGAGGAACTGAGCTATATAGCAGGGTTATGTCAAGTCCTGATATGCTACATGGGTGACTTCAATGAGGTGATACAGGTTGATGAAAGGAAAAATCAGGATAGATTATCAACGTCTGCAGAAGAATTCAAGAGTTGGATCCAAGATATGCAGTTAGTGGACTTACCGCTGAATGATCGTAAGTTTACATGGTATAGAGGTGGATCCTGTAGTCATATTGACAGAGTTCTATTGAGTGTAGAATGGACTGAGGAGTTCCCGGAGATTCGCTTAAAAGGTGGTCCGAGAGGCTTGTCAGATCATTGCCCAATAATAGTCGAAGTTACTAAGTATAGAGGTGGACCACGTCCGTTCCGGACTTTAGACTCATGGTTTACACATGAAGGTTTCCTAAGAATGGTCAGGGAGGAATGGCAGAATATTGGAGAGGGACAGTTCACAGATAAATTGAAGGCTCTTACGGTCCCTTTGGGAAAATGGCATAAAGAGAATTTTGGTGACTTGGAGAAGAAAATTCAGCGTTTTGAGGAGGAGATCAAGGTGGATGATCTGGTTGGAAATGGTGTCTATGACGGTACAATGGAGGCTAGAAGGAAGGCTCTAGTAAGTTGTTGCAAGCAGTGGTATGTGAGGAAAGAGGTACACTGGAAACAGATGTCGCGTTCTAGGCATGCGAAGGATATGGATAAAAACACACGGTACTTTCATAGCTTGGCGTCGGCAAGAAGAAGGAACAATAGGATTGATGCGCTGGTGATTAATGGAAGGTTGGTAAGAAATCAAGCCAGGATCAAGATTGCCATCAGGGACTTTTACAGAGAGTTGTACCACCAGGAGAGATCCCCGGTAATAGGGTTTAGGGACGGTCTGGTTAACCGGATTAACGAAGAAGAATCCAGTGCATTGGAGTGCATACCGTCATTGGTGGAGATTAGGGAGGCTGTTTGGGACTGTGAATCCTCTAAGGCTCCAGGTAGTGATGGGTATAATATGAACTTCATCAAAAAGTGCTGGGATGAGATCGGCACAGAGTTCTCGACAGCTGTTCTGGATTTCTTTCGGTCATCAAGGTTGCCGCCTGATTCCAATGTTACTTGGGTGGCTCTTGCTCCGAAGTTCACTGGAGCTAAGGAGATCAAAGACCTCAGGCCGATCAGCATGGTTGGCTGCATCTACAAAGTCATTTCAAAGGTGATGGTTAGAAGAATGAGATCAGTGATGCCAGGCTTAGTAGGAGAGACTCAAAGTGCATTTGTGAAAGGTCGAAAAATTCATGACGGGGCTCTGATTGCGTGTGAAACTGTGCAATGGCTGAAGACGAGGAAGAAGAAGGCGGCAATTATCAAATTAGATTTCCAGAAGGCTTATGATAGAGTGAAGTGGAACTTTGTGGATATTGTGCTGCAGAAGATGGGATTTGGTCGGAGATGGAGAGGGTGGATTAGGGAGTGTATCGGTTCAGCATCCATGGCAATTCTGATAAATGGTTCCCCTTCCAAACCTTTCAAGATGGAGAGAGGCTTGAGACAAGGTGACCCATTGTCCCCGTTCTTGTTTGTTCTGGTAGTGGAGGTCTTACACAGGATGATAGGGGAGGCAGTGAGAAACAGAAGAATCTCGCCGCTGCTGGTGGGAAAGGAAAACATAGAGTTATCACATCTTCAGTTCACAGACGACACTATTTTATTCTGCCCACCGGAGGAGGAGACCATTAGAAACTATGCCAGACTGTTAAGGTGCTTCGAGATTATGTCGGGGTTATCGATTAACTTTGATAAATCCATCTTAATCCCTATCAACTGTGAACAACATTGGACTGACAACATGTGTAGCTTTTTGGGGTGTAAAGAAGCGAACCTCCCAGTCCGATATCTTGGTATTCCTCTAGGAGCAAACCCAAGGGTGGTAAAGACATGGAAGCCGATAATTGACAAGGTTGAGAAAAAGCTCAGTTTGTGGAAGGCTAAGGTGCTGAATAAAGCAGGTAAGCTAGTCCTTATTAAGTCTGTATTGAATAGCTTGCCAGTGTACTATCTGAGCCTGTACAAGATGCCGAAGGCCATGGCAGAAAAGTTGATATCATTACAGAGAAGATTCTTATGGAGTAAGGAGGAAGGTAGGAACGGGATAGCACTAGTCAAGTGGGAAGTGGTTCAGGCCCCTAAAAAGGAGGGTGGCTTGGGGTAGGAGATGCAGTGATTAAAAATTCTGTCCTACTATTTAAGTGGTGGTGGCGATTTTCGAAGGAGGAGTGTCCTTTATGGAAGAAGGTTGTTTGCTCCTGTTACGACTTGAAGCCCAATATGATGTTATCTACTCAGCCAATGCCTACTAGAGGGGGACCATGGAAGGACATATGCCAGTTGCAGCTCAAGGATAGTAATGTAAGGGACAAGATGATTACTGGGTTGTCTATGGAGGTGGGTGATGGCAGGAGGACTCTTTTCTGGGAAGATGTTTGGTTACAAGGCGGTTCCCTCAAGTTGAGGTTTCCGAGACTTTTCTCTATTTCAAATCAGCAAGGATCTGTCATAGGGGAGTGCGGGTTTTGGGATGGGTTAGAGTGGGTATGGAACTTCCAGTGGAGGCGAGGCCTATATCAATGGGAGTTGGAATTATTGAATAGGTTACATGAGGCTTTAAGGCCTATAAATCTAGCAAGTGATAAGCAAGACAGACTTGTGTGGAAGTATGGCAAGGAAGAAATTTTTTCAACTAACTCTTTTGTGCAGGTGGTGCAATCAGAGACTATCCCAGAGGATATCACAAGCTTCAGCTTCACCAGAACCATTTGGAAAGGTTTGGCGCCACCACAAGTGGAGTTATTTATTTGGTTTGTTCTGATAGGTAGAGTAAATACTAAGGAAAGACTACACCGATTTGGAATACTTAGGCATGGGGACAATATATGTGTGTTTTGTAAAAGAGATGTGGAACATATTTACCACTTGTTCTTGGGGTGTGAGTTTACTTGGCAGGTATGGTGTCGATGGCTTTCTGATCTCGGAAGAGCGTGGTCTATTCCGGGCTCACTAAAGGAACATTTTAAGAGTTGGACAGGCGTCGTAAACAGAAATGAGGAGCGGAATCGGTGGCTGAGGTGCTTCTTTGCGGTCATTTGGAATATATGGCTTGAGAGGAACAGACGTATTTTTAATTCCAAAGAAGGTGGTTCAAAAGAGGTGTATCAGCAGTCCTTGACCAGTTATGGAGAGTGGAGTAGTAGGAACCTTGTTGTTGTTGATGGCAATGCCGGAGATGACGACAGGGGTAGTTGATTTACTTTGCTTTTTTTCCTTTATCATCATGTCCCCAGTTTGCTTGTCTTTTGCTCCACTGTATTGTGTTGAGCTTTCTTGTTCAAAAAAAAAATCATTACACCCTGGAACAATTTATGCATGAATGACTTCTGAGCAATAACACATAAATCGTCCTAAGGTTGCCAGCTTTATTAATTGTATGTAAATCGTTCCAGGTTAGGAGGATTTACAAGGTTTCAGGCAAAAACATAAGACCCTGCCACAATTTATGTGTAAGTTATAACCCAGCACCCTACCACGATTTATTTGTCAGCTATAATCCCCAACATCCTGCCATGATTTATGTTCGAATATCACACTCTAAGACTTAACCATGAGTTACCCACAACTCTTAACGTTACACACAAAAATATACAAAAACCTCCATTTTCACCCTATCTAAGCATTCAGTGATAAGGTTGAAGAGAAAGAGAGCCCGCAGCGATGCGAAAGAGGCATTGAGTGATCGCATCTGGCATACAGCAGTGGGAGAATGGACATTAAGAATATCAAATTAAATAAAAATAATTCAAGAATATACGTAAAAATATACAAAGTCAAATAAAAAATAACAAATTTTTATAAATTTGTTATAAAAAATTTTTATAAATAAAAATAATTGAAATAAAAAAGGTCTTCCTAATAAGATCAATAATTTAAATTTTAAATTTAATTAAATTATATCTATTTAAATTTTAAATTAAAAATTTTAATTAATTTTTTAATTTAAATTATATCTATTTAAATTTTAACTTAAAAAATAAAAATATATTTTTTTTATAATTTCAATTATTGATTCCATTAGAAAGACCAAATTAAATAAAAAAAGAGTACTGACAAATTATAATCAAAAGAGTACTAAATTTTAATATATAGATTAATTTTTTTTAAAAAAAAATAGTCAAAAGGTCGTTAAAAAATATAATTTTGCATAATATAAAATTTTTAATATTCATTATTTATATAGTTTTTTAATTATTTTTATTTATACAAATTTTTTATAAAAAAAATTTGTTATTTTTTATTTGACTTTGTATATTTTTACGGTATATTCTTGAATTAATATGTACTTTACTTACTATTGTTATTTATTTATAATATAAATTATTTTTTTTATCAAAAATAGGAGACTCAGAAGCCGCAACCTCTTAATTGAATATGAGGAGATTATGCCATTTGAATTATAACTCATTAGCTATAATATAAATTACTTATTCCATTATAAAGATCAAATTAAATAAAAAAAAATATTAAAAGAGAATATTAAAATTAAATAAAATAAAAAATTTTTAATATTAAAATATTAAGAGAGAATTTAGGATTTAAAATTTATAAAAAAAAATAATATAAAATTTTTAATACTCATTGTTCATATAATTTTTTTTAATTATTTTTATTTATACATATTTTCTATAAACAAAAATTTGTTATTTTTTTATTTTAACTTTGTATATTTTCACTGTGTATTCTTAAATTAGTATGTACTTTACTTACTATTGTCATTTGTTATAATATAAATTATTTATTTCAATTGCAGATCAAATTAAATAAAAAATACTAAATTTTAACATATAATTTATTTTTTTTAAATTAAGAGCAAAAAATGTTGAAAAAAAATATAATTTTGCTTAATATAAATTCATGTATTTTTGAGTAATATAAATTTAAGTAAAAAATATATAAAATTTAAATTATTAAACAAAATTATGTGTCAAAATTTTAATTATAATTTTTTAGTATTCTCTTTTACTATTGTTTTTATTTAATTTGATATTCTTAATGCCCATTCTCCCACTGCTGTATGCCAGATGCGGTCACTCAATGCCTCTTTCGCATCGCTGCGGGCTCTCTTTCTCTCCAACCTTATCACTAAATGTTTAGATAGGGTGAAAATGGAGGTTTTTGTATGCTTTTGTGTGTAACGTTAAGAGTTGTGGGTAACTCATGGTTGGGTCTTACGGTGTGATATTCGAACATAAATCATGGCAGGATGTTGGGGATTATAGCTGACAAATAAATCGTGGTAGGGTGCTGGGGTTATAACTGTTGGGAATAATACACCATTCCCCCTTGAGAAAACACCTTTGACAGAGAAATAAAATAGACACAATCACAACACAAGAATTTAACGTGTAAACTCCAATTATCGGAGAAAAAACCACGGCCGTTGTCAAATGACAACCAGAGAATATCACTATGTGAAAATTGTTACAACACATAGACTTCTTTCTCTCTAACACCGGCACCCCAGTACACCCACACTCTTTCAAAGCAAATATCTAACTACACCTCACAACACTCTAATCAAAGAGTACAGAGGAAAAGAAAAATCAGATACAAGCTTAAAGTGTTTCTGACTGGTGCAAAAACAAATGGAGAACTTAGCCTCATATTTATAGCCTAGGCCACCCACTCCATTTGCTATCCTGAGCAATGTGGGACTAATTCAACCAAATCCTAACAATCTCCACCTTGATTGAAATAGTCGCACATCTTCAGCTTCCATTGTCAACACCGACAATTCTTTGCTGCCATTGTCTATACCGACAATCATAGTTCAGAGAACTATCATACTCCACCATGAAAGTATACTCACTTGGAATTAGACCACTCCAAGCATTTCGCCTTGGTACAGATCGAAGCCTTGCTGAAAATTCATGGTGCAACTTCCAAATTGGCTTTTCCTGAAAGTTCTTCAGCCATCGACCTAACTCCGCCACACACCTTGCATCTCAACGCCAACCAATGCCCGTGTGCAATTGTGGACCCGATTGCCACAACTTATCCTTATCCATGGCAGTGCGGTAATACCATGAGGATACTTCTTGTCTTCTAGAGAACATCATATTCTCTCATAGAGAGAGCAACCAGAGATCTTCTCCTTCAACGCCTTGTGCAAACCTGATTGTATCAACACATCCTTGACTTGTATTTGCCACCAGCCAAAATTATTTCTTCCATCAAATTTCTCTATTTCAAACTTCACAGCACTTGAATATCCTGACATTGTTGCAACCGTATACTGGAATAGTATAACTCAACCGTGCACTAGGAAGGGTCCCCAGGAAAGAGAGGTGGGTCACAATGGACACACTTAAATACCAAGTCTTTCCTTAGCCAGAACCTTTCCAAACAGCACTCTCACAGTGTCACACTGCCTTTCAGCAACAACAACAGCAACCAAAGATCAACCTCAAGCCACAGGACAAAATTCTTTTCTGATGTGGAAGGTCAGACTAGGCTGCAACCACAGAGCATACTAAAAATAAATTCCACCGAACCGAAGCTCTTGATACCACTTGTTGGGAATAATACACCATTCCCCCTTGAGAAAACACTTTTGACAGAGAAATAAAATAGACACAATCACAACACAAGAATTTAACGTGGAAACTCCAATTACCGGAGAAAAAACCACGGCCGTTGTCAAATGACAACCAGAGAATATCACTATGTGAAAATTGTTACAACACATAGACTTCTTTCTCTCTAACACCGGCACCCCAGTACACCCACACTCTTTCAAAGCAAATATCTAACTACACCTCACAACACTCTAATCAAAGAGTACAGAGTAAAAGAAAAATCAGATACAAGCTTAAAGTGTTTCTGACTGGTGCAAAAACAAATGGAGAACTTAGCCTCATATTTATAGCCTAGGCCACCCACTCCATTTGC
The DNA here is from genome assembly GCF_059453495.1 of Arachis ipaensis. Lineage (NCBI taxonomy): Eukaryota > Viridiplantae > Streptophyta > Magnoliopsida > Fabales > Fabaceae > Arachis > Arachis ipaensis. The sequence goes on from NC_142435.1 coordinate 132,458,705, forward strand.
TATCCTGAGCAATGTGGGACTAATTCAACCAAATCCTAACAATAACTTACACATAAATTGTGGCAGGGTCTTGTGTTTTTGCCTGAAACCACGTAAATCCTCCTAACCTGGAACGATTTACATACAATTAATAAAGTTGGCAACCTTAGGACGATTTATGTGTTATTGCTCAGAAGTCATTCATGCATAAATCGTTCCAGGGTATAATGGTTAACATATTATATAAACCACATTCCCCTAGCACGATTTATATAATATTAGGATTAGGGTATTTACGTATCAAAAATTGATTTAGGGGATTTGAGTAATTTTAGAACTTGTTTAATTTATTTAAGTAAAAAAGCCTATAATTATTAATACACATATCCTATATGCATTTAATCTATACTTTTAATAATATATATATATATATATATATATATATATATATATATATATATATATATTAATGATCTTAATTATTTAAAATTTTATATTTAATTTTTACATATAATTTTGATGTAGAACATAAATAAAAAATTTATAATTTAATGATAGATAACAATATATAAAATTGATCTTTTTAAATATTTTATAAAATATATAAGTTATAATTTATTGATATAGAATTATAGATTATGTATTTATGTTTCTATTATTTGAGCCAGCTCGTGAGCTTTCGGTGAGTCGAGCTTGAGCTTAAGAAATAGGCTCGATTATTAATGAGTCAAGCCGCGAGCCAAGCTCGATTTTTGTGAGGCGAGCTTGAGCTTGGTCTAGCTCGGCTCAGCTCGGCTCACTTCCAGCCCTAGTTGGATGACCATTTTTTTTTTATCAAAGATAGAGAGATTTGAATCCGCGACTTTTTAAGCAAGTATAGAGAGACTATGACATTTGATCTATTACTAATTAGTGAGACGAGAAGAAAAAAAATCCACATCTGTAGAAAGGTGAACAATAATTTCTAATGTTGTTGCCTGTTAGTATAGCCAAATTTTCACTAGATTAGGATAATCTAAGTAGGACTCTATAAATTTGTTTGCATATTAAATTACATCGCCATTAATCAAACCATTTATTAGAATTTGTATCCCAGAAATATTCATCGCCACCGGTTTTATTTATATACCAACAATTTTAGCTACCATACATATTTTAATGTACATTTGTTGAACCTTTTTCCTCATACATCAGCTTATAAAAATATGCCGGTTGACTAAGTACAAACCAAAAAGAATAAATTGAACTGGTCTTCTAACATTGTTTTTTTATTTATTTAATAAGAGCCCATTAAAACATATCATCTTAAATATTTGAGCAGGTTATAATCCATTATCCACGCTAATAACAGACTAATAATTAGTTCAATCTTCCGCAGCATAATCAAATCAATCTCAAAATGCTGGGTTCTCCCGTATTAATTATCGCCATTAAGTTTTTTCTTAGTGGTTGAAACTCGAAACCTCTTGTAGTCTTTTGTATTTGGTGGCCATATGTGAAGACTGAAGAAATAAATATCCTGAATCCTCATGGTACATAGCACTGGGAATATAACAACAGAAGAAAAACATTATCCACACAAACACAATTTAATCGGTTACAAATCTTTAGACTAGTTCAGAAAAGATATGAAAACAGCATGTAACTTGATTTTAGCACCGCCAATATATTCAGATGTTCATTGGCTCAGGGGCACCAAGGATGTCTAGCAATGAGTTCTGCGGCTCCAATTCCTCGTGCCATAGCGGAAGTTGATCACCGGGGTAGAAGTTTCTCGTCACTCCCTCCGAGTTTATCTACAAGGAATCAGAATCAAGTGAGTTTCAGATTATTGCAAATATTTTTTTTGGTGACAATTATTGTAAATATTTAAACTAGAAACAAAAATTTTAAAGAAACAGGACAAAAATTAAGAGTCTCACAATGACTGTTCGGACGACACCACCACTTGCTCCGTCCCTAGCAATGGCAAGTGAAACTGCCTTTTTCACTAAATCCTGCCACAGAACATACAGATAGATCCGTCAGCAACAAGGATTGAGACATAATTTGAACACCAATTCTACCAGGAAAAACAGAGTTTTCATATTAGACGTAGTAGCTGCCAAGTTATTGGTCTATATCCGAAATATAACGTAGGCAGAACATGAAAACCAGGAGAAGTCCCCAAATAGAATAACATCCACAACAATCTGTTTTGGCATTTAAGTTGGAAACACAGGCAAAAATCAAGATGCATACCTCAGCTTCATCCTTGGTCATTCCTTCCTTCCAGGCTTGGTCGAAAAAACCATACAAGTAACTGGAGCCAGATCCTGCAAAAAATACAAATCATGAACCAAAGCTTCAAGACCAAAATGCATGTACATGTATAGTAAGAGAAAACCTGAAAAAAAAAAAAAAAAAAAAAAAAAACGTGCGCAACAACAATGCTTCCACCATGGCAATTGCATATTAAACTAGCAAAATGATGGCAAGTAATCATCGAAGACTTGAATCACTTAGAGAAAAATAAGGAAGACTCCTCCATTCTACAAAGCAAAGCAGCATGATAAAAGATATTTGTTGATAAAGAATGAAATTTATCATATTTCCATAATAAAACTTATTCATAGAGAAAATTCAACTTCTTTTTCAATTTAATTTTCTTTCTTTGCCTCCACAAAAGACCAGGAAAGCAGTGCTCTATGCTGCAGTGGTTCTTCAATATTTCGTCTTCCATTTCTACAACAAAACTATTTTTTGCGAGATATCACACAGAAACAATGATCGTTAGCGGAAAATAGATCAAATAGTGTAAACCAGGATTTCAAGGCACTGTAGGTTCAACAAATACAACCAAGTTATATAGATAGGTACAAACATATAAAATAAATAACACACATAACAAAATCATGAAAGGCATGGCATCCATAAACATTTTAACACTTTAATACCTCCAATAGCAAAAGGTTGTTGCACTATAGTTCCACCAAGAGGAACTCCATAAATTTGGCCACCTTCATATTTGTCCCAACCACCAACAATCAAGCCAGTCTCTAAGAAATTCTGTCAATGAGAGTAGGCTTACAATAAGGCCAAATCTATCTAATGGAAGAATTTATGGAGAATATGAAGACAGCACGCAAAAGTCAAAACAGAGCATCCATCAGGTGAACACAATGCTAAAGCCTATTAATTTAATTTTAAACTTCCCCAGCTGCCCCATATACTCACAATAAATTAAAATAACAACTAAGTAACAGAAATCGAAAAACTTTCAAACTTCAAACAATCAGCTATGTGAATTCCTTTGGAATTCATATTTAGTGAAATCAAATGCAACAGTAACAAAATAAAAGCTGCCATTCAATAATAATGTTGCAAAATATATGCTATTATAACAGTAAGGTAGGTTTGGAAGAATACAATTTGCAAATATTTTGCCATTATGGTCGACTAAGTGAAAACCGCAGACAAGATAATTCTTCTCACAATAAGATGCAACTTGGCTTTTGTGATCTTGTAAGATTTAACAATCATTAACAGGTAGATGTCTGGCATCGGCTACTAGAATATTGGGTAGCAGACCAATCATGAATTGGCCTTAATGATAATTGCCAAGTATGTGAGATGGGAGAGAATGATGGGCAATTATGTTTAACAAACTACTTCGTGGGCAGTCTTCTTAGAGGGGAAGAGGATTGTGGGAGAGATGTGGGAGGAAATTGGACAGGAAGGCTGCCATTGTCTTTCGGAGAGTGCTAGGTCTCTTAATACTCCGTGTTTCTTGTTCATATTTTCATACCATTCTCATACTTCATAAAGGATATCATACTAATATAAGGTCAGGTCCCACTAAAATAACATAGTTTCTACTTCTGTTAGCTCTTGAATGAGCAGGTTCCTACCACAGAATTACATACTGAAACCTGACCATGTAATTAACAGAGAAAAACTTGGAAGTCAAACCTTGTTGTTATATGAAAGAAGCCGAACAAGGTTGGCAGCAACTTTGACTGTTGCAGGTTGTCCAAGCTGTATACTATACAAACAGAAAACTAACAGTGAGGTAAAAAACAATTTAGATACACACGATTTTACTCTCAAAATTATTTTACAACAGGATAGTATTCAATGAGGGAATAAACAATAAAGTGACTTACGTGTGTTGATGAAGGAAGTAGCGAACATAGTCAGAGACAACCTGAGAATCTGCAGCCTGCAAAAAGAATGCAAGTGATCGTTTTTAGGACATGAACCAGCATCATTTCATGCGGATTTCTGGAACCATTACTGCATCATTATGTTACAACTCATGAGCATGCTCAGTGGCATGCCAAAACAAGCTAGATAGAAAATAAAGTGTTGTGACATGACTTCGAATCTGTACCAAGATAATTTAGTATCAGCGAGGAAAAAAAAGAACACTAAATACTAGCAAAACATGATGCAAGAAACTGATAAGGTGCACCTAAATATCCGAAAGCTCACTCTCCACCAATACACTCAGTCAAAAACAACCACCACAGCTCAAAATACCATCCTTATGAACTCGAAACAAAAAAAATATATATATTATCAAATCAACAATATGAAGATCAAAACTGCATAAATACATCAAGTACAGCATGTCAATAACAACACAAGACTCAAATCCAAGCTAAAACTAATTATACTAATAATGATAAAACACCATAACCAGTCATTAACCAACCAAAAAACATTAACACAATAGCTCCATGATAAAGAGAGCAATACCGATCCAGAGCGACAGACGTAGACATTATCAGTAAGTTGTGTGATTTTATCCGAAGCGCGGTTAGCAACATACACTCCTGAGCATAAAAATTAACATTTAGATATGAGATCAAATTTTAGTCCCAAATACGAACCAATCCAAATTCCGAACAAATAATTTTCCAAAGCAGCAGTTCCCGAAAAAATAAAAATTAAAGATAAAACCCTAATTTGAAAAAGGTAGGGTTTTTCTTTAGATAGAGTAGTATTACCGGTGCTGGTGCGAGAATCGGCGCCGAGGACGACGCCGCCGTTGTACGTGACGCCAATGATGGTGGTTCCCATGGAATGAGGGGCATTGAAATCCATCTTCTGATCCATTGTTGATCAGTGAGTGAGTGAAAGGGGTTTTAAGAGTTCGATGCCCTAAGCTCTCTCTCAAGTTTTGAAGCAGTGCAAACGAATTTGGGGACACAGCACAACAATTACAAACACGACCTCCCTTTTTTCTTTCCCTTTTTTTTATTTTTCTTACTTCAATCTCCTCATCGACTTGCTGCTCAAGTTTTCCTTTCTTTTCCTTTTATTTTCTTTAATAGTAATTAAAATAAGAGAAAAGGACAAATAGGTCCCTAACCTTTTGTTCTGCGGACATTTTTGTCCCTGACCATTGAAAAATACTTTTAAGTCCCTGACCTTCACAAAACTTGGACGGATCAGTCCCTCCGTCCAAATGCCTCCGTCAGGGACTGATCCGTCCAAGTTTTGTGAAGGTCAGGGACTTAAAAGTATTTTTCAATGGTCAGGGACAAAAATGTCCGCAGGACAAAAGGTTAGGGACCTATTTGTCCTTTTCTCTTAAAATAAATAGTAAGAAAAATGATATTGCTATTATATAAGGATTAATTTGATTATTTTTTAAATTTTAAGGATGAAAATAACTTACGGCTAAATTTTTAGGACTAATTTAATTATAAATAACTTTTTTATATGTCAAGTGACAAATGGTGTGCTAGGTGTCACTGACCTGACACGTAACACTTAACGTGACACGTCATTATCTAACAAACAGAAAAACCAATTTGACTTACGTTTTATCTTTCGATGATTTTTTGGTGACTAAACAAGGAAAGAAACAAAGCAAAAACTATTCTAAATCCGAGCGGATGATTCGTTGGAGATCAACACCAGGCTCAGACCAAATAACATGATTAGAGTTACTCTTGGCACCATATTTAGCCATCCAATCCGCAGCTCTATTTGCTTCTCGGGACACCCATTCAACGTGAACAAGCCAAGGACGAGATAAAAGCTCCTGAATCTTGTGAACAAAATCTGTTACTTCAGATGGATACCCACTTGTAAGCTCATGCATGATGGGCAGAATGTCAAGGCAATCTGTTTCACATATAATATCCCTCAAACCGCAATCCCAAGCTAAAACCAGCCCCCTCCAAGCAGCAAATAATTCACATCTGATTATAGACCAAGGGGGAATGCTTCCAGAGCAGCCCGAGATCCAATCTCCCTTAGAATCTCTAATAATACACCCAAATCCCGCTAAATTTGAATCCATATACAAGCTTGCATCACAATTAACTTTAAAACTATTGCCTACCGGTGGTTCCCAACACAGGCAATTTCGGAGAGACCTAAAGGCATTGCTTCGATTCCTGTAAACCTGTAAGTCCTTGGCGGTAATTCTGGCCAAGGCAACAACCTTATGGTCTGTCCAAGGGTTGTCAGTGTTGAATATGTCATTGCACCTATGTCTCCATACCCACCAAAGCCCTGCACCAAAGGACGCCTCATTGTTAGCCAAGGCCTTCCGAAACCACTCTTCAAGAGCAGTACCAGCCGTCGAGTCCAGGATACTAGGATCCAACATATACCAGATTGCCTTTGATCGTTCACAGTCTCTAAGGCAATGCTTCATAATCTCCTGTGCCTTGTTACATCTCTTACACATATCTGAAGAAGCTAAATGCCGTTTGAATCGAAAGGTCTCAGTTGGTAGAGCATCATGTAAGCTAAGCCACATAGTAAATTTGAACTTCTCTGAAATGTTTGTGTTCCACAACCAGTTCCAATTACTGTTGGCATTCCAATTTAATGTTTTCTTTAATAGCCATATGTAACCCTCCCTTGCACTATACTTTTTTGTTGCTGCAGGCCACCACTCCCACTGTAGCTTCGACTCAGTCAAACTAGGATATCTCAGACCACAAATAAACTGCTTAATCTCATGCGGAATAGGCGTGGTAAGACTATCAACCTCCCAAGACACCCCTTTTCACAAGTCAGCCACCATGAAATCTAATTCAGAAATATGTACATAAGGAACAAGGTTGCAAAGCTTACCAAAAGGAGTCCACTCATCATACCAAACTGATTTGTGGACATCTCCAATATTCCAATGAAGCCCTTCCTTGAGATGCTCATAGGCACTAACAATGTTCTTCCAAGTAGCCGATGAAGAATTTCTACTGTTTCCGTTCATACCAGATTGATTCCTGAGATATTTATGCTTCAGAACCTGCACCCATAACTTCTCACTATTATTTAGACAATCCCATACCAACTTTCCCAGAAGCGCCATGTTAGCACAGGAAGTATCCCTAATACCCAATCCTCCTGCCTTTTTAGGAGTTATGGCGACCTCCCACCTGATCAGAGGCAGCCCTTTTCCAGTCGCTTGGCCTTTCCACAAGAATTGTCTCATCAAGGAATCAATTTTATTACATGCATACTTCGGGAGAAGAGAAATTTGTATTTCATAAACTGGGATAGAGGCCATAACCGATTTAACAAGACAAAGCCTCCCTGCCTTATTCAGTAGACGTCCTTTCCAACTGGAGAGCTTTCTCGAAATTTTTTCAATAATCTCCTGAGCTGTCTTCCTGGAAGCTCTGGCATGACCAATGTTAATTCCCAGGTATTTACCCAAATCATTGCAGAACCGGATGTTAGAGACCCCTGAGAGAACCTTTTTTCTCCTCTCCGACACCCTCTTGGAACACTGGGCCTTTGACTTATGAAGATTTACCTTTAAACCTGACGCTCTAGAAAACAAGTCCAAACAATGCATGACCTCTATTACTTGAGCTTTTGATGCCTTACAGAAAAGCAAAAGATCATCTGCAAACATCAAATGAGAGAGTCGTGGTCCATTCCTAGAAACCGCAACTGGGTTCCACAAACCTTGGGAAACTCTATGAGAGATAAAGCAGGCAAGCATTTTCATACAGAGTACAAATAGATAAGGAGACATAGGATCTCCTTGCCTCAACCCTCTCTTCGGATTGAAATTTTGGAGCCTGTTCCCATTCCACAAAACTGCCAACGAAGAGGAAGTCACACAATTCAATATAAGATTAATGGTAGCCTTTGGAAACCCAAACCGGACCAAAGTAGCTTCCAGAAAACGCCAGTCTACCTTGTCATAAGCTTTTTCCAAATCAATCTTGAATGCCATGGTCCTTTTTCGAGACTTGGTGTTCCTCATGAAGTGCATAATCTCTTGAGCAATGATAATATTCTCTGTGGTTCCTCTTCCTGGAATGAACCCTCCTTGCAAAGGACTAATGATCTCCGACAGGAAAGGTCTGAACCTGTTAACTAGAACCTTTGTGACAATTTTATAAATTACATTACATAAGCTAATAGGCCGAAACTCCCGTAAGGAAGAGGGAACTTCCACTTTAGGAATTAGAACAATGAGAGTATCGAAAATAGCCGCATTCAGTGGCTCACCCTCAAAGGCTCGCTTGACCAGTCTACACACATCGTTGCTAAGAGAGTCCCAGAACTCTTTGTAGAAAATTGCTTGAAATCCATCTGGCCCTGGGGCTTTAAATGAACTCATGGTCATCACAGCTCTTTTAACCTCTTCAGACGTCACCGGTTCCACTAACTTTTGACAAGCCTCAGTACTAAGAGACGGGCAAGGAAAAAGCCCCATGGCGTCCAGGTCAATATCCTCCCTTGTAGAAAAGAGCTTTTGAAAGAAAGAATTTGCCGCCATTTCTAGAGTCGTAGTCTCCGTGGCCCAAGACCCATCCTCCAAAAATAACCCATGAATTTTGTTCCTCTTTCTCCTGATAACTGTCTGTAGATGAAAAAATTTTGTATTTCTGTCTCCACATCTCACCCATTGTTCTCTAGATTTTTTATACCACAACAACTCTTCTTGAAGAAGGACAGCATTCAGTTCCTGATGCAAAAATTGCTCTTTGATCCTAAGCTGTTGATCCTCCCGACTTTCCAGAGTAATCTGAACGTCATTCAAAAGCCTCTCCAACTCCCTTTTCTTAACAAAAATATTGCCAAAAACCTTTTTATTGAAGCTAGTTGCATCTTTTTGAACCTCCAACAAACATTTGACTACATCCGGAGCTCCTCTATTCCAAGCTGTATCAACAACATTCCTAAAAAGAGGATGAGTCATTCACGCAGCCTGGAATCTGAACGGACGATGGCCTTTGGTAGCCCTCTTTGCCATCTTGCACCTAGTGAATAATGGGCAATGATCAGAGTGAAGGCGCGCCAGCACCTCAGTATAAGCCTCCGGAAACATTAGTCGCCAGTCCTGATTGATGACTGCTCTATCAAGCTTCTTGGCCACCTGCACCCCACCTTTCACCTTCCTGTACCAAGTGAATCTTCTCCCAATAGCCCCCATATCAAACAGCCCACAATCCTCCAATGTTTCCGCAAATTGTTCTGCTCTGGCAAGTCTAAATTGCCCCCCTCTAACTTCACTCTGCAACAAAACATCATTAAAGTCCCCTAACACAATCCAAGGTCCATGGATCATATTAGCGATCCTTGTCAAGTCACCCCACAGTTCTTTACGCCGATGTATATGCGGATTAGCATACACCGCACTGCAGTAACTAGATGTATTGCCCATAGTGATTTCAAAACTGATACATTGATCAACTACATCCAATACTCTCACAGAAATATTTGAATTAGAACATAGAACCCAGATACCCCCACTATGACCATTAGCCTCAACAATACCAACACCCTGGTAACCTAGATTATTCCAAAAAGATTTCATCCTCTCGAAAGCAATATGGGTTTCAAACAGAATGAAAAAAGTAGGATGAAATTTATTCGCTAACCCCTTACTATGAACCCGGGCCAATTTATTAGAGGCACCTCTAATATTCCAAAATAGAAAGCTTAAATCTAAATAATCCATAAAACAATTTGTATTGTAAAAAGGACCAACCTCAGCTGAAGTCCCTAACGAGATGATGAAGATCCACCATCATATCCCCCTGAGCCTTGCTTGTCCTTGTCCGGTTGTTGCCCGGTTTGTCTGTGTCCCTCCACTGACAACCCTTCCAATTTGCCGATTTGCTGCTTGCTGGTGTCGCCAAGGCAGTCCGGAGTCGACGGCGAATTCTGCAAAGAAGAAGGGCGCAACCTCTTGTGTCCGTTTTTGATAATGGCAGTGAAAGTCGGCACCGCAACGGAGACAGATTTGCCCTTCACCCCTTGCTGTTTGGAAGATGCCATGCGTGCCTTAGATCCGCTAACCAACCCGGTCTTCACCCCTGATTCGGCTCCTCTCATACGTAGCCCAAAGTCACGGTTCTGGTCCAATTTCTGATTTGAGCGCACCGGCATTTTATCTTTAGATGTTTGTTGGGCTTTGTTTGATTGACTCAATTTTTCTCTCCTTTTACCGCTAACTTTGGTCCAGCCAGCCTCATTTTCCAAATGTTGGGACCCCACTTCCTTCCCATGCAACGTATCATCTAATTCCTCCCCAATTTCTGCAACTATCACTGACTCTTTGGGATTGCATCCAAATTCAAAAATTTTCTCTTTTGAAGCTTCCTGTGGCTGCACCACCCGGGCCGCCGTCTCGGTCACTGATGTTTCCTTTCGATCCACCCTTTCCGAATCTATTGGGGTCATTCTGCAGTCAGTTGCTGGATGCCCGAAACAATTGCACTTGTCACAAATAAGGTGTAAGCATTCATACTCCACCTTATATTCAAACTCATCGACAATCACACTCTGGACCACCGGCAAACCAAGATTAATTTGCACGCAAGCCCGAGCAAATTTTCCCCTTTTCGCCAACTTAGTAGCCAGATCCACCTTGACTGGTCTTCCCACAGCAGAAGCGATTCTCATCATGGCTTTATCCTGATAGTACCATATGCTCAAACCAGAGATTCGAATCCAAACCATAGTCTCCCCGAAAGTGTCCTCACAAGGTTTAAAATCCGGTGTCCATGACTTGACCGCAATATAGTGACCGAAGATCATCCATGGCCCCCCTAGTAAAACCTTCTCTCGATCGTCCATACGATCAAATTTAACGAGGAAGTACCCAAAACCCACATCCAAGATTTCATATCCACCGGTGATCCTCCATACCCCTTTCAATTTGTGAAACATGGCCGTGTAACTAAGGTTTTTTCCAAGAACCTTAATCACAATTGCTTCCTTGTATGGTTCAGAAAGGATGTTCCTAACCTCTTCGGAGAAGCAAACTCTTGGAAGCATAGGATCTCCTTGTTTTCCAGTGACCACTGCCATGGAATCCTCATCTAGAGCTTCAGCCCGATTTATCCTTGTGGCTACCGTAGAACCAATAACCTTGTCACGGAACGAAATCTTGGAAATCACCCTGGAACTAAGGTCGCCCTTACTTGATCCCTCCTTCACACCTGATGCAAACCCTCCCACACTCTCCCCCTTATCTCTTTCGATGACATGGCTATCTTTTTCACCGTGTTTCACCCTCAAACGCTCTCTCCCGCTCTCTCCTTCTCTCATTCTCTCTGAGTACGGAGTACGTACTCTTTCTCTGCTAGGGTTTTTTAACATAAATTTAATATAATAATATTCTTGTAGTTTTTATCTTTCGATGATTAATATGACTAAAAAAATTATTTGAGAACTAATTTAAAGAATGGATGATCTTTCAGGAACAAATTTGATTATTAACCCCTTTTTGGGGGGATTAATACTTAATAATCAAATTAGTAAATCATTATATGACATTATCTAAATTAGTCTTTAAAAAATTTTATTAATTAAATCAAAAAAAATATTAGAAAAAATATTAGGGACCATCAGGATGACCATTACTTAGTCGTTAACTCAATTTTTTTAGTCTAAAAATTCAATAACATACTTCATACTTTTAAGTATTGATGGCTAAGAATTTTGATATTCTTCTTAAATCAATCTAAATAAATCACATTTGTCCTTTCGTTATTCCATTAACAATTAATAAATTTTCATAAACATATCTGATTAGCATCTAATTGGATATGTTAACTCTCATGTATGTTTGTTAGTTAATATTTACATTATCAATAGTTGATGAAAATGGTTAATAGAGTGATGGAAAGACAAATGTGATTAATTTAAAATTTTTGAAGGAACAATCTGATTGAAAAAATCTTTTAAAGATAAATTTAGAGAACAATATATCTTTTAAAGACTAATTTGACCATTAATTTTATTTTTTAATATAAATATATTAGGTGTACACCAAAAACTACTACTAGTAAAAAATATATATTAAAATATAAGATACATATTAAAAATTAATTAAATAATATATATATTTACACACAAATATATAATTATTAATTTTAATAATTAATTTTGAATCTGTTTATAATAAGCTCAACTCTTTAAACTTTTCTAACGTGCGCCAATGAGTAATAGCTCAAATGGCATAGTCTCCCCATACTCAATTAAGAGGTTGCGGATTCGAGTCTCCTATCTTTGGTAAAAAAAAAAAAACTTTTCTAACATGCACAAAAAATAATTTATAAATATGCCTCATATGGGTTTTAATTAGGGGTGTTCAAATCCAAACCGATCCAAATTAAACCGCTTATCCAATCCGAACCAAACCGAAAACCGATTAAAACCGCTCTAATTCGAATTTAATTGGATTCTATTTTTTGTAAACCGCTGGATTGGATCGGATTTCGGATCTACTTTTCATAACCGATCCAATCCAATCCAAATCGCACAATGTGCTATAATATTATTATTTTATTATTATATTTACAATTATACTTATAACATGTTCAATTTGTTATCCATTTTTCTATTATTCATATATTATTATTATTTAATAAATATTTTATGTTGAAAATGTTATTTATTTATTTATTTTAACTAACCTATCATTTTATTTCTATTGTTATGTTATCGTTAGTTTTTTAAGATATTGTTAAGACTTGTTATGTCATTATTGATTATTTAAAAGTTGATGTTGAGACTTGTTATATGTAATTAATTTTTTTATTTAAAAAATCGCAAATCCAAACCGATCCAAACCGCTTGTAATCGGATCGGATCGGATTTTTAAAAAAATTTCATCCAATCCAAACCGCACCGCACATAAATTAAGCGTTCGGATCGGATGACTTTTTCCCTTAAAACCGAACCAAACCGCACCGCGAACACCCCTAGTTTTAATAATAATAATTATTTTTTTACATTTACCACAAATTTCTTTCGTTTTTGCTTCTCTTCGTACGCACTCCATTCAACCCTAAGTCCACATTTTTCTCCATCCTCTGCCGCCATGACTGCGTCTTTCTTCATCGTCGCCGCCGCCTGAAGCTCTGCTCTGTTCAACTGGAGTTATAATTCAGGTTTCCCCTCTCAACATTGTGCTTCATTTCTAACTTGATTTTTCGATGTTATGTAAAGAAAAATCGTATTTTTACTTGTCAATGTAGAGTTAATAGTGTGATTTGTGTTTTGAAGTTGATTTAGGGTTTGATCAATGAGTTCCTGAATTTGTCAATTGCATAGAATTTTTCAATTAAGAACTTAAAGCAATTAAAAAAATGATAGAAAGAAGCTGTGATATTTTTCTGTATTCAATAGATTATTTTTCTTGTTTATCTTGAAAATTGAAATTAAGTTATTTTCTCTTAATATGTGCTGCAATTTATAGTTTCTCAGGAGTATTTCTGCTATAGTAACTTGATCTTAACATGAATTTGTGCTTTATTAAATGTCATAATAGATATTGCTTTCTCAAATTTTGCAGGTACAATTTGAAGCTTAGTTTGGTTAGAGGTCTAACTTAAATTTCAGATAATGTTGAAATTCCATGCCATTTGAGTTTTGCCATAGTTTCATACTTTCATTGATCTTGGCTCTCGTGTTCCTAAGACTATATTGCCTTAGTTATTTGTGAAGCATCAAAGTTGAGGATGTCAGTAATGTAGCATTATTTTTGAATTAATAAAAATTGATGTATGATTAGCATTTTGTATATATTTTAAAATCTCGCCACCGGCAATGATGGTAGAAAATTATCATTCGTTAATATATTTTAAGCTTCCTACAGGTTGCAGGAATACACATTAGAGACAGCCATAGCAACCATCATTGATGGTAGTGATTTCTTGAAAATTAATACCGAACATCTGAGGGATCTTACCTACAAAGTTTGTTCTATCTTACCTTCAAAGTTTATTCTATCTACCAATTCATTGGTGAGCTTCAAATCCGATCTGAGAAATGTTGATTAGATGATCTCAATCTTTATCATCAGTCACTGCTACTTCTAAGACAGTTTCAGGCCAACCATCTCAATAATCCAGCAAGTTAACTTTTGTAGGATAATTTGCTGGCACAAACTGTCATAATATACTAATTTAAATGTAATTTTTTCTCTCTCCAAAATTAAAAAAGATATAATGTTGCTCCTTGAAATATAAGAGCATTTCTATGTGATTTTAAGAGAATGCTATGTCCATGAACATTATATATTCTGCAGTGCTCATCACGTGAACAGAAATTTTCACAAGGTTCATCACTTTTGGTTACTCAATAGCACTTGTTGCACATCAGATCAAAGGGTGTCTTAACTTTTAAATAGAAAAAAAAATTGAAAAAATCTAGTTATCAACAGAGTTAATTAATATTTTTTTAAATATCAATTGAAAATAATTATGACCAATCTCAATCTTTATTTAAATATTTCCTATTTTCATGGCTTCATCTTGTTTGAAAGTTTCCTTAACGGTCACTTTTGGAAACTCTTACTTTTACCAAATGCTGTAGCATATATACATTATTCTCTTTTGAAGACATAGCAAAGAAATGCATGGCGTGTCTCGTAGAGTGCCAACAATTTTTGCCCCCAAAATCTCACATAAAAGAATCTTTGTATTACACAGACCTCTTGAACCTTTGCAAACCCACCAATTGCATAAAACAGACGCATGCCCAGATTGTTGTTAATGGTCACTAGTATCAATTTCATACTGGAATCATGTCATTTGATGAATTGTCACAATGTTTCGTAAATATTATGCAACTAAATAAGTGAACAGGAATAATATTTGGTGAAGATTGATCCTCTTAAACTCTTCTATTCATAACTTGATAAAACAATTTGTGAACTGATAAAACAATTTGTATCACTCCACTTGTTTTCATAGAAAAATTGAAGTCCACCAACATGGTCTTGTAGGAGAACAGTGAGGAAGCTAGAATCCCAATGAATGTTCAATATTTAAGATTGTTTAATGTCCTGTATCCAGATACCAAACAACAATGTGAAAAAACTTTCATCTACTAAGACGGATCATGAATAAGACTATATAGTTCATAACTAAGGCTGAAATTTTTCTTTAATATTGTCAAATCTGTGTTTGTAATCGGTATACCTTTTGCAGTGCAATGCTCTGACTGAATTCCTCAACCTTGTCCTCCAGTTCCTCAATTTTGGACTGCAGTTCCCTTTCCTTCTCCAGAAAAGAGGAAGTTGACGCTTCCAATGTAGTTTCCTTTAACTAGGAGCTTATCAAGAGCCATGGCTGAAACTAACTTCAATTCCAAAAATAATCCACTTTCCTCCATTGGAAACAATAATCATTGCCGACAAGCCATTAGCAGAGAAAAGCAAACGAAGAAACTTTGAATGTTGAGAAAAGAGAAAATTAAAAGGAAAAGGTTTACAACTTCAATTGAGTTAAAAAGGAGCACCGTAGAAGATGGGTGCACAAGCCAAACCCTAAATTCCAATCCAAAAAGCGAAGTGGAGTGCGGTGCAGCAGAACAAATTGAGAATCCTTTTGATAATTGCGTCAAGATAGTAGAAAAGCAGGGAGAATCATGGCGCCGAGGAGGATCTCGGAGGAACTGAAGCGGCTTATACAACCATAGAGATCCTTGTAAGAGACAACCTTGAGAGGCAATCTATACTGAATTTTGTTTCTGTGAACAGTTCTAAGGGAGTCATCATGGTAGCCGGTGATGCCCTCATCAACAGTGAGCAGGAAGAGATGGAGGTATCCACAAAGAAAGAGGAAGAAGGTTCCTGGCGAGGAAGAGGGTCGAGGAAGTAGCGGAGGGGCTGAAACCTGAACGGAGGTTCTTAGTTCTCAAATTTATATGGAAGGGCAATTTTAAAATATCAAAAGATTTAGTATTTTTTAGAGTAATTTTTGATAAATTATTAATAAATTAAATATAAACTATTAAATTATTTATCAATCTAATCTAATGTTTTAAATTTTATGGTGCATTAGATAAATTCAAAAGACTGATTTTAGATAAACTCAATAATTTTAGTATACAAATAGAATTTTTATTTTTAATAATATCATTCCACGCATGATCACATATAATTTTTTTTCATTATATACTTGTATGAGCTTATAAAAAATTCAAAAGGATAAAGTATCAAATCACATGTGTCTTTTAGATATACCCACAAAAATATTTTTCACTTTTATTATCTATAAAAAGTTTCTCAAAATATTATAAAACGCGACAACAATAATATAAAAAAATATTTTTAATAAGTAGTAAACAAACTTTTATAATTGACAGACAATTGATGTATTTGATCCTTAATTTTATAAGGATGTTTGAATAATTATTTAAAAAACAAATACAAAATTCGGATGAAAACTTTGTCTTTAGATTTTTTTTATTTTTTAAAAGTTTTTTTGATTATTAACTATATATATGTATATATATCTAATTATACTTACAAGAAATTATACTAAAATACAATCTCTAAAGTATTTTTTGAGAATATATATTTAATATTAAATATTTTTATTGCATTTTATAATATTTGAGAATATTTTATCACATTTTCAAAATTCAGGACAATTTTAATATTTTATCCTATTTAAAAAAAATTATCATAAAAAAATGAGAGTAAAAATATTAATTTTCAATAAGGGTAAACCACCAAAAACGTACTCAAATTATTTTGTCAATGACAAAAATGCCTCCGAAATTTGTTATTGACAAAAGTATCCTCAAATTATTTAAAAACGTGACAAAAATGCACATCTATATACTGAAATATTCTACGTTAACGGAAAAGAGCGATGTGACAAACAGAAAATGTTAGAATGTCACTTCTTACATTGAATGCTCCGTTAGCCACGTCACATTTTTTCCATTAATGGAGTAGGTCTTTGATCACAATTGGACATTTTTGGCATGTTTTTAAATTATTTGAGAGGATTTTTGTCAATAACAAAATTTAGGAACATTTTTGTCAATGTTAAGATAATTCAGGTGTATTTTTTGTGGTTTACCCTTTCAATAATAAAAGGCCAAATTTAAAAAAAAAAAATTCAATTCATTATTTACTCATATATATTGTACCGAAGTGAATCATGAGCTAGTACCTCAAGTTTCCACAAGCCAACATGAAAGATGCTCGCGTTATCTTGTCGGAAAAAATCACAGTCGATTAAGATCCAAAATAAGCACAAAAGGCCAGACTAAATACCTCATTGTAACTGAGTCTCTCTATCGACCTTTCAACCTGTTACTCATGCTGACTTGGGGAAGCACATTGGTAACATTCCATTCAAAGACTTTCTACTACAAAAAAGATTCTGCCATTGAGGACATTAATTATCACACAACCACCTGCCATGGAGAATCCTATTTTGTAATAGTTATCAACTCTTAATTTGCCTATAAATTCTCATTTCTAGTAACATTTTGTTCTAAGTGACACTCATCATACTCATGCACTTGTTGATTTTGGTTTGAAGTCTATCCCTAACCACTGTCCAAACGCGCCCACAAGACTCTTGGATTACCTTTATTACAACCTTATTCAACCTCATTAGTCTAGGTAATCACTTCAAAACATATATATATTCTTAAAAGTATTTACAATTTACATAACAAACAGTAATGAGATGTATTTACATGAATCTTAGTTGTAAACTATTGGTACAAAAAATAATTTTTTTCGACCATTTGTAGTTTCGACCATATAAGTGATATTTCGACCGTGACAGCAGAGAGGGCAAGTCAAAGTTGACGAAAGATGGGATAAAGAGTGTCGAAATCGAAGGGTAGTTATTAATTTTTCTTGGGTATCAAGACTCGCTACTCGACCTTTGAGGCCGAAGAAAAGAACATGGGAACGAGATTTGAGGAACAAGTAAGGACTTGAAGACCAAGGAAGAAGTAAGTGTCAAGACCTGGAAATAAAGATTTTTCATGGTCAAGGTAAGGTCGTGGCTGAGAAAAATGAGGAAATGGAATCGTGGACAACATGCTCCAAGATCAGTCAATTTCATGGTCTATAAATAGTGGAAATTCAGGAGAAGTTTGGGACTTCATTTTTCAAGAACACTAGATCATCACATAAACTCATGAAATTTTCACTCTCTGTGACGCAACGGAAGAACATGCAGTGCAAGTGCATGTGAGTGTTGAAAGTCAATTTTTTTATCTGCTTTCTTTTGCTTATTCAATTTATTGTTATTTATTTTCTTTATATTTTGTTGTTCCTTGGCTTTAATTAACATTTTATGCTTTCATCATTTTTTCTATTTAATGCTTTATTCTTTTATCATTTATCATAAGTTTGCCACTAGCATTCTCAATATAAATTGCTTCGGCACTAATTAAGTAATTTCCAAATCGAGCTCATTTTTTTTCATAGGAGTCGTATCTGCTCACCGATACTTGAGATCTTGATACAAACTCGTTTTGACATAACCTGTCAAAGTTGATCAAAAAATGAGTGAAACAAATTGGCTCGCCTGGTGAAACCTCTGGGTTAAATTTGTGTCAAGAGATGTATACGATTACGCAGTGGTAGATTAATTACGACAGATAGAGCTTCAACATTGATGATTACGTCAAACAGTGACAGTGAAAATTCCACTAGAGGTCCTGAAAGAGAGGCTTCGACCAGTCTTTCGGGTCAAAGGTTGACAGAGGACATTCCGACGGCTATTCTCGTTACATGGCCTCAATATGGATTACTTCCAAATTATTCACCACTTTTAGAGAATCCTTGTGCTATATATACTAGAGGTATGAACATTATAAGGAATAATCGGTTATACAATCCCACACCTCTCTCGGGTTATCCTCCAATGGGTACACACAATCAATACTACTTGACGAGGGCCAATCATCGGTTCAGAAATTTACAAGTTATAAAAATCGAATCTCGTTGCAAGTATAGTTTTAAACCGGCAAATGACCTGTGTCAGAGTTTAATTTTGTTTGTCACAAATGCAAACTGAAAGGTATCATATTCTAGCAGAGAGAGAGAGAGAGAGATGAAGAGAAAGTTCTGGAAATAAGAGTGTGTGTATATTATGTTGATTAACTAACTACAATTATGGGTTTAATGTATTTTTATACACACTACACTAACTATGACTGATTACTGGCTATACAGGTTATTAGTAGCTAATTGTAAGCTATCTATACTTTACTCCTTTCATCCCCCCTCAAGCTTAGGGTGATAAAATTTTGCAGCCTAAGTTGGTTGCGAAATTCCAAAAATTTGGTAGAGGAGACAACTTTGGTCATTATGTCTGCCACTTGAGCATCACCAGGAATGTGAGTGACTCGCAGTCTTCCTTTTGCAACATGATCTCTGAGAAAATGAAGATCAAGCTCAAAGTGTTTGGACTGTGAGTGTTGCACCGGATTAGCTGCCATAAGCACTGCTCCTTGATTATCACAGTATATCATAGGAACAGGCAGTGTAATATGAATTTCAAACAAAAGCTTCTTGATAGCAAGTAGTTCAGTGGCTAAGTTGCACACCCCTCTGTACTCAGCCTCTGTGCTGCTGCGAGAGACTGAGGCTTGCTTCCGGGAGGACCAAGAAATTAGGTTCGATCCAAAATAGACACAAAAATCAGAGGTGGACTTTCGATCTTCAATATCTGAGGCCCAATCTGAGTCAGTGTAGCCAGGAAGTTTGAAGGAAGGTGCTAGTTGAAGATGCAAGCCCAAAGTAACTGACTCTTGAAGGTACCGAAGAATACGCTTTACAGCTTTCCAATGTGGCTTTCGAGGCTGCTGCATGAACTGACAAACCTTATTAACTGGATATGCTAATTCAGGCCTGGTCATAGTAAGATACTGAAGGCTTCCCCCAATAAAACGGTAGAGACTTGGGTTCTCAAATAGATTACCATCAGTGGATGTTAACTTCAAATTAGATGTCATAGGTGTAGGAAGTGGCTTGCAATTTTCTAAACCAGCTTTCCTTAGAACATCCAAAATGTATTTGGATTGGGTGAGTAAAAGGCCATTGCTAACCGGTCCAACTTCAATCCCCAGAAAGAAATACAAATCACCCATGTCTTTAAGAGAAAAACTAGCATTAAGCTGCTGAATAAGAGTAGAAATAGCAGTGGCTGATGTTCCTGTTACAATAATATCATCCACATAAAGTAGAATGAAGATAGTGCCTGAAGATGTAGCCTTGTAAAGAAGAGAGACATCGGATTTTGTTGTTGTAAAGCCAAGCCTTTGTAGTTCACCTGTCAACCTTTCAAACCAGACCCGCGGCGCTTGCTTTAAACCGTAGAGGGAGCGAGTTAGCTTGCACACTAAATTAGAATCATCAACTTCATAGTCATAGGGCTGCTGCATATAAACTTCTTCACAAAGCTCTCCATTAAGAAAAGCATTATTAACGTCTAACTGTTTGATAGGCCAGCCATGAGTAAGTGCAATAATGAGCAGAATACTTATGGTGGTAGGGCGAATAACAGGGCTAAAGGTTTCTTTAAAATCAATCCCTGGTTGTTGATGAAAACCTTGAGCTACGAGTCGTGCCTTGTATTTGCCTATAGAGCCATCCGGGTGATACTTTACACGAAACACCCACTTGCTGCCAATAGGTTTTCGGTTTACAGGCAACTCAACAACGTCCCAAGTATGATTTCTCATTAAGGCAGCATATTCTTCATCTATGGCTTGCTTCCAATGAGGTATGGAAAGGGCTTTTTTTTGCTGTTTTTGGTACTAGCTGCTTGAGTTCAGCTGAAAATAATTTGGGTCTGAGCTTACCAGTTTTAGCTCTCGTGACCATAGGATGAGTGTTTAAGGTAGGACAAGGTCTAGGCGGAGATGAGGGAAGGTTGGGGTGAGTTGAATTTGGTTCAGGTTGAGGGGGTAATGGAGGTGGGGACTGTGGTGGAGGGATATTTGTGGGAGTTGGTGTTGGAATAATTGGAATTGCTGGTATAGGTTGAGGTATGGGGACAGGTTCGGCTGTGGTGGTAAAGAAGGCATAGCTGGGATCTTTGAATGGAAACATTTTCTCTTCAAATATCACATTCCGGGTAATGAGTATTTTGCCAGATTTCGTGAGGTACTTGAGCCCTTTGTATTGTGGTGCCAAACCTAAATATACACATGCCTCTGACCGAAACTGCAGCTTAGTTTTGTTATAGGGCCTAGTGTTGGGAAAACACAAGCACCCGAAGACCTTTAACATGTCCAGGGACTGAGTTCTACCAAAAAGTTTTTGGTTTGGGGAGCTAAACTTCAGAACAGCTGTGGGCGAGAAATTGATGAGGTGAGTTGCAGTTACAAAGGCTTCTCCCCAGAATTTCATTGGCAAGCCGGCTTTAGCAAGAAGGGTGAGTCCCATTGTAGTAATGTGCCGATGTTTTTGCTCTGCACTACCGTTCTGTTGGTGGACATAAGGACAAGAGAACCTGTTGTATTCCTTCATCACTAAGAAATTTCGTTAGAGCAATAAATTCTTTAGCATTATCAGATTGAATTTGTTTAATCTTTACACCTAGTTGAAGCTCTACCATTTTCTTAAACTACATAAAGACATCATGTACTTGAGATTTATGATGCAACAAATATATCCAAGTGAATTTAGAATAAGCATCAAGAAAATGTACATAATACCGAGAGCCATTTATTGAAGGAATGGGGGAAGGTCCCCAAATATCAGTGTAAACAAGCTCTAATGGACTAGTAAATATTGTACTTGAAATATTAAAAGGAAGCTGTTGGGATTTTCCAAGACAGCATGAACTACAAATCAAATCAGGGACTTTGAAGGGAATGTTACACAATTTCAAGACTCTTACTAAAACATTAGTGAAAGGGTGACCTAATCTCAAGTGCCAAAGGTGAAAATTTGCATTTTCTTGAATAGTGGTGACATTTGCAACTGGTGAAACCAGGCTTTTATTGTTCGGTCCAAAGGAATAAAGGCCATGATCAACTGTTCCTCAGAGAAGCGTCTCCTTGGAATCCTGACATTTGACGTAGCAAGCATCAGCATGAAATTCAATCCAGACTTTATTATCACAAACAAATTTATGGATACTAAGAAGATTCTTTGTTAAATCAGGTACATGCATTAACTTTTGCAATCTAAAAGTTCTTGAAGCTGAAAATGGTTTAAGTAAAGAGCTACCAACATTAGAGATGTGTAAAGAGTTACCATTCCCCACTTGCACCTGCTCATTGCCTCTATATGGATAATATTATGTGAATTGCGAAGCATCTGGCGTCATATGGTGAGTCGCTTCTGAGTCCGGGTACCAATTCAGATCAAAGATAGTGGATGAAGAAGCTTGTGTGTCTGTGGTGGTGAGATTGGCTTGTGCTTTAAACTGTCCATCGAAAAATTCTTTATTGAACCTGTGCCAGCAGTCCATGGCTGAATGACCATATTTCTAGCTTAGTTGGCATGTAGGCCTCTCCTGAAAGGATCTGCCTCTGCCTCTTGTCGCTCCTCTGCCTCTTCCTCTAAAATTATAGTTGCTTCTACCTCCATAGTTGTTATTCATGTGATTTCTTCCAGCTCCTTTGTTATAGCCTTCAATAAAGTGTCTATTTCTGCCATTTCCTCTATTGTATCCTTCATTGTTGAATTTTCTTTGTGCTATATTTGCTTGAATCACAGCCTCAGAATTTCGAAATTTCTCAATCCACTCTTCTTGAGCTAACAACATCGATTCAAGAACATCAACATTTACTGGAGTTTCTCTAGTATTAATCGTTGCTATGAACGGACTATATTCTTCCGATAAGCCTCTCAAGATCACATTTACACATTCAGTTTCACTCATCTGAATCCCTATAGATGTCAGAGAGTCAACAATTTTCTTGATTTCTAACAGGTACTCAGACATTGCACCTTCTTTCTTTACGTTGCTCAGTTTATTTCTCAATTGATTCTCTTTTGCCCTAGTTTGTGAGGCAAAGAATGCCTCTAACCTTTTCCAAATCTGGTATGAAAACGTGCACCCAATCATTCTTGCGGTGAACGACGGCGTCATCGATGCGAGGAGCCAGGTCTTCAAAAGTGCGTCTTGTCTCTTCCACAGCTTGTAATCGGGTGAGATTGTTCCACTTCTTCGATCTTCCTCTGTTATGAACATTTCTGGAATTCTTTCTCCAAGAACGTGATCGATGAGATCATATCCTTCGATGGTTGATTCGGCTTGGTCCTTCCACGGCAAGAAGTTGTCTCCATTGAGCTTGATTCCAATCGGGTTGTTGAAGGCTTGAATTCTTCTGTCACTTGAGTCAGCCATTGTTGAGGATCTGGCTCTGATACTATGAAAGGTATCAGATCCCAGAGAGAGAGAGAGAGAGAGAGAGAGAGAGAGAGAGAGAGAGAGAGAGAGAGAGAGAGAGTTCTGAAAATAAGAGTGTGTGTATATTATGTTGATTAACTAACTACAGTTATGAATTTAATGTATTTATATACACACTACACTAACTATGACTGATTACTGGCTATATAGGTTATTAGTAGCTAATTGTAAGCTATCTATACTTTACTCCTTTCACAAACCAATAAAAATCTACTTATAATATACTAAAATTGGATTTTTTTCCCTCAACTAATGAATGTGAGGTGTCATCTTCTCGTAAGTTTTTTTCCCTCCAAAATGAATGCACTATTTTTTCTTCTAAATTTATTTTATAAAAATATCTTTATTATAATTATATTACAATTAGTATTTAATGAATAATACATAATTATACTTAATTTAAAAAATATCTTTATTATAATTATATAAAATTAATATTTAATACATTATTAAATTAATTATCAATCAAAAATATTTTTAATCATTTTAATTATATTAATTTTAATTATATTGATACTATTTTGATTCTTATTCATTATACAATAATTTTATTAGTGGCAAGTTACTACGTTAATGGTGACCCATTTATATTACAAATATATGATATGATATTTTTTCTTAATTAATGAAAGTGAGGTGTCATCTCCTCATGAGTTCTTTTTCCCTTCAAAATGAAAATATTATTCTTTAATATATTTATATTTATTATTTATCAATATTTTTTATTTTTATTCTCACATTTGTTAAAGATTTCTTTCTAATTATTGTTATTTAATTTACTTATTTTAGGTATTAATTATTAATAACTCTCCACAATTACTTTTCAACTATTAGTATTATTGGTATATTAGTATATTTTTAAAAATATTGGAGGTGAGATGTCAATTTTTTATGATTTTTTTCTCTAAAATAAAAAGCATTACTTTCAATATATTTATATTTACTCTCTTCTCAATCTATTTTAAGAAAATATCTTTTTTATAATTATATAAAAATTAATATTTAATACAGTATTATACTAATTGTCAATCATTAAATATTTTTAATTATTTTAATTATTATATTAATTTATATAATTTTAATTCTCAATTATTATACAAGTTGATACACATATTGATACAAGTTGATACTAATTATTATATTAATTGTATAATACTAATTATCAATCATTAATATTTTTAATTATTATTTTAAATCAAGCATAATTAGTGGCAAATTGATGCATACATTAATGGTGACAAATTGATATTGATATCAAATAATAATAATAATAATAGAAAAGGTCGCACATGTTATATTTTAAAAAAAAAACATATTTTTAAAAGAATTAAGATATCAATAATTAGAAATAAAAAAATAAACATAATTCTATGATAGTAATTGCCATAAATATATGATACTAACGTTGTTAGTGGTAAATTGATATTGATATCAATAATTAATTTCTATAATTATTTTTGTACTACTAAAGGTTATATATAGTGTTTCTTTTGTGGTTCGTGAGTCTAAATCTAATAGCCTAAGCATTCTTTTTTTATAATTTGTTATTCTTCTTTGAATGAGCAATTGTTTCCCAGGAGTTTTGTAAGTCAAGTTCAAGTCACATTCCTTTCACGCTTTCTAAGTTTGCCCAAAATTATTTAAAGTGGAGCATATAATGAGATTGAATTTTCTCAATTTAGGTTTAGTTTTGGAAAATCTGTGTCAAATTTAAAGATGCAATTTCAAATATTGGTACTATATTTAAATTTTCTTCTCTTAAGTTTTTTGTATTAAATTTTTTTTTATAACATATTGTGATTTTTTTTAGAAACTACTGGCCTTCTGGTGCATCAATGCAATGCCATTGAGAAAAATAAAGGTCAATTTAGTTTAACAATTTTAACAAGAAGATGGTCTGAATTTGTACGAATTCTAAATGTTCGATCTTATGGTATTATTTTGGTTGGTTGTCGTTACTAGAATGACTCTAATATATACGTTTCTAAGGACTACTAGAATAGATTAAATATTATTTATAATTTAGTTCTAATATTAGTATTTGATTAAATTAGTTTTAGAGAAATTTAAATTGTTGTCTCAATTTATTGTTGGATTTTTCTCTCCTTTGTGAGGCACAAGCCCAATATTTTGAGGGTGTCTCTTTGCACCCATTGTACCACAATCCTAATCAGATTTTGGGGTTGTTCAGATAGGTAGAGAGTGTAGCTACCAAGTGAGAGAGAAGAAAAAAAATAGAATTCTCATTTTTATGCAAAGCATTAAATTTCAAATGCCAGTTTCTCATTCATTCACTGTTGGATTGGCTTGAAATTTGAACTGACTATTTCACTCATCTTGTTCTTCATTCTGGTCGGTGAAGATGTTGATTGGAGATTTGTAATGGGAGAAATTGGCTTCGCAAGAGAGAAAATAGGTTTTTCGTTTTTCATAGAGCAGCAATCTTGGAACAGTAGTTTCTCATTCTTTCACCGTTGGATTGATGTAAAATTTGGACTGAAGATTTTTCTTATCTTGTTCTTCATTCTAAACGATAGAGATTTTTATTGACGGTCTACAAAAGGAGAAATTGTCTTCGACGGTAGCTCTATTTTTTGGGTGTTTTTCATCTTCTTGCTTCACATTTATGAGCTTTAGTGCTTTGATGTTTTGCCTGGTTATATGCACGTTTTTGTACTTTGTTTGAGACTCTCTTGTACCTCATCTGATTATAGTGGAACTATTTTATTGGTCTGGATGATCCGTGATCTTTACCTCTCACATTGAGGAAGTTTTCCACGTTAAAATCTCGGTGTATTCTTGTTATTACTTTACTTGCTATATTTACTTGTTATAGTTGCTACCATATTGTGTTGTGAGTGATTCTATATTATTCTTGTGTTGGATATTTGTATCATTTCCACTGCTAGGCTCTTTCATATCGGCATTAGAGCTTGTTGGTATTTTTCTGGGCTTGTGATTCTGTGAACAATAGAAGTCAATACTAATACTAGTAGAATGATCACTCTTAATGGTCCTAATTATGATTTGTGGAAGTCAAAGATGGAAGATTTGCTTTATGTCAAAAATTTTCATCAACCAGTTTTTGGTACAGAGAAGCCTAATGATAAATCTAATGATGATTGGACTTTGTTGCATAGACAAGTTTGTGGATATATTATGCAGTGGGTTGACGATAATGTGTTGAATCATATTATTGGAGAGACACATGTTCGAACCCTTTGGATTAAGTTTGAACAATTGTATGCTTGAAAAACTGGAAATAACAAGATGTTTTTTTATCAAGCAGTTGTTGGCTTTGAAGTATACAGATGGGACATCAATGATAGATCACTTGAATAATTTCCAAGGAATTATGAATCAGTTATCTTCCATGGGTATCAAGTTTGATGAAAAGGTTTAAGGATTGTTACTTCTTGGCTCCTTACCAGACTTGTGGAAAATTCTCAGAATGTCATTGTCCAATTCTGCTCCTGATGATGTAATCTCTATCGATCTCGCCAAGAGCAGTGTTTTGAATGAAGGAATGAGAAGAAAGTCACAAGGTACATCGACTACGCATTCAGATGTTCTTGTTTCTGAGTCTAGGGGGAGAAACAAAAGTCGAGGTCCTAAAAGTAGAGATCAAAGCAGAAGCAAGTCTCGAAAAAAGTATAAAAATATTGAGTGTTATCATTGTGGTCAAAAGGGACATGTGAAGAAATTTTGTTGGCAGCTAAAGAAGGAGAAAGCCAAGGCAAGTAAATACAAGAGCACAAATAAAGATGGTGGTAGCAATGAAGACAAGGTCAATGTAACTCATGATAATTTTCTTCTTGTTGAGGAGTTTGAATCTGTTAACCTTGTTGATAATAGAATTAGTTGGGTGATTGATAGTGGTGCTTCTATTCATGTTACATCTAGGAGGGATTTGTTTACATCTTATACCCCTGGTAATTTTGGTGATGTGAAAATGGCTCATCAAGGTGTTGAAAAATGTGCTGGTGTTGGACAGGTTTGCTTAGAAACCTCCAACGGTACCAAGTTGACTTTGAAGCGTGTGAAGTAAGTTGTGTGATGAAGACTTAGATAGCTCATTTTCTCGTGATAGTTGGAAGCTCACCAAGGGTTCCATGGTTGTTGCTAGAGGTACTCGACACTCTACTCTTTATTTAACTCAAGCAAAGATTGTGAAAGATATTGTTAATGATGCTGAGTTTGTTGATGAAACTGATTTATGGCATAAGAGATTATGTCATATGAGTGAGAAAGGCATGAATATGTTATCCAAGAGAAATCTTTTATCTGGCTGTAAGGTTACTTTGCAAAAGTGCAACCATTGCTTTGCTGGAAAACAAAACAGGATTTCTTTCAAGAGTCATCCACCTTTAAGGAAGCCGGAGATACTTGACTTGGTGCATTCTGATATATGTGGGCCGATGAAGACAAGAACACTTGGAGGGTCTATCTATTTTGTAACCTTTATTGATGATCATTCTAGAAAATTATTGGTTTACACTTTGAAGACCAAAGATCAAGTTTTGAATGTGTTCAAGCAATTTCAAGCTTCTGTTGAAAGAGAAACTGGGAAGAAGTTGAAATGCATTCGTACTTACAATGGTAGTGAGTACTTAGGTCCATTTGATGCTTATTGTAAAGAGCATGTTATAAGACATCAGAAGACTCCTCCGAAGACTCCTCTGTTGAATGGTTTGGCTGAAAGGATGAATAGAACATTGGTTGAAAGAGTTAGGTACTTATTGTCACAGTCTGAATTGGCAAAATCCTTTTGGGGTAAAGCTTTGAGCACTGTTGTTCATATCTTGAACTGGACACCATGTGTTCCTTTGCAATTTGAAGTGCCAGAGAAGGTATGGTTAGGTAAAGATGTTTCTTATGATTATTTAAGAGTCTTTGGATGTAAAGCTTTTGTTCATATTCTCAAAGATGAGAGATCTAAGCTTGATGTAAAAACTAAGCAGTGTATTTTTATCGGCTATGGCATGGATGAGTTTGGTTACAGGTTTTATGATCCTGTTAGCAAGAAGATGATTTGGAGTAGAGATGTTGTCTTTGTTGAAGAGCAAACATTGAAGGATGTTGATAATGCGGAGAAGCCAATAGTTCGGCCTAGCAATGATTTTTCTGACTTGGATATTACTCCCTCTATGCCTATGGTAGAAGATGGTAGAGTTGAAGCTCAAAATAATGAGCATGATACAAGTGCAGGTGAAGATGGAACAGTTGATCCGATACTTGATGAGGTTGGTGATGATGATCAAGATGAAGAACCAGCTTTGAAAATTCCTGCAAATACACTCAGAAGGTCTACAAGAGAGAGGAAGCATTCGTCAAGGTATTCTCCACATGAGTTTGTTTTGTTGACTGATGGGGGAGAACCTGAATGCTTTGGAGAGGTTGTTGAAGATGAAAGCAAAGCTCAATGGCTTGAAACTATGCAGGAAGAAATGAAGTCCTTACTTGAGTACCTATGAGTTAGTGAAGCTATTGAAGGGTATGCGAGTTTTGAAGAACAAATGGGTATTCAGAATCAAGAATGAAGAACACAATTCTAAGCCTCGGTATAAGGCTATATTGGTTGTTAGAGGTTTTAGCCAGAGAAAAGGTGTTGATTATGAGGAGATCTTTTCTCCTGTTGTGAGGATGTCATCCATTCGTGATGTGCTTGGATTAGGAGCGTCTCTTGATTTGGAGATTGAGCAAATGGATGTGAAAACAAATTTTCTTCATGGTGATTTAGATAAGGAGATCTACATAGAGCAACCGGAGGGCTTTGTTGTTAAAGGAAAGGAAAATTTTGTCTGCAAGCTTAAGAAGAGTCTTTATGGATTGAAGCAAACTCCAAGACAGTGGTACAAGAAGTTTGAATCTGTTATGGGAAAGCATGGTTACGGTAAGACAACTTCAGATCATTGTGTATTTGTGCAAAAATTTTCTGATGATGATTTTATCATTCTTTTGCTTTATGTGGATGATATTTTGATTGTGGACAATAATGCTTTAAGGATTAATGAGTTGAAGAAACAGTTGAGCAAGTTCTTTGCTATTAAAGACTTGGGTCCTGTCAAACAGATTTTGGGCATGACTATTACTCGTTATAGAGATTCCAAGAAGCTTTATTTGTCACAGGAGAAGTACATAAAGAAGGTGCTTCAAAGGTTTAGCATGAATGATGCCAAATGTGTTGCTAGTTCTTTTGCTCCTCATTTTAAGTTGAGCACCAAGTAGTGTCCAACCACTGATAAGGAGAAATAAGCAATGGATGAAATTCCTTATGCCTCAGCTGTTGGAAACTTGATGTATGCTATGGTGTGTACTAGACAAGACATTGCTCATGCGGTTGGTACTGTGAGTCATTTTCTCTCTAATCCAGGTAAAGAACATTGGAATGCTGTTAAATGGATTATGAGATATCTCAAAGGTATAACTAACTTGGGTTTGAGTTTTGGTGGTGAGAAACCTTTGCTAGTTGGCTTTACTGATGCAGACATGGCAAAAGATATTGATTCTCGAAAGTCTACTTCAGGTTATTTGGTCAAGTTTGCAGGGGGAGCTATTTCATGGCAGTCAAGGCTACAGAAGTGTGTTGCACTTTCTACCACAGCGGCAGAGTTTATTGCAGCAACTGAAGTATGTAAAGAGTTGTTGTGGATGAAAAAGTTTCTTGCAACACTTGGTTTCAAGCAAGACCGTTATGTGTTGTTGTGTGATAATCAAAGTGCTATTCATCTTGCCAAGAATTCTACTTTTCAATGAAGATCTAAACATATTGATGTTAGGTATCACTGGATACGGGATGTGTTAGATTCCAAGTTGTTGGAACTTGAGAAAGTTCATACTGATAACAGTGGTGCTGATATGATGACAAAAATATTGTCAAGAGAAAAGCTTGAAACATGTTTGATCGCCGGAATAGCAAGGGCCTCCACCTAGTCGAGAAGGGGGAGATTTGTTGGGTTTTTCTCTCCTTTGTGAGGCCCAAGTCCAATATTTTGAGGGTGTCTCTTTGCACCTATTGTGCCACAACCCTAATCAGATTTTGGAGTCATTAAGAGAGGTAGAGAGTGTAGCCACCAAGTGAGAGAGAAGAGGGAAAACAGAATTTCTGTTTTTATGCAAAGCAGTAAATTTCAAATGGCAATTTCTCATTTATTCACCGTTAGATCGGCTTGAAATTTGAACTGCATATTCCACTCATTTTGTTCTTCATTCTGATTGGTGAAAATTTTGATTGGATGTTTTCAATGGGAGAAATTGGTTTCGTAAGAGAGAAAATAGGTTTCCTGTTTTTACACAGAGCAGCAATCTTGGAATAGCAATTTCTCATTCTTTCACTGTTGGATCGACGTGAAATTTGGACTGAGGATTCTTCTTATCTTGTTCTTCATTCTAAACGGTGGAGATTTTGATTGAAGGTATACAGAGGGAGAAATTGGCTTCGACAACAGCTTTGTTTTTTGAATATTTTTCATCTTCTTGCTTCACATTTATGAGCTTTGGTGCTTCGATGTTTTGGCTGGTTATATGCACATTTTTGTACTTTATTTGAGACTCTCTTGTACCTCATTTGATTATAGTGGAGCTATTTCATTGGTTTGGACGACCCGTGATTTTTACATCTCACATTGAGGGGTTTCACACGTTAAAATCTCGGTGTGTTCTTGTTATTGCTTTACTTGCTATATTTGCTTGTTATAGTTGTTGCCATATTGTGTTGTGAGTGGTTTCATATTGTTCTTGTGTTGGACATTTGTGTCATTTCCGCTGCTAGGCTCTTTCATTTATATATTATGACTATTCTTTTTGGATATGTTATTTTTTAAATTTTTTAATATGAAATTTCTTTCGTTTTTGTGATTTTTAAGTTTTTTTAAATATATGTATCACCTTTTTTTTCTTTTTATCGGTATTATATATTTAATTATTTTGTTTAATATATTCTACCAATAAAAAAATCATTGACTAAATGTTCAATATATACTGGTAGCTTAAATAAAAAACCCTTAAATAAAAAAAATAGTACGGTTTTTATTTTGGGAATAAAACGTAAATAATTATAATATAATGATTTGTTAAATATTAATATTTATAATTGTTATTTTAATCATAAATTTAGAAAAAAATAAGTAGATTAACAAAAATGATTAATAATTATATTAGAATTGATACACTTAACACCAGATTAAGAAAAATTGAACACATAACATGTTACTTTTTAATTAATCAAATTATTACAATTTAAATTAATTTTAATAAAATAATTTAAAATTATAATTTCAACCTTATCACATATATGGTACAAGTTATTGATAAAATTTATTATCACATGCATGGCACGAATTATTAAACAATTTCTCATATGTTTTTTTTTCTCTAAAATAAAAATATTATTTTTACCTATAATTATTATTCTTTATCAATTATTTTGTTTTAACACTATTATTATTTATTAATTCTTTTTATTTTTATTTCTTACATTTATTAAAAATTCCTTTTCAATATTTTAGGTCTTAATTATTGTTATTTAATTAACTTATTTTAGGTATTTAATTATTAAAATTTTAAGTATTTAATTATTAAAATATTAGATATTAATTATACCCCATTTACAGTATTAAGACTTTAGATATAATTTCAATTTAATTTTGGACAATATTGAAAGCAAATATGTATATGATATTAAGTTAGAAGAGTTAATTTTAATTTTACATAAAATAATATAATAGATATAGTGTATAAATAAATTTACTTGACAAATATAATTACTCATATATAATGTGATATTTTACTACGATAATATATCTTTTTATATCTGCTCCCTATATAGCAATATATATATATATATATATATATATATATATATATATTAAATTTAGGGTTTTGTTGATCTAATATTGCGGTATTTAGAGTAATAACTGAATTTATTATAACTGAATACAATGATCTTTAAACTATTAGTATTATTGGTATATTTTTAAAAATATTGATATATTATTAATATATATAATAAGTAATAGTAAATTTTTTCTCATATTTATCATTTAAAAAAATTATAATTTTGATATAGTCTTTATTCTATTTTTTTTTCTTTTTCATACCTAATGGCTACTGTCTACGATCCTATCAATAGTATCACTTATAGTAGATTATACGATGAGAAAATATAAAAAATAAGACCAGAATTATAAAGCTATGAAAAGTCTCATCCAAGTTTGACAAAAACAAGATGGCTTACATAGAAATAGTTCTAATAGATAATAAGATTAATTGATTCTTTTACTAAATTTTTTCAAGTAATGCTAAGTTCAGTTTATAAATAGAGTTTAATTTTGATATACTGACAGAGTAAAATATTTTACACAGTCGCGCAATCACATCTGTTTTTTTGGATGATCATTTACGCGGTCAATGTGAAAGGTAGTTATTTTTACTGATGTGTTCTTACGTAATTGGATGCACGTGTAAAACTACTTTACACTGTCAGTGCATCAAAATTAAATTCTTAAAAATATTTATAGTTCGTATTTTAAGTTAATTTTATAAGTACACCATTCCACAAGTCAAAGACAAATTTTTTTAATAGTTTTGTAGATGCTAATAGCTTTTATATTTAATTTGTTTTCTAGTAAGATAAAGTTAATTGTTCAATCAAGAATTATTTGACAAAAATGTTTGAGAATAAATTGGTAGAACGGAAGCTCTATTATCTTCTCAAATTTTGAGATTGAGGAATCAAGCGGAATATATCTTCCGACTGTACACACGTGCAAAATATCTTTTAAAAATGAGTCATATATAGTACATACGGTCGATGATCGTAAAATTTCGGATAATCATTTTAATTTGCTTGCCCGTGCTGATATATTGAAATAAACAAATGAACGATTTTAATTATTTGGTACTAGTTAATTTATATTAACCCACACAAAACTGTTTTTCTTTTAATTTTAAGTTTTGTCAAGAAATTATATAATAGCATCATTTTATCGATAATAAAAATTTTAACAGTTTATTTATGAAAATATTTAAAATTGTATTGTAACTTTTTTTAAAGGTATATCCTTTTATTAATATACTACTGTTAGTTTTATCGTTTAACATAAAATAAATCAGTAAATCCTCTTTATTTTATACACATACAAAGTTATAATTTCTTATATTATTCATTTATTTATTCTTAATTTGATACTTTTAATTTATTTTTTTTGTTCAATTAGATACAATATCAGTGTATTAATAGTGAAGTGGAGAAAAAAAAGTGTAATATCATATCAAAAAAAAAATTTAAACCATAATTGTAATTTATAATTAAAATCATAATTTAAATATTTTAAATGGGATAATTTTATTTAGGGAATTCATAATTCAAACATAATTCTTATATATTTAATAGCTACATTCGAGTTAATACACTTAATACCATATTTAAAAGAAAAACGAACAATACACATTATATTACTTATTTATTAATTATATTATTACAATTCAAATTAATTTTAATGGAACAATTTAAAATTATAATTTCAATCTTATAATGTGCATGACACGGGTTATTACACTTGTTGAGAGTATTAAATCTTTGGTCGTCTCTTAAAATAAATTACAATGAGGTATGTGTATTATCGGTTATGAGCATAAGGGGTTTGAAGGCAAATAAGGCAAAAAATTAAATGATAAGAAAGTAAAGCTAACAAATGCTAAAAAGACATCTTGGCTAGAATTGAGAATCAAAATTATTTTCTATCCTTGATATTAATCATAGGTGATTTCTTCCATACCCAACTAATTTGAGGGTATTATATACCCTTTTTACATGTTCCAATTAATTGGTGCCAAGTGTATTCATTAATTCCAATCAGCAAATGAATTTTTAATTTTTAAAAATAAAAAATAATGAATTTAATATATGTATGAAATACTTTATATATACATATCTTAATACATTGTACATACATTTACTTCTGATTAAATCAAACCACCATATGTGATAAACTTTTTTTTGGTATTTTATGTGGCAAACTTTAAATAAATTATTTAAAAGAAAAAAGAGAAAAAAAAAATTAGAATTGAGCTGTTGTATATGCTGTTGGAGAAAGAGAGAAGAACATAGAACCATAATCCTTTTCATCTAATTTCGTCTTCTCTTTTTTATATTCACATAAAAAATTCGTTTTCATCTTCTTTCCTCTCCTTCGCTCTCAGGATATACCTTCTTTTTCCTCTTTCTAATCTTCGAAAGTCGTCGATCTTGTTGCTGTAATTCAGAACAATTTATCGTTCTTTCACCCCATGCCGTCACAATTTTATAATCATTTGGGAGGATTTAACCCAAGAACGATGGATTGTTCTGGATTACAGCAACAAGATCAACGACTTTTGAAGATTAGAAGGAGGAAAAAGAAGGTATATCCTGAGAGCGAAGGAGAGGGAAGAAGTCGAAAACGAATTTTTTTGTGAACATAGAAAAGAAAAGAAGACGAAATTAGATGAAAAGGATTAGCATTCTATGTTCTAATCTCTTTCTCTATCAGCATATACAACAGCTCAATTCTAATTTTCTTTTCTTTTTTTTTCTTTTAAATAATTTATTTAAAGTTTACCACATATGATGGTTTAATTTAATCAGAGTTAAATGTATGTATAATGTATTAAGATATGTATATATAAAGTATTTAATACATGTATTAAATTCATTATTTTTTATTTTTAAAAATTAAAAATTCATTTGCTGATTGAAATTAATGAATACACTTGGCACTAATTAATTGGGTATCAAAGAAATCACCTTAATCATAACATCTATTCTATTATATAAAAATTAGATTTATGCACTTAATGATGGAGCTGACGCTTCTGAAAGTGTTTCTTAATTTATTTTTTTTAACTCATTAAATAAAAGTTATTACGATAAACTAACTATATCAATTAATTGATTTGATTAGATATTTAAATATCATTTAATTTATTATAATTTATATCAATTTGATTTGGTAGTATTTTTTAATTTATTTATTTTAATATTCTGTTAATATTTTTTAATTTATTTCTTTTAATTTATTAAACCAAATTTATTGTGTGTACTAATTACTTAATTTGATTAATTTATTAGTCATTAAAATAATAAATCTATGAATAAAATAGACAATTGAAATATTTTCAACTAATAATTAAATCAAATCAAATCATATCATATATATTGAGCTAAATTCAAATCATGTGAATTAAGGACTAAATTAAAATGAGATAATTTCTTACTTATTCAAGTTGAGTGCAATAAATATAAATTAATTTTGTTAGATAATCATAGTTGTCTGGTCTACTATATATAGATAACCACACAAAATTATAAGAATCGTGATTTTTATCGCTCTTACTATTTCAACTCTTCTTTTCTTCTTTTTTTTCTTTATGGATAATTTCTTTTATGTATAAATGTACCCAAAATGAGAAAGTACGGATGAGTATTTTATTGATTGTTTGTTTGATGAATATATCTCAATTTAAGCATTCTACTACTGTAGATGGAAGTTGACCTGTAGCAATTCAAAATGGCCAATATTTTTTTTTATAGTATTAGATAGAATAATATTTATTAAAATGAATATACCAATTGTAATGAATTTTTTTCAATTGTTATATTTTTATGTAAGTCGTGTAAATTCTTTGAAGGCACAAGATAATAAAATAGGTTGGCTTTAATATCATTAGAAGCTAAATTTAATAGTTCAAATAAGCACCACTAATTATGTTAAAAAAGTAATTTTATAATAATAATGTGATTTACATATTAATTTTTTCGAGTAAATTCATTTCAAAATTAAATATAGAAGTTGGACTGAAGTACGCTAAACTTTTAAAGTTAATATAGAATTTGACAACAAAATTAACATTCATTAAGAAAATAAATTTAGTTATGGCTATTTCCTAATTATAAATAATAACAAGGCTTATGAAAAAATATTAGTGTCATTATTTTTATTAATTAAATCATAATATTAGGTAGCTGATAGTTTCATAGGCGAAAATTATTAATTAATTACGTAAAAATTAGCACGAACAAGCAATAAGGATTCAGAAAAAATCAATTATATAATACCAATTTCATAATTAAAATATGTCACATATCATATTCTCATGTATTCTATTTATTATCTATTCTATTATATAAAAATTAAGTTTCTGCATTTAACGATGGAGTTAACGTGACATGTTTATGAGAATGTTTAGCGATGTGTTTCTTTTAACTCATTAAATACAATTTATTATGATAAATTAACTATATCAACTAACTTATTTGATTAGATATTTAAATATCACATAATTTATTATAATTTATATCAATTTGTTTTGGTAGTATTTTTTAATTTATTTCTTTTAATATTCTGTTAGTATTTTTAATTTATTAAACCAAATTAATTATACTAATTATCTGTATTAATTAACTAATTAGATTAATTAATTAATCGTTAAAATAATAAATCTATGAATAAAATAGGTTCTCGAGATATTTTTTACTAATAATTAAATCAAATCAAATTATATTTATTGAACTAAATTTAAATCATGTGAATTAAGGACTAAACTAAAATAAGATTATTTTTTACTCATTCAAATTGAAGGCAATAAATAAAATTAATTTTGTTAGATAATTATGGTCTTTTGGTCTTCTATATATAGATAGCCACACAAAATTATAAAAATCATCATATTTTTTAAGTTACTACACAAATATTATATTTTAGGTAATTGTATATTTTTTTATGTTATTTTAAATATTATTATATAATTTTAAGATCATTTAATTATGTTTATTTTTTAAAAGTATTTTTATTATTGGAGAGTAACTAATGTTTGTGATAGTCTAAAATTGAAAAATAAAAATACAAAATATTAATATACTGAGTTTTTAAAGTCTTGAAGTAAATATATGTGATTATAATTAATGATCATAATTAAAAGTCTTTGTTTTATTTCGGTTTAATTACTCTGCTGGTCCCTATAGTTTCGCAAAATTTTCAATTAGGTCCCTATACTTTTTTTTCTTTTAATTGAGTCCTTGCACCAATTTTTTTTAATTGGGTTCCTACATTTTTTTCTTTTTACAACTAGAAAATGGATTAATACAGACAGATTTACAAACAGATTTAGTCTTTATTACAGACGAATTTTTGGTTACCGACGGATTTTGTCCCTCTGTAAAAGTCCCGTCGGAAATTTTTTACCGACGGATTTTTTTTCCGTCGGAAAATTACCGACGGATTTTTACCAGTTACCGACGGATTTTCCTTCTGTAAATTTTCCATCCATTTCCCCAAGGCGACGAACTTTTCCGTCTGTAATTACAGACGGATTTTCAGGCGGATTTTCCGTCTATAATTACAGACAAATTTTCAGACGGATTTTCTGTCTGTAATTACAGACGGATTTTCCGACAGATTTTTCGTCTGTAATTTGAACTTTGGAAAATTATCTCACACTCTGATTACAGACAGAAAATCCGTCTGTAAATCCGTCAGTAAGATAAAATAATTTTTTTTTATTTCTTAATTACAAAATAAACTTGTTTTCATACAAAATAAATATAAATTTAATACAAATTTTTATCTAATTTGTATTCAAAAATTTATAATATTTCAAAAAATAAACAAATTTATTGTATTATCAAACTAAGAAAAGTACTATAAACAAGCAAGTCACTATAATTCAAAACATAAATAAAGTATATAGATACATCAACTATAATTCTCAGTATATTGTTCAACCATACTAAAACTATCAGCTATGACTCTAGTGCGTCATCCTTTTCAGCTTTTCCATCTTTGTGATCCACTTCCATTTCTCTGTCTAGTTCCTCATTAATCTTCTTGTTTTGAGTTGCCTTGTGGGGTGGTGACATATGGAAAGACAAGCGCTTCAAATCAATTGGATTCAGCTTTCCCAAAGACTGAATTCTGAGAGTCCTAAGCAGTGAGGTACCAGAAGATCTTGGACTATTCTCTCCGGTTCTGGCAGTGTATTTCATGGGTTCTGGAAGAACACCTCCAATAGACATCAAAACCTCACAAAAGTAGGCTAGAGCCTGTGGGAAAAAAATAAAATTAGTTACATTCATATTCAGGGACTAAGATTTAATGAATCACAATTAGGAACAAAAATTGATATTCAAAGGAATGTTTGAACATGATCAATAGACTTATCCTTAATCCTCAAAACCTTATTTTGGAATATGATCCCCCGGATAGCATCTGCTAAATACTTCTGCCTTTAAGAAGACCATGTATGTGCTGAGCACTAAAGAGAGGCCATAAAATAAATTCAACAAAAGAAATTCAGAAGAAAGAAAATGCTCTTAATATAGGCAATCCTCTCCCACCCAATAATAGCACATTGCCACAATATTTTCATTCTAGAAACCAATTATGCAGAAAGCTCATATACTGAACTTGAACAAACCTAAAGGCTCCATTATAAAACAGATAATCCTAAAGAAAATGAAAGATCATTTAAGTTCAAAATATGGTATAATGTAACATCATTTCACTTATACGGAGTAAATATCGTACTATGTATTGAATATTAATTAATAATTACAGATAGAAAGATAAGCCAAATTATGGGATTATAAGTACGTACAGTGGGCATAGGCACTGTCCAACCCTTTTCCGGACACCAATCCAATGAAAGGCGCAGGTCCCTGCTTGAAGCTACATCAGACATCCCCTCGCCAAATGGAACTGACAGCAGATCAATCTATAAGGAGAATTCGGGCATAAGTTGGATATACTAATTATGATATTTGCACTACTAAAGTACCTACAATTATATGGATAATTTTTCTTTGAAGAAGAAAAGGAGTAGGCAAAGGCTAAAAGTTCAGTATAAAATTGGTTCATTGGATAATACCATTAGAAGATAGACAAATATCAAATAGAAGGTTCAAAACATGGACTTTCAGTAAATCTGGGAGATGAACTTAGATCTTTTGGAAGGATTAGGACAAAATTCAACATGACCAAAAGTTACAGCAAATAAATTAGAGTTTGACCATTGGAAAAGAAATGAAGTGCAACTTAAGAACATAAAAATAAAAAGAACTTATACTCCACAGCATATGAACGTGCAATAAGTTGAGTTTTAACTCCGATAAGACATACTTTGGTCAGGATAGTCAATATACTCCAACAGGTAGGTCACCATATCATATTTCTGGCGAATCTCTCTTATCTGAAAGAAAAGTAGTAAAAATTAGAAGGTTTTTAATATACAAAATGTTATATTCTTAATATAAACTCAATTCTAGATTTTCCTCAAGAAAAATGATGAGCATTAATGGAGAGCCCTTAAAATTACAAGTTTACAACTCATATGGTTCGGTTAAACTATCTTTGCATATAAATTTTTATTTTATCTCATGTACAACCTCTGTACAGTGTCCCTGCCCCCTGCCCCTGCCCCTGCCCCTATCTATCTATCTATCTTACTTATATATGTTTATGCTTCCTCCTATGCTCTCTTAACCTAGTGGAACATAACATACAAGGAAAGTGCTCTGGTATTTTGAGGAAAGGAAAAAACCCTTTTATTATTTAATATAACTCTTATTAATTGTTATTATTATTGTATTATGCCCATCAAGTATGAAATAGTGGCAAGCCAAATAAATATTTTTAAAAATTTCTTTTTTCCAATCACAATTTACGAATATTGACCCCAAGTCTCTATGTTGGGAACACAACTAATTTATACGCAAAGGAATGCTAGCAGTTTTGACATATAAGAAACTATGATATATTATTAAATTATTAAATTATTAAATTAATATGTATAAGGTTAAGAAACTATGATAAGTAACTAAGCTCTACACCAAACCATACAAATATCTATGCATTTACTATAGATTTAACTTAATATGAACAAAAAAGTATACGTATATATTTTACAATATAGTACTTTATCATAAGTACGAATCATCATAATATAGTACTAGTACAAATACATATCACAAGAATAGAAATCATAAGTAGGTATCTTATCCGATATTGTTGGTATTCTTTAAGGGAGATGGCCGAATCAAAGTGCTATTAATTAGACTACAAAAAATGGCACTAAAAATACTTTCTCTGATATTATAGTATATATATATGATGTAAACAAAAACAAGGATACTTGTACTGATAATTATGAAACTTGGCATAGTTTATGAAGGATTTAGGGCCTGCAAGGTGAATCAAAAATTCCAACTCCAAAGGAATGAATGGTTAGAAAAAGCATCATCATCAGCATCACCATTATTGTTATCCTCAAAAGTTGTTGGTGGTGTAGTAGTATACAAAAACTCACCTGAATGCACCTTATCTATCCCTCCATAGTAGAGGCCAAAATCCAGGTATACAGGTATACAGATAAGAAATAATAAAATAAAAGAAAAAAGAAAAAAAAAAGCAAACATGATAAGCTTTGTCCTTTGGATACAGATAATGTTTAGTTGCTTCAAACCTTATAAAAAAAAATTCCAGGTGCATGGAGAATGCAAATCTCAAATGTGCTGTACTTAAAGGCTTAGAAAATAATAGTCTCAGAGTAATAGCAGAGAGAAGATTTTTCAGAAGGCTAGTTCTGCATTTTCTGGGTATTAACCATTTGATTTATAAAGCTTCTCTTGCTTTTGCTGCGCTAATTATGCCAGAAATGAAGGAACCTGAAGTTATAAGGTTTCTGTCTCTCTTCATATTGATTCTTAATTTCTTGTTTGTGTGAAATAACAAAAATTAATGTATTGTGATATGTGATTTATTGTTCTTTATGTGAAGCATCTAGGACTTCGAAGCTGCCTAGTGGAGTCATAATTCAAGGTAAATCAAAGCATACACTATAGATAATCCAATTGTGCAAATTTAATGAAAATTATTATTAGTGTAAACTTGTACTAAGATCTATACCACTATCTTAGCTATCAATATAACTTTTTCTGCATAAACAGATTTTCTTACATGTTTCCAAAATAGATATAGTTGAAGGAGGAGGACCAGAGGCACATGACCAGATGACCAGAGATTTTCTTACATTTGATGACTCTATTAAGACAAA
This sequence comes from Arachis ipaensis, assembly GCF_059453495.1. Classification (NCBI taxonomy): domain Eukaryota; kingdom Viridiplantae; phylum Streptophyta; class Magnoliopsida; order Fabales; family Fabaceae; genus Arachis; species Arachis ipaensis. The sequence continues at coordinate 132,500,386 of NC_142435.1, forward strand.
AAATTACAATTGCTAAATAAATTACATGTGATTTAGCAAAGTCGGCTGGGAAATTCAACAGTATTGCAGATAAATTTCTTTAACCCATGGAATTAAGTTCATCACCTAAACATAATCTCAAGATAAAATATAAAATACCATGCACAATTTCATTGAACATAAACAATTATGGGAATCAAATACCAATAATTGGAGAAGATGCCTTAAGTTAATGTATATACCTGCCAGTTATTACAACATTATGTGGACCAGCATGACAATGTTCCTCCAAAACCATGTTAGCACCAATCATTGTCCCAATGATAATTCCTCCAAGCCAGCTATACCATATAAGTGCATCCATTTGACTATCTCCACCTTCACAAATATAATAACAAAAGCATATTAGAGCAAGGAATTAATTTCTATGTGCTTACAATGTAACTAGAAAATAATCTCTTAGAACAAATAGATTTCCATACACATTTTTCAATTGGGAAACTGAAGTTGTATGAGGGCCAACCTGACATCTGAAATCCAATTGCAAGGATGACCCCAGTGCTCATCATAGTCACATTCTCTTTATTTGAACTTGACTATCACAGTGTCTTCAATCAAGCTTTTCTTCTTCAATTAATTTTGTATACTTTTTGTTTTGTTTTATATAATAGTTGGAACCATTAAACAATTGAGCCACAAAAGCAGAGTATGATAAACCTAGCTAAAATTGGCGTAGAAAAATTGAGCCCTAAGGTTTATTGGCGTAATTTAAACAATGCATACCTGAATTGGCGTAATTTAAACAACTGCTGGTAGATGCTCTGGTTCTCTTTGGAGCAGGAACCGATTGGGATCGGGTCGAATTCCATCGATTCGCTTGCGACAGAGCGCGATAGAGCAGCGACGGAAACAGAGCGCGACGACCTTGAGTCTGGAACGCCCGCGAGAGAAGCGATATACCGGAGAGATAGAGAGAGGTCGACAGCGAGACCAGCCGTGAGAGAGGTGAGACTCAGTGAGCTTGAGGGTGAGAGTGGCGAGAGAAGAGCGAAGAAACTCAAAGGAGGGTTAGGGGTTCTTCGTCGCGGTTAGGGGTTCTTCGACGGAGGCATTGCGAGCGCCGGCGACCGGCGACGTTCTTCGCAGAGTGCTGTTAGGGGCTCTTCGTGGCGGTTAGGGGTTCTTCGTGAGCACAATGAAGAGAGGGTTAGGGTACAGTGAGGCACAATGAAGACAGGGTTAGGGATAGCTAGGGTTAATCTTCTTCGTGAGGCACAATGAAGACGTTGTTCATCTTCATGGAGTGCTTTATGAATTGAGACTTAAGTTATTTGTGAATGGTGCTCGAGAAAGAGAGAAGGTAGATTAGGTTTAAGTTTTTATTTACGACAGAAAATTTAAATTACAGGCGGATTTCCGTCTATAATAATTTAATAAAACGCAGCATTTTGTTTATTTAATTACAGACAAATTTTTCGTCTGTAACTATTTTTTATGGAAAAAAATTAATTTTATCGACAAAATTATCGACGGATTTTGTTTTCCATTTGTAATTTATGCTAATTCATTTTTTTGTTTTTCGACAAAAAAATCCCTCTAAAATTCTGTCTGTATTTCCGTGGGATAAAATCCGTCGAAAATATCCGTCTGTATTATATACCCTTTTTACATGTTCTAATTAATTGGTGCCAAGTGTATTCATTAATTCCAATCAGCAAATGAATTTTTAATTTTTAAAAATAAAAAATAATGAATTTAATATATGTATGAAATACTTTATATATACATATCTTAATACATTGTACATACATTTACCTCTGATTAAATCAAACCACCATATGTGATAAACTTTTTTTGGTATTTTATGTGGTAAACTTTAAATAAATTATTTAAAAAAAAAAGAAAAAAATTAGAATTGAGCTGTTGTATATGCTGTTGGAGAAAGAGAGAAGAACATAGAACCCTAATCCTTTTCATCTAATTTCGTCTTCTCTTTTTTATATTCACAGAAAAAATTCGTTTTCGTCTTCTTTCCTCTCCTTCGCTCTCAGGATATACCTTCTTTTTCCTCCTTCTAATCTTCGAAAGTCGTCGATCTTGTTGCTGTAATTCAGAACAATCTATCGTTCTTTCACCCCATGCCGTCACAATTTTATAATCATTTGGGAAGATTTAACCCAAGAACGATGGATTGTTCTGGATTACAGCAACAAGATCAACGACTTTCGAAGATTAGAAGGAGGAAAAAGAAGGTATATCCTGAGAGCGAAGGAGAGGGAAGAAGTCGAAAACGAATTTTTTTGTGAACATAGAAAAGAAAAGAAGACGAAATTAGATGAAAAGGATTAGCATTCTATGTTCTTACCTCTTTCTCTATCAGCATATACAACAGCTCAATTCTAATTTTCTTTTCTTTTTTTTCTTTTAAATAATTTATTTAAAGTTTACCATATATGATGGTTTAATTTAATCAGAGTTAAATGTATGCACAATGTATTAAGATATGTATATATAAAGTATTTAATACATGTATTAAATTCATTATTTTTTATTTTTAAAAATTAAAAATTCATTTGCTGATTGAAATTAATGAATACACTTGGCACTAATTAATTGGAACATGTAAAAAGGGTATATAATACCCTCAAATTAATTGGGTATCAAAGAAATCACCTTAATCATAACATCTATTCTATTATATAAAAATTAGATTTCTGTATTTAATGATGGAGCTGACGCTTCTGAAAGTGTTTCTTAATTTATTTTTTTTAACTCATTAAATATAAGTTATTACGATAAACTAACTATATCAATTAATTGATTTGATTAGATATTTAAATATCATTTAATTTATTATAATTTATATCAATTTGATTTGGTAGTATTTTTTAATTTATTTATTTTAATATTCTGTTAATATTTTTTAATTTATTTCTTTTAATTTATTAAACCAAATTTATTGTGTGTACTAATTAATTAATTTGATTAATTTATTAGTCATTAAAATAATAAATCTATGAATAAAATAGGCAATTGAAATATTTTCAACTAATAATTAAATCAAATCAAATCATATCATATATATTGAGCTAAATTCAAATCATGTGAATTAAGGACTAAATTAAAATGAGATAATTTCTTACTTATTCAAGTTGAGTGCAATAAATATAAATTAATTTTGTTAGATAATCATAGTTGTCTGGTCTACTATATATAGATAACCACACAAAATTATAAGAATCGTGATTTTTATCGCTCTTACTATTTCAACTCTTCTTTTCTTCTTTTTTTTCTTTATGGATAATTTCTTTTATGTATAAATGTACCCAAAATAAGAAAGTACGGATGAGTATTTTATTGATTGTTTGTTTGATGAATATATCTCAATTTAAGCATTCTACTACTGTAGATAGAAGTTGACTTGTAGCACTTCAAAATGGCCAATATTTTTTTTTATAGTATTAGATAGAAGAATATTTATTTAAATGAATATACCAATTGTAATGAATTTTTTTCAATTGTTATATTTTTATGTAAGTCGTGTAAATTCTTTGAAGGCACAAGATAATAAAATAGGTTGGCTTTAATATCATTAGAAGCTAAATTTAATAGTTCAAATAAGCACCACTAATTATGTTAAAAAAAGTAATTTTATAATAATAATGTGATTTACATATTAATTTTTTCGAGTAAATTCATTTCAAAATTAAATATAGAAGTTGGACTGAAGTACGCTAAACTTTTAAAGTTAATATAGAATTTAACAACAAAATTAACATTCATTAAGAAAATAAATTTAGTTATGGCTATTTCCTAATTATAAATAATAACAAGGCTTATGAAAAAATATTAGTGTCATTATTTTTATTAATTAAATCATAATATTAGGTAGCTGATAGTTTCATAGGCGAAAATTATTAATTAATTACGTAAAAATTAGCACGAACAAGCAATAAGGATTCAGAAAAAATCAATTATATAATACCAATTTCATAATTAAAATATGTCACATATCATATTCTCATGTATTCTATTTATTATCTATTCTATTATATAAAAATTAAGTTTCTGCATTTAACGATGGAGTTAACGTGACATGTTTATGAGAATGTTTAGCGATGTGTTTCTTTTAACTCATTAAATACAATTTATTATGATAAATTAACTATATCAACTAACTTATTTGATTAGATATTTAAATATCACATAATTTATTATAATTTATATCAATTTGTTTTGGTAGTATTTTTTAATTTATTTCTTTTAATATTCTGTTAGTATTTTTAATTTATTAAACCAAATTAATTATACTAATTATCTGTATTAATTAACTAATTAGATTAATTAATTAATCGTTAAAATAATAAATCTATGAATAAAATAGGTTCTCGAGATATTTTTTACTAATAATTAAATCAAATCAAATTATATTTATTGAACTAAATTTAAATCATGTGAATTAAGGACTAAACTAAAATAAGATTATTTTTTACTCATTCAAATTGAAGGCAATAAATAAAATTAATTTTGTTAGATAATTATGGTCTTTTGGTCTTCTATATATAGATAGCCACACAAAATTATAAAAATCATCATATTTTTTAAGTTACTACACAAATATTATATTTTAGATAATTGTATATTTTTTTATGTTATTTTAAATATTATTATATAATTTTAAGATCATTTAATTATGTTTATTTTTTAAAAGTATTTTTATTATTGGAGAGTAACTAATGTTTGTGATAGTCTAAAATTGAAAAATAAAAATACAAAATATTAATATACTGAGTTTTTAAAGTCTTGAAGTAAATATATGTGATTATAATTAATTATCATAATTAAAAGTCTTTGTTTTATTTCGGTTTAATTACTCTACTGGTCCCTATAGTTTTGCAAAATTTTCAATTAGGTCTCTATACTTTTTTTCTTTTAATTGAGTCCTTGCACCAATTTTTTTTAATTGGGTCCCTACATTTTTTTTCTTTTTATTTAGGTCTCTGTACCAAATCTTTTTTTTTTTTAGTTGGGTTCCTATAAAATTAAGCCAATTACTACTAAGAGGGACTTAATTGAAAAAAAAAATTTGGTGCAGAGACCAATTAAAAAGAAAAAAAGTATAGGGACCTAATTGAAAATTTCACGAAACTATAGGGACCAACAGAGTAATTAAACCTTTTATTTCAATTTGTTTATGACATGTTTAACTTAAATTTTATTTCTTTATTAATTAGTATTTTTTTGTATATTTAATTGTCATTAATTTATATAAATTAAAATGTATAACTTTAAAAAATAGATACGTGTCTAAAAAATAAAAAAAATAAATTTTTTTGTTAGTAAAAAATTTATATCGCTTTAGCTTTTTTTTTTTGGCATCATATCTTACATTTTTACTATAATTAAAAGTTAGAGGTAAATTATTAAATATAAATTAACAAAAAAATATAATACTTAATGAATTATCATAATCACATTTAAAGGTATTTAAGTTATTTTCATATAATAAAAGTAATATGCTTCAAGAAATATTTGTATATAATTTACTAATAAATATATGAGATATTTATCATAATATTTATTTTTAATAAAAATATCATTGTATTAAAATGATGCATTTTAAAGATGTATAAATGAGATTTTTATTAAAAAAATTTACAAGATAGTAAATGCAATTTTATTTTAATTTTATCCGTAACATTTAATTTTAATTTTTACCTTTAGAGTTTTAATATGTTTCAATTATACTATTAGAGTGAATAACATTAATTATAACTAATCAATTATATTATATGATTTGACCAAAATTAAATAAATATTAAATTATTTAAAAAATAAAAAATAAAAAATAAAATAAAGAATTTAATTTGAATTATTTTCTTATTATTTTCTTTATCTAGGAATCTTAATGTGCTTTTATGTATTTTGATTAATACTTCTCAAAGGAGTTACTATTTTATTTACTAATATTTTAAATTTTTTATAATATTTTCATAAAACTTAATTAATAAGTTTTTCTTCACAATGTTTTTCTTGAACTTTTTAATAAAAATATATCTTAATTTTTGTCTTTCATCTTTTATATTTATTTATTATACTAATTTTTTTACAGTGTATTTTTATCAATTACATACATTATTTTTAATCTTTTTTACTTTTTTTAATTATTTTATTACCTTATTTTTAATTATTTATTTTATTTTCACTCCTCATATGTTTATTATGTTTCACTTCATATTAGTTTTAATTTTGTGGTTAACTTTCAATTATATAAAAGTCAATAGTTTCTTTCAAAACATGGTTAAATATATTATCTATCATATACAATCATTAGGATAAACAAACAAATATAAATTGAATATATAATTTAATTTTAATTTAAACTAAAAACTAAATAAATTGTCAGAAAAATAGCAACTAATTTTGTTTTTAATTTCTCTATAATTTATTTAAAGGTAAAAATCTCTCTATAACCACTAACATCGCCGATAACAAAATTATAAGTCTCTATAAAATAAAAAATATATAAAATAAATAACATATATATAATTTTAAAGTTATTAATGGACAAATTTTTTTTTAAAAAAAAATTTATGGATCAACATGTAATTTTTTTATATTTTTATTTTTTTTCTAAAATTTTTCAGACTTATCAACCTTTAAGTTGTCTATACATCACTTCTCAAAATATTATGATTTCACAAGATATAATATGTGGGATACGGTAAATCACCTTTATAAACCATTTGCATACCAATTTTACGTTTATCCCCTAAATTAAAAAAAGCTAGGTGCATGTCTCAATTTACATATCTATGTAAATCAAATTTATGAAGTTCGAATTATGTGTTTTCGTAGTAAATCGAATCTATAATATTCGAATTACTTGGATGCTATTTATGCTACTAAATCGAACGAAGGAGATTCAATTTAAAATAAGCTGGATTGCTACTAAGTGAGTATAAATCGAACCTTATTGCTTCGATTTAGCATGGACCACATAAATCGAAATTTATAGATTCAATTTAGTAGAGGATGACATAATTTGAATTCTTTGAATTCAATTTAATTTCGAATCACAATGTCAAGTAATTCGAATCCTATAGATTCGATTTACTACTTATTACTCTAATTCGAATTCATTAAATTCGATTTATATAGAAATGTAAAAGGAGACAACTAGGTAATATTTTTGAATTTGGAAGATTCAGGTAATTTTAGGGTGGTTTAGTTTATCAACGTAAATTAACGTAATATGTGATATTAGTTATTGTCATATATACGAAAAACGTGACTTATTTATGCATTATTTGGATTAGAAGAATTTGTAGGGAAATAAAATGTTGGAGAAGAAAATAGATGGAAAAATAAATTTTTGATTGTTTGGATCAACAAAGAAATTAAATGAAAAACATAAAAGTGTATGTGGAGGTCGTGTAAATTTTTTCTCTTCAAAATTGCGAAGAAAACTGATGCAGAAGTGCAAATATGGGTAAAAATACAGAGTTACCATTTGAATTATAATTTATATATAATATATAAAAATATTAATATAATTTTACTCTATTATAATTTTTTCTCTTCTTACTTTTCTTTCCATCCAAGCAAAAGAAAATTTTTCCTCTATTTTCTTTCCATTCATTTTTGCTTTATCTAAACAACACACAAAAAAAAAACTTTTCTTTCCTCTCATTTTCTTTCTTTCTATTTTTTTTTCTCTTATTTTCCATCTTATATCCAAACAATATCTTAGTGTTTATCCATTTATCTTCTATTAATATTGTTATAATAAGGATACATGTAACTTTATAAAAATGATATAACCTAAACTCTGATTATCACAAAAACAGTCAAAATGGATATTTGCAGGGATCACTCGGGTTTTATGGCTAGATGGGGACTCGTGAAATCCTCACGACCTGCCACGCGAAAAAGGATAGGGACTAGAAGTAGCAAACGGGTTGAAACCCGTCGTGCTGGCCCGCATAACCCGCCAAAAAAGTGGGTTGGCTGGAATTTTGAGACCGCCAAACTTAAAAAGCCCGCCTATCCCGCATCGCTTAATCCATGGATTTCGGCAGGGCGGGGGCGGGGGTGGGACAACTTCCCTACTGAGACAAGCTTTTATTTTATTAAGAGGCCATTTTTTTACAAATTTTTATTATGTTATTGATCTACAAGAGGATGAAGATGATAATTGAAGATGTTCTAAGTTATATTTTGGATTACGTTTTATGTTTGATTAATTATAAACTTGAAGATGTTTAATTATATATTTTGGATAATATTTGTTTTGGTTTGAACAATGTTGGTTTTATTATTTTGTTTCAAAAAATTTTATTTATAATTATGTTTATTACATATTTATAATTATTTAAATTTTAATGTGTGTGAATTTAAAAATTATAATTTTTTTATGTTTTTAGAAATTATAAATTTATTGAAATTGTTGTGAAATTATATATATTATTTAATATTTAATGGTTTATGAAAAAAAGGAGATCCCGCCAACCCGCCAGCCTACCATTAGGCGGAATGGGGGAGAAATTTAAGACCACCTTACTAGGCGGGGCGGGGCGAACCAGCCCATTAAATGGCGGACTTTTGGCGAGACAGGGCGGGTTTTCCCATTTGCCACCCCTAATGAGAACATGGACATAAGTATCTGCTCCATGAAACCTATTAAATATACACAAATATAAAATTATTAATTTATCCTAATTTATATATACATAAATCCATTTCTTGAATTTAGTAATCCTAATTTCTGCTTTCAACTCAAATTTTTTCTTTTTCTTCCAGACTCATTCTCAGCTTTGATCCTCTCTCTCTAATTCACTTTCTTTGCCTCTCAAGTCCGTCACTACGTCACTCAGTATTGTCTCAAAAAATTATGTTATGTTATTATGTTGGAATATATTTTTATGTTTTCTCCTTTTAAAATGTTATTTTTCATAACAATATGTTATAAATTGTGTTGAATTATATTAAATTGATTATTTTATAATTATTATATTATGCCTTTTTGTGTTAATTTTTTTCAAAATTTTTTAAAAAATATTTGTATATACTTGAGAAGATCTGCGTTCCCTAAGGGATAATTAAACAAAAACTTGCAATGACGAAAAAGGAACGCGAGCATTTTTTTTTAAATAGGAAGGAGGGATGGGAATGGGGCTTCTCACGCTCCCCTAAGTACTCGTTACCATATCTAACTAGTAATGGAGATCCAATTTAAATCAATTTAGTGGAGATGCGTGGACTTTATTTACATTGGGCCTTTAAACTAATGAACTTAAGTTAGATTTGGGACCCTAACAATGAATTTTAGTTGATCTTGCTTGCATTAAGGTCTTACTAAACTCAAATATATCTTGGATTAATATTTTGAGTCATTGTTATAGCAAATACTAAACTATTTAACATTATAACACTTAGTATATATAAAAGTTGGATATATTTACAAGATATTTTTTAATTTAAATTAAAAAAATTAATTATCTCTTTTTTAGCTTTAAATATTATTTTCTAATGTAACGAAAAAATGAAAATAACAATAATTACTCACATAATTAAAATAGATAATCTTAATATATACGTGACACCATATATATATCAAGGATTATTATATATGATATATAATTTTTTTCTTTTCTATAATGACTATTTTATATAATTTATTCAATAAATTTTTCATCTTAATATTTAATAAATTTAACATACAAAATAAATAATTTAAATCATCATCTAAGGCAATAAGCATAATAGTGCAAATACTTATTTATTTATTAGTAGTGAAAAAATACGTAAATAGTATAAATTAATATTTTTTTAGTATAAAAACAATAATAAAAGTTAATTACATAATTAAAAAATTGTGAAGAATTTTTTAAATAATAATAAAAAATAAGATTACTATTTTCATATATTACAAAGTTTATAAAACAAATTTTGGATAATAAATCAATTCTCAATAAATTATATATTAATTCTGTCAAAAAAAATAATTAATACATTGGATATTATTATTTACGTACTAATATAATATATATTATCGATTATTAAGTTTATAATTAATTTTTAATCTAATTTTTGGTAATTAAAATTTAAATGATTAAAATTATTAAATGTTAAATATTTTGCATCTAACCAATTTATTTTTTATTGAAATTAAAAAAGGATGAGTTGTTAATCAATTCTAAATTTAAATTTAAATTTGAGTAAGCAAATAAAAAAATATTTTAAATTTTATCTCGCTAACCAGAATTAATTTCAAGATAAGAAATTACTTTGTACATCGTATATATTGTAGGATAATATGGTCATTTACTATTTTTAATGATAAATAATGGTGTAAGAAATTAGAAGAAAATATATTTACAAGTTTAGGAAATATTAATTTATTTTCAATAGAATAAATTATATATTGAATAACAAAAGTTATTATTGGTTTCTCTTTACACTAACTAATACTCAACGATGGTATTTCAGTACATCATGTTATCAAGAAATATTAATCGATCTAATAACTTTTGTAATGATATAAGTTTATGAATTTGAAAATTTAAAAATCATTTCATAAAATGTGAAGTTTTAATGAGTAACAATGTTGATTATATTGTTCTGACTTCAAAAATGAATATGATACCAACGAATAAAATTGTCCCAAGTAAATTTCAACAAAGACAAAAGTCCATAAGTATTGCTATTAATGAAAAATTAATCTATTTTAAAGACAAATACATTTTTTTTTCTACGGATTCCTAACTAGCAAGTCGAGGACGACTAATCACCACATATTGATGCTCTATATATTAAGAGTCTGTCGATAACTAATGGATTATTTATACACACAAGACGAGATTCAAACTCCAAATATTTGCTTAACCGGACAAATAAGTAATCATTCAACCAATCTAAATTGATTAAAATAAATATTAATTATTTTTAATACTTTTAAGTTATAAAATATTTATAATAATAATTACTATATATATTTTTTATTTAAATTTTAATAAAATTTTTTTATATAATTTTATGTATTACCCCGTACAGGGTACGGGAACATACACTAGTATATAACAATTATCAAGAGTAATTCTAGTTCGTCATCTCCTACATCGGGAGAAAGTCAAATAGGCATAGTTGATCCTAATCCATAAGTCCTAATCAATTTACTAATTGAATTAGCAAATGATTAGAGCCAATGGAGACAAGATTAACTAACCACTCTAGATTACCAATCCGAATTAGACATTAATGACTCAAGGTCACCTAATTTTTCAATTCCAAGTCAAGAATGTAAAAATCTACTTTAAAACTAATTCAAGCATTATATCAAACACCTAGAGTACATAAAACATAAAATATCATAAATGGCAAGAATTAGTAAAATCTAAAACTACCAAATGTAAGATGATAATGATGATAACAGAACATAAAATATCAAATTGTATTAAAGAAAATTGAAAATTGATAATTGTTCATAAACTAAAAAATAATAAAATAGAGAAATTAACAAGAGAAACTAGGCAAATTAAGATACTAAAACAAGAAATTATAAAGAAAATTAAACTAAAACAAGAATTAAAATCTAGATCTAAAGAGAAATTAATCTAAGAACCCTAAATTTTAGAGAGAAGAAGGAGCTTCTCTCTCTAAAAATGTAACTTAAAACATGCGCTAAACTACACTAATGCTCTCCCCTTGATCCTTTTTGAATTCATCATTAAATACATCAAAAATGAGTTGGATTAGGCCCAAAAAAACCCTGATATCGCGACCTACATGCAATTTTAAGTAAATCACGTGCTAACAGTCATGCATAGTTGCATACACATCTACCATGCATACGCGCAACTTGAAATTCATGTGTACGCATGGCCACGAGGAACTCCAATATTCATTTTTTTCATAAATTCTCCACTTTTGCATGTTTTTTTTCACTTTTTCAAATCATTCTTGCCTTCTAAGCTTGAAATCACTCGACAAACACATTAAGACATCAAATGAAATTAAAGTGAATTAAATTTAGTAATTTAAGAGTTTAAAAAGCATATTTTTAATCATTAAGCACAATTAGAAGAAATTCACAAAATTATGCTTTTTCAATTAATAAACGTAAAAAAAGTTAATACATTTTACTCATTTAAAATAAATAAATATCATAAAACGTAAATTTATCACTATCTTTATATGACAAATTATAATGCCTATCAACCCTTTCTAAATTTAATTGGAGATCTTTACTTTTTTTATTATTTGTGGTCAATTATGAGCCTCACGTTAATTATAGAGATTTCTTTTCTTTATTTTGTTCACAATTATGATGGAACATTCTTTAAGATTAATGTATAATTGCACTAAGAATATCATACCTTTGTAAAATTACGAATATGATTTAAAAGCTTTTCAAAAATTGAAAATGATGCAACTTTATTTTTTGACATGTTCTTTTTATGTAATTTAATTTTAAAAAATATTTCTTTTTCTATTCAAATAAAAAAAAAATACTTTTAATATTTAAAATTTCTTCCTTAAAAACCTATACAAATATAAAATACATATTTTTATTAAAAATATATATTAAAAAAATGCTTTTTAAAATATAAATCCAAATTGACTCTTAGCATGATGTATGTTAGTTTGAAATTATTTAAAATTAATTTAGTGTATTATGAACATGAATTTTATAGCAATAATAATTTTGATTAAAAAAATTAATTTAGACGAATGATTGAAAAAAATTTTGATAATTATATTATTAATAAACTAAAGAGAGAGAACAAAAATATTTTAAGATGTGTTTTCTAATGCGATATAATGAGTTCTATTCATAATTATAATTCATACAATAAGTTCTAGTTATAATTAGAATTCACCCGATGGTGGAACACAATTTTTAGATAATTTTTTTAAATATTATCTTAAATAGTTTTAGATACTATTTTAGATATTCCTGGTACATAATTTATTTATTTAATTTTTAAACCTTTCTATTATAATATCTAAATATTTAGTTTTTGTCAATCAAAATCATGATAAATCTAATTTTTTTATAAATGTGTAGCATAACTAATAAGTGATAATAGTAACTACATGGTAAAGAGGAGTGTTAGGGGCCAGCAGATTTTGTGTTATAGCCATCAATTAGCCATCAATAGTGTATTTAATGGTGTGAGATTTCATCTAACGGTGGATAATCACTCATTTTCCTTTTGCTGCTAAGTGCCGGTCAAATTTTTAATAAATCTGCTGGCCTCCTAGACTTTCCCCATGGTAAAAACAACAATTTTAACTCTATCTTTCTTTTTCATCACCACATTAAATCAGTATCAAGTTCTTCCATCCATCACCACTATTCACTAAAGCAAAAGATCATAAACCAATTAATTCTTTTTCTTTAGAGAAACGAAACGCAAATAAAAAGAAAAAACAATTTATTTATCTTTGTTTTCCAAATAAAAGAAACAGAGAAAGAAAGCGAGATTCAGAAACAGGATCCAAAAAGAAAGTGAGATTGGAAAAGGGAGAAAAACAGAGATCAAGAGGAGCAGGTGATGGAGACCAACCTGCATTCTTTGTTCTTCCTTTAATTTGATATTCAGATTTCAGTAATTGGAAGAACAAGGAAGGTGGTGACCAGATTAAAGATTAAAAAAAAAATGCATTCCTTAGACTAAAGATATAGACTTTTATAGTTAATCTTCCAAGCCCTTCTTCCATGTTTCTTGCCATTTGATGATTTCGCGTTCTTGGTTTCTTGACAGTATCTTCTAAACTCCTTGAAACTAGTAACATTCCTTGACCTATGCCATCTTTGAAGTATTGCAATTTCACATATGCCATCTACTTCCTCTTTCCATTCTAATTTTAATTCATCTTCAGATACAAGTGTTAAGTTTTCAATTTCATCAATAAGAATCCCTCTTTCATCCCAAGGTTCACCAAATTGCAAATCGTAATAATAGTCCATTAGCCAAGTATGTGAACCTCTATGATACATTTTCCAGTAGTCCTCCATGGATGCATGCAAATATCTTAAATCCACAATTTTGTCAGCATATTCTTGCGCCAACCAGCTCCCTTCCAAATCAACATTGGAACACCATCCTAAATCTATATATTCAAGATTAGGACAACCACTAAAAATTGCACTCAAGCCATTATTATCCAAATTGTTCATGCATAGTTGTAGATACCTTAAGTTTGGCATATTTTGTGCAATAGCATATGCGTCTTGGTTACCTTTAGAACCACTCATGTTAAATTTTAATGATTTTAGACGACGACAACGTTGGCCTATGACTTTTAAAGTAACACTAGTTTTATATATATCGCACAGAGTGATATCAAGTTCTTCTAACAAAGGAAATCCTTTAGCCATCTTAATCAATATTTCTGTATTATCGCAGTTGACAAGTTGTAGCCGTCGTAGTTGTTGCAGACTACATCCCCTGCAACGACGAATCTAGAAAATTTAGGGCGACAACAGATAAAATTCATAGATACCCATAAGAAAAATGTTGGAGGAAGAGATAAAATTCAAAAAGAAGAAAGGAAATTAAATTTTCAGCTTAGGAAGCAGAAATGTACGTACATATCATCAAAGAAAACATATTGGAGACTTAAATCGACCACCTGGCCGCAGCTGCGGCGAATTGCACGGCGAAAACTGTCCTCGAATATGCGCATCATAACCAGCTTCCGTTTGAAGGGGCCGCGGCGCCCTAAGTAGTAGCCGATATGTATAGTCCGCCACGTGTACGGATCGTTGCAAACCCTACGCCAAAGAGTGCACACTTCTTCGACTCCATTGGCGAAGATGTCAAACGCACCTACCTTCGACATGATTTCCACTGTCAATTCGTAAGGAAGATCCAACCAATTTCTCGCTGGTTTGGGAAACCGGTATATTGGATTTGTAGCGCAACGCATTCTTAGAGAGAGAGAGAGAGAGAGAGAGATCTCAAAGAATTGATGAAGTGAAAATTGGGATTAGGGTTTCACTTTTCGTGAAAATGAGGAAGGAGAATCAAGAATGGCACTGTTTATATAGATACTGACTACAGCAATTGCTTGCTCCTCAAGCAAGATCTTATATAACATATATCATTGAATATTTTGTTTATTTTGCATATCTCATAGTAAATAAATGGTTAGTTTTGTGGTGGCATTGTTTTAGGTGTTTAAGAATATCATGTGTTTCACTGACAAATAATCTTATAACAAGTGACACGTATATTAAGAGGTTGCGGGTTCGAGGCTCATATCTTTGGTAAAAAAAAAAAAAAAGTGTGACACGTATATTAATGTATTGTTAATGTTTGTTGATTGAAAGCCCTCCGTGGATGCTCCCTCTGCTGCACTCCCTTCCGTCGCTGCAAGCCCGTAACCCCTTCCGCCGCCGCCCCTTTTCCTCGGTCGAAGGAAACCCTTCTGCCACTACTGGTTTTCTTTTACTCCGTCAGGTGCCTGATTTTTGTCATATTTGTTTCGTAAGTTGTATTTCGCTTTGGTCATTGTGATTGCATTTCGCTTTGGACTATGATTGTCATTATGATTTTCATATTTGTTGAACTTAGTGCTTATTTTGAAAAAGGTAATTTTGGGCGTGACCCTAAATTACAGAGGAATGCTTTGAACCGGGCTGCTCCCTTCCCCTAATCAAGCTGTTTCGAACCTAATGACTCTGGTGTGAGGATCCAAATGACTCTGTCTTTCACTCTCAGCCTCAGGTGCCTTTTTCGTGTGGCGTGTTAATTATTGTTGATTGGTAGGCTGTTGCCTTGCAGTGACATAAATTGTTCCTCTTTTTTGCATTTTGCTAGTGCAGAGGCTGAGAGGTGCAGGTTTGAACCAGCGGATCTCCAAGTTCAAAGATCACCAGCACATTCTCGAAGAAGAGTTTCAACGTCTCAGCGAGGATGTGGTAGGTTTGAATTAGTTTTCTATAATATGTTTGATTTTATCCTAATGTATTCTTTCAATAAATATGATTAACTAGATGATTACTTATTTCTTTAGTCTGATTTGAACAATGTAAAACATAATGCTCTGCGAGAGGCTTTAGTTTAAAATCAGTAAATGTTATTTAGCCTTTTTTGGGATAGTTTTTACTTTTTATAGCACCAATGAATACGGTGATCCAAAATTTACATTGTTCTATTGTGCGGCCTCGTGTTTAATATAAACTTGATTTGAGAAAAGATAATTTGTTATGATTTTTTAACAGCTATTAATTTACTTGTGCACTTTAATTCTATTTGATGTTATTTCATATATGCGCGTTCAATTTATATCATAATTAGTATACCATATACGTAATACAACTCTAAATCTTTGAAGTTTGCCTAATTATAAGCCATAGAGCATGCTGCAAATAGGTCTTTATAAAACTCAGAAGAAAATTGAAAGCCTCCATGCCTATTGAAAGTTGAAACTAAATTAATACTATTGTTTTAACTCTTTTCTAGCAGTTAACAGCAGAAATAGACATTTGATTTAAATATGCATGTAATGTTACAAAGAATTTGATCCTGGTTACTTATCTAGCTTAAAATATGCAAGTGCTCTTAGGAGAGAACTTAATATTTAGAGGTTTAATTAATAAGAGAATTTGGCAAATACTAAATGGCTTTGATTAAAGCCTTTAGATATTTTCAATACAAATCAATGTGTGAATTGAAAACCTAAAATCTGAGATATGTAGTTATGTTTGCTCCGATTTCGACTTTGTGAGATTTTCATGAGCTCAGATCGCTGGGACTATTGAATAGTCTGAGCACCATAAACCTATTTGTGGCTATTAAATTTCTACCCAGTTTCACATTGATGTAGTATCTCTTCAGATTTTCAATAATAAAAGGCCAAATTTTTTAAATAAATAAATTCAATTCATTATTTATTCATATATATTGTTCCTATATGAATCATGAACTAGTAGCTCAAGTTTTCACAAGCCTACATGGAAGATGCTCGTGGTATCAAAAAAAAATCACCGTCGACTAAGGTCTAAAATAGGCCCAAAAGGCCAGATTAGGTACCTCGCTGTAATTAAGTCTCTCCATCACCTTTCAACCTGTTACTCATGCGGACTTGGGGAAGCATATTGGTAACTTTCCATTCAAAGACTTTCTACTACAAAAAAGATTCTGTCATTGAGGGCATTAATTATCACACAACCTGCCATGAAAAATCCTATTTTGTAGTAGTTATCAGCTCTTAATTCGCCTATAAATTCTCATTTCTAGTAACATTTTGTTCTAAGTGACACTCATCATACTCATGCACTTGGTGACTTTGGGTTTGAAGTTGTTTGTAAGTATCCCTAACCACTATCCAAACGCGCCCACAAGACTTTTGGATTACCTTTATTACAAGCTTATTCGACCTTATTAGCCTGGGTAATCACTTCAAAACATATACATTCTTAAAATTATTTACAATTTTAGATAACAATACCTCATTTGTAATAGTAATGAGATGTATTTACACAAATCTTAATTGCAAACTGTTGGTACAAAATTTTTTTTTCGACCATTTGTAGTTTCGTCCATAAACGTGATATTTAGACTGTGGCAACAGAGAGGACAAGTAAAATTTGACGAAAGATGGGACAAAGAGTGTCGAAATTGAAGGGTAGTTATTAATTTTTCTTGAGTATCAAGGCTCGCTACTCGACCTTTGAGGCTGAAGAAGAGAATATGGGAACGAAATTTGAGGAGCAAAGTCAGGAGTTGAGGACCAAGGGAGAAGTGAATGTCAAAACTTGGAGATAAAGGTTTTTCATGGTTAAGGCAAGGTAGTGGCTGAGAAAAATGAGGGAATGGGATCGTAGACGACATGCTCCAGGATCACTCAATTTCATGGTCTATAAATAGTGGAAATTCAGGAGAAGTTTGGGACTTCATTTTTCAGGAACACTAGATCATTACATAAACTCATGAAATTCCCAATCTCTGTGACGCAACGGAAGAACATGCAGTGTAAGTGCATGTGAGTGTTGAAAGTCAATTTTTTTATTTGCTTTCTTTTGCTTATTCCATTTATTGTTATTTATTTCCTTTATATTTTGTTGTTCCTTGGCTTTAATTAACATTTTATGTTTTCATCATCTTTTCTATTTAATGTTTTATTCTTTTATCGTTTATCATAAGTTTGCCACTAGCGATCTCAATATAAATTGTTTCGGCACTAATTAAGTAATTCCTGAATCGAGCTCACTCTTTTTTCAAAGGAGTCATATCTGCTCACCGATAATTGAGATCTTAATACAAACTTGTTTTGACACCACCTATTAAAGTCAATAAAAAAACGAGTGAAACAAATTGACACACTTGGTGAGACCTCCAGGTTAAAATTGTGTCGAGAGATGTAGGTGATTACGCAGTGGTAGATTAATTACGACAGATAGAACTTCAACGTCGATGAATACGTCAAATAGCGACAGTGAAAATTTCTCTAGAGGACCTGAAATAGAGGCTTCGACCAGTCTTTCGGGTCAAAGGTTGACAAAGGACATTCCGACGGCAATTCCCATTACATGGCTGTATTACCTCCAAATTATTCACCACCTTTAGAGAATTCTTGTGCTATATATACCGGAGGTATAAACATTATAAGGAATAATTGGTTATACAATCTCACACCTCTCTCGGGTTATCCTCTAATGGGTACACACAATCTCCTACTTGACGAGGGCCAATCATCAGTTCAGAAATTCACAAGTTATGAAACTCGAATCTCGTTGCAAACAAAGTTTCAAATAAGCAAATGACCCATATCAGAGTTTAATTTTGTTTGTCACGAATGCAAACCAATAAAAATCGAGAGTATTAAATCTCAAGTCGTCTCTTAAATGAATTATAGTGAGATGTGAGTATTATTGGTTATTAGCATAAGGGGTTTGAAGGCAAAAAAAAGGCAAAAAATTAAATGATAAGAAAGTAAAGCTAACAAATGCTAAAAAGGCATCTTGGCTAGGATTGAGAATCAAAATTTTCTATCCTTATCATTAATCATAACATAACAATTATCAAGAGTAATTCTAGTTCGTCATCTGCTACATCGGGAGAAAGTCAAATAGGCATAGTTGAACCTAATCCATAAGTCCTAATCAATTTGCTAATTGAATTAGCAAACAATTAGAGCCAATGGAGATAAGATTAACTAACCACTTTAGATTACCAATCCGAATTGGACATTAATGACTCAATGTCACCTAATTTTCCAATTTCAAGCTAAGAATGTAAAAATTTACTCTAAAACTAATTCAAGCATTGTATCAAATACCTAGAGTGCATAAACATAAAGGAAAATGCTACTTGTACAATAAAATTCAGCCTTTGATGAGTCTTTAATATTATTTAATTATCTTTTAATTAAAACATATTCCTATTTTGTAGGATACACATTTATAATTAAAATTAATTTAAATTTTAAAAACTAAAATTTCTCTAACTTCCTACCCACTTTATAGTTAGTTATTATTTTCTTCTTTTACGTTTCTTCTCTCTATAACACGGTTTTTTTCTTTCTTCTATTCTACTACAATATTCTAATTTGTATCTGTAAAAAAAAAAAAGAATTCAAAGTCAGTGCATTTAGAAAAAAATTAATCCCTTACTTATTGTACCTTTGATAAAATACAGGATCTGTTTTATGACTTTCTAGTGATAAATGGTCGAATATAATTATATACACAAACTAAAATATTTTCAATTTTTGTTTTTTAATTGTAACACATCTAAAATTTTAAGTTATACAAAAATTATTTTTAAAACACATCCAAAATCATAAATCTAAAATTTAAATTTAAACATTAAAAAATAATTGTAACACATCTAAAATTATGAAGTTATACAAAAAATATTTTTGAAACACATCCAAAATCATAAATCTAAAATTTAAATTTAAACATTAAAAAATAATTGTAACACATCTAAAATTATAAAGTTATACAAAAAATATTTTTGAAACACTTCCAAAATTGCACATGCAAAAATAATTTAACATTATAATATATATGAAAATCTCTTCAGGCCATCTTATTCGATTTTTTATTTCAAAAAAAATAAAAAACTTATGCAGAATAATAAAAAAAAGTAATGGTGTCAAAGACCCATCCAAACCTTAGGTAAGTTTTCGGCGTGGCGACGTTGATGCGGACGAACAGCGACGAAGAGGAAGAAGGCGGCGACGAAGTAACGAAAGAGAATGTGGCGTTGTGAATGAGCACCGAGAAAGAGGAAGGCAGAGTCGAGGATGAGCGCGGAAGAGGAAGGTGGTGCAGATGAACGACGGCGGACGATGACTTCTCGATGTGTGCCTCTGAGGTTTTCTATGTGCGCCGAGGACGACTTTTTTGAATGTTTTGTACGGGTTTAGTTAATAATTAGATGATTTAAAATTTATTTTATAATTTTAAAATCAAAATTTTAAATTTTGAATAATTTTATTTTTAGATATGTATTTAAATTATAATATATTAATAATTAAATATATTAAATATGAAACAGAAATTTAAAATTTAAATTTTAAATTTCAGTTTTATTTAGTTTGTATTTTGAATGTGTATTTAATTTTAAAAAGACAATAAATCTATTCATAATTTTTAGATGTGTTTATTTTAAATTTTTTTTTAAATTTTTGTAATAAAAAGTTGAATATTATACCATTTTTAAAGGATACCTAGTTGAATTGAAACATAAAGTATCATAAATGGCAAGAATTAGTAAATTCTAAAACTATCAAATGTAAAAAAAATAAGAATAATAATAATAGCAATAGAACATAAAATATTAAATTACATTAAAGAAAATTGAAAATTGACAATTGTTCATAAACTAAAAAGTAGTAAAATAGAAAAATTAACAAGAAAAAATAGACAAATTATGATACTAAAACAAGAAATTATAAAGAAAATGAAACTAAAACAAGAATTAAAATCTAGATCTAAGGAGAAATTAACCTAAGAACCCTAAATTCTAGAGAGAAGAGGGAACTTCTCTCTTTAGAAATGTATCCTAAGACATGCTCTAAACTATACTAATTCCCCCCCCTTCTCTTGATCCTTTTTGAATTCAACATCAAATACTTCAGAAATGAGTTGGATTGGGTTCAAGAAAGCCCTGAAATCACGACCCACATGCCATTTTAAGTAAATCTTGTGCTGACAGTCATGCAAACGCATCTACCATGTGTACGTGCAAATTGGTATTCATGCGTAAGCATAAGTTATGCGTATGCGAAACTTGAAATTCATGTGTACGCAAGGCCATGAGGAACTCCAATCTTTATTTTTTTCATGAATTCTTCACTTTTGCATCATTTTTCTTCACTTTTTTTTTAGTCTTCCTTGCCTTATAAGCCTGAAATCACTCAACAAACACATTAAGGTATCAAATGAAATTAAAGTGAATTAAATTTAGCAATTTAAGAGCCTAAAATGTATATTTTTAATCATTAATCACAATTAAAAAAAATTCACAAAACTATACTATTTCAATGAATAAACGTAAAAAAAGTCGATAAATTTCACTCATTTAAAGCAGATAAATACCATAAAATGTAAATTTATCACTATCCTTATATGGCAAATTATAATGCCTATCAACCCTTTTTAAATTTAATTCTAGATTTTTACTTTTTTTTATTATTTGTGGTCAATGATGAGCGTCATGTTAATTATAGAGATTTTTTTTTCTTTGAGTAAAGTATATTTTTTGTCCTTAAAATTTGACAAAAATTTTAAAAATACTCCTAAGTTTTATTTTGTTTTAATTTTATCCCAAAAGTTTTCGATTTGCTTTAAATATACCCCAAACGGCTAATTTTTCAAAAAATTTAAGACCAATTCAACAACAATTTCATAAGAACAATCCTCAACACAAGCAAATCAGGCATAATTTTCATGCATTATTATTATATTTGTCTTAATTTTTTTGAAAATTTAGCCGTCGAGAGTATATATGATGCAAATCGAACACTTTTGGAATAAAATTGAAACAAAATAAAACTTAAGGATACTTTTAAAACTTTTGTCAAATTTTAAAAACAAAAAGTATATTTTACCCTTTTTTTTTTCTTTATTTTGTTCACAATTATGATAGGATATTCTTTAAGCTTTATGTATAATTGCAATAAAAATATCATACCTTTGTCAAATTACGAATATGGTTTAAAAGCTTCTCAAAAATTGAAAATGATGCAACTGTATTTTTTGACATGTCTTTTTATGTAATTTAATTTTAAAAAATACTTTTTTTTTATTCAAATAAAACAAAAATTACTTTTAATATTTAATTTTTTTTTAAAAACCCTATACAAATATAAAATACATATTTTAACATATTTTTATTAAAAATATATATTACAAAAAAACATACATTTTCAAATATCAATCCAAATTGACTCTTAGCATGATGTATGTTAGTTTGAAATTATTTAAAATTAATTTAGTGTATTATGAACATGAATTTTATAACAATAATAATTTTGATTAAAAAAAGTAATTAGACGAATGATTGAAAAACTTTGATAATAATATTATTAATAAATTAAAGAGACAACAAAAATATTTTAAGATAGAATCTCGCTAGGGAGCCAATATAATATTTGTATAATGTGTACAGTGGGCTATTTATTTCGTCCAATATGAGTTAAAAAATGAACATCCAAGGTAAAATACTACTAATTTCTCAAACACAATACACCCATACTAGATAAAATACTACTAATTTCTCAAACACAATACACCCATACTATCCAGAATAACTATTCGGATATCCTATTGAATCAAACGTCCTAAACCCCATAAGTTATATTCATAATTCACAAGTAGTGAAACACAATTTTTTGATAATTTTTTTAGATGTTATCTTGATTAGTTTTACATACTATTCTAAATATTTTTAGTACATAATTTATTTATTTGATTTTTAAACTTTTCTATTATAATATCTAAATATTTAGTTTTTATCGATCAAAATCATGATAAATCTAAAAATTTTTATAAATGTGTAGCATAACTAGTATGTGATAATAGTAACTACATGGTAAAAACAACAATTTTAACTCTCTTTCTTCTTCATCACCACATTAAATCAATATCAAGTTCTTCCATCCATCACCACTGTTCACTAAAGCAAAAGATCATAAACCAATTAATTCTTTTTCTTTAGAGAAACGAAACACAAATAAAAAGAAAAAACAATTTATTTATCTTTGTTTTCCAAATAAAAGAAACAGAGAAAGAAAGCGAGATTCAGAAACAGGATCCAAAAAGAAAGTGAGATTGGAAAAGGGAGAAAAACAGAGATCAAGAGGAGCAGGTGATGGAGACCTAAATCTGTGTTCCTTTAATTTGATATTCAGATTTCAGTAATTGGAAGAACAAGGTGGTGACCAGATTAAAGATTAAAAAAAATGCATTCCTTAGACTAAAGATATAGACTTTTATAGTTAATCTTCCAAGTCCTTCTTCCATGTTTCTTGCCATTGGATGATTTCGTGTTCTTGGTTTCTTGACAGTATCTTCTAAACTCCTTGAAACTAGTAACATTCCTTGACCTATGCCATCTTTGAAGTATTGCAATTTCACATATGCCATCTACTTCCTCTTTCCATTCTAATTTTAATTCATCTTCAGATACAAGTATTAAATCTTCAATTTCATCAATAAGAATCCCTCTTTCATCCCAAGGTTCACTAAATTGCATATCGTAATAATAGTCCATTAGCCAAGTACGTGGACCGTCATCATACATTTTCTCGTAGTCCTCCATGGATGCATGCAAATATCTTAAATCCACAATTTTGTCAGCATATTCTTGCCCCAACCAGCTCCCATCCAAATCAACATTGGGACACCATCCTAAATCTATATATTCAAGATTAGGACAACCACTAAAAATTGCACTCAAGCCATTATTATCCAAATCGTTCATGCATAGTTGTAGATACCTTAAGTTTGGCATATTTTGTGCAATAGCATATGCGTCTTGGTTATCTTCAGAACAACTCATGTGAACTTTCAATGATCTTAGACGACGACAACGTTGGCCTATGACTTCTAAAGTAGCACTAGCTTCACATATATCGCATAAAGTGATATCAAGTTCTTCTAACAAAGGAAATCCTTCAGCCATCTCAATCAATACATCTGCATTATCGCAGTTGGCAAGTTTTAGCCGCCGTAGTTGTGGCAGACTACATCCGCTGCAATGATGAATCCAGGAAATTTAGGGCTACACAGACAAAATTCATAGATATCCATAAGAAAAATATTAGAAGACCAATAGAATTTATTGTTTTTTATTATCATTTTTAATCTTTAGTCCAATTGTTTTAGTCTAATTAATAATGTAACAATATATTTTTAACTTACACTATTAAATATTGATGGCTAACTTTTTATATATATAATTTAATTTAGAAAAAGTTTAGGGACCAATATTTTTATTAAAATCTTGCCAGTATTTAATTAGCAAAAAAAAACTGAGTAATTTTATGTTATTAGATGTAATTTCATACCATTAAAAATACTGATGATCACTAATTAATAGTTATAAATTACAAAATTTGCTGACTCCTAACAATCTTCTTAATTTATTTTTAATATATATTTTATATTTCAATATATATTTAATTTTAGTATACACTTAATATAATTTTAATAAAATATTAATTTTTTTACATAAGTATAATTTAACTTTTGTTTAATAGATCTATGTAACATGGTTATTAAAATAAAAATCCAATGAAATCGAACCGAATCAAACGAAAAGTAAAGTTAGCACACCAAAAAGAAGAAAGGAAATTAAATTTTCAGCTTAGGAACCAGAAATGTACGTACATATCATCAAAGAAAACATATTGGAGACTTAAATCGACCACCTGGCCGCAGCTGCGGCGAATTGCACGGCGAAAACTGTCCTCGAATATGCGCATCATAACCAGCTTCCGTTTGAAGGGGCCGCGGCGCCCTAAGTAGCTGCCGATATGTATAGTCCGCCACGTGTACGGATCGTTGCAAACCCTACGCCAAAGAGTGCACACTTCTTCGACTCCATTGGCGAAGATGTCAAACGCACCTACCTTCGACATGATTTCCACTGTCAATTCGTAGGGAAGATCCAACCAATTTCTCGCTGGTTTGGGAAACCGGTATATTGGATTTGTAGCGCAACGCATTCTTAGAGAGAGAGAGAGAGAGAGAGAGAGAGAGAGAGAGATCGATCTCAAAGAATTGATGAAGTGAAAATTGGGATTAGGGTTTCACTTTCCGTGAAAATGAGGAAGGAGAATGGCACTGTATATAGATACTGACTGCAGCAATTGCTTGCTCCTCAAGCAAGATCTTATATAACAAGTGACACGTATGATGATTAAGGTATGTATCGTTAATCTTTGTTGATTGAAAAGTATATATTAATAGTGTGGTAAATGACATACTTTAAATGTAATGGCAAATATAGAAATCTGCTTTCAGATAGAAAAAAAAAATGTATCATGAATCATTGGAGTGAATTGAAAAAAATGTCTGGAATAAGTAAAGATAGGATGGCTAATAGAATAAAAAATACATTAACAATTAAAATAATACAATAAATAATTGTATTCATTACAAGAAAATAGGTTTGTGGTCACGTTTTAAAAGTGGGACAAAAAAAGGTTAATGGCCACAATTTTATGAGCGTGACAATTGTTTAGAGATTCGATTACGTTTTTTCTTGTCACACTTTAAAAGTGCGGCGAAAGGGATTAGTAGCAACGCTTTTATGTGGACGAGAAATAGAGACGCTTTTAAAGCGTGGCGGCATGGTTTTGGTATAGTGACATTTAAAAAACGTGGCCATTCTTGTAACTCTTTTGACTATGGTTCTGAAAATTGAACCGGACCGGCCGATTCAACCGGATTAATCAGAAACCAGTTATCTAGTCGGTCCAGATAAGTCTATAAACCGTCTGGCAAAAGACCGATGAAAAAACCAATCGAACTAGCAGTTAACTAGTAAACTGGTAGAACCGTCCGATTTTTTAGAGAGTTTTCGGTTCGGAAATACACCCTCTGAAACGTCGTCGTTTTGTCTATAAAAATTAAAAAAAAAAAGAAAAGAAGAAAGGCTAAAGTGCTGAAGTCTGAACCCTAAATCACCAATTCACACTCATCTCTCCTCTCTTCTCTGAGAACCATTGCAGCCACCACCACCAATCGAGCAGCCCACCGCCACTGCGTCCCGCAACCACCGCGTTCCGCAGCCACAGCAGCGATGGGTTTGACCACCGCAGCCTCCACCGCGTCCTTGTCATCGCCGACCTCGCCTCCTCTGTCGTCGCCGTTGCTCGCCGCCGGTAAGTAATACTCTGTTATTCCTCCTCGCCGCCTTCTAATTTTCTGTTCATGATTTTTTGATTTGCTGGATTTCATGATTTTGGTTGCTGAATTCATGATTTTCTGAGGTTATTTTGGATTCATGATTTTTTATTTTCTAAGGTTATTTATTTGTTCATGATTTTTTGATGTTATTTTTTAATTTTGATTTTCTAAGGTAATTGTTTGTTGAGGTTATTGTTATTTATACATGATTTTGGTTGCTGAATTTATTTGTTTGTAAATTTGTATGTTACAGATGGAACAATTCCAAAGTAACCCACAACCACAAGATAATGCTGTTCAAGATTCTCAAACTGGTTCTTCTAGAGGTAAATCTGATCCAACTTGGCAATACTTTACAGTGAAGTATGACTAAAATAACAAGACTCAATATACATATATTTTCTGCTTGAATACTTACAATGGAGGGGGGATATATAGAATGAAATATCATCTTGCAAAAATTCTTGGACAAATTAAAGTTTGTAACAAAGTAACTGAAGATGTTGAACTTCAATTCAAAAGGCTTTTGGAGGAAAACAAAAAAAATAAGGCAGAAAAAAAAAAAATTTGCAAGTGATTGTTATGATGTGAAAACACAAGCGGAAGAAGAGTGTGAGCCTAATCCTGTACAACCTCCGGCTCCTGCAACAATGGGAGACAAAGGAAAGAGAAGAGCTATTCTTGCTACTCCAATTGGAAGTTATTTTAAGGGAAGGACTACGCCAGGCTCTCAACCAACTTTAAAAAGTGTCTTGGCCAGTAAACAAGTTGTGCACAAGGTTAAGTTGGGGCTTGCAAAATGGATCATTGATGCACGTATTCCATTCAACGCAATTCAATCACCTTACTTTCAACCTACTTTGGACGTCGTTGCTGCAATTGGACCTGGTGGGAGTGCTCCTAATTTGCAAAAAATGGCAATTCGTCTTCTTCATCAAACATCTTCATCATCCGGATGTGAGAGGAACTGGAGCCTCTTTGAACAAATCCATTCAAAGAGGAGGAATCGATTAGAGTATCAAATGCTAAGTGACATTGTTTATGTGACTTATAA
This sequence comes from Arachis ipaensis, assembly GCF_059453495.1. Lineage (NCBI taxonomy): Eukaryota > Viridiplantae > Streptophyta > Magnoliopsida > Fabales > Fabaceae > Arachis > Arachis ipaensis. The sequence continues at coordinate 132,527,799 of NC_142435.1, forward strand.
TCTACGCCTTCAATCTAGATTGCATCGCAAGAAGAAGAATTATGATCCAATTGACATTCAAAGCATTGACACAGTAAATTTTTGGGTAATGGCGGATGAAGATGATCCTGAATTTATTAATGGAGGCATTGAAGGCATTGAAAATTTAATTTACACGGATAATGCTATGCCTTCATATCCTAAAGGTGATTGAAATAGCAAAACCTCTTTCATTTACTAAAGATATATGTCGTAAAGTTATAACTTTAATTTTTTTTTTTGGTTTTTTATTTTATTTATTAGATGGAGGAGATGTGGAAGTTGATGTGGATTTGCTTGATGTCGCTGATTATTTAAATACAGCTTCTTTTGGTGATATTTTTGAAGATGGTGGCTTTGGATTATCTATTTATGATAGAGATATTGGAACACTTAATGATGATTATGATTTGTGATGAGTTGCACTTTTGATTAGTTGAAAACTTGCTAGAATTGTTTCTTTTGAACGTAGAACATTATGTGTTTGTCATTATGTGCGTTTTTTTTAGTTATAAACTTTGATGTTTGAAGTTGTTTGTGAACCTCTAATATTAAGTTATAGATAATTTATAGTTATGGATAATTTATTATGTGAAATTTTAAATTTTATTAAGTTAGAAATTATTGAATTTATATATTTAAGATTATTTTTAGATTTTTTAATAATTTTATTTAATATTTGATTAAACCGGTTGAATTCCAATCAAACCAATAAACCATTAAATCAGTGACCTTACTAGTTTATTGACCGATCATGTTCTCGCAATCTTGCTTTTGACACGTTTTAAAAGTGTGGCCAAAAGATTCCAAAAAATCTTTTGTCCCAAACAGTTTTGAAACTCTTCCAATTCACATGAAACCTTTCTCGCGGTTCCGTAAACACTAAATACTAGCAAATAATCCTAAACACGTATTGACGGCGAAGAACCCCACCACTCCCTCTTCCAGCACTCCCTCTTCCATCGCTGCTGCTATCCAAGATGAAGAGCCCTAATTTTCCCCTAACCATCTTCTCAGCGGTGACTCCCTCTAGTGGTGACTCTGACTGTCACTCGAAAGCCCTTTGTGGATGCTCTGCTGCCGCCATTCTCTTCCGTCGCTCTAATCCCGTAACTCCTTCCACCGCCGCTCCCTTCCGTCGGTCGAAGGAAACTCTTCTGCCACCACTAATTTTCTTTTACTTCGTCAGGTGCCTGATTTTTTTCATATTTGTTTTGTGAGTTGTATTTTCAGGGATTAGACTCCATTAATAACACACCTTCTAAGTATAATTTTTTTGAGGAGTGCTACACATATAAGTCATTTGGTTTACAAGTCATCATACAAGTTGGGATAAACTTAACAAAAAACACGCTGACCCATATACGATTTCCATGGCGTGCTCCTCCTTCTCCTATCCTCTTCCTTCTTCTTCTCCTTCTTCTTCTCCTCCTCTTCCTTCTTCTTCTCCTACTCTTCTTCTTCTTCTTCTTCCATGAAAACAAATTTCTTGTCAAATTTGATCTCCTTTGTGCGTTCTCTCTTTGTCTTTTCATTCGTTGTTTTATCTGTGTTTATCACTGGTATTCTTGCTTCATTTTTTTTCGATTTTCATGGTTTCTGAAATCAAGCTTTGAAATCGTTTTGAAGATAATGGAACTTCAGAAATACACCCAAACGATTATAGAAATACACCCGAACAATTACATAAATACACCCAAAGAATTACAGAAATACACCCAAAGGATTACGAAAATACACCCAAAGGATTTAAGAAATACACCCAAAATTTGTTGAAGTACACCTTATGCAGAACTCTTTCTCTTTCTCCTCCTCATCTTCTGTTCTGCTGCTTCTTTTTCTTCAAAAACGATTTCAGAGTTTGATGTTAAAAAATAATGGAAATCGAGAATAACGAAAAAAGAAAACAGAGAAAAAAGCACGTAAATGAAGAAGGAGAAAGAGAATGTAAGAAGAAGAAGAAGAAGAAGAAGAAGAAGAAGAAGAAGAAGAAGAAGAAGAAGAACAACGTGCAGAAACGAAGAAGAAGAAGAGGCACGGAAAAAGAAGAAGGAGAAAAAAAAGAGGAGGCATGGAGAAAGAAAAAGAAGAAGAAATAAATGACTTGTATGACTTGTATGTGAAAAGACTTGTATGTGGAAAATTTCTCAATTTTTTTTCTTTTTACATTTAATTCTAGATCTTTACTTTTTTTTATTATTTGTCATCAATTATGAGCTTCATGTTAATTATAGAGATTTTTTTTTTCTTTATTTTGTTCACAATTATGATAGGATATTCTTTAAGATTTATGTATAATTGCAATAAGAATATCATACCTTGGTAAAATTACGAATATGGTTTAAAAGCTTCTCAAAAATTGAAAATGATGCAACTTTATTTTTGGACATGTCCTTATGTAATTTAATTTAAAAAAAAAACTTCTTTTTCTATTCAAATAAAACGAAAATTACTTTTAATATTTAAAATTTCTTCTTAAAAAACCTATACAAATATACTATACATATTTTTATTAAAAAATATATTAAATTTTTTTTTTCAATCAAAATTTTTTTAAACTTTATTTATTTAATTTTTAAACTTTTCTATTATAATATCTAAATATTTAGTTTTTATCAAACAAAATCATGATAAATCTAAATTTTTTTATAAATGTGTAGCATAACTAATAAGTGATAATAGTAACCACATGGTAAAAACAACAATTTTAACTCTATCTTTCTTCTTCATCACCACATTAAATCAGTATCAAGTTCTTCCATCCATCACCACTATTCACTAAAGCAAAAGATCATAACCCAATTAATTCCTTTTCTTTACAGAAACGAAACACAAATCAAAAGAAAAATCAATTTATTTATCTTTGTTTTCCAAATAAAAGAAACATAGAAAGAAAGCGAGATTCAGAAACCGGATCCAAAAAGAAAGTGAGATTGGAAAAGGGAGAAAAACAGAGATCAAGAGGACTAGGTGATGGAGACCTAAATCTGTGTTCCTTTAATTTGATATTCAGATTTCAGTAATTGGAAGAACAAGGAAGGTGGTGACCAGATTAAAGATTAAAAAAAAATGCATTCCTTAGACTAAAGATATAGACTTTTATAGTTAATCTTCCAAGCCCTTCTTCCATGTTTCTTGCCATTGGATGATTTCGTGTTCTTGGTTTCTTGACAGTATCTTCTAAACTCCTTGAAACTAGTAACATTCCTTGACCTATGCCATCTTTGAAGTATTGCAATTTCACATATGCCATCTACTTCCTCTTTCCATTCTAATTTTAATTCATCTTCAGATACAAGTGTTAAATCATGAATGAAGCCAATAAAATTCCCTCTTTCATCAAAAGGTTCACCAAATTGCAAATCGTAATAATAGTCCATTAGCAAAGCACTAGGTCGACCTCTATCATACATTTTCCCGTAGTCCTCCATGGATGCATGCAAATATCTTAAATCCACAATTTTGTCAGCATATTCTAGCGCCAACCAGCTCCCTTCCAAATCAACATTGGAACACCATCCTAAATCTATATATTCAAGATTAGGACAACCACTAAAAATTGCACTCAAGCCATTATTATCCAAATTGTTCATGCATAGTTGTAGATACCTTAAGTTCGGCATATTTTTTGCAATAGCATATGCTTCTTGGTTACCTTCAGAACAACCCATGTTAAGTTTCAATGATTTTAGACGACGACAACGTTGACCTATGACTTCTAAAGTAACACTTGCTTCATACATATCGCACAGATTTATATCAAGTTCTTCTAACAAAGGAAATCCTTTAGCCATCTCAATCAATATTTCTGTATTATCGCACTTGACAAGTTGTAGCCGTCGTAGTTGTTGCAGACTACATCCCCTGCAACGACGAATCAAGAAAATTTAGGGCGACAACAGATAAAATTCATAGATACCCATAAGAAAAATGTTGGAGGAACAGATAAAATTCAAAAAGAAGAAAGGAAATTAAATTTTCAGCTTAGGAAGCAGAAATGTACGTACGTATCAACAAAGAAAATATATTGGAGGCTTAAATCGACCACCTGGCCGCAGCTGCGGCGAATTGCACGGTGAAAACTGTCGTCGAATTTGCGCATGATAATCCATTTCCGTTTGAAGGGGCCGCGGAGCCCTAAGTAGTAGCCGATATGTATAGTCCGCCACGTGTACGGATCGTTGCAAACCCTACGCCAAAGAGTGCACACTTCTTCGACTCCATTGGCGAAGATGTCAAACGCACCTACCTTCGACATGATTTCCGCTGTCAATTCGTAGGGAAGATCCAACCAATTTCTCGCTGGTTTGGGAAACCGGTATATTGGATTTGTAGCGCAACGCATTCTTAGAGAGAGAGAGAGAGAGAGAGAGAGAGATCTCAAAGAATTGATGAAGTGAAAATTGGGATCAGGGTTTACTTTCCGTGAAAATGAGGAAGGAGAATGGCACTGTATATAGATACTGACTGCAGCAACTGCTTGCTCCTCAAGCAAGATCTTATATAACATACATCACAATAAATATATGGTGAGTTTTGTGGTGGCATTGTCTTAGGTGGTTAAGAATATCATGTATTTCACTGACAAATAATCTTATAACAAGTGACACGTATGATCATTAATGTATTGTTAATGTTTGTTGATTGAAAAGTATATATTAATAGTGTGGTAAATGACAAACTTTAAATGTAATGGCAAATATAGAAATTTGCTTTCAAGAAAAAAATTATTGTATCATAAGTCATTGGAGTGAATTGTTTTTTGGTGACAAATCATTGGAGTGAATTGAAAAAAACGTGATACTATCGTAAAATTTTATAATTGTCTTCGTATAAAAATGTTTTTTTTTTATTCTTTTTTGATGGATTATATGGTTAGATTTTTTAATATTATAAAAATATTATTTTTATTTAAAATATGGCTAAGTAAATAAGTCAAATTTTTAAACAAAACTTTATGAAAAGATATTTTTGTATCTTTATTTTAGTAGTTGCTTTGAAAAAAATATGTCTCGAATAAAAAATGATGGGATGGCTAATTAGAATAAAAAATGGGCAAATGGTCAAATTAGTCTTTGAAAAATCACTCGTTCTTCAAATTGGTTCTTGAAAAATTTTTTCAATCAAATTCGTTTTTTAAAAATTTTAAATTAATCATGTTAGTCTTTCGATCACTTTTTTTTGTTGATGGTGTCAAAATTTACTAATGTAATATGTTAAGTGCACACCAACACACATTTAAGAGTCTTAATTGATTATTAACATAATAATAAGTTTATGAAATTAAATCAAATCAAAACCTAATTAAAGAAAAAATTTGAGACATTGGAATCTCTCAATTTGGAATTGATTTGATCTTATTTTATAAACTAATCATATCAATAGTCAATTAAGACTTTTAGGTGTGTGTTGGGTGCTGCTACTAATATTGGCATATAATTAGAATGATAGTTGGATCACGGATTTTTCATACCAATATCAATTGCAGCACCTATTTTTTTTTATAGTAGTGCTAGAGGCTAGTACATTTGGTAATTTGTAACCATTAATTAATTATCATTAATATTTTTAATAGTGTGAGATCATATCTAATGTTATGGGATTACACACTTTTTTTCTTGTTAGTTAACTATTGACTAGATTTTAATAAAAATGTTGGCCCTCAAACATTTTTTTTTTTCATATATTTTAGCTAAACTTTCCTGTGCTATTTATTATCTGTCTACTACATTAACCATGAATTTTATACAAAATTATTGTTATTATCCCACTCAACCTTTTTCTATTTTCTTCTCTCCTTTCCACCAAAATAGGAATAGATATATCTTATGGAGGATACAAAAGAATATACATATGCAGAGGAAGTAAATAAGGAATTATGATCGAATAACTAGAAAGTGTCCGAACTTGCAATGTGATCTATGAATGCAAATGAAGAAATAGCAGAGGTGGAAAGAGACGAAGAGAACATAGTGATTGAACCAAGGGAAAGGTGCTGATAAGGAAGAAAAGCATAGCTGAAACTAAGTCTAATTTTTATCTGTTTTGTTCTTATTTTAGTGACAGTTTGCACTGCATGCTTCAGATTTTACTAAGCTCTTGGTTGGTTCGATCACCTCCACTCAGTGCTAACACAGGATCGGTTGGATAAAGACTCTGTTTCATTTTGTAAATATTAGGTTAATGTACTAGACTAAAAATAAACATATATAATTAGGACTAAAACGTGAAGAATAAATACCATTAGTTTATGGTTGTCAGATCTCCAATGTTATGATCTAACAATTATTCTGATGGTGCACCAATATTAGTTCAAAACAATGAAATATCAGTGAATGTTTCACCCTTTTTATGATGGATTTTGTTTTTCTTATTTATGTAACGAACTCTTGAACGTGGATGTATTTGTGAGTATAATGAGCTGACTTATGTGGAGTGGACGATGGACTCGATCACTTGGGCTTCAAGTCTTATATGATCATTATTTGTTGAATCAAAACTTATTTGCAATCTTCACTTTGTCGTTTAACCGAAAGTTAATCAGTGGAAAATGACAAATTCTTTAGAGAATAATATTAGAGCTTGCAATGGCACTTCCAATCAACCGATAACAAACTACGAACTCAATTGCAAACTCCATCAATAAGAAAATAATCCACTCTCAAGTTACAACCCGAAACAATAAGATAAAATACGCAGTACATCCAAGTAGACAAGACAAAGAAAAGTCAAGTTAATTGAACAAAAGCTCAAGTAGTCAAGTATACATTACTAACTCAAGTATTACATGCCTCGGAACATTTTCAATAATCGCACTGCAGGTGTAAAGTATCCTCAAATTCCTTCTAATTCAAAACATGGTCTTATTTTGTCTCACCAAACCTGAGAAGTACCTCCGTAGAAGGGCTTAAAAGAGTGCCTCTAAAACTAGTCAAAACAGGTAGAACAGTTATATATTTCTTATGCTTTTCTTTTGAGAAATAAAGGGTACTAGAAGAATTTGAATGGGGTTAGCATTTAGCAGGATCCAGGGTGAATTAGTTTAGTCCATAATTCAGCATCATCTTTCAGTAACCTCTGGTCATATCAGCTATCCAAAGCAATGGGTTCTGGAAGAGGATGAAGCTGAAGGGTTGGAATAGGTACATGAGGAGGGTGTTGAAGTTGTGATGTTGCTCCAACCAACTTTTTGTCCTTTGGTAGTGCCTTCCCCATTCCAAGTACTTTCCTTACTTCATTAGCTAGCTCTATTACATAGTCATCTTCGTGGGCTGCAAAATCAAACATCGCAACTCATTAACATGCTTTATGGTTTCATGTGTAGAAATGATAAAGGTGGATGCTCTAGATGACTTACCAATATCGTACATGGCCTTCTCCAAAAGGAAAAGATAATCCCTGTTGTTTCCGCAAGGACCATAGGCAGTTGCTATTTGCCTGAAATAAATAAGCAGATCTTGGTAAGCCCAGAGATAGAACATGGCTTCCACATTAAAAAATGGATTTACTTTCTATGAACTGATAATATAAAGTAAATTTATTCAACTAACAATAAAAATTCAAGTGTCAAATCATATTTAATAACTTCCCACCATAACTTCTATATTCCTTAATATGTGTAATGGCAGACAGCATTAGATTGTGAATGCATAGAAATGATTGTGTTAAAAAATAGAAGGAAAATCTACAAAGAAGATTTACCTAGCCATGTCTTCAAGAGGGGCAGGTCCCAGGTAGTATTTGTTGTTAATTTTATCCGGCGTAGATGTAAATCTGAACAAATTGATGAAAGTTCCATTAGCATAGTTGAGAAATAAAACCTAAATTACATAAACAAGTAATTGCATTGCTTGATCAATCAGCTAAAGAAAATTACAAAGTGGAAAACAATATCTGACAACTCACACTATCACTCCCGTTAAAGCAGGTTGAAGTGTCTCTCCTTCCTAAAGAATCAGAAAGACAACAAATTAGAAATAATAATAAGAACAATTAACAGTTAAATAAATAGAAAGCAATTACAAAAAACTCCTTAAAATTTGCAGGTAACTCACCTTGTAGAAGTTTACGAGAGTCTTTTGATCATATTCACATTCTCGCCTTTCCAAATACTACAAGACCCAAAAATTAGAAGAAAGTATTACCAAAACAAATAAGAGTGAAAATGTGAAGCTAATACCTAAATGGGGATGCAAGGATTGCTAGTACAAACATCCATTAGTTCTAAAAAAGTGTTCAGTTCTTAAGCAGTGCCTGGCATTTTAGTATAACACAAATGGCAAAAGAATCCTTAAATAATTACATACCAAAAAAAACCCTTAAATGCATGGAAGATACCATCATTATAAATTGACACTAAATTAATATAAAGGAAACAGTTTCAAGATTCAAAATCATTACTATATAATTAAGCATTGCTGAATACAGTTAAATATGGAAATAGTTTCAGGTTATGGAAAATTCACCTGCATAGCAAGTTTTTCCTTCTCAGCGCCACCTTTGACACAATAAGCAGCACCCCACTGAAACAAAATTGGAAAGAAGTAAATACATATAAGAAAAAACCAACATAATCATCCACTGCTTAAGGCAATAGACTACTGAAGCAAACCTATAGCTACAACATTCAATAGGAAAAAAATGTGCCCTTACGCAAATTGCTCCTTCTTTCTCCTCTAACGTGCAAGTTCTTGCAGGGCTTTCAGGTGTACCCCGGTGATCAATGCATGCTGCCAAATATGAAATGCCAGTTTATGCAACTGGGAAAGATATGCAGAAATATAAATACCAATGTATGAGGAAGAATGTTTATGTTACCTAAATCAAATACACGTCTGTAATCCTTAATGTAGCCGATAATTTTCTCATCGAATTCGAATCCTGGGTTCCACACAAGTGAACCGTAGCCAAAAACCCAGAAAACCATGGCTGAATTTTCTGGGAAAAAGAAAAGCGAAAAACAAACTTAATATGGGTGAATGGTTTTCACCAAATAGAAACAGCAACAAATAGTTCCACATAACTACTTGTAAAAAAATAAATAAATAAATAAATCTTTACTTTTAAAACAGAGACTACACTACACGAAGTCCAGAAATAAAATAACTAACAAAAAAGCCAAACACTACTAACCAAAAAAAAAAAAAAAAATCAAACGTAGCAGTAGCAGCACTTGAATACAGCTAGAAGCGCCACAAAACCATAAGAAACCCAAAACATTTGTTAAGATTCAATACACTGATAAGATTATCATCACAAAATGGAAAGAATGTCTCAACAATTAAGCTTTGAAAATCCAAATTAAGAAAGTCGACGGTGTCCCGAAATGAAATCCATAATCACGGATTAGCTAAGTCTTTCAAGTATAAACCCCTTTGCGATCTACCAATACGAAAATTTAAGATTCAAATTTGTAGCTCAAACAACAACAATCACCAGCATTGAGTAAAATTAACCAACAATATAATAATAGGGAGAAGAAATGGTTACGAATTCATACAATTGAGATGAAGATGAGTGAGAAAGAATGGATTAAGCGGTGGCGATTGGATGAAGAGAAACGACGAGAGGAATGAGAGAAACGATTAGGGCTTAGCTTTGGGAATTAGGGTTTTCGAAAATTTCCTGTGTTTTCTCTCTCTAAATCCCTTCTTTCTCTCTCCCCCTCTCTTCTCTTCGCTTCTCCTCTTCTTGCAGCTGAGGTGGTCAAATCTCCTAATGCTTCGTATTTATGCTGAGGGAAGCACGCTTGTCACGTGACCCACGTGCATATGAATGTGCCCAAGCTGGGAACGCACCATTATTATATTATTATTGTCATATTGTAAACCGATTTAAAAAAGGAAAAACAAAGTGTCATTTTTCCTTATTACCAAAAAAACTGTCTCTTTCTGCATATAAATTATCAGTATTTTAAATTCGAAAATATATTAAAATGAGAAATACTTCTTTGAGTATATTGTTTTTATTGGAATCCCAGTTAACTAGATAGGAAATTATGCATGTATATTAATTTATTAGTTACATATTAAGAAATAATAAAAGCATTTGATGTTATTATCTACTCCTAATTAGTACTATCAGTATTTAATTATTGATTATAGAGAATTTTCTTAAGAATTTTGTATTGGATAAATTAATTTATGATAAAGTGAAAGAATAATTAGAAAAAAAACTAATTATTAAAAAACTAATTATCAATTTATCTAGTTTTGTTAAACATTATTGTTTTGACAACAAATTATTAAAAATAATTATAAATATCGCTCTTAATTGTTAGTTATATTGATGGATTTTTTTTTTCTTTTTTCGGACAGTCAAAAGTCAAAACTGAATGGCATAGGTGGTGAAATAAGAAAGTGTGGAAAGTGTGTTGAAGAGAGGTAGGTTCATCGAACCTGGACAAGATTGGCATTTATTTGCGTGCAACTGCATTCTAAATCAAGTTGCTTGATGCGTGGATATTGATTTGAATAAAGTCTGAGTCAGTGTGTAAAAAAATGAAAGGAAGAGGGCGAGGGAGTGAGATAGGTTCATTGAACCTGGACATGTTATCATATGAACACGCAAATATATATGGTTGGCAGGTAAAGAGGTTAGGTTCCATAGAATTAATAGGGTTCCAGCTAGCCGTGTCCACAACGTTGGAAACTTTTTCCGCGTAGAAAATTCATGGTTTCAACTGGGTCTAAAAGTGAGTCGAACTGAGCTTCTGTGGCTCGATTTACGACTCAATTCATAGTTAACAATTTAGTCTATTTTTTAAGTTTAAATTTAGTTCACTAAAAATTTACAAGTTGATTTAAATAATAAAAGCATAATTTATAATTTTATATCAACAAATTATAATTTTATATATTTTAAAAAATATTAAAAAATTAATTTTATATATTATCTATCTATCAATTATAATTTTTTTATTTATGTTTTACACTAAAATCATATAAAAATAAATATAAAATTTTAAATAATTAAAAATATTAATATATGTGTACTAATAATTTAATATATATGTCAACGAAGTATAGCTCAAATGACATAGTCTCTCTATTCCCATCTAGAAGTCTTGAGTTTGAGTCTCACTCTTAACTTTAGGGAAAAAAAAAATATATAATCGATTCAGCTCACGAGCTAATGAGTTGAGTTTATCTAAGTTCAAGCTCGATTCATTTAATTTATGAGCTCAATTTCAAGTTCAAGTTCGGCCCACGCCAGCTCACGAGTTCAGCTTATTGAGCTATTAATAAATCGAGTTTAAATTGGCTCATGAGCTGGCTTGATTCACTTTCAACCCTAGTTTCAATTAGACAATGAATACGTAATTAAATTTGTACTTTTGTTATTAATTGATTATTAATTAAAAATATTAGCTCCCAAATTTTTCCTTTAATTTTGTGTTTAAAATTTAGAATGCTAATATGAAAATTTAATAACGTTCGTAAATAAAATATACATCTAGCATATGTTTTAGCATTGGATTAAGTAATTTGGTAAGTATGAATATAAACACATGGTATTAATTAAGAAATAAGAAATGTCAAATGTGTGAGTGTGTTGTTTATTTTTTATTTTTTCTAATTTGTGGGTAGATGTGTGGTAAACTAACATACGTTTCGTCATGTTTAAATTATGTGAGTTATTCACGCATAGGAATTAGGAAGCAACGGGAAAGAAAGATTGTAGGTAAGAAAGACAAATGCGATCATAAAAAACATCATGATATATTAGTAACATCCAGTTGGTTTAGTAAGTATAACGTCTCCCTGAATCTTGTCTTTGTCTGTCCTCTCAATCAGGTTTAAGTTTTAGAGTAGTAGTAGTAGTAAGATTTTGCTAACATACGTCTTAAGAAAATATATATAATAAGATTATTATTAAGAAAAAAATTTTAATATTTTTTTAATAAGTGTAAAATAAATATTTTAAAATTTAAGTTTTTATATTTTTAATAATAATTTTTTATTTATAACTTTAATATATGTCTATATTTGTTGAAGGTGCGGAAGGGGAGTGTGAGAATAGAGCAAACTTAGAAACAGGGAGAAGAAAATGAGAGTACTTGTTCTCTCAGTGTACTCAATGATGAATCACACGTTTTCACTGTTACAACAATTAGATATATATATTGGTCATCTAACCAACTGAGTTAGAATAATTAGGGGCTAACTATAATTTCTAAACTAATTTGTTGTTTCTATTATAGGCTACTTGTCTAACTAATTTGTTGTTACAACTAGTAAATCAATTAACTACTAATTGCTAAGCTAGTATATCAAGTAACACCCTCCCTCAAGTTAGGAGTGTGTAAGTTGACCAGTCCTAACTTGCCAAAGAGTGTAGAGAACATGGACGGAGGTAGTGGTTTAGTCAGGATGTCCGCAACCTGTTCAGTGGTGGAGATGGGAAGAAGATGAATAAGACCTTCTTGGAACTTGTCGCGTACAATGTGGCAATCGGCCTCTATGTGCTTCGTGCGCTCATGGAACACCGGGTTAGAGGCGATGTGAATTGCAGATTGGCTATCGCAGTAGGTGCTGATGGGCTTGGTGAGAGGCATTCCCAAGTCCTTCAAAATGAAACTGAGCCAAATAGCCTCCTTAGTAGCAGCGGCGAGCGCTCGATATTCAGCTTCGGCTGAACTGCAAGCAACTGTCACTTGCTTTTTGCTCTTCCATGAAACTAGGGCAGTGCCGATATAGAAGCAGTAGGCTGTCACAGATCTTCTTGAATCAGGACATGCCGCCCAGTCGGAATCAGCAAATCCAGTGGCACACAGATCAGAGGTGGCCGAGAACATTATGCCAGTGGCAGGGGAAGCTTTGATGTATCTGAGAATTCGATGGACAGCACTGAGGTGAGAAGTAGTGGGGTGGTCAAGGTATTGACTCAACTTTCCAATGGCAAAGCTAATGTCAGGTCGGGTGTTGGTCAAATAAAGCAATTTGCCAACTAACTTTCGATATTCTGTAGAATCTGAGAGGGGAACGCCTTCAGTTTTGCTGAGTTTGGTACTGTAGTCCATAGGGGTAGAAGCAGGTTTGCAGTTCTCAAAGCCAGCATCCTTCAAGATGTCCATAGCATACTTTCTTTGATTAAGAAGAATGCCCTCTTTCGATCGCGCAACCTCCATCCCAATAAAGAATTTCAAATCTCCAATGTCTTTGATTTTGAACCTATCATCCAAGACTGTTTTGACAGCATTAATTTCTCCCAAATTATTTCCAGCCAATATCAAATCGTCAACGTACACCAACAATGCGGTGAATCCAGATTCAGTTTGCTTAGTAAACAAACTATAATCAGCCTTTGACTGAACAAAACCCAACTCAACCAGAACAGATTTCAGTTTTGTATTCCACTGTCGACTCGCTTGTTTTAGACCATAAAGCGACTTTTCAAGCTTGCACACTTGACCAGCTTTGACGTCCAACCCTTGAGGTGGTTTCATGTACACCTCCTCATCCAAATCGCCGTGCAAGAATGCGGTGTTGACATCAATTTGCTTGAGGAACCATCCCTTTGCCGCAGCCACAGCCAAGACAACTCTCAAGCTGCCCAACTTCATCACAGGGCTAAATGTGTCCCGATAATCAATCCCAGGGACTTGGGTGAATCCCTTCGCCACTAATCGTGCTTTGTAGCGTTCAATGCTGCCATCAGGGTTGTATTTCACTTTGAAAACCCACTTGTTGCCAATTGCCTTCTTGCCGGGTGGAAGTGAAGTGAGCTTCCAAGTTTGACTTTGCTCAAGAGCTTGGAGTTCATTCTTAATAGCATCAACCCAACAAGATTGAGTAATTGCTTCACTGTAGTGCTTGGGTTCAATGTTAGAAGATATGGCTAGAGAATATGCAGTATGTGATGCAGAAAATTTTTCATATGACAAATAATTCGATAAAGGGTACCTTTCAGATTTTCGGAGTGGAAGCCGAGAAGTGGTAGCATTTAGACAATGATAGTCTTGCAAATGTGATGGTGCTCTGCGAATTCTTGTTGATTTTCTTAACAGGGGCAGTGGTGATGCATGTTGAGGTGCAAGTGTGTGATTTTGTGGCATATTTGTTTGACTAGGTTGTGGAGATTGAATTGGTGGTGTATGTGCTGAATTGAAATTTTGTGGGGCATTATTATTATTATTGAGAGTCTCAGTGTGTGAGTTGGATGCAGGTGATGCTTGATGATTAGTGTGTGTTGTGTGAGGTTGAAGAATGATGTCATATGCAAAGGGGTCAGTTTTAAACTGAATAGAAGATGCAGTATGTGTGCTTTGGTCAGGGTGTGTGCTTAAGTATGGAAAATGATCTTCATAGAAGGACACATCTCTTGAAGTAAAGATCTCTCTAGTCTTTAGATCAATTAAGAGATATCCCTTGGTACCCTCCTTGAAACCCAAAAAGGCACACCTTCTGGATCTTGGATCCAGTTTCTTTCGATTTGCTTGGAGTGTACTGGCATATGCCAGACACCCAAAAACCCTTAAATGAGATATGTCAGGTAAAGAGTTATGCAAAGCTTGATAAGGTGATAAATTGTTAAGAAAATTTGATGGTAGTCTATTCATGATGTGAACTGAATATGAAACTGTATATTGCCAAAAACACTTAGGTACATTTGAGTGGAAGAAAATTGCTCTAGTTATTTCAAGAATGTGTTGATGTTTCCGTTCAACAATACCATTTTGTTGAGGAGTTTCAACACATGATCTTTGGTGTAATATACCAGTTTCATTGAAGAAAGAGTGCATCAAAAATTCAGTTCCATTATCGGACCTTATAGATCTAATTTTGCTGTCGTACTGTGTTTTAACAAAATTTACAAAGAATTTAATGAGATCAGCAACTTCAGTTTTGTTTTTCATGAAAAATACCCAAGTGAACCTTGTTTTATCGTCTACTATGGTTAAGAAATATCTATGTCCTCCCGTAGAGGGAATGGCCAGCGGGCCCCAAACATCCACATGAATTAAATCAAAGGAAGTTAATGAAACTGTGCTGCTATTATTGAATGATAATCTCTTTTGCCTTGCTAGGTGACATGAGTCACAAGGCTGTACATCACTATCACAATGAATGAATTTGAAAATTTTCTTCATTTCTTTCATTCTATGGAATGGTGCATGGCCTAACCTAAAATGCCATAACTTTGTGTTTGAAATATTCAGTATGGGCATATCTACATGAGTTTTATTTGATACCTGTACAATTTCTGATCGCGCAGCATCACAGTTCAAGGTATAAAGGCCACCACACACTCTAGCTGCTCCAATCGTCTTCTTCGAGAGTAAATCCTGTATCTCACAATCGTCATAAGTA
Organism: Arachis ipaensis; assembly: GCF_059453495.1. Lineage (NCBI taxonomy): Eukaryota > Viridiplantae > Streptophyta > Magnoliopsida > Fabales > Fabaceae > Arachis > Arachis ipaensis. The sequence continues at coordinate 132,543,128 of NC_142435.1, forward strand.
AAACTCATTTTACAATGCAAATGTTTTGTGGCTTTTGATACTGATATCAATTTGAAATTGAAAGATGGGACGTATAATGCATTTGTGAGGTACAGTTTATTTGAAAATTTGATAGTTCCAGCCATATTGCTAATGGTTTGTGCACCATTAGGCAACCGAATGATTATAGGAGCTATCTTGAAATGAGTTTGAAAATCTTCTAGGCAATAGGATACATGAACAGTAGCTCCTGTATCTATTATCCAAGAACCATGTTTTGATGCAGAAATGTTTAAAGCCAACACGCTTGACTTAAAATGCATGATATGCACCAAGTTACCTTGATGAGGTACTTGTTCCAGGGTTGTGATTTGGTTAGCACTGTGGATCTGCTTTGCCTCTCCCCTGTTGAGTAAAGCTAGTAGGGCTGATTTCTGCTCTGGAGTAAAGTCAACATTGGAAGTTCCATTTTCTTCCACACAGCCAGAATCATCAATGCCATCGCCATTTATTTCAGCACTGAAATTCACTGCTCCCAAACCTCCGTTTGAGTTCAGATTTCTCTGTCTAAGATGGGGGGAAAGCCATGTTTCTTGTAACATACATCTACTGTGTGGCCTCCTTTACCACAATATGAACACTGCATTCTACCTCTTCCCGTTTGTCCTCTCCCAGAGCCTTGGAATCTACCTCCTCTACCTTTTCCTCTCCCTCTGCCTTGTGAGGTCTCAGCAGTGTTGAAGGAATTGGTAGAGTGTAATAAGATCTTGGGGTCTATGGTATCATCCATGGTCTGGTTTTGCCTTTCTTGTCTAGTCATCATAGAAAACACAGCCTTTAAATCTGGCAGTGGCTCCATCAGCATGACCTGAGCTCTAACATTCGCAAACTGTTCATTAAGTCCTCTTAGGAATCTAGTTACATGATCTTCCATTCTATATTTTCGCATTTCTCCTAATCCACAAGTACACACAGATTCACAATTGCAGGGTGGAATTGGCCTGAAATCATCAAATTCTTCCCACAGTGACTTCAGTTTTGTGAAGTATTGTGTCACGCTCATTTCTCCTTGTCTTGTTCCGTATAGCTCCTCCTGCAGTTCTGCAATTCTAAATCTATCACCCTCATGGTACCTGTGTTTCAGGTCCTCCCATAGCTCATATGCAACCTTGTTCCACATCACGCTTCGGGTGATTTCAGGGTTCAACGAGATTTTAATCCAGGCTAAGACATATGTATTACATCTATCCCACAGTTCAAACAATGGATCATTCTTATCAGGTTTCTTTAAACTTCCATCAACAAATTTCAGCTTATTTTTCGATTTTAGGGCTAACAACATCGCATTGCTCCAACTACTGTAATTCTTGCCATCAAGAATGGTAGGGATGAGGGGAATACCAGTATTTTCAGAAGGATGAAGGTAGAAGTGGCTCGATGAATCTTGGCTAGGGTTGCTGCCATTCCTGTTCAGGTGAGCCTGAATCGATGAGATCTGGTTCAAGAACGCCGCGATACCTTGAGGATCGAGACCTTGGAAGGAATTGCTTTGGTTCATTCGGAATTGCTCTGAATTTTGAGTTGGATCCATCACTAGGTTTCAGATCGTGCACTTAATGTGTGCTTTGATTTGAATCCTGAGCTTCTCTTTCCTCAATCGCTGTTCCTTCTATTCTCACCCCTTTGGGTTCCACGCTCACCGCACCATGTTGAAGGTGCGGAAGGGGAGTGTGAGAATAGAGCAAACTTAGAAACAGGGAGAAGAAAATGAGAGTACTTGTTCTCTCAGTGTACTCAATGATGAATCACACGTTTTCACTGTTACAACAATTAGATATATATATTGGTCATCTAACCAACTGAGTTAGAATAATTAGGGGCTAACTATAATTTCTAAACTAATTTGTTGTTTCTATTATAGGCTACTTGTCTAACTAATTTGTTGTTACAACTAGTAAATCAATTAACTACTAATTGCTAAGCTAGTATATCAAGTAACAATATTAAAAGAAAAATTTTAAAATTCTCTATTAATAGCAATTTAACAAATTTATCATATATTCTTAGGATGCATATTAGTTAAACTCTTACGTTATTAGTTTTGGATGGAGCTTTAAAATCCTTTTTGCAAGAATTCAAAAGAAGTCTCTGTTTTCCTTTATTTTTTTTTCCTTTAGACACAAGAATAAAAAACAATTCTACACGTTCTTTTAAGAATTTAATTTTGATGCACTGTCAATGTAAAGCAATTTTACATGTGTATTTAATTACGTAACACCACATCATCAAAAGTAACTACTATTTTTATTAACAGCGTGAATGGTCATCCAAAAGGACGAATGTGATTATACGGCTGTATAAACTATTTTATACTATCAGTGTATCAAAATTAAATTATTCTTTTAATCTTACAAATACAAAATAATGACCCATCATCTTTTGATTCTCTGACTCCAACTTCAAATTTTTGCATACTGGTTTTTGGATGAAAGCTGGATCCATCTCTCCCATTATAATTAATTATTCTAATTCCTTTAATTTTATTCTTTTTCTTTATCAAATAAATTACTAGTATGCAATGTGCTGATGAATGAAAATGTGTAAAGTTGTTCTTTTAATTTGTTATTGTCTAAAGAAGAAAGAAAAGGAAAAAGAACAAAGGAAAAATAGGGGCTAAGAAACTGATTCTAAATGTCTGCGGAAAAAAACTTTCAAGCTTCTTTCAAGGTTAATTAAAAAAAAAATTAATGCAGGGACTTAATTAAAAAAAATATAAGAATCTAATCAAAAATTTTGTAAAATTATAAAGATCAATAAAATAATTAAATCTAGAGTTTAAGAAAATGGAAAGAAATATGAAACCAAATAATGTGTGAGTAAATTAAGAATAAAAAGAAATTATGATAAAGAGAGAAAAATAGTTAATGAGATATCAACAAATTTGACAAGTATTGAAATTATGTTATTGAGAGGATAATTAGGCTTAGTAATGGTGTCTCTCAATCATTTTTCTTAAGCACAAATGTTTAACTATTTATTTATTAAAAGTCAACGATTAACTCTTTTGTTTATTAAAGGTAGGTAGTAAATTTTATTCCTTAAAAATCAAAGAATACATCTGTTCGCAAGTCAGGACACACAAAATTGAAATGGGGTTCTCCCAACTGACGAAATGACAATAGCCAATATAAAGGCAAGTTTTTTAACAATAAAATACATGAGAATGGGAAAGTGGGCTTTCTTCAAAGTCTTCGAACCTTTTGAACTTCTTGAACCATCTTCTCTGACGCCTCTAGTATATCAATCCATGGCTTCTTCACCTTATCAAAAATCCAAGCATTTTTAGCTCTCCAAATATTCCAACATTGAACTGCCAACAAGAGGATTTGCTTATCTCCATGTTGTTGTCCTCGAAATCTTGTCTTCTGCTCTAACCACCAATCATGGAAATTATTGAGTTGATGCATTTGGCTAACCATGGACGAGGAAGAATTACTCCATACTTCCTTCGATTCTGGGAAAGAAACAAGGCAATGTAATACAGATTCTATGTCTCCGTGGCATCTCAAGCAAATGGGTTCTGTTGCTAGAAATCTTTGGTGTAGTTGCTGCATCACCGGGAGGTGGCCATGGAGTGCTTTCCATAGGAAAATTGCAATATTGCTAGGCACCTGAAGCTTCCATAAATGCACCCAAAGTTCTCTTTGGCGTGTCAGATTTGGATTCATCTCAACTGGTTCATGAAAAAATTGGTACGCTATTCTATAGCGAGATGCTACACCATAGTTCTTTGATTTATTCCATATCCATTGAATTTGACCTACACCCTATCTTGGCTTAATTGTCAAAATTCTGCTGCTTATAGAACTTGGAGACATTTGTTCAATAAGAACCTCATTCCATCGCCTTTGGTATATCAATAGGTCTTTTACTCTATTGATTTGGTGATTTTGCTCATGGAGGCTCTCTGTCAAATTAATGCTAAAAGGATAAGGGGGTGGGAGCCAAAGATCCTGAAAAATCTAGATGTTGTAGCCATCACCGACACTCCAAAGAAGGCCTTTCTCCATAATTCTTCGTCCCTCCAACACGCTTGTCCATTCTCAGGATGATAATATTCCGACTTCTGATTGCATTACATTACTATATTTGAAATACTTTCTTTTGAGAATTCTAGTTAACATTGAGTTAGAATGTTTGCGAATTTTTTAAAATTGCTGTCCTAACAATACTGGATTATGTGCTCTTAAATCTTTAAACCCTAAGCTATCTTCTTTAATTTCTTTAGCCTCGTTATTCCAATTAATTTATACCATTCTCTTTTCATTGTCTTTTTGACTTCACTAGAATTGAGATAATATACTGTGAATTTTTGATAGCAAATTATCTGAAAGTTTAAAGCATGACAAGGTATATATGGGGATTTTCTTGGCCTTCACCAAAATTTGCCTTCCTCTCATTAACAGTAGACTTCTTTTTCATCCTTAAACTTTAGATCTGACTTTCTCCTTGATTGCGTTAAATGTGGCTTTATAGATCTGTTAACAGTTAAGGATAAGCCAAGATATTTATCTTGAGCTCCTATGTGAGTAATGCTCATTACTGAGGCAATCTCAATTCTAACATACTACAGGGTGTTATTGCTGAAAAAATAGCTTATTTATCCAAGTTAACTTTCTTCCCACTAACATTTTCATAGTTCTCTAGCAAGTTTAGTATTCCTTCGCAATTTTCACCATTAGCTTTACAGAATATGATAGAATCATCCGTAAAAAATAGATGGTTTACTTTGGGGCACCTTCTAGATACTTGGATTCCTTGAATAAGGCTGTTTTTCTATGCCTTGTGTAGCAAAAAGAAAAATCATTCTACACAAATTAGGAATAGATACGAGGATAGAGAATCACCCTATCGGATGCCTCCTCTAGTTAGCCTGAAGAAACTATGTGGTTATTCTTCCACAACGACTGAGTAATAAGAAACAGTTGAAACTAACTCACGAATCCAATTAATCTATCTAATGTCAAATCCAAATTTCTCCATCATGAACCATATAAACTTTCGTTCCACCGTATCATAAACTTTGCTTTCATGTCCAGTTTGATTGCCATTTCATTACCAAGTCCCCTTTTATTATTCTTGAGATAATGTATGTATTCGTGTGCAACTAGAATGTTATCAGAAATAAATCTTCCTTTAGTAAAGGCACTTTGGTTCAAACTGTTCATTTTATTCATCATCTCTTGCATTCTATGTACTAACACTTTAGAAATAATCTTGTAAACAATTGAAGATAAACTAATAAGTCTTATATGGGTCATATTGATCGCACCTGAAATTTTTGGAATGAGACAAATAAATGTGGGTGTGATTAAAGCTTCTCAATATTCGACCTCCCGTAAAAACAAAAAAACAAAAAATTGGAACAGCTCTGAAAACATCCCTGACAACTAACTTCTAATAGTGCTGAAAGAACTTTGCAGTCATTCCATCATCACCTGATGTTGTAACACCCTAACTTTTAGTACCTCATGCTCGTACCAAAAGTTTAGGCGTTACTTACTTCTAAACTTTTTTATTCTTTACTATCTTTATTTAATATTGAGCATTTACAAATACGAACCGAAATTTTAGCCAAAGAAGGAAATAGTCTGTACTTTAAACTATTTAATCACAAATACATATATATATAGGGGTGGCAAAACGGCTCGAGCTTGTCGGGCCGATCCGCTAAACCCGCTAAAAAAGGCGGGTCGGGTTAGGATTTGGAGCCCGCCAAATTAAAAAAACCCGCCAAACCCGCACCGCCAAATTGGCGGGTTTTGGCGGGGCGGGCCGGTCCGCCGGGCAGAAAATTTTTATTTATTTATTTTATTAAATAAAAGAGTGATTACTATTATAAAATTAATAATTATAGAATTTTTAAACATTTTTTTTTCATTTTTTATTTTTATTCTTCTTTTAGTTATTAACTTTATTTATTTTATTTTACAATTTCGTATATATACTCAAATTATGTGACTTATTTTTTAAAATAAAAATGATTCTATTGACAAATATTATTTTGAACAATTTTATTGAAGTTAAAAATTAAAAAAAATAATAAAAAATTATATTATAATTTGACTATTTTTTATTTGTATTTGATTTTTTAATTATTATTTTTTTGGTGGCAAATATATATATATATATATATATATATATATATATATATATATATATATATATATATATATATATATATATATATATCCACGTAGCATTGAGTGTTCTTTTTAAAATATGAAGGTGAAATTTGAATTCAATGAATTTTTTTAGTGAAAAAATGTATCTTTTCTGAAAAATTTTTGTAAAAATGCGTACCGGTACTTAAGCTAGTAGTACTAGCTCTAATCAGTCTGGTACCACGTAATGAGAAAAATAAAATTTTGAAAATTGAATTTATTGTTTTGAAAGTACACGAAAATAATTTAGAATCGAAAACCGAGCACTAATTCTAAAGGTTTTGGCCCAAAGTGGACCAAACGGACCTAAAATGCTAACGGGTTGGACCGGGCCCAAGTTGGACCAAGCCTAATATATATAAACACCCTTTAATGAGCATTCAGCTCATTTCCACCGTAGAGGAAAGGGACGCTGAAGTGAAGGAAGGAAGAGAGATTGAGATTTCACTATTCATCTCCTCCTTCATTTGACCATAACTTAAGCTACGGAGTTCCGATTGATGAGACGTTTGCGACCACACGAAGCTCTCACCGAGCTTTTCGTTTCTATTTAAACAAAGTGGTATGATTTTTGAAATCCATGCTCCAATTTCCACCCCTAACAGTTTTGCATATTTTGTTCTAGTTCTTGAGTAGATTTTGTGATTTTATTTGTTTAGAGGTGATCTAGCATTAGAATATTGTTGAATTTTTCTCCTAATCTCGTTGGGTAAGGTAAGTCTCTTCAAACTCTTGTGGTTTGATGTTTTGGTTAGCCATAGTGTTGATTTTTGGTATGTTATATATGTATAGCTTGATAGTTGGTGAGTTTTGGAAGTGGTGTTGGTGCTTGAGGCTTGTTGATCTTGTTAGAATCAAGTTTTAAGTGTTTGTGCATTTTGAAAAAATCGGCCAAGGTATGGTTTCGGTTTCCTTTATGTAATATGTAATGTTTATGGACACTTAGGCTAGTGGACTCTAAGATAGGATTGAATGATGTTGGTGCATGATTAATTATGTGTAAATTCATGTTTGATGATGAAGAAGATGATATGGAGTGTTGGAATGTGTGATATATATGAATTATGATGATAATATGATCAATATTGGTATTATTTATTATTATGCTGATTGATGAAGGATATTGATGAATTATGATGTTGTTGTTGGTGAATGGCATTGATTATTGAGATTGAGATTAAATAATGATAATTATGAGGATTTAAGGTAAGATATGATGAATGATATTTATGATGAGTAAAATTGTGCAAATTGTTGATGATTGAGATCTTGAGTTGGAAATTGTTGATCTTGTTGAATTATGGTGGAAAGATTGAGTGAAATAGAGGTAGAGTTGATTGAAGTACATTAGAAAGGTAAAATGTAGTGTATGTGTGGTAGTGGTTTGTGCTGAATTGAGTAGGTTTTATTTTGGTTTGGTTTTGAAAGTTTTGGAAAACTAGAGAACTGTCACTTTTGGTAAAAACCTGTTTTTGGTGAACTTTGGCGGATCATAATTTGAGTCTCAGTTTTGAAATTGATTGGATTTTATTTTAAATTAAAGATGATTTTAAGAGCTTTAAAATGATGTCAAGTTTGAGGAAAATGGAGTTTTGTAGAGGAAGTTATGAGCGTTTGAAGTTTGGTATAAAAATCTGATTTCTGCAGCTTTAACATTTTTCTAAGTCTGCTAAAGCTTGCGTACGCGACACTGTGCATGTGACGCAAGCATTTTCCATTGCCTGGGGTATCGTGTACATGAGTATTAGCTTGCGTACGGGAGCATATGTTTTCAAGGTTTGCGTATGCGAATTTTTAACATGCAACGTGAGCATTCCATTCGGGTTGGAACACTCGCGTACGCGAGCAGAGTGTCGCGTACGCGACCACCCATTTTCATACCCTTGCATACACGGATAGGGGGCTTGCGTATACGAAACTCCTGTTTTTCTGAAAATGTGTTTTTATTCACTTTTAAGGATTCTCTAACTTTCCAAACTTTCTTAACTTCTCATTAAGGCTTGTGGCTAGCAATTAGGCTCTAAGACTAGAATACATGGGCTTATGATTTGAGATTAGTGAATTTATATACGGGTTATAGAAAACGATGACTTAGGCTTGGTATGTCAGTTGGGTGAATTTATCTTGTGAACTAATGGGGAGTCGGGTTGATGATGAACTTGAGATATTGATGATGAATGATGAGTTTAGAACTTGAAATGAATGATTATGGTCAATGGAATGAGTATGAACGGAAGTGTGCTATGAGCAGTGGCCTCTGAGATGGATTATGTGATTGTGACATGCATTGTTCTCCGTCGTAGGGACTGTGGCAGTCTCCCACCTACGTTCGGATGTGAGGGCTATGGCAGTCTCCCGCTCACGTGACATGCATTATTTTGGTAAGTCGCTATGTGCCTCGAGCAAGGGCTGTGGCAGTCTCCCGCTTGTCGAGGTAGCGGTGCCGGCGTAGTAGCCGAAGCAGTCTCTAGCCTACGTTGAGATGTGAAGACTGAGGCAATCTCCCTCTCATATAACCTTTCTGCCGCAAGAGTGAATTTGGGCACTATAACCCGAAAGAGTGTGCCGGAAACTATATCCACGGGTTAATAGTGTACAAGGCACTATATCCCTGGCGTGGCAGATTCTCTGCTGCAAGAGTGTGCAGGGCTATATCTCTGGCGTGGCATAGAGGCGACATCTCCAGAGATGTGTCGGATTGGTATTTTGAACCGACAAGTGATATCACGAGCCAAATAGGATAGACATTCATCATATGCATCTCTTATGTGCTTGTTTGCTTTGATTACTTGTTGTTTGCCTAAATGTATAATATGCCTACTTGCTTCTTGAATTACTTGCAATACATGAATGTTACATGTGTATTACTTGTTTGCATATACATGTGATTCTCTGGTACTGAGGAGGTCAGGTAGGTGGTGGCGATGAGATCGCATGGAGAGTAGGTTGGCGAAGGTTATGGGATACAGCGGTGTGATTGGTATTAGTTAGAAATCTCCTAAGCTAAGATAACCATGTTTATGGTTTATGGTTTAAGTTATTTATTCTTGTTAAGCTTGAATACTTGTATTCGATGTGAAGTTCTAGGATTGCCTTTGGTGTCCCGGAACCTTATATCTTACATATTGGACACTTTTACTATACTGAGAACCTCCGGTTCTCATACCATATGTTGTTGTTATTTTTCAGATGCAGGTCGTAACCCACTTCGTTGAGTTTGCGGATATGGTGACAAAGCGGAGGATGATCTTTCTTATGCTTTATTTTACTTTACTTTTGTTGTAGTTATTCTCTCACCTTTTGCTTGATTTGAGAGATAAGTTGTATAAGCTGTTTTAAACTTCTAAAACTCTTTTGTATTTCAGTTTGACTAGCCGGCCTAAACTCCGTAGGCTATGACTAGTCCTCTTTTTGGTATATCATATATATATATATATATATCTTGTTAATTAAATTATTATCTTGTATATCCTGGAGCTATTTACAAGATTTTATATATATTATATCTTGTTATGTCCGTGCCTACGCATTTTGTTATCGTGTGTGAACGCTTTGCATTTTGTAAGTCCGTTTTATGTGACTTTGAGCTTTACTCCTTCATCGGGCTTCTAGTTATATAAATTTTTGGAGATATATATATATATATATATATATATATATATATATATATATATATATATATATATATATATATATATATATATATATATATATATAGAATTGTCGTGACACTTTGTTATCCTTTGCTTTACGGCTAGAGGTAAGGTTTAAGGTAACGGGGTGTTGCATGAAGAGGTTTCCTAGGTCTCCATGACAGATGGAGGAGAAAAGATCTGTAAAATATGATTCTACCACTGCACTAATTTTAGCTCTTGAGCAAGCGACTTCACCATTCTCCCCAACTAACCCCCAAATCTTGTTGCAGTTTGCTCTCATCTTGAACTTTTGGTGGAAATTTTTGATGTTTCGGTCCCCCTCTTTGAGCCACTGGACTCTAAATTTTTCTCGTCAATACTTCTCTTCTTGGACGACCACTTTCTCCAATTTTTCATTCAGCTCTCTAATTTCCAACCCCCCAACCCTCTCAGCTTTTCTCAGCAATTCTAATTCTTTTTGCGACTATTTTATAACTTTCTTTGAATTAGACTTACTAGAGCGTTGCCATTGAACCAAGCTGTGTCTGCATGCCTTATTTTTTGGGCTAGTATATACATCGTTGATCTGCTGAAATTAATGCTCCAAGCTTCTTTAATGACTTCTCTAGCTTCCTCATTCTCGCACCATCTTGGTTGGAATTTGAACCTTCTTTTTGTGGCCTCAATTTACGGGAAGTTGTCTAATAGGAGAGGTGTGTGATCCAATCTATTTTTCATAAGCCTAATAACCACTGAAGAGGGATATAGGGTCTTCCAATCAATATTCACCATTACTCGATCCAACCTTTCTTGTATGAGATCTACCCCTTGTCTCTTATTTGACCACGTCATAGGGATCCCGATCATACCAATATCTATCAATCCATTATTGCTAATAAAATTGTTGAAGTTTTCATTGAAGAATCTGATTTAGTACTACTCCAATCTTCTCCTCTTCTTAACAATTGCGTTATAGTCCCCTACCACCATAACTGGGCTATAAACTTCTTCAGCATTTCACCAATCTCGTCAAACTGCATGCTCTGAATCTGGTCATTAGAGTTTAGATGCACTCCTATCATTGTCCACACTTTATTCCTCACCAGGTCAATCACCCTTGCCATTATGAAAAACTGCTCATGCCTTATAATTTGTACTTTAACATTGTCCTTCCATGCTAATGTCAACCTTCCTACTGTCCACAATTCGATATTGGTTTTTGGTTTCACAAAGAAAACCAACCTTAGAGAAGTGGGATTGACATATTCTTTTAATATTGTGAATTGTCAAGAGTCTTTCCAAAGTTTGACAATTCTACGATAGCATTCTCTTATTTGACAGCTAGCACCCTCCACCTTAGCAAATAAGCTATTGTCTCCTTCCCGACATGCCTTCTTCGGCACTTCCTTCTTACCTTCATTACTATCTCTTCTCTTTGCTCCAACAATAGCATTAGTTCCTTCTTTTTCCATTCACACTAATTTCTTCATGTTCATGCTCCCTTGAGGTCAATTTGTACTCACGAAATTATTAGTGATTTCAACATATATGAGATCAGAATTTTCTAAGTCAACTATTTCCTCCCTTTCTTGCTCCCATGTGCCCCTTTGCTTGGTGATTTGATTCCAAGACTCCTCGGTGATTTGATTCAGTACCTCCGTATTATTGCTATTCTTATTCCCTTTCCTTTCTCTATTGCCACCTGTCGTTCCAACACTGAGACTCAAGAAGCTCTCTATGAGGCAGTTTGGTAGTAACTTCTTAGCTTCTTGTAATTTTTTTGGGTTTGGTTAGAAATTTCTTTCACTATCATTCTGAGTTTCTTCTTTTTGTTCTACTCTCACACCTATTTGGTCTCCTTTAATCCACTTTCCAAATTTATCCTCTTTCTGCCTATTCGTCCTTAAATCCTCCATCAAGTTGTAGCAGTTGTTGGGGTCATGACCCATCTTAGCACAGTAGGTACACATCATTCCCAGCCTTTCATATCTAAGCACTACTGTCATTAGTTTTTTGTCTGGATCAGCGATAAAGAGGCTATCCTTAACCCGCTTCTTTTCATCCCGTTCAACTCTAGCTCTGACTATCTTTGCTTCTCACCCTCGTACATCAAACAATATAACTTCCACAACTCTGGCAATTTTCAAAATGGGGTCCATATCGAAATTTTTGACTCGATTTATTCTTCCGGATTCACACCTTCCTCCCACCTTTTGACATGAAGAGCATAATCCTTGACTAGCCAAGGGGATCCCTTTTCCATCCACATTACATCCCACTCTCGGTCAAAGAAGAATTAGAATTGGTTTCAACCAATTTCAATGACACGAAAGCCTTCTGTCCTCCCCAAATGGTTCTCAAGGCGTTTTCCATCATCCCCTTCGAGAAAATTCTACCAGCGAATAATTTTTCAACGAGACTATTAAAACAGATTCTGACTCATTTACTAACATCCCCTTCCTCCAGCAAAACAACTCCTTCATTCTCCAAATCACTATCTTCAGATCCGTGCTGCATGGTTCTGCTGTCTTCACTTTACATAGTAATGTGTTAGTGATTGACACAGATTATGGTGAGAAAGAAATTGATCTGGTGGTGGCACAATATAGACGACACAGTATTGACTCTATTAAGAAACTTAGCAGAGCCACGTTCACCTGACAACACTTTTAATAATTAGTCAATGATTAATTCTTAATTTCGAATGAGTTTGTTTTCAATGAATAAAAAACCAACCATGAAATTTGTTATGCACGGGCCCACGCTATCACATGCAACCATCACTATTTCACCATCCTGTCCTAACATAATCATCATAAACTGCTAATCCACCTGCAATATCGAGTGATACCAACTGCGAGGACACCAACTTTGACAACATCGATTACAATAACAATGATTTTGCCGAAAACAACAACAAAACTGCCAACAGTGGCAATAATGATGGCAACGAAGAAATCGATCTACTAGAAGCTTTCATAGAAGAGATTTGCGAAGAGATTAAGGCGGCGACACCTCCAAAGTTGAAGGAGAAGGCGGACAAAAAGTACAAGGACGATGAGGGACATGATCTAATGGAGAATTTCTTGAGTGCGAAGAAAGACCTAGGGTTATTAACTAAGAGTTAACTTTTTTCGATAAAATATTTAGATAAATCAATTATCATTATTATTTAATAAAAGATCTAAATGTTCATAAATATTTATAAAATTTGTATATCAATTTTTTTATGTAGAAGAACAATTTAATATATAAACTTATTTTTAAGTTAAAATTTGTTGTGAAATAAAATGTTAGATAAAAAGGATTCGTTGAAAACTAATTTAAGAGGCTCCCAGATAGCTCATTCTCATGCATTTGCCATTTTTAACTCTTATATGCAAAATTTTTTTAGCAAATTCTAAATCCTAATTACTAACTTTATATTCTAAATTCTCCAACAAATAAGAGTTAAAATAATTCTATCCAAAAAAGTAATTAATATTAATTAATTAATTAATTCTATATACTTTTTTTCTGAATTTCTTTCTTTCTATAATCTACTTGGCCCCTTAATTTCTCACTGTACTCTAAATAAAATAAATAAATAAATTATTTAATTAACTTAGGGCAATGTTCAATAATCCTCTTTATAGATGTATTAATAAAATTATAAATCAAAATGTCCAATAATTTAATTTCATTTAGTAGATTTTCCTATTTCTTGCACTTGTTTTCTTGTTATTCATTTATTATACTTTATATTATATAAATATGTGAAAAAAAACTTTCTCATATACAATAAGTTAGTTATTTCAATTCTAAAAGCTATTTAATTATATCTATTTTTTCATATTCCTTCTTTCAGATGAAATTGTTTTTTTTTTTAAATCATCATCACTTTTCAATAATAATAATAATAATAATAAACATGAAGTTCTATATTTTGAGTCGAGCGTGGCATCCTATATTTTTTGAAAATATATTAATTTTTTGAGAGAAATTTCATCGACAATTAAAAATAATTATTTTCATTTTATTTTTTTCTTAAAAAATCCGCAGTGGCAAAAAAAAAAAAATGCTAATGATTAATTACTTAGAACTTAGAAGTGGTTTGTTTAAGTTTTTGCCACGTGTAATTAGTTAACGTCTAATTTTACCCCTATAAACATTGAATTTTATTTATCTATCTAATCTAATGAATAATATTATATTATATATAGATATCACAATTCAACAGCTGAATGAATTCACCTACCGTGCTGTAAAATTCCTCCTATATTCCTGTTAGTTGAAGATGGTTGTCAAAATTGGCTATCAAATTAATTATTATGGCAAAACACTCAATTGAGTCAAAAGGAGAAATTGTTTACACAAATCTGCCAAATTAAAATTGGGTCCATGAATTAATTAAAGTATGTTTATATGTAGTTCGAATCAACTAAATTTGAACTCAATTTTTACATAATTCGAACCATGTTCATTTGAATTATACACAATTGTCTACACACTAATTCGAATCAACTTGATTCGAATTACACCTATACATTGCACGCGTTTTCCAGTAATTCGAATTTGACTGATTCGAATTATTCATGGTATAATTTGAATTATGCTGTTAAAAAAGTAATAATTTATTAAAAAAATATATTTTATTTCATATATTAAAAAAAAAAGCTAACAAAATATTTAATTACGACACTTCTTTAAAATATTAATGAGCTATCAATTCGAATTCCATACAATACTCTTTTGTCCATTTTTAATAGCTCATGAATATTTTTTAAATTTTTTTTAATAAATTTATTTAAATTGTACTCGAAAAATATTTTACTCTATGTAAAATAATTTTAAAAAAATGGCTTACAAGATGTTATGAGTATTATAAAAGTTTGTAATATTCTAGTGATTTAAGTAAATACATGATAAAAATATATTTTCTTTAATTTTTAAATTATTATTGACTATGTAGAGTATTTCTTTATATCCTAAGTTATTAGGACATTACAAATTTTTATAATACTCTTAACATCTTTTAAGCTATTTTTTAAATTATTTTGCATAGAATAAAATATTTTTTGTAGTATAATTTAAATAAATTTATTAAAAAATATTCATGAGCTATCAAGAATATTTTTTTTTGTGGTAAGTCATTAGAACATTACAAATTTTTATAATACTCCTAACATCTTTTAAGCCATTTTTTTAAATTATTTTGTATAGAATAAAATATTTTTTGTGGTATAATTTAAATAAATTTATTCAAAAATATTCATGAGCTATCAAGAATGGGCAGAAGAGTATTGTATAAAATTCGAATTGCTCACCATATAATTTGAACAAGAGTGATTCGAACTTCCCCATGGTAATTCGAATCATGTAATATCTCACCATATAATTTAAATAATTTTATTAAAAAATTATCATGAATATTTTTTAATAAATTTATTTAAATTATACCACAAAAAATATTTTATTCTATGCAAAATAATTTAAAAAATGACTTAAAAGATGTTAGGGGTACTATAAAAATTTGTAATGTTCTAATGACTTAGGACATTAAAGAAATACTCTACATAGTCAATAATAATTTATAAATTAAAAAAAATATATTTTTATCATGTATTTACTTAAATCACTAGAATATTACAAACTTTTATAATACTCATAACATCTTTTAAGCCATTTTTTAAAAATTATTTTGTATGGAATAAAATATATTTTTTAATTGTTTTGTATGGAATAAAATATTTTCTTTAATTTCTAAATTATTATTGACTATGTAGAGTATTTTATTTAAAATTTGAGTACATATATGTATTTACCTAAGTCATTAGAACATTACAAATTTTTATACTCCTAACATTTTTTAAGCTATTTTTTTAAAATTGTTTTGCATAGAATAAAATATTTTTTGTAGTATAATTTAAATAAATTTATTAAAAAAAATTTAAAAAATATTTATGAGCTATTAAAAATGGACAAAA
Organism: Arachis ipaensis; assembly: GCF_059453495.1. NCBI lineage: Eukaryota > Viridiplantae > Streptophyta > Magnoliopsida > Fabales > Fabaceae > Arachis > Arachis ipaensis. Next base: position 132,558,932 of record NC_142435.1, read on the forward strand.
AAGTATTGTATGGAATTCGAATTGATAACTCATTAATATTTTAAAGAAGTCTCGTAATTAAATATTTTGTTAGCTTTTTTTAACGTATGAAATAAAATATATATTTTTTAAATTTTTTTAATAAAATTTTTTAATAAATTATTAATTTTTTAATAGCATAATTCAAATTATACCATAAATAATTCGAATCAGTCAAATTCGAATTACTTGAAAACGCTTGCATGGGTGTAATTCGAATCACCCTGATTCGAATGACTGTGTGTAATTCGAATCAGGTTGATTCGAATTAGTGTGTGTGCAATTGTGTATAATTCGAATGAATATGGTTCAAATTATGTGAAAATTGAGTTTAAATTTAGTTGGTTCAAACTACATATAAACATATCTTAGTTGATTCATAAGCCGAATTTTACTTTGGCGGATTTGTGTAAAAAATTTCTCCCCTTGACTTAATTGAGTGTTTTGCCCTAATTATTATATATTTATATATGAACATTTATATTATTTTATATATTACTTTAATGTACACTTGGTTTAGTTTAAATTGCACCTAGACTTGGAAACTGATGACAGTCTATAAAAGTGATCGCTGAGAATTTTGACCATGGAATGATTGAAGTCAACAATGCATGGTATGCTGACTTTGTCAATTAGGCCTGACTTTCTTCTTATTTGTTAACAGTTCTTGACCGATGAACCTAAATTTGATGAGTTTGAATGTTTGATTTTGATGATCTGTATAATTATAGTCCAATCGTGCAGCTAATTAAGAAGTGTATTCGCCAAACTTGGTAGAAGATAAATTAAAGGGGACTCGTTTTTTTTTTTATTGTTTGTGATTGGCTAATAATATAAATTATTGTATGTAAAGGATAGAATTTAAATTCTTGGTACTTGTTTAAGTGAATTAATATTAATCTAATTTAGTTAAAAACACTCGAAATTAAATAAGTATAAAATAATACATATTTTTTTGGTAACCAGAAAATCAGGAACAAAGAGAAATACTATTACAAACCTGACCTCTGGCCTTAATAGCCTAGTGATAATCTGATAAGGAACTCTTAGCTCTACGAAAGTTCAAGACCTAAAGCTTTTTACTATCATCCGACTCAGCACAATTCTAACGGGTTTTTGAATTTGAAAGTCGCTGATCTTCTAACCGCTTAAGAGATATAATAAGTAGCCGAACCTGTATAAAGAGGCTATAGCTGCCTCCAAATATGATCTATCTGAACCCTCACAAATCCTCTCTCTTAAATACCCACTGATTTGATCATAAAAGTGTCCATCTCCATCATTCATACATCAAAGTCCGAAGGTTACAAGGAGTCCTGCATCCAGAAGAGGCAGTCCCAAATATTTTAAGTAACTCACCAACAAATACGAAAGAAAACAAGAACAAAGACCCTAAAGTAGGGGAGCACAGCCACACTACGCTATCATCTCAAGATGAATTTACTCTTGTAATTCTGTCCAAAGTTGAATCCACTCTAAGTAAGGTTCATTGTTGAGAGCTCCTCTCCTGGCAAAAGAATCCGCAATACTACTAGCTTCCTTGAGAATTAAACTCATTTGCACATACTAGGCTTTATACGTGAGCTCATGAATTTTTTCAATCAGATCAACATCTTCATTTGCCAATGCGGACAGTTGTTGTATAACAAGGAAAAGTAGTTTTGGAGTCGGTTTTGTAGAACACCGTTGCACCACTTTTCCAAGTCAACACTAACCCCCTCCATATAGCAAATGAACATTCTAAGCCGTTAAAGAACCAAAACAGCCACTAATCCACACCCCCAAGTGAAAATGCTGGCGTCGCATTTTACCTTCGACCAACTGTTTCGAAGTTTTCAGCCAAGCTGTGCAGAAAAGTTGGCACATATACATTAATATTATTAGGCTAACTTTTTTTATATAGAGAATGCAAGTGTGATTTTTCAAAATATGAGGATTTTTGGTTAAATTTCGTTATACAAGAGATTATTATGGAAAAAGAGAACTCATGAAGAGCGTTTAGTAATTTTAGAAAAAATAGAATTTATGAGTAAAATTTTTATTTTAGTGATTTTTTTAAATAAATCTTGAGTAGTAATTTTTTATACATTTCCATGATAAAATCATAAGTAAGAATTTCTATTAGAGGAATGTTAGGGGCAGTAACTTTTGTGACTTGTAGCCATCAAATAGCCATCAATGATGATTTTAATGGTGTGAGATTGATATGAGATTTCATCCAATAATTTACTTTTTTTTGCTAGTTACATACTGGCCAAAATTTAATAAAATTGCTTAAACTTTTCCTTTCTGTTATCTGCAACAATCACATGCATGAGGCATACGTGCATAATTCACTATTTTCACCCAATATAATAATAATACACCAATCTTTCGGTGGCTATTTTTTTGGATATTACAATCGAAGGAATGTAATACATTAATATTATACTAATTTGGTGTAATGCATTAATATGAGGATTTTCAATGCCATAAAAAATCTTGACTTACGATTTCAGAAAGAGACAAAAAAATTATGAAAATGAGATTAACGATTTTAAGTAAGACAAATTTTTTTTTCAGAATTTCTACAACCATAAAATCGTTACTCTCATTTTTTAAGTTGATTATAATCATTGATTGTTGATCCAAAGCTTTTTAATTATTGTTCCTCTTCACTCAAATCGTTGGTAACTGATTTTTTTTAAACAAATCGACACTAACAATTTCTTTAAAATCAATTATGAGTCCCATAGTTAGGTATTACACATCCAAAATTTTATTTATACGTATTACACAATTGTAATTAGTATATAAAAAATAATAGTTCTCTTTCGGTCATAACAAAAATAATTAGCGACATTATGTACTTTAATAATAATTTGTTTATTTTTCACATCTTGTCATCTTAAAGAGTTAATATAATAATTGTATTAAAAAAATAAAGAGTTAATACTCAAATTAATTTTTGAAATTATATGTATGTTTTATATTAGTCTTTAACATTTTAATTATATAATTTAATACTAAAATTTGTATTTGTGATTCACATTAGCTTTTATTCCCTAAGTCAGTTTCTGTCACACTGAGGTTAACGGTGTTAAAGTGGCCATGCTTGATTATAGAAAAATGATAACTTTTTATTTTTAGTGCTAAAATATCCAAAAACAATTCTTTTAAGATCATTTAAGCCATGTTTTGCTCTTAAACATTTTATATGGTATTGTTTTTTTTTTATTTGAGTGTCAAAAATAAAACGCTGTTATTTTTCATAGTTCAACGTGAGAGCATTAGTCATTTTTACTGCGTCATTAATGTTTTCGTGAGGCAGATTGATTTAGAAACTAACATAAATCATAGATACAAATTTATTGAGTCAATTGAAATTATATAGGCCAATTTCAATCGTTCTTGCAACTTCAGGCAGGGGAAATGTAAGTATTAATTATCTCAAACTTTAATTAAGATAAGACAACGACCTTGCTAAGAATCCACATGACCAAAGAGAATTCAAACGCAAACAAAGTATAAAGCAATCCTCGATCAAGTAGGAACCCAAATACCGTTATCCCTCCATAGTTATGCTGCAAATATGTCACTGCAATTATTATCAATACAAGAAATTAGATTTCATTTAATCATCAAGAACCAAAAGAATTTCAATGTTTCTAACAAATTTCATCATTTGTATATCATTATTGTAGTTCTTGTACATAAAGTAACTTAGTGACCTTGGGATGTGTTTGTAAATTTGATTTTAACACCTAATCCCTAATATAAAACATCTTACAAAAAATCTATAATAAACACATTTTGAATGAAAGGTTTATTAGATTTAAAAGTGTTGCAACAAAAATTATTATATCTACTATATATAATGAGATATCAAAGAAATTTAGTGTTTTTTTTTTAAATATCTTTTATTATATATAATCCATAAAAATATATACTTTTACAATATCTAATATTTGAGCTTATAGTCATGAAATATTTATTATCTTAACTAATATCACATTTGTTATTGTTGCAAACATTTAGTTAATAAAAAAAGGTGAATTAATAAAGACGTATGGATAATTCAGTTACGACATTAATTGAAAATAGTTATAATATAACCAACTAAAAAACAAAAATAGTAAACATAAAACTTAAATCTATTCCTAAAACTAAACAAATTAAATGAACTCAAATTTAAATAATCACAAACTTATAATTTCTCTAACAAACTTAAACTTAACATGCTTGCTTCTATGCATTAGTCTTGCATATCCAATAGCATGAAAGTGGAGATAATAGTAATAACTATACCTAAAGCTTGCCTTGTTTGGAAGGAAGAAGAAGGTCTCTGTTGTGAGGTTACTGATATGTATATGCCCTCAGAATGAGAATGAGAATCAGAATCAGAATCACACTCTGGTGGCATCATTTGAGCTTTAAATTGCTCTGATTCAGCAGAAGCATTAGTCACCAACATGTGCCATTTTGTGGCAATTGAGACTATCCCTTGAGCCCTGTGTGTGATTCTTGCTGCACTTACTAGACAGAGCAAGAATCCACTTAACTGCACAGCTGAACAAATCTGCATAATAAACACAAACTCAATTGAATCAAAGAGAGACCTATAAAGATTTATAGCCACAAACTTAGATAAAAAAAAATTTAGTAATTTTTTTCATATTCTTGATGTATATTTAATGTGTGTTTTAGACTTTTAGGAGTAAGTGAGCAACCACATTGATAAATTTTGTTCACCATATATAGTTAAAAATGAGTGGACAAAATTACTTATTATTATTATAAAACATGCATTAAATAAAATAAAATAATAAAAAAATGCAAGATTTTTTCAATTTTTCTTCTTTATATTTTAGTAATTTTCATTTAATTTTATATGCAAAACATACAAAATTTAATATTTTTATTATAATTTATTATGTGTATAAATTTTATTTCTGACAAAAAAATGAGTGTAAGATTTGAAAACAATAAATTTTATTTTTAACCATTTGAAAGAGGGATGTTAGAGTACAAATTAAAATTCATTTCTAATGGTAAGGATTAACCAAACATGTTACTTTTGAAAAATAAAATTAGCTATTAAATCAGTTATTCATATAAAATATATTTAAAAATAAATTAAACGATTTATGTATTTATACACAAATATATGATATTTAATTTTTAATAATAATTTTTTTTGGTGAAAGATAGAATTAGGTGAGAAATGAAGGTTTTTATTAAATTTATAAAAAACGTGATAAAATTTTATAGTTTTTTTAATAAAAAACAATATTTACTCTTCACCAAAACTCTACTTTTTACTATGATATTACTGTGCACTAGCAATTTTGAGGACCAATATATTCCTTTTTATTTTGAAAAAAGAAAAAATTAATTAAAAAATAATGTGTAAATAATTTATCTAATCATGTTAGACATACATTAAAATAAGTCTCAATATAAAATAGACATTTAAATATAAAATACATATTAAAAATGACAACTCTATATGTATAGAGTGTGAGAGATTTACCACAAGATCACCAGAATTGAAGAAAGTCTTGTGAGATTTGGACTCCAAAACAAGCAACAAAGCAGCCAACTGGCTAACACTGATAGTAACCAAGGAACCAATTATAAAGAACCTATACCTATGACTCGTAACCCATAACTGCCTCCTAATCCTAACATGTTCCCTAAATATCACACTTGCTTCATTATTACAACCATCTCCACAACCTTCAAATAGCTTCTTAAGCCCTTCAAATCTTAGAATCTGAAGCTCACATGTTAGCCTGAATAGCACACACATTAACAAGAACACCCCTGTTCTGTAAACCCATGAAACAAGGACTAGAAGGAAGAGTATTGAATTTAGAGGGAACTGACCACCGTTGGCGGCCGGGCCGATGTGTCTGACTGTGATCTTAGCCGTCGTGAAGAGGAGGATCTTGTGTGCCAGTTGTACAAAGAATGAAGGTAATATTATGAATGATAAGTATTTAAATGCCTTCTCAAGCTCCCGTGTGTAGCCACGTCGAACGTACATTGAGTCATCTTGTAAGATGTCTAAGAATAGAAGTTGCCTAAGGCCATACCTGTTTGTAATTTCAACTCTGACTGTGAGTTGTAAGATGTTTCGCATGGCTAACCATTCATATGAACACGTTTTTATGTAAAATTATCTAACAGTGTTTGTGGTACCTTCGGAAGAAACGGGAGAGAGTGAAGAAGGCGATTACAGCAAGGGCCGATTCCGGTAACTGAACAAGCTTGTTGAATTTAAAGGGGTCATCAATGGAAGCAGAGTGAGATACACCGATAAAGATTGAGATGAGGAGAGGTGCAGCCACTGCCAGGACGACGAACAACGCATAAGAAATTATTCTTCCAAAGCAATAAGAGTGATCAAGGGCACACCACTTAAGAATGATGCGAAGGTTTCGAAGTTCATCCGAGCTTATAGGCTTTGATCTTGCATAACATGGCTGCTGCATGAGCAATGGAACGTTGTGTTGTTGTTGATCTTCGTTTTGTGGAGAGAGAGTGGTAATGGAAATGGTGGTGGTGGATTTGGTTGGTTCAGTGGTGGATGATGGCTTCATTTGTTTTCAAACAGAGACAGAGAAAGAGAAAGGGAAAGAAAGTGAATGAATGAATGAATGCATGCTATGTGTTTGTTTTATTGTGTCAGCGATATTATTATATGTTAAAATTTAAACTTAATAAATGTGGGAAAAGAAAAGAGTAAAGAGGGAAGAGAAGAACGGGAAAAAGAAGTTAGAATTTAGAAACCTTGCTTTGTCCTGGGAGAGTTCTTATAGGTTTTGGTGAAGCTAAGAATAAAGTGAAAATGATGAGGAGTGAAAGAATGAGTGCCTTTTTTCTTTTTGGCTGTCAGCAGTGAATTATTCATTCTAAAATTTAAAGAAAGTTTTGAAATAAAAGTATCATAAATTATTTTCCATATGGAATGTGTAGTGGTGATTTTGCTCAATATTGGAGGAGATATTTTATCATTTTATATGTGTCAGATTCAACATACAAAGAGTATGGTGACAGAATCTGTTATCAGCGGCGTGTCAGTTCCCCGCAACACGCTATGGGCGTGGTGATGTGGCAAGTATGCAGGCATGGAAACTCTTTGGCAACACGCAGTGGGTGTATTGCCTGTGAATCAAGCAGGCGTTGCAGAGGTTCCGTTACTTCTCAAAGAGCTGCAGCAATACGGGGTGGGCGTGTTGGAGACCGCATGTTTGGAACAGCTCCTCCACCTCAATAAGCAGCGAACACAATGTTGAGACTCTATAAATTGAGTCCCTCACCCCATTTCATGCATTAGCGAGCTTTCTGTTTGTGTTAAAGAGAAAAGAAATAAAGTGAGAAAAGAAGAAGAAGAAAGAGTTTAGTCGTTTTAAAAAAAAAAACAGAATAAAAAAAAATATTTGTTTGTATTTATTTAAAAAAATAGTACGTAATTATATGGCATTTGAAGAATTATGTAAGTTGATAAATTTTATTTTTTATGTATTTAAATTTTTGTAATTTTTGTTATTATTAGTATCATATGATGAAAATATAGTATTGTTATTATTTTTTTGTATTTTATTAATATTTTTGAATAATCTTTTTATTTTTCTAATATAATCATATTTTATTTTATATAAATGTGAATATATAATTTTTTTGAATTTTTTTACTATAATGGGATTATTTTTCTGTATATTTAATAAATAATTTAAATATTAATAAATAAATATTTTAATAAATAAATATTATTAAATATAAATATTTATTGATAATATTTAAATAACTAAATATTTTTTATTTATGATTAAAAATAACAATATTTATATTGATGTAAATTAGTATTATAAATAATTTTTATTTATATAAACTAATAAATATATTTTTGTTGAACCAGCTTAACACGAATTTGATAGTTCGTAAACTAGATTTGCTGCAGACGTGAAATTCGATGGTCGAAAACTACTTACGCTCAACGGAATTCTACCACGTTTCTAGGATTGGGGTGATAAGAGGATTCTATCCCTTATTAGCTGCTCTTGTGGAAAGGTAGAGGCTAAAGATTCATACCTTTGTATTCTCGGTGGGTGAGGTTACTGTGACACTGAAAGATATCGCTTATATATTTGGCCTACCCATTGATGGAGAGCCTATGAGCGGCTGGACAGATAGTAGTAAAGACTTCTTACAGAGCCAGAGCATCACGATATTCGGTCGCGAACCAGTTGTCAGTAGTTCTTCGAAATCCTATATAAAGCTAGGTTGGGTTCGGCGTATCAGAGACGCAGAGCCATTGGACACTGGGGAGTCTATTAAGAGATACGTCAGATTTCAAATTTTCTGTTTGTTGGGTTCAACCCTATTCACGTATAAGTCGGCTGCATATGCGCACGCGAAGTATCTACCGTTGCTTCGTGATTTCGAGCGGATCCATACTTATAGTTGGGGGTCAGCATATCTCGCGCATCTTTACATGGCACTATGCCGTGCATCACGAAGGAGATGGATGGTCCTCTTAATCTGTTGTTTGTTTGGGCATAGGAGCAACTGCCGTGTATTGTGCCAATACCAAGATAGTCCCTTCCACCAGCTGAGATACCAGTTACCATGAGGTAACAGTTCCTATTTTAGTCCTGCATTATATTAACCCAGCATATTTGATTGACGATAACCGTTTTTAATTTTTTCAATGAACCATGTTTCAGGTGGAGTCATTCCAAACGGACCACAGCGTGATCAGAGGCTGGACCAGATTCTTATTGACATATGTCTCCCCAAAGCACAGTAGAAGCGTGATGCCAAGGGGCAACCATACCAGTTGGGGAGGCACGATTTAAGGCCGGTTGCTAGGGGATGGTTGGAGTTCATTCAGCGCTCCATTATTCCTACTAGTAACCGGTTCGAGGTTACTCTTGACTGAGTGGTGATGATTCACTGCATCATGCTCGGTAATGAAGTGGAGGTGCATCATGTGATTCCTCAAGAGTTGTACAGCATAGTCGCGAAGGCCTCCACTTCTGCCAGGCTGGCCTTTCCCCACCTCATCTTCCGCCTGTGTGACGCCGCTCGAGTGCGCATAAATCACGACACCCCTATTGACATCGAGAAGCCGATCATTAGGAGGGATATGGAGTATATTAAGGAGTATGCCTGAACACCGCCTCAGGAGCCAGTTCTCCCTCCTCAGTAGGAGCAGCTTGAGGTACCTCAGGGACATTACTTCCCTCCTCAGGATTATTGGAATCAGCTGACATCATCCATTAGGCATCTAGCATCATCTATTGATCAGCTGAGGGTAGACCATGAGGGCCACTCTGCCCTTCTTCAACAGATGGTGGAGGAGCAGCAGAGCCAGTGGCGAGAGATGGAGGAGCTGAAGCGTGATTTTGGAGCTTGGAGAGGATTTTCAAGAGGGAGCAGCCACCATGACTGAGGTGGTTAAGTTTCTTATCTACTATTTTCCCTATTTTCTATTTTTCAGTTATTAAATCTTACTTTCTGTTTTCTGTTTAAATCCTTTGCATGAGTAGGAGTATTTCTAGTTTAGTTAACTAATTTGGTATTTTGTGCTTATTTTGAAAAGTGATCTCATGTATTTTTCACTAAGATTGAAAAAAAAGAGAAAAAGAAAAGAAAGGTGGTGTAATTGCATGAGAACCTAAGTGATATATTCTGAGTTGTTCTATTTATCTTGAGGTGGTGGTATTATCTGTGGCTCTGAATGTTTGAGAAGAATAGTGCATAATTGATATTGAAGTTAAGAGTGTTGATGGGTGGAAATCAGATTTCACACCAAAACTCACCGGCAAGTGTACCGGGTTGCATCAAGTAGTAATTACTCACATGAGTGAGGTCGATCCCACAGGGATTGATGGATTGAGCAATTTTAGTTAGGTGGTTAGTTTAGTTAAGCAAATAGTTGATGATTTGAGTGTAACTTGAATAGCAGAAGCTAAATTGCATGAAAATAAAAGGAAGAGGGGAAATTGACAGAAAAATAAAGTGCAGAAGAGTAAATTGCATGAAACTTAAAGCGCAAGAAAGCAAAAGAGCTGAAACTTAAAGTGCAAGTAATGTAAATGACTGAAACTTAGATTGCAAGAAACGTAAATAGCTGAAGCTTAAAGTGCAAGAAAACTAAATTACTGAATTTAAATTGCTGAGAAACTTAAATTGCTTGAAGAGTAAAAGGGATTTGGGTGCTGGGATTTAGAATTTAACAGGAAAATGTAAAATACAATTAATCAGAGAAGTAGAAGATGAACTGAGTTGTAGAAGATCTAAACAGAAAAGGAAAATTTCTTGAAGAAGTAAAACAGAAAGGAAACTCAGCTCAATTATGAAATCTAAAAGAAAAATTGAAGATCTAAGAGGAGCAATGAGATTAGAATACAGATCTAGATCTCAATTACACCCTTGATAAAACAGAAAATAAATTGCAGAAGAAATGTAAATGAAACAGCAAATGAAACTCAATTCCAATTCCTCAATTCTCAGAATTTTGCAGAAGAAAAACAAAGATGAATTTCAGATCAAGACTTGAAACAGAATTCCTTCAATCTCAATCCAAAATTTAAAACAGAAAGTAGAGGTTGCAGAAGAAAGAAAATGAAAATAGAAAACTAAATTCAAATCCAATTCTTAGAACAATTGAGAAGAGAGGTAAAAGATGATTCTCAAACTTAGAATCAATAAAGCTCTTCAATCTCAATTCAAATTCTAAGCACAGATAGCAGAAGTTGCAGAATGAAAAAGTAGAAAGAAGAACTCAGATCCAAATTCCCAAATACAAAAATAACTAAAATTGAGTAAAATTGAAAAGAAAGCAAAAGGTAAAACCAAAAAATGGAAGAAGGTCCTCTACAAATCAAACTAACTCCTATTTATACACTTTCTAATTTCCATCTTTAGACTTGGAGTGGGATTTTTAAGTTGGTGAAGAAATGGATCCAAAATTGGCTTTTGATTTAAAATTGGAACCATGGGACACCTCCAGGGAGCGCTCAGTTTGGTCAAATAACGTAGCGCTCCCTTGCCTTGTTCTTAGCCTTCGAACCAAGCCTCCAGTGTAGCGCTAAGTGAGGTGAGCCAACGTAGCGCCCCTTGCCTTGGATTTGTCTCCCCCTTCGAGCCTTGGCTCTACCATTTGTGCAAATTTCTTTTGTAGCAAAAGTGGCGCTCAGTTAATTGAACTAACGTAGCGCTCCTTTCTTGCTGGCCTTGGTTCCCATTTCGAATCCTGGCTCTCCCATTTGGAACCAATTTCCTTGTGCCAAGCTTCAATTGTATAGCGCTCAGTTGGTGAAAGTAACGTAGCGCCCTTTCTTTCATGCGCTTGTCCCCTTCTTCGAATCTTAGTGAAGTCATTTTGGCCAATTTCCTTGCCAAGCCTTGTAGTGTGCTTCTCTTGGTTCATGGGTTCGAACCTTGACTGCCCCCTTTGCTATTTTCGTGCCTTGATTTTCTTTGTTGAGCCCCACAAAAAAGGCAACTAAGTTAACGTAGCGCCCTTGCTTTCTTTGGTTCCTTGTGGCGCTCAGTTGACAAACATAACGTAGCGCTATGCTTGATTGTTTCTTGGTGGGAGCTGGTGCTCCAACTAGCATTCAAAGAGTGAATGTTCCGCTTGAATAGAGAGCGCTATGCTTGGTTCCTTTGAATGCTACGCTTTTGTATCTTGGGCCACGCTTGGTTGAACACGCTTTCCTTGTTCTTTCTTTTCTTCACTTACAAGTAACCAAAACAATCAATCAAAGCATCACCAAATTCACAAGATTTATAAATCATTCAAAAACCAATTAATTCTAGCTTAAACCTCATGATTTTGTGTCAAATAAAGGATGGTTGATTGATTTAACATAATCATGCAAACCTTCTCCAAATCACTTACTTATAATGTAAGAAAGTGCATAAAACCTAATGAAACAAGTGAAAAATACTCGAAAAGCTAGCATAAGATGACTTGTCATCACAACACCAAACTTAAATCTTGCTTGTCCCCAATCAAGCACTAAACATAAGAAGAAATGAAATGAAACAGAGAAATATACATGTCCTTATTTAGCAGATAATTGAACTTGATTCATGGGGTTTTATGCAGACAAATGCAGCTCACTTATTACTTTGTTGATAGATAAAAAATGTTTCCTCAAAGGTTCACTAGAGTTGCTGCTATAATGCTTTGCTTTTGATTGATCCCTCTTAGCTTTTTCTTTCTTTCCTTTGCTTAGAAAGATTATTCTTTAATGAAATCTTGGTGGCAAATGTTGCAGCAGCCTTTTGGCTCAATTTTGCTCAACACTTCTTCACCACAGACACATGACTCATAATTTCTTCCTAGGAACATTGATGCCCAGCATCTCTTTGGATTACTAAATGCTTTGTAACTAGGTTGCTCTTGATAGTGGACTTTCGGTTGGCAATCCCATATTAGTTAATCCAAGTGGCCAAGTTTTAAAATACTCCTCAGAACCTAATTGTCCAAGCATATCCTAGTACAAAAGCACCACAGGCATATGTCCCTAAGGTCCAAGCTATTGGTGTCTAGCCTTATTGTTTGTTTCTTTGCCTATTCTTGGCTTTTCTTTTTCTTTTTCTTCTTATTTTGCTTCATTCTCAAGGGATATTCATTGATGGAAGGCTTTATAGCAGCAAACTAATTCACACTACAAAGAACATCTTATTATGCAGCTTTTATTATTGAGCTAATCATTAAATCAAACAAGTACCACCACTGAATTCTCATCCTAATTTCTACAACATTGGACAATCACTTTCTTGTTTCAAACATTTTTCTTTTATTTATGCAGAAGGGAAACAAAACATGAATTTAAGAAAATGAGTAATGACAAGCAAAATGCAGGCTAGCATTCTTGGCAAGCATCTCCACTTAAACCTATTTGAACACTTCAGCAGGACATATAGGAATCTCCAAGTTAAAACACAACAAAAGGATTAAGTGTCAATACAACCTGTTGGGACTGTCTCTTAGCTTTTTCTTCTGTCATCATTATTTATCTTTGTTGTACTTCCTTTGGACAATGATGCAGAACCCTTTCACAGATTGAATATTTTCCTGCATAATTCTTAAAAGTTGCTTGTTTCTCAAGCTCTTAGGCAACTGGTTAGTATGCAAGATTTGCTTGTAGGCTTTTGAACTTATTTTTGGTGTATGAACACCAAACTTAGTTCCTTGCCAATGTTTCTTATGCAACCAGTCAACCACACACACACACACACACACACATATATATATATATATATATATGACACCTTGTGCCTTTGCTGAAGGTCACAGAACTAAAACTAGAAAATAAACAATGGCTAAATAGTTTCTCTGATTGCTTGGAGCTAGCAACTGATTATGCAGAAGGTGAAAATGTGTTTTCAAATAAGATTTTGGTGGAACACCAAACTTAGCTCCTTGCAATACAGATAAGACTACTCAACCTATTTATTGAAATAGTTGGAAAAGAAAACTACCTCTGGTTGGGTTGCCTCCCAAAAAGCGCTCTTTTAATGTCATTAGCTTGACATCCTTCATTCTTTCTCAGCTCAGGTCCTGAACTTCCTTTTCTTTGTCCCATTGGCCTCCCAAGTAATGCTTTGCCCTGTGACTGTTTGCTGTGAAATGGCTCTTTGTTGCCTCATATAGTAATTCAAGGCTTCCATAAGGGAAAACCTTTGTCACCAAGTAAGGACCAGTCCATTTGGATTTGAGCTTGCCAGGGAAGACTTTAAGCCTGGAGTTATATAAGAGTACTTGCTGTCCTGGTTTGAACTCCTTCCTTGAGATCTTCTTGTCATGCCACCTCTTAGTTTTTTCCTTGTATATCTTAGCATTTTCATAAGCTTCTAGCCTAAACTCATCCAACTCATTTAGTTGCAGTAGCCTTTTCTCCCCTGCTACTTGAGAATCAAGGTTGATGAGTTTAGTGGCCCAGAAAGCTTTATGTTCAAGCTCTACAGGGAGGTGACAAAATTTGCCATATAACAGCTGAAAAGGAGACTTTCCAATAGGAGTTTTGAATGCTGTCCTGTATGCCCAGAGTGCATCTTCTAGCTTTCTGGCCCAATCTTTTCTGGTGACTCCCACAGTCTTCTCTAAAATCCTCTTCAACTCCCTATTTGCAAGTTCTGCTTGGCCATTGGTCTGTGGGTGATAAGGTGTGGCTACTTTATGTATTACCTCATATTTATGAAGTAGTTTCTCCATCTGTTTATTGCAGAAATGACTGCCACCATCAGTAAGGGGTGTGCAAAAAAACTGGTTTCACTGAACTGAATTGAAACTGAACTGAAACTATTTTAAATAAACCAGTTTTTTTAAATAAAAAATTGAACTGAAACCATAGTTTTTATGAAAACCAGTTTATTAAAAACTAGTTTTATGGTTCAGTTTAGTTTTAAACCAAATTAAAACTGGTTTTATTTAAACTTTTAAATTAGTTTTTACATACTTTTTCTCTCTCTCCCTTCACTTTCTCTCTCCCCTTCCTCTCTCTCTCCTCTTTCTCCCACTCTCTCCTCTTTCTCCTCCCTTTCCCCTTCTCTCTCTCTCTCTCCTCTTTGTCTCCATCCTCTCTTTCCCTTCTCTCTCTCTTTCTCTCTCTCTCTCTCTCTCCCTCCTTTCCCCCCTCTCTCTATATATCTCTCTCTGTCTCTCTTCTTCTTCTTCTTCTTCTTCTTCTTCTTCTTCTTCTTCTTCTTCTTCTCTCTCTCTCTCTCTCTCTCTCTCTCTCTCTCTCTCTCTCTCCTTTCCCCCTCTCTCGGTCTCTCTCTTTCCTCTTTTTCCCTCTCCTCTCTCTCTCTCCCTTCTCTTTCTCCTTTCCCCCTCTCTCTCTCACTATCCCTTCCCGTCTCTCTTCCTCTCCCTCTCCTCTCACTCCCTCTCTCTTCCCCTTTCTTTCTCTCTCTCTCTCATCTCCCTCTTCTCTCTCCCCCTCCCATCTCTCTTCGTCTTTCTCTCTCTCTCTCTCTCTCTCTCTCCCTCTCTCTTCCTGTCTCTCCTCCTCTTTCTCCCTCTCCTCTCTCTCCTTCTCTCTTCCACTTCCTTTCTCTCTTTCCTCTCCCTCTTCTCTCTCCCCCTTCCATCTCTCTTCGTCTTTCTCTCTCCTTTTCCTCCTCTCCCTCTCTCTCCCAATTCCTTCCTCCCTTCTCTCTTCTTCTCTCTCCCTCCTTTTCCTCGCTCTCCCCTTTTCTTTCTCTCTCTCTCTCCTCCCTCTTTCTTCCTCTCTCTCTCCTTCTCCTCTTTCTTACCCTCCTATCTCTCTCTTTTTCCTCTCACTCTCTCTTCATCTCTTTCCTTTTTCTCTCTCTCCCTCGCTCCCCCTCCCTTCCCCCTTCTCTCTCTCTCTCTCTCTCTCTCTCTCTCTCTCCCTCTCCCTCCCTCTTTTTCTTCTCTCTCCCCTTTTGTTTCTCTCTCTCTCCCCCTCCCTTCTCTCCTCCTCTCTCTCTCTCTCTCTTTCCTTTTCTCTCTTTCTCTCTCCTATTTCTCTCTCCCCCTTTCCTTCTTTCTCTCTCCTCTTCTCTCTCTTTCTTTGCCCTCATCTCTCTCTTTTTCCTCTTTCTTCCCTTCCCTTCCTTTCTCTCTTGTCTCTTTCTCTCTCAACCTTCTCTCACTCTATATCCCTCTTCTCTCTCTCTCTCCCTCTTTTCTCCAAAATAAGAGAGAGAAAGAAGGAGAGAGAAAAAAATAGGAGAGAATGAGAGATAGAAAAAAGAGAGAGAGAGGAGGAGGAGGAGAGAGAGAGAAAGAGAGAAAGGAGGGGGAGAAAGAGTGCAAGAGAGAGAGAGGAAGAGAGAGGGGAGAGAAAGTGAGAGAGAGAGAGAGAGGGAGAGAGAGAGAGGAGGGAAAGAGAGAAGGAGAGAAAGTGAGAGAGAAAGAGAGAGGGGGAGAGAGAGAGAAGGGGAAGATGGAAGGAGAGAGAGGGAGAGAGAGATAGAGAGAAAGAAGGATAGGGGAGAGAGAATGAGAGAAAGGGATATAGGGAGAAAAAGGGAGAGAGAAAGAAAGGGGATGGGGAGAAAGAGGGACAGGGGAGAGAGAGAGAGGATGTGGAAGAGAGAGGAAGATAAAAAGAGAGAGGGGGAGAGAGAGAGAGAAAAGAAAAAGGGAGGGAAAGGGGAGAAAGAGGGGGAGAGAGAGAGAAGAGGAAGAGTGAGAAGGGAAGGAGAGAGAAAAAGGGAGAGAAGAAGAGAGAGAGAGAAAGGAGGGAGAGAAGAGGAGAAAAAGAGGAAGAGGGGGAGAGAGAGAGAGAAAGAGAAAAAGGGAGAGAAGGGAGAGAGAGAAAGAGAGAGAGAGAGATAGAGATAGAGAGGAGGGAGAGAAGGAGAGAGAGAAAGAGAGAGAGAGATAGAGAGGAGGGAGAGAGAGGGAGAGAAGAAGAGAGAGACGGAGGGAGAGAGAGAAGGGGGAAGAAAGAGAATGTAAAATCTAATTTTATATATGTTAAGAGAGAGAGGGAGTGAGAGAGAGAAAGAGAGAAAGAGAGAGAGGAGAGCGAGAGGAAAGGAGAAGAGGGAGAGAGAGAGAGAGGAAGAGGGATATGGGGGAGAGAGAGGGAGAGAGAGAGAGGGAGGGAGGGAGAGAGGAGGGGGAGAGAGAGAAAGACAAAGAGAGAGGAGAGGAGAGAGAGAGAGAGAGAAGGAAAAGAGAGAGAAGGGAGAGAGAGAAAGGAGGGGGAGAGAGGGAGAGAAGAAGGAAAGAAGAGAGAGAGAGGGAGAGAAGGAGAGAGAGAGGGGGAGAAGAAGAGAGAGAGAAGGAGAGAGAGAGAGAGAGAGAGAGAGAGAATAGGGGAGAGAGGGAGAGAAGAAGAGAGAGAGAGTGGGAGAGAGAGGGGGAGAGAGAAAATGTAAAAACTAATTTTATATATGTTAAAAGTTAAAACTAGTTTTAGCCTATAAACCAATTTAAACTGGTTTTTTAAATTAAAACTAGTTTTATTTTTATGAACTGGTTTAAACTGGTGCACTGTATTGTAAACTGGTTTAAAACCAGTTTCTTATTTGACAAAGTAGTTTGGTTCAGTTTCTAAACCATTTAAAATGGTTTAGTGCAGTTTCAGTTCAGTTTATGAAAAAACTGAACCATGAACACCCCTAACCATCACTGACAAGTCCCTTAGGCACTCTATATCTAGTGAAAATGTGCTTCTTCAGGAATTGAAGGACAATTTGTGCATCACATGTGGTTGTGGCTATTGCTTCCACCCACTTTGAGACATACTCCACTGCTACCAAAATGTATTTGAAAGAGTAAGAGGGAGGGAATGGGCCCATGAAATCAATGCCCCAGAGATCAAATATCTCCATTTCTAGGATGTAGTTCTGAGGCATCTCATTCTTTCTTGTCAATCCTCCAACTCTTTGGCATTCATTACATTGGTAAACAAATTCTCTGGCATCCTTGAAGATGGTTGGCCAATAAAATTTACTTTGCAGTACTTTGGCAGCTGTTCTCTCTGGTCCAAAGTGTCCACCTAGGCTGAACCATGACAATGCCACAATATATCTCTCATTTCATTTTCAGGGACACACCTCCTAATCATTCCATCAGAGCATCTCTTGAACAAAAATGGTTCATCCCACAAAAACTTCCTAGCTTCATTGAGTAGCTTTTTCACTTGTTGCTTGGAGAGTTCTTAAGGGATCTTTCTCCCCACCTTGTAGTTTGCTATGTCAGCAAACCAAGGTGCTTGTTGAACTTGGAAGAGATGTTCATCAGGAAATTTCTCATTCACTTGCTGTGGTACATCTTGATTGGCCTTTTGTGGCACTCTTGACAGATGATCTGCCACCTGATTCTCGCTCCCCTTTCTATCTCTTACTTCAATGTCAAATTCTTGTAGTAGTAGCACCCATTTGATGAGTTTGGGCTTTGCATCCTGTTTAGACATAAGATACTTGAGAGCAGCATGATCAGTATACATTATAACTTTTGAACCAATCAAGTATTGTCTAAACTTATCAAATGCATATACAATGGCTAGTAGCTCTTTCTCAGTGGTGGTATAATTTTTCTGTGCTTCATTCAACACTTTGCTAGCATAATATATAACATGATGCAGTTTGTCTTTCTTTTGCTCCAATACAGCACCAATTGCAAAGTCACTTGCATCACACATAAGTTCAAAAGGTAACTCCCAATCAGGAGGTGTGATGATTGGTGCTGTAATGAGTTTTCTCTTTAAAGTTTCAAAGGCATGCTTGCAATTGTCATCAAAGATGAAAGAACTATCAATCATTAGCAAATTGCTCAATGATTTTGCTATTTTTGAAAAATCTTTGATGAACCTCCTGTAAAAACCAGCATGTCCAAGAAAACTCCTTACTGCTTTCACATTAACAGGTATAGGAAGCTTTTCAATGATTTCTATTTTAGCTTTATCAACTTCTATACTTTTGCTTGACACTTTATGCCCAAGAACTATCCCTTCAGGAACCATGAAATGGCATTTCTCCCAGTTCAATACCAGGTTAGTTTCTTGGCATCTTTTCAAAACAAGAGTTAAATGATGCAAGCAAGTGTTAAATGAATTGCCAAAGACAGAAAAATCATCCATAAAGACTCCTAAAAACTTTTCCATCATATAAGAGAAAATGGAAAGCATACACCTTTGAAAGGTGGCTGGGGAATTGTATAGCCCAAATGGCATCCTTCTGTAGGCAAAAACTCCAAATGGACATGTGAAGGAGGTCTTTTCTTGGTCTTTGGGATCCACCACTATCTGATTATACCCAGAATACCCATCCAGGAAGCAGTAATAAGCATGGCATGCCAATCTCTCCAACATCTGATCAATGAAGGGTAGAGGGAAGTGATCTTTCCTTGTAGCATTGATAAACCACTATTTTATGGTTTATCTTGTACTCAATTGAGTGGATTTTATCAATCTTTACCCACTTATTCATACTATTTACATGTTTTATATTTTCCTTCCCGATTTTGTGCTATGATTGAAAACATGCTCCTTTGACCTTAATTTCATTAATATTAATTCTCCCTTTATACCATTTGATGCCGTGATATGTGTGTTAAGTATTTTCAGAGATTACAGGGCAGGAATGGCTTGGAGGATGGAAAGGAAGCATGCAAAAGTGGAAGGAATACAAGAAGTTGAAGGAACTGCAAAGCTGTCAGCCTGACCCTCTCGCACTAAAACGGTCATAACTTGAGCTACAGAGGTCTAATTGAGGCGATTCTAGTTGCGTTGAAAACCTAACTTCCGGGGCTTCGATTTGATATATAATTCGCCATAGTGGCCATACCTCTAGGCAACGCGAACGCGTGCTCCACGCGGACGCATCGCAGTGACGAAAATCAGCGTGGCAGATTTCTTCCCCAGCAATTTTTGGGCTGTTTTCGACCCAGTTTTCAGCCCAGAAAACACAGATTAGAGGCTATAAAGTGGGAGAATCTATTCATTCATGATTATCAGCTCATAATTCATAATTTTTAGTTTTAGATGTAATTTTTAGAGAGAGAGGTTCTCTCCTCTCTCTTAGGATTTAGGATTAGAATTCCTCTTAAAAGAATTAGGATTTCTTATTATTTCAACTTCTTCTCAGGTTCGATATTCCTTTTACTTTATATTTCTCTTTTACTTTTAGATACTTTAATGCTTTTATTTAATTACTTATGTTGCCAAATTGGCTTATGAACCATTCATGTTAGGATTTTCTTTATTCGATATAAATTGAGGTATTTCAGATTTATGATTCTTATTTAGCTTTTTATATTCTTGGCTTTAATTGATTAACTGGAGGCTCTTGAGTTATCAAACTTATCGTGATTGTTAATTTTTATTTTTGCTAATTGAATTGAATTCCACTAACTCTAGTCTTTCCTTAGGAGTTGGCTAGTACTTGGGGATCTAACTAATTAGTCCACTTGACTTTCCCTTGCTTTCGTAAAGGTTAACTAAGTGGGATTAAACTCAATTCTCATAAGGATAACTAGGATAGGACTTCCGAATTTTCATACCTTGCCAAGAGTTTTATTAGATATTAATTTATTAATTCTTGCAACTTATTTTCCTTGTTCAAACCTTTCAAAACCCAAAAACACTGTTTTCCATAACTAATAATAAGAACACCTCCCTGCAATTCCTTGAGAAGACGACCCGAGGTTTGAATACTTCGGTTTATAAATTTTATTAGGTTTGTTACTTGTGACAACCAAAATATTTGTAAGAAATGATGATTGCTTGGTTTAGAAACTATACTTGCAACGGGAATTTATTCTGAATTCTAAACCGTCAATCATTCGTTCTTCAAAATGGCGCCGTTGCCGGGAAATTACAAACATGTGCCTTATTATTGGTTATTGTAAATATTTGCTTTTAAATTGATTTATTTTCGAAAAATTTTTTTTTTTCAGATTTTTAATTTTAAATTTTTTTATCTTATCTTATCTTATTTCAAATTCAAATTCCAAATTTCAAATTTCAAATTCAATTTTCAAATTTCAAATCTTTTCTCTTATTTATTTTATTTTATTTTATTTTCCTTTGCTTGTT
Source organism: Arachis ipaensis (assembly GCF_059453495.1). Lineage (NCBI taxonomy): Eukaryota > Viridiplantae > Streptophyta > Magnoliopsida > Fabales > Fabaceae > Arachis > Arachis ipaensis. Next base: position 132,579,475 of record NC_142435.1, read on the forward strand.
TATTTATTTTTGTTTTTAATTTTTATTAGCTACTATGAATTCTCACCCCTCTGGTTTCAAGTTTGGTTCCAATGTTGTTGCAAGGAATGGGAATTATAACAGGAACATGCATCAAGGTCAAAACAATCAGAGATGGAAGGAGCCACGAGGATCTAATCAACCCTTCTGACAGCAACACCTTCCACAATACCACAGACAAAGACCATCCTATAATGCATGCCAAGACAATTGTTATGGTGGACCCTTTCGTGACAACCAACACCCACCAAACTGCTATAGTCAAGAGCCATTCCGAGGTGCATACTAAGATGATAGATATGGTGGACCCCCATCATATACCTATGACCCACCTCCTCAACATAGCTTTGAACCACCATACTCACAAGTCCCCTACAACCAAACACCTCCAGACGACCCTAACCCATATCCACCCCAACTCCAATCCAATTACTCCCCAGAACCATCACCTCAATATTCACCATCTCCATATCCTTATCAAGAAGAACCACCTCCGTATTATGAGCCTTCTCTCCCAACCAATGAAACCTCATATCCACCCCAATCTCCAATAGATGACATCCTTCGAGTTCTTCTTCAAGGACAAGCAAGGATGCAAAGGAGTGTACTGGAATTAGTGACTGCCTTAACCGAGGTAGTAAATCGATTAGCTTCCCAACATCTGAATACTCAAAGTACTTCCATGGCTACATATGGAGAATCAAAAGAAGAGCGTAGCATGAAGGAGATACTAGAAACTTCGGTGGACAATGAGGAACATAGCTTTGTATTGGAACAAGTGGAGGAAGCCATAATAGTTGCAGAGGAAGAAATGGTTGAAGATTTAGGAGATGCAGAACCTCCATGGAAAATTCAAATCATAGAACCTCCTTCCAAGACGTTTGAATTTGATGTTGAAGAGGGTGTACAACCTCCAAGGCAAATCATGGTTGAAGACTTGGAAGAGGTTGATCAAGAGATGGAGACTAAAGAAGCAGAAGCACAGCCTTCCATACCCTTGGTAAGCAATGAAGAAGAGATCAAATTGGAAGAAAGCTACCAAGAAGAAGAGGTTGATATTGAAGAAGCTTGAAAAAAGATGGAAAGTGTCAAGAAAGCACTCACGGGAGTAAAGCCTACAATTACCTTACCAAAGTTGTTGGAGATCCCTCCCCCTAAGTTGCCATCATCCTTCACAACATTCAAGTAGGTAAAATTCATATCCCTTAGCTTTCTAATTCCACTTGAATATGGGTTACTAGAGACGGATGGTCAACTTAGAGCTCTTTGTGGCATTAAGAGTAAGAGGAAGATGGTCAGTGGTAAGAATTGTCTTGCAAGGTTCATTATGGTTGGAAGCTTTAAGTTTAAATGCAAGGGTTGGTGTAAAGCTCAACTGAATGGGTCTAAGAAGTTGTTTGGCCGCTTTAGTGAGAATTCAGATTGCCTGCCACCCGGATGGAACAACATTGCTCAACAAGAAGACGGGTGTAAAAGCAAGATTTGGGACCCCGGAATTCATTCTGGCAATCAACACTCTTGGGGCCTTGTCACTTGCTTTAACTTACTTGAAGGCTTTCTGCACCTAGTTTGGGATCCCGGAGGTTACTGGAAGCACAAACACTGGTGGGGATTCCTGGATGAATACAAGCATAAGCCACCATAACAGGGAGCTCACCAAATGTCCAACTTAAGGACTCTAACTAAAAGTGCTAGGTGGGAGACAACCCACCATGGTATGATCGTTCCTTTTTTAACTATAATTTTATTTAGTTTTGTTTGTTTTTGAATTTTATTTTATTCATTGAACCTAGAATTCTTCATAACATCTGCACACTGCATTCTGCATTTTGCATATAAAAAAAATGCACGCGACGCGTAAGCGTCGCTGACGCGTCCGCGTAACAAGTGCATTAGGAAAAAAAGAAAAGTGAACAGAGAGTCACGCGAGAGTGTGGCTGGAGGCGTGACTTAGGCACAAATATTTCCACGCGACCGCGTTGCCGATGCGGCCGCGTCATTTGAAAAATAGCTTCCCTACGCGTCCGCATCACCCACGCGAACGCGTGGCTCTGTAAAATCGACGTAAAGGGGTGTAAGGCAGCATGTTGTGATGGAGTGGGGCTGTACTCGTGCTAGAAGCACAAGCCCTACCACGCAAACGCGTGCTTCACGCGTCCGCATCGTTTTTCAAAAATGGCCATTCACGCGATCGCATCAACCACGCGACCGCGTCACCCCAGATTTTTGGCAAAATGCATTTAAAACAGAGAGTTGTGCGACCGCAAGGCTGCCATAGCGCTAATAGCACAAATCACTCCACGCGTCCGCGTCACTTTATATAAGCGCTATCCGCGCGAACGCGTAACCCACGTGCTCGCGTCGCCTACGCCGCACAACTTATCCAGATCAGCACCGATTATCTTATCTTTTCTTTTCCAATCCTAATTTCTTCTATCTTTTCTTCTTTCTTCTTCCTTTTCTTACTTCCTTATTCTTCATCTCTTTAACTTCTCATCCCTCTTCACTTCCATTCTATTTCATTTAATTTATTTGTATACTTTCATTCATTGCATTATTTTCATTGGTGTTAGAAATTTATTTGGGTCATTATTTTCTATATTTTGCTTATGGATTATTAAAGGAATTGTTTGACAATTATATGTTACTTCTTAAAGGGTTGCTTGCATGTTCAATTTAATACTTTCAATAGCTTATTCACCATGCATGCTATGTGTTTGTGAAAATGCCCGTATGGCATTGTGCACTATTTATATATTTCTTTTATTCTACTACTCTAAATGCTTGCTTTTCACAAAATCCTTTTTATATTATATTATTTAAATATAATTGTTATTACAAACATGTTGTTAGTTTGAAAGACTTGGTAATCTAACTTGGACATGGAATGCTTGATCTATGCTACTCATGCCTTTGCCAGCATGCCAATAAACATCTTGCATTTAATTGTCATTACATGCACTTGTTTTATTTCCATTGATGAACTTTTCACATGTAGTCATGACCATGTGTTAACGTCATTCTTCTTTATTGTGCATTGATTACCACCTTTCCCGCTCTCTTCCTTGCTCTAACCCTTAGCTTTAAAAGTTACTTTCTTTTTCCCTTTTTAGGATGGCCACCAAGAAGGGTAAAGAGAAAGCTACTCCCAAACCACCGGCAAGGAAAGGAACAAAAAGAGCCCCAGCTGAGGAACCACAACCCCCATCCACTTGTACATCTTAGAATGCACCGAGGACGGTGCAATCTTTAAGTGTGGGGAGGTCGATATCGATCTCCATGGGTTAGTTACTCTTCTATCTCAACACCAATGGTTTATTTTCCTTGTTAGTTGTTGCATTTACATGTTTGATTGCATATTTGTTTGATTTTTTTGTGCATATCTTACCACCACTTGGTTAAAGTAATATTTTCTTTTTTAAGAAACTTTTTAAAGTATTTCACTAATTTGAATAAAATTTAATGTTAAACTTGTTTGAAGAAATATTATATCTGGAACATGGTTTAGAGCTCGAACATACAAAACCAGTGAGATTTTTGAGCCTATTTGATTGGTTACATTTTATCAATCAAAATTCTGTTTTAGTGTGTATTTTTCTCTCTAAAATTGTGATCTTTGTCTTGCTTAATTCTATATTTCCATTATTTGATGTATGCATACACTTACATGATTGAGGCCTCTGTTTCACTGAGCTTACATACCCATGGCCTTACCCTTTCATTGTTCTTTGCAAACCAATGTTGAGCCTATTATACCCCTTTGTTCTTTACTTTAGCACATCATTAACTCTAAGAGGAAAATAATAATGTCCTTAATTTGAATCCTTGGTTAGCTTAGACTAGTGAGAGTGCTCATGAATTAAGTGTGGAAAAGTGAATTTGGAAACATTTGGTTTGAGAAATGGGTATGTTAGAATTTTCTGAAAATGTGAAAGAAATGTTTAGGACATGATTCATGCATCCAATAATTTAATCATATGCATTGAGAAAAATAAAATAAAAGAAAAAAATATATAAAATAAAAAAAAAGAAGTGAGAAAAAGAAAAGAAAAAAGAGCAATTAAGCAAAAAGGGGACAAAATGCCCCAAAGTAAGTGGTGAAAGCAATGCATATGTACTAGACTTGAAATTAGAATGCATGAATATGTGGAAAACATGGGTAATGGATAGTTAGATGTGGTATTATGATTACATGGATTGTCTAAAGTTAGGTGGAAAGTTTAAGTTAATTAAGGATTCAGATTTTAGTCCACTTGGCCAAATACAATCCTACCTTGACCCTAACCCCGTTACAACCCTTAAAAGACCTCTTGATATGTGTATCTGTGCATTAAATTTATGTTGATTGTTAGATAAAGAGCAAGCCTTAGAAAGCAAGGTTAGTAGAGAATTGAGAGAATCGAACCTAAAACACTTGAGTGATTAGAGTGCATACACTTCCAGTGAGGGTTCGATGCTCGATTCTTTGTTCCCGGCTTTCATGAGCTATTTTCTTCTACAAGCCTATTTGTACTTCATTTTTATGATTTGAATTAGTGAAATCCAGTTCATATTTATTCTTGGAGAATTTATTTACTTTTAAACCAAGTAGGAAAAAGCATTCTTCATGTAGTTGGATTCATATAGATAGGTTGCATTTCATACATTCTACTATTCTTCTTCACTCCTTTATAGCTTCTCTTGAGCTTAGCATGAGGACATGCTAATGTTTAAGTGTGGGGAGGTTGATAAACCACTATTTTATGGTTTATCTTGTGCTCAATTGAGTGGATTTTATTAATCTTTACCCACTTATTCATACTATTTGCATGTTTTGTATTTTCCTTCCCGATTTTGTGCTATGATTGAAAACATGCTCCTTTGACCTTAATTTCATTAATATTAATTCTCCCTTTATACCATTCGATGATGTGATATGTGTGTTAAGTATTTTCAAAGATTATAGGAAAGGAATGGCTTGGAGGATTGAAAGGAAGCATGCAAAAGTGGAAGGAATACAAGAAGTTGAAGGAACTGCAAAGCTGTAAGCCTGACCCTCTCGCACTAAAACGGTCATAACTTGAGCTACAGAGGTCTAATTGAGGCGATTCTAGTTGCGTTGAAAACCTAACTTCCGGGGCTTCGATTTGATATATAATTCGCCATAGTGGCCATACCTCTAGGAAACGCAAACGCGTGCTCCATGCAGACGCATCGCAGTAACGGAAATCAGCGTGGCAGATTTCTTCTCCAGTGATTTCTGGGCTGTTTTCGACCCAGTTTTCGGCTCAGAAAACACAGATTAGAGGCTATAAAGTGAGGGAATCTATTCATTCATGATTATCAGCTCATAATTCATAATTTTTAGTTTTAGATATAGTTTTTAGAGAGAGAGGTTCTCTCCTCTCTCTTAGGATTTAGGATTAGGATTCCTCTTAAAGGAATTAGGATTTCTTATTATTTCAACTTATTATTTCAACTTCTTCTCAGGTTCAATATTCCTTTTACTTTATATTTCTCTTTTACTTTCAGATACTTTAATGCTTTTATTTAATTACTTATGTTGCCAAATTGTCTTATGAACCATTTATGTTAGGGTTTTCTTTATTCGATATAAATTGAGGTATTTCAGATTTATGATTCTTATTTAGCTTTTTATATTCTTGGCTTTAATTAATTAACTGGAGGCTCTTGAGTTATCAAACTTATCGTGATTGTTAATTGTTATTTTTGCTAATTGAATTGAATTCCACTAACTCTAGCCTTTCCTTAGGAGTTGGCTAGGACTTGGGGATCTAACTAATTAGTCCACTTGACTTTCCCTTGCTTTCGTAAAGGTTAACTAAGTGGGATTAAACTCAATTCTCATAAGGATAACTAGGATAGGACTTCCGAATTTTCATACCTTGCCAAGAGTTTTATTAGATATTAATTTATTAATTCTTGCAACTTATTTTCCTTGTTCAAACCTTTCAAAACCCAAAAACACTGTTTTCCATAACTAATAATAAGAACACCTCCCTGCAATTCCTTGAGAAGACGACCTGAGGTTTGAATACTTTGGTTTATAAATTTTATTGGGTTTGTTACTTGTGACAACCAAAACGTTTGTAAGAAAGGATGATTGCTTGGTTTAGAAACTATACTTGCAACGGAAATTTATTCTGAATTCTAAACCGTCAATCATTCGTCTTTCAAGCATCATTCAGTCTTCTATAATCTATGCACATCCTCCATCCAGTCACTGTCCTTGTGGGAATTAACTCATTCTTCTCATTGGAGATGACTGTCATTCCTCCCTTCTTTGGTACAACTTGAACCGGACTCACGCATGAGCTGTCAGAGATTGGAAAGATTATCCTAGCATTCTATAGCTTCATCACTTTTTTTTAAACCATCTCCTTCATAGTTGGGTTAAGTCTTCTTTGGGGTTGAACCACAGGTTTTGACTCTTCCTCCAATAGAATTTTATGCATACAAATGGCAGGGCTGATGCCTTTGATATCTTCAATTGTCCAACCCAAGGCTGTCTTGTGAGCTTTTAACACTTCAATCAACTTTGTTTCTTCTTCTATGTTTAGAGAGGAATTTATGATTACTGGTAAGGCATCTGCTTCCCCAAGAAATACATACTTGAGATGAGGGGGAAGAGGCTTTAATTCTTATTTTGGCACTTCCTCTGTCTTGTCTTGTTCCACCTATTTCTCAATGGAAATTTCAGCTACTTGTTCTTCCATTGTCTCTTGATCTCCTTCCCCTTCTTCTTCCTGTTGCTCATGATAATTGGCTTCCAACATTTCTTCCACCAAACCTTCTATCATATCCACTCTCATGTAGTTCTCTTGCTCAGGGGGATGTTGCATTGATTTGAAAACATTGATAACCATTTGCTCATTGTGCACCCTGAAGGTCATTTCTCCCTTTTCTACATCAATAATAGCTCTTGCCTTGGCTAGAAATGGTCTTCCTAGGATGATTGAGTTGTTTCCTTCCTCTTCTGTGTCCAAGATCACAGAGTCTGCAGGGAAGATAAACTCTCCAACCTTCACCAATAGATTTTCCACAACTTCATTGGGTGTCTTGATTGATCTATCGACCATCACCAATGACATCCTGGTAGGTTTGATTTCTTCTATGGCAAGCTTTTTCATCATTGAGAGGGGCTTCAAGTTGATACTAGCACCTAGATCGCAGAGAGCTTTCTCTAGTGTCATCTTGCCTATGGTGCATGAAACCACAAAGCTCCCTGGATCTTTAAGCTTTGGTGGTATACCCATTTGGATCACAGCACTGCATTCTTCCGTGAGCATAATGGTCTCTGGTGCACGAAATTGTGATCTCAGGTAACGGCACCAAAAACTCTGTACGCACGTCTTAATAAATCGTTTTTCATTCACAACTTCGATACAACTAACCAGCAAGTGCACTGGGTCGTCCAAGTAATAAACCTTACGTGAGTAAGGGTCGATCCCACGGAGATTGTCGGCTTGAAGCAAGCTATGGTCACCTTGTAAATCTCAGTCAGGCGGATATCAAATAGTTATGGAGTTTTCGAAAATACTAATAATTAAACAGAAAATAAAGATAGAGATACTTATGTATATCATTGGTGAGAATTTCAGATAAGTGTATGGAGATGCGTTCGTCCCTCTGAACCTCTGATTTCCTGCTGTCTTCATCCAATCAGTCCTACTCCTTTCCATGGCTGGCTTTATGTAAGGACATCACCATTGTCAATGGCTACTTTTAATCCTCTCTGGAAAATGGTCCGATGCGCTGTCACTGCATGGCTAATCGTTTGGAGGCATCACCGTGGTCAATGGCTGCATCCTATCCTCTTGTGAAAATGGTCCAAATGCTCTGTCACAGCACGGCTAATCATCTTGAGGTTCTCGATCATACTGGAATAGGATCCATTGATCCTTTTGCGTCTGTCACTACGCCCAGCACTCGCGAGTTTGAAGTTCGTCACAGTCATTCAATCCTAGAATCCTACTCGGAATACCACAGACAAGGTTTAGACTTTCCGGATTCTCATGAATGCCGCCATCAATCTAGCTTACACCACGAAGATTCTGATTAAGAGATCCAAGAGATAATCATTCAATCGAAGGTAGAACGGAAGTCGGTGTCAGGCACGCGTTCATAGGGAATGATGATGATTGTCACGTTCATCACATTCATGTTGAAGTGCGAATGAATATCTTAGAAGCGGAATAAATTGAATTGAATAGAAAAATAGTAGAACTTTGCATTAATCTTTGAGGAACAGCAGAGCTCCACACCTTAATCTATGGAGTGTAGAAACTCTACCATTTGAAAATACATAAGTGAAAGGTTCAGGCATGGCCGAATGGCCAGCCCCCATGATCTAAGAACCAGACGTCCCAAGATGTCTAATACAATAGTAAAAAGTACTATTTATACTAAACTAGTTACTAGGGTTTACAGAAGTAAGTAATTGATACATAAATCCACTTCCGGGGCCCACTTGGTGTGTGCTTGGGCTGAGCTTAAATGTTACACGTGCAGAGGCTCTTTCTGGAGTTGAACGCCAGGTTGTAACGTATTTCTGGTGTTCAACTCTGGTTTGTGACGTGTTTCTGGCGTTTAACTCCAGACAGCAGCATAGAACTGGCGTTCAACGCCCTTTTATGTCGTCTAAAATTGGTCAAAGTATAGACTATTATGCATTGCTGGAAAGTCCTGGATGTCTACTTTCCAACGCAATTGAAAGCGCGCCATTTTGAGTTTTGTAGCTCTAGAAAATCCACTTTGAGTTCAGGGAGGTCAGAATCCAACAGCATCACCAGTCCTTCTTCTACCTCTAAATCTGATTTTTGCTCAAATCCCTCAATTTCAGCCAGAAAATACCTGAAATCACAGAAAAACACACAAACTCATAGTAAAGTCCAGAAATGTGAATTTAACATAAAAACTAATGAAAACATCCCTAAAAGTGACTAGATTCTACTAAAAATATACTAAAAATAATGCCAAAAAGCGTATAAATTATCCGCTCATCAGTCTCCTTCTCATGTCAGCTTCTCTTTTTGTTAATGAGCTCTTTCAAGAACTTTGCATATAGAGGCATCTGCTCTAATGCTTCAGCAAGTGGGATATTGATCTCCAGCTTCTTGAAGACCTCAAGGAACTTAGGGAATTGTTGATCCTTGGTTTCCTTGTTGAATCTTTGAGGATATGGCAGAGGAGGTGTGAAAGTCTTCTCCACCTGCTTCTTTCCTTGAGATGGTTCCTCCATTACTTGCTTCCATTTCCTTGAATTTTGTGGCTGGTCATCTTTCTCTTTAAGCTTCTCTTGATCTTTCTTGCTTGATGTCATCTCTTCCTTGTTGTTAGCCTCATTTTTCTCAGCTGGTTTCTCCATAGGTTTCTTGCTGTCTTCTTTTTCATTCACCAAGATTCTTCCACTCCTTAATTGAATAGCTTTGCATTCTTCTTTTGGATTCGGAATGGTATCATTTGGGAGTGAGCTTGTTGGTCTTTCAATTACTGCTTGCTTGGACAGTTGTCCAAATTGCCTTTCTAAATTTCTCATTGAGGCTTCATGATTCTTGCTTGTCATTTCCTGATGTTTCATCATCTTTTCCATCAGTATCTCCAGGTTTGAGATTCCTTGAGTGTCTTGTGGTATTTGTGGCTGGTTGTGGGGTGTTGAAGGTGGATGATAGGTATTTTGGTTAGTGGTTGGGTTATTGGGTGGACAATAGCTAGAATTGGGGTAGTTATTTTGGGATTTTCTGTATGGATTGTGGTTAGTGTTTTGCTAGTTGTGGTTGTTTGTGTTTCTTGAGTTATTCTGGTTTGAATTCTTCTGCCAGGGCTGCTAGTTTTGATTGTGGTTCTCTCCCCATTTTAGGTTTGGATGGTTCTTCCAAGAGGAGTTGTATGTATCTCCATGGAATTTATTCTGGCTGGATCCCTGGTTGTGCATGTAGTTCACTTGTTCTTGCTGCTGATCTTTACAATTTTCCTCATTTTGTCCCACCCAGTTGGTGGTTGATTGGAGACATTCACTTATGCAACTTGTAAGCTATCAATCCTCTTAGCCATTTGCTCAAATTGTTGCTGAATTTGCTGCTGCATCACCTTATTTTGAGCTAGAATAGTGTCCACTCCTTCCAACTCCAGTACTCCCTTTCTTTGAGCTGGTTGGCGTTGCCTTTGATGAGTAAAAAAGTATTAATTGTTTGCCACCATATCTATAAGGTTTTGGGCTTCCTCTGCTGTCTTCATTAATTGTAATGAGCCTCCTGCTGAATGATCTAGTGCTTCCTGAGCTTTCAGAGTCAACCCTTCATAGAAATTCTGAAGTATGTCCCATTCATTGAACATTTCAGGGGGACATTTTCTAATCAGGGCCTTGTATCTCTCACAAGCCTCATAGAGGAATTCTGTATCCATCTGTGTGAAGCTTTGCACCTCTGTCTTCAATCTGATAATCCTTTGAGTTGGGTAGAACTTGGCTAGGAACTTATTCACTAGATCCTCCCAGCTAGTGATGCTTCCTTGTGGGAAGGCTTCAAGCCATTGAGCAGCCTTGTCCCTCAATGAAAATGGGAACAGCAATAATTTGTATATGTCTGGATGCACACCATTGGACTTCACTGTATCATAGATCCTCAAGAAAGTAGATAAATGCTGGTTTGGATCTTCTAGAGGGTTTCCTCCATAGGAGCAGTTATTTTGTACCAAAGTGATGAGTTGGGGCTTCAATTCAAAGTTGTTTGCATTGACATTTGGGGTAAGGATACTACTCCCACAATGCCTTAGATTAGCAAACGTGTAAGAAGCCAAGACTCTCCTCTGGGACTGACCATTGTTGTTGGCCACTCCTACTGTTGGATTTGTTGAATTTTTCTCCATTTCTTGGTATTTTTCCTCTGATTCCTCTTCTCCAACAATTTCCTTCCCTCTTGCTTCTCTTCTTAGTCTTCTAAGAGTTCTCTCGTCTTGGTCACAAAAGGTAGGGATCTCTCTCCTTGCTTCTGTCATACAGCCAAAACAACCAAAAACACACAAAGCACTCTGTAGCTTGAGTGTAGTGAGAGTTAGTAGAGACAAAGTCTTAAATAGTTAGTGTTCTTGTTAAAAACAAAGAAAATAAAAAAAAACAAAGGAAAAGTACTTAATCTAGACCACCACCTTACTTAATCATTGTCAATCTAGATTAATCCCCGTCAACGGCGCCAAAAACTTGGTGGGTGGAAATTAGATTCCACACCAAAACTCACCTGCAAGTGTACTGGGTCGCATCAAGTAGTAATTACTCACATGAGTGAGGTCGATCCCATAGAGATTGATGGATTGAGCAATTTTAGTTAGGTTGTTAGTTTAGTTAAGCAAACAGTTGATGATTTGAGTGTAACTTGAATAGCAGAAGCTAAATTACATGAAAATAAAAGGGAGGGGGAAAATTGACAGAAAAATAAAGTGCAGAAGGGTAAATTGCATGAAACTTAAAGTGCAAGAAAGCAAAAGAGCTGAAACTTAAAGTGCAAGTAATGTAAATGAATGAAACTTAGATTGTAAGAAACGTAAATAGCTGAAGTTTATAGTGCAAGAAAACTAAATTGCTGAATTTAAATTGCTGAGAAACTTAAATTGCTTGAAGAGTAAAAGGGATTTGGGTGCTGGGATTTAGAATTTAACAGGAAAATGTAAAATGCAATTAATCAGAGAAGTAGAAGATGAATTGAGTTGCAGAAGATCTAAACAGAAAAGGAAAATTACTTGAAGAAGCAAAACAGAAAGGGAACTTAGCTCAATTATGAAATCTAACAGAAAAATTGAAGATCTAAGAGGAGCAATGAGATTAGAACACAGATCTAGATCTCAATTACACCCTTGATGAAACAGAAAATAAATTACAGAAGAAATATAAATGAAACAGCAAATGAAACTCAATTCCAATTCCTCAATTCTCATAATTTTGTAGAAGAAAAACAAAGATGAATTTCAGATCAAGACTTGAAACAGAATTCCTTCAATCTCAATCCAAAATTTAAAACAGAAAGTAGAGGTTGCAGAAGAAAGAAAATGAAAACATAAAACTAAATTCAAATCCAATTCTTAGAACAATTGAGAAGAGAGGTAAAAGATGATTCTCAAACTTAGAATCAATGAAGCTCTTCAATCTCAATTCAAATTCCAAGAACATATAGCAGAAGTTGCAGAATGAAAAAGTAGAAAGAAGAACTCAGATCCAAATTCCCAAATACAAAAATAACTAAAATTGAGTAAAATTGAAAAGTGAGCAAAAGGTAAAACCAAAAAAATGGAAGAACGTCATCTACAAATCAAAGTAACTCCTATTTATACACTTTCTAATTTCCATCTTTAGACTTAGAGTGGGATTTTTAAGTTGGAGAAAAGAAATGGATCCAAAATTGGCTTTTGATTTAAAATTGGAACCATGGGACACCTCCAGGGGAGCGCTCAGTTTGGTCAAATAACGTAGCGCTCCCTTGCCTTGTTCCTAGCCTTCGAACCAAGACTCCAGTGTAGCGCTAAGTGAGGTGAGCCAATGTAGCGCCCCTTGCCTTGGATTTGTCTCCCCCTTTGAGCCTTGGCTCTACCATTTGTGCAAATTTCCTTTGTAGCAAAAGTGGCACTCAGTTAATTGAACTAACGTAGCGCTCTTTTCTTGCTGGCCTTGGTTCCCATTTCGAATCCTGGCTCTCCCATTTGGAACCAATTTCCTTGTGCCAAGCTTCAATTGTATAGCACTTAGTTGGTGAAAGTAACGTAGCGCCCTTTCTTTCATGCGCTTGTCCCCTTCTTCGAATCTTAGTGAAGCCATTTTGGCCAATTTCCTTGCCAAGCCTTGTAGTGCGCTTCATCTTGGTTCATGGGTTTGAACCTTGGCTGCCCCCCTTTGCTATTGTCGCGCCTTGATTTTCTTTGTTGAGCCCCACGAAAAAGGCAACTAAGTTAACGTAGCGCCCTTGCTTTCTTTGGTTCCTTGTGGAGCTCAGTTGACAAACATAACGTAGCGATATGCTTGATTGTTTCTTGGTGGGAGCTAGTGCTCCAACTAGCATTCAAAGAGTGAACACTCTGCTTGAATAGAGAGCGCTATGCTTGGTTCCTTTGAATGCTACGCTTTTGTATCTTGGGCCACGCTTGGTTGAGCACGCTTTCCTTGTTCTTTCTTTTCTTCACCTACAAGTAACCAAAACAACCAATCAAAGTATCACCAAATTCACAAGGTTTATAAATCATTCAAAAACCAACTAATTCTAGCTTAAACCTCATGATTTTGTGTCAAATAAAGGATGGTTGATTGATTTAACATAATCATGCAAACCTTCTCCAAATCACTTACTTATAATGCAAGAAAGTGCATAAAACCTAATGAAACAAGTGAAAAATGCTTGAAAATCTAGCATAAGATGACTTGTCATCAAGTGTTAATTCTTAAGGTACAGGAATTTAGAGAAGTATTATGGATTCTCTAAATTAAACAAGAAATTAATCCTTGAAGCAAAACAAACTTCAAAAAGAAAAAGAAACTAAAGAGCAAGGTCCAAGACTCTGAGCATCAATGGCTAGGAAGGTCATATATGATTAAAAGCTCAAAGAGTTATTTTCCTAACCATATGCTCATGGTGTGAATGTGTCAAGAAATTCTTGAGACAGAGTACTAAGAGTCGAGACCAAGTGCAATTAAAGAGTATGGCAAAGACTCTGAGCACCACTGACTGGAAAAAATGAAAAGAAAAATCCGAACTCAAAGAGTTCCCCAGTTAAGTGCTTGTGGTGTTTTTGTGTCAAGTCAAGCTTGAAACAAAACATTTAGAAGTCACGACTAGTGAAAGAGCAAAACCGTCGGCTAATAATTTCTTCTCGATAAAAGAGAAATAACCTTGTTGTAAGTATAGTTTTCAACCAACAAGTGATGCTCAATCAAAGTTTAATATTTCTAATTCAAATTAACTGAGAGTAATTAAACCTCGGGTCGTCTTCCCTAGGAACTAATGCCTAAGAGCGCACAATTTTGGTTGTGGAAAGCAAAGGGGTTTCAATGATTGAAATAAACAATTAAAGAGATAAAAAAAACAAGACAAAATTGCAATTAATAAATGGTGCACGAAATTGTGATTCACACTTTTCACAACTCCGCACAACTAACCAGCAAGTGCACTGGGTCGTCCAAGTAATACCTTACGTGAGTAAGGGTCGATCCCACGGAGATTGTCGACTTGAAGCAACCTGTGGTCATCTTGTAAATCTCAGTCAGGCGGATTCAGATGGTTATGAGGTTTTGATAATTAAAAGATAAATAAAACATAAAATAAAATAAAGATACTTATGTGATTCATTGGTGGGAATTTCAGATAAGCGTTTGGAGATGCTTTGTTGCTTCTGAACCTCTGCTTTCCTATTGTCTTCTTCTAATCATGCGTGCTCCCTTCCATGGCAAGCTGTATGATCCTCTTGGATGAAAAATACCAGGTACGATCTTTGCACGGCTAATCAACTGTTGAATTTCTCGTCTTGGATGAAAAATATCAGGTACAGCTGCTGCACGGCTAATCATCTGTCGGTTCTCGCTAACGTGAGAATAGGATCTCTCTATCCTTTTGCACATTGTCACTGTGCCCAACATTTGTAAGTTTGAATCTCGTCACAGTCATCCCTTCCCAGATCCTACTCGGAATACCAGAGACAAGGTTTAGACTTTCCGGATCTCAGGAATGATGCCAATTGGTTATAGCCTATACCACGAAGATCCTAATCTCCCGGACTCGGTCCGTGGATTAGAGACCCAAGAGAATATACTCCAGCTGTCATTCAATGACTACGTTGAACATCATGTAGACCGCTTGTAGTTGTCAGGCACGCGGATCTTGGCTAAGCGAGTAACGAAGATAGTGGGTGATTGTCACGGGTCACCCCTTCATTCTGACTTAACTGAATTAAGTATGAGAGTATATCTTGGAGAAGAAGTAGGCGTGAATTGAAAGAGAAACAATAGTACTTGCATTAATTCATGAAGAACAGCAGAGCTCCGCACCTTAATCTATGAGGTGTAGAAACTCCACCGTAGAAAATACATAAGAGAAAAAGGCCTAGGCATGACCGTGAGGCCAGCCTCCAATTGTAACATAAAAGTGTTCAAAGTCTCCAAGTATGCGAATACAATAGTAAAAAAGTGCTATTTATACTAAACTAGTCACTAGGGATTACAGAAAATAAGTAACTAAGTGCAGATAGTGCAGAAATCCACTTCCGGGCTCACTTGGTGTATGCTTGGGCTGAGCATTGAAGCTTTCACGTGCATAAGCCATTCTTGGAGTTAAACGCCAGCTTGGGTGCCAGTTTGGGCGTTTAACTCCAGTTCTGGTGCCAGTTCTGGCATTTTACTCCAGAAAAGGGTCTTTGGTGGGCGTTTGAACGCCAGTTTGGGCCATCAAATCTCGGGCAAAGTATAGACTATTATACATTGCTGGAAAGTCCAAGATGTCTACCTTCCAACGCAATTGAGAGCGCACCAATTGGGCTTCTGTATCTCCAGAAAATCCATTTCGAGTCTAGGAGGGTCAGAATCCAACAGCATCTGCAGTCCTTTCTCAGCCTCTGAATAAGATTTTTGCTCAGGTCCCTCAATTTCAGCCAGAAAATACCTGAAATCATAGAAAAATATACAAACTCATAGTAAAGTCCAGAAATGTGATTTTTTCATAAAAACTAATAAAAATATAATAAAAAGTAACTAAAATATACTAAAAACTATGTAAAAACAATGCCAAAAAGGGTATAAAATATCCGCTCATCACAACACCAAACTTAAATTGTTGCTTGTCCCCAACCAACTAAAAACAAAATAGGATAAAAATAAGAGAAAATACAATAAATTCCAAAAATATCAATGAAGATTAGTTTTAATTAGATGAGTGGGACTAGTAGCTTTTTGCTTCTGAACAGTTTTGGCATCTCACTTTATCCCTTGAAGTTCAGAATGATTGGCTTGGCATCCATAGGAACTCAGAATTCAGATAGTGTTATTGATTATCTTAGTTCAGTATGTTGATTCTTGAACACAGCTACTTTATGAGTCTTGGCCGTGACCCTAAGCATTTTGTTTTCCAGTATTACCACCGGATACATAAATGCCACAGACACATAACTGGGTGAACCTTTTCAGATTGTGACTCAGCTTTGCTAGAGTCCCCAGTTAGAGGTACCCAGAGATCTTAAGCACACTCTTTTTTACTTTGGACCATGACTTTAACCGCTCAGTCTCAACCTTTTCACTTGACACCTTCACACCACAAGCACATGGTTAGGGACAGCTTGATTCAGCCGCTTAGGCCAGGATTTTATTCCTTTGGGCCCTCCTATCCATTAATGCTCAAAGCCTTGCATCCTTTTTAACCTTGCCTTTTGGTTTAAAGGGTTACTGGCTTTTTCTGCTTGCTTTTTCTTTTTCTTTCTTTTTTTTTTCTTTTTTTTTTTGGCCATTTTTTTCCGCAAGCTTTTGCTTTTCACTGCTTTTTCTTGCTTCAAGAATCAATTTTATGATTTTTCAGATTATCAATAACATTCCTTTTTTTTCATTATTCTTTCAAGAGCCAACAATTTTAACATTCATGAACTTCACTATAAAAAATATGCGTTGTTCAAGCATTCATTCAGAAAACAAAAAGTATTTCCACCACATCAAAATAATTAAACTAATTTCAAGATAGATTTCAAAACTCATGTACTTCTTTTTATTTTTCAGAAAATATTTTTCATTTAAAAAAGGTGAAGAATTCATAGGACATTCATAGCTTTAAGACATAGACACTAAACACTAATGATCATGTAATAAAGACACAAACATAGACAAAACATAAAGCATAGAATTCGAAAAATAGAAAAATAAGAACAAGGAAATTAAAGAACGGGTCCACCTTAGTGACGGCGGCTAGTTCTTCCTCTTGAAGATCTTATGGAGTGCTTTAGCTCCTCAATATCTCTTCCTTGCCTTTGTTGCTCCTCCCTCATGGCCTTTTGGTCCTCTCTGATTTCATGGAGGATAATGGAGTGCTCTTGATGCTCCATCCTTAGTTGTCCCATGTTGGAACTCAATTCTCCTAAAGAAGTGTTGAGTTGCTCCCAATAGTTGTGTGGAGGAAAATGCATCCCTTGAGGTATCTCAGAGATTTCTTGATGAGGAATCTCCTCATGCTCTTGTTGAGGTCCATGAGTGGGCTCTCTTGTTTGATCCATCCTCTTTTTAGTAATGGGTTTGTCCTCTTCAATGAGGATGTCTTCCTCTATGACAATTCTAGCTGAATTGTATAGGTTACAGATGAGATGAGGGAAGGCTAATCTTGCCAAAGTGGAGGGTTTGTCCGCCACCTTGTAGAGTTCTAGAGGTATGATCTCATGAACTTGTACTTTCTCTCCAATCATGATACTATGGATCATGATAGCCCGGTCTATTATAACTTCAGACTGGTTGCTAGTGGGAATGATAGAGCGTTGGATGAACTCCAACCATCCCTTAGCCACGGACTTGAGGTCAAGCTTTCTCAGTTGAACCGGCTTGCCTTTGGAGTCTCTCTTCCATTGAGCTCCTTCCACACAGATGTCCATGAGGACTTGGTCCAACCTTTGATCAAAGTTGACCCTTCTAGTGAAAGAGTGAGGATCTCCTTGCATTATTGGCAAGTTGAATGCCAACCTCACATTTTTCGGACTGAAATCCAAGTAATTTCCCCGAACCATTGTGAGCCAATTCTTTGGGTTCGGGTTCACACTTTGATCATGGTTCTTAATGATCCATGTATTAGCATAGAACTCTTGAACCATTAAGATTTCGACTTGTTGGATGGGGTTGGTGAGAGCTTCCCAACCTCTTCTTCGAACCTCAAGTCGAATCTCCGGATATTCACTCTTTTGAGCATGAAGGGGACTTCAAGAATGACCCTTTTCTTGGCCACAACTTCATAGAAGTAGTCTTGATGGACCTTTGAGATGAATCTCTCTATCTCCCATGACTCGGAGGTGGAAGCAATTGCCTTCCCTTTCCTCTTTCTAGAGGTTTCTCCAGCCTTAGGTGCCATTAATAGTTATAGAAAAAACAAAAAGCAGAGCTTTTTTCCACACCAAATTTAAAAGGTTTGCTCGTCCTCGAGCAAAAGAAGAAAGAAAGGAGGAGGAGAAGAAAAAATGGAGGAGATGGAGGGGTGTGTTGGATTTGGCCAAGGGGGCTTGAAATTGAAGGAGGTAAGGAGGGGTATTTATAGGTTAAGAGAGAGGGAGAATTCGTGTAAGGGGGGTTGGGTTTGGGAGGGAAATGTTTTGAATTTGAATAGTGAGGTAGGTGGGGTTTTATGATGGATGGATGTGAGTAGTGAAGAGATTATGGGGAAGAGGGTAGGACTTGATAGGTGAATAGTATTTGGGGAAGAGGTATTGATGTGATTGGTCAAGGGTATTTGGGGAAGAGTATTATGGAGAGGTGTGAAGAAGAGAGAGAGTGAGTTGGGGTAGGTGGGGATCCTGTGGTGTCAAAGAATTTTGCTCCCTGCACCTTTCTAGCGTTTAAACGCCCTCTGTGTGCCATTTCTGGCGTTTAACGCCAACTCTGCTACCTTTTCTGGCGTTTAATGCCCACCAGACACCCTTTTCTGGCGTTAAACGCCAGTCTGTCTGCCAATTCTGGCGTTTAACGCTGGTCAGACACCAGACACCCTTTTCTGGTGTTTAACGCCAGTCTGGCTACCATTTCTGGCGTTTAACACCTAGAATGCTGCCAGACTGGGCGTTAAACACCCATTCTGCTATCCTTACTGGCGTTTAAACACCAGTAAGCCTGTCCTCCAGGGTGTGCTATTTTTTATTCCGCTTTAATTCTGCAGCTGTTTTTATGACTTCACATGATCATCAACCTAAAGAAAACATAAAATGACAATGGAAAACAAATGTCTATATATATATATATATATATATATATATATATATAAATATAATTAAATAACATTGGATTGCCTCCCAATAAGCGCTTCTTTAATGTCAATAGCTTGACAGTGAGCTCTTAGAAAGCTTCACAGAGACTCAGAGCTTAATGGTGGCCTCCCAACACGAAACTTAGAAGTTAAGTTTGGGGGCTCTGTTTGACTCTGTATGGAAAGAAGCTTTTCATGCTTTCTCTCCATGGTTACAGAAGAAGATCCTTGAGCCTTAAACACAAGGTAGTCCTCATTCAATTGAAGGACTAACTCTCCTCTGTCCACATCAATCACAGCCCTTGCTGTGGCCAGGAAGGGTCTTCCAAGGATAATGAATTCATCTTCATCCTTCCCAGTGTCTAGGATTATGAAGTCAGCAGGGATGTACAAGCCTTCAACCTTCACTAAGACATCCTCTACAAGTCCATAAGCCTGTTTCATTGATTTGTCTGCCATCTTTAGTGAGATTCTTGCATCTTGTACCTCAAAGATCCCTAGTTTCTCCATTACAGAGAGTGGCATGAGGTTTATTCCTGACCCCAGGTCACACAGAGCCTTCTTAAAGGTCATGGTTCCTATGGTACAAGGGATTAAAAACTTTCCGGGATCCGGTTTCTTCTGAGGTAATTTCTGTTGAACCAAGGCATTCAGTTTATTGATGAGCAATGGAGGTTCATCCTCTCAAGTCTCATTACTAAATAACTTGGCGTTCAGCTTCATGATTGCTCCTAGATACTGAGCAACTTGCTCTTCAACAATATCTTCATCATCTTCAGAGGAGAAATACTCATCAGAGCTCATGAATGGCAATAGTAAGTTCAGTGGAATCTCTATAGTCTCTGTATGAGCCTCAGATTCCTTTGGTTCCTCATTAGGGAACTCCTTAGTGGTCAGTGGACGTCCATTGAGGTCTTCCTCACTGGAAATCACTGCCTCTTCCTCCTCTATAGGTTCGGCCATTTTGGATATGGTTATAGCCTTGCACTCTCTTTTGGGGTTCTCTTCTGTATTGCTTGGGAGAGTACTAGGAGGAGTTTCAGTAACTCTTTTACTCAGCTGACCCACTTGTGCCTCCAAATTTCTGATGGAGGACCTTGTTTCAATCATGAAACTGAGAGTGGTCTTAGATAGATCAGAGACTATGGATGCTAAGTCAGAGAGGCTCTGCTTAGAATTCTCTGTCTATTGCTCAGAAGATGATAGAAAAGGTTTGCTATTGCCAAACCTATTTCTCCCACCATTATTATTATTGAAGCCTTGATTAGGCTTCTGTTGATCCTTTCATGAGAAATTTGGATGATTTCTCTGTGAAGGATTATAGGTGTTTCCATAGGATTCTCCCATGTAATTCACCTCTGCCATTGTAGGATTCTCAGGGTCATAAGCTTCTTCTTCAGAGGAAGCTTCCTTAGTACTGTTGGATGCAGCTTGCATTCCAGTCAGACTCTGAGAAATCATATTGACTTGCTGAGTCAATATTTTATTCTGAGCCAATATTGCATTCAGAGTATCAATCTCAAGAACTCCTTTCTTCTGAGTCATCCAATTATTCACAGGTTTCTTTCAGAAGTATACATGAACTGGTTATTTGTAACCATTTCAATGAGTTCCTAGGATTCTGCAGGTGTCTTCTTTAGATGAAGAGATCCACCAGCAAAGTGATCCAATGACATCTTAGACAATTCAGACAGACCATCATAGAGTATACATAGGATGCTCCATTCTAAAAGCATGTCAGAAGGACACCTTCTGATCAATTGCTTATATCTTTCCCAAGCTCATAGAGGGATTCACATTCCTTCTGTCTGAAGGTTTGGACTTTCACTCTAAGCTTGCTCAACTTTTGAGGTGGAAAGAATTTGGCCAAGAAAGTATTGACTAACTTTTCCCAAGGGTTCAGGCTTTCTTTAGGTTGTGAGTCCAACCATGTCCTAGCTCTGTCTCTTACAGCAAAAGGGAAAAGCATAAGTATGTAGACCTCGGGATTAACCCCATTGGTCTTAACAGTGTCACAGATTTGCAAGAATTCAGCTAAGAACTGATGAGGATCTTCCAATGGAAGTCCATGAAACTTGCAATTAGACTGCATTAAAGAAACTAATTGAGGCTTAAGCTCAAAGTTGTTTGCTCCAATTGCAGGAATTGAGGTGCTTCTTCCATAGAAGTCGGAAGTTGGTGCAATAAAGTCACCAAGCACCTTCCTAGCATCTCCACCATTGTTATTGTTTTCAGCTGCCATGTTTTTTTCTTTTTCAAAAATTTCTGTTAGGTCCTCTCCAGAGTGTTGTGTTTTAGCTTCTCTTAGCTTCCTCTTCAGAGTCCTTTCAGGTTCAGGATCAGCTTCAACAAGAATATTCTTATCCTTGTTCCTGCTCATATGAAAAAGAAGAGAATAGAGGAATCCTCTATGTCACAGTATAGAGATTCCTTTATGTGAGTAGAAGAATAGAATGAAGAAGGGAGAAGAAGAAGAATTCGAACACAGAGAGAGGGAGAGGGTTCGAATTATGAGAAGAAGAGAAGTGTTAGTAAATAAATAAAATAAATAAAAAGAGATGAGAGAGAGAAGGAATTCGAATTTAAAAAGAGGGAGAAGAAAAATATTTTTATTTTTATTTAATTAATTAAGTTAGAATTCGAAAATTAAGAGAAGAAATAAAAATAAAATAATATGAAAACTAAATTAATTAATTAATTAAAAAGTTTTTTGAGGAAGTTGTTAGTTAGTTTTTGAAATTAATGAGGGAGAAAAGTAGTTAGGTGGTTTTGAAAAAGATGAGAAATAGTAAACTTTTAAAATCAAACAAAAAGTCAAGTAGTTAATTGAAAAAGATTTGAAAATAAATTTTTGAAAAGATAAGAAATTAGAAAAGATTTTGAAATTAAATTTTGAAAAAGATATGATTAAAATCTATTTTGAAAAAGATTTGAAAAGGAAATTAAAAAGATTTGATTTTTGAAATTAAAGTTGATGATTTGATTAACAAGAAACTAAAAGATATGATTCTAGAATTTTAAGATTGAACCTTTCTTAATAGGCAAGCAACAACTCAAAATTTTTGACTCAAAACATTAATTGTTAGCAATAATTTCGAAAATATGAAATAAAATTAAGAAAAAGATTTTGAAATTTAATTTTAAAATTTTCAAAAAACATGGAAGAAAAATGAAAACGATTTGATTTTGAAAAAGAATTGAAAAGATAGAATTTTTAGATTGAAATTTTGACTTGACTAACAAGAAACAATTAAATTTTAAAATTTTTGACCAAGTCAACCCAAAATTTCGAAATTTATTAGAAGAATAAGGGAAATATATTTTTTTTATTTTTGAATTTTTAATGAGGAGAGAGAAAAATAACACAATGACACAAAACATAAGAAATTAAGATCAAAACAAATAATGCATGCAAGAACACTTTGAATGTCAAGATGAACACCAAGAACACTTTGAAGATCATGATGAACATCAAGAACATATTTTTGAAAATTTTTAAGAAAAGAAACACATGCAAGACACTAAACTTAAAAATTTTTAATGTTTAGACATTATGAATTCGAAAATGCACAAGAAAAACAAGAAAAGACACAAAACAAGAAAATTTAAAGATCAAACAAAGAGAATCATCAAGAACAACTTGAAGATCAAAGAAGAACACATGCATGAATTTTCGAAAATTCAAGAAAAATTAAAACATGTAATTGACACCAAACTTAAAATTTGACACTAGAATCAAACAAGAAACACAAAAGTTTTTGTTTTTATGGTTTTATTAATTTTTTTATTTTTTGAAAATATTTTGGAAAAAGAAAATAAAGAAATTCAAAATTTTTAATAAGAATTCCATGATTTGTGCAATGTTAGTCTAAAGCTCCGGTCCAAAAGAATTAGACATGGCCAAATGGCTAGCCAAGCTTTAGCATACCAATTACAGACATGTCCTTTCTCCAATGGAAAGTGGAAACCTCGGTCCAAAAGATTAGACATGGCCTCACAGCCAGTCAGGCTTCAACATATCTCATGAAACTCTAGAATTCATTCTTAAAAACTCTGAAGAACATTTTTTTTTAAATTTTTATGAATTTTTCGAAAACTAAATATATTTTTTTTTTTTGAATTTTTTTTCGAAAACTAAAATTAAAAAGCTTAAACATAAAATAAAATTACCTAATCTAAGCAACAAGATGAACCGTCAGTTTTCCAAACTCGAACAATCTCCGGCAGCGGCGCCAAAAACTTAGTGCACGAAATTGTGATTCACACTTTTCACAACTCCGCACAACTAACCAGCAAGTACACTAGGTCGTCCAAGTAATACCTTACGTGAGTAAGGGTCGATCCCACGGAGATTGTCGGCTTGAAGCAAGCTATGGTCATCTTGTAAATCTCAGTCAGGTGGATTCAGATGGTTATGAGGTTTTGATAATTAAAAGATAAATAAAACATAAAATAAAATAAAGATACTTATGTGATTCATTGGTGGGAATTTCAGATAAGCGTTTGGAGATGCTTTGTTGCTTCTGAACCTCTGCTTTTCTATTGTCTTCTTCCAATTATGCGTGCTCCCTTCCATGGCAAGCTGTATGATCCTCTCGGATGAAAAATACCACTTACGATCTCTGCACGGCTAATCAACTGTCGGATTTCTTGTCTCGAATAAAAAATACCAGGTACAGCTACCGCACGGCTAATCATCTGTCGGTTCTCGTTAGCGTCGGAATAGGATCTCTCTATCCTTTTGCACACTGTCACTACACCCAACATTCGCAAGTTTGAAGCTCGTCACAATCATCCTTTCCCAGATCCTACTCAGAATACCACAGACAAGGTTTAGACTTTCCGGATCTCAGGAATACTGCCAATTGGTTCTAGCCTATACCACGAAGATCCTAATCTCCCGGACTCGGTCGGTGGATTAGAGACCCAAGAGAATATACTTCGGCTGTCGTCCAATGACTACGTTGAACATCATGTAGACCGCTTGTGGTTGTCAGGCACGCAGATCTGGCTAAGCAAGTAACGAAGATAGTGGGTGATTGTCACGGGTCACCCCTTCATTTTGACTTAACTGAATTAAGTACGAGAGTATATCTTGGAGAAGAAGTAGGCATGAATTGAAAGAGAAACAATAGTACTTGCATTAATTCATGAAGAATAGCAGAGCTCCGCACCTTAATCTATGAGGTGTAGAAACTCTACGGTAAGAGAAAAAGGTCTAGGCATGGCCGTGAGGCCAGCCTCCAATTGTAACATAAAAGTGTTCAAAGTCTCCAAGTATGCGAATACAATAGTAAAAAGTGCTATTTATACTAAACTAGTCACTAGAAATTACAGAAAATAAGTAACTAAGTGCAGATAGTGCAGAAATCTACTTCCGGGGCCCACTTGGTGTATGCTTGGGCTGAGCATTGAAGCTTTCAAGTGCATAGGCCATTCTTCGAGTTAAACGCCAGTTTGGGTGCCAGCTTGGGTGTTTAACTCCAGTTCTGGTGCCAGTTCCAGCGTTTTACTCCAGAAAAGGGTCTTTGGTAGGCGTTTGAATGCCAGTTTGGGCCATCAAATCTCGGATTATACATTGCTGGAAAGTCCAAGATGTCTACCTTCCAACGCAATTGAGAGCGTGCCAATTGGGCTTCTGTAACTCCAGAAAATTCACTTCGAGTACAGGAGGGTCAGAATCCAACAGCATCTGCAGTCCTTTCTCAGCCTCTGAATAAGATTTTTGCTCAGGTCCCTCAATTTCAGCCAGAAAATATATGAAATCACAAAAAAACACACAAACTCATATTAAAGTCCAAAAATGTGATTTTTGCATAAAACTAATAAAAATATAATAAAAAGTAACTAAAACATACTAAAAACTATGCAAAAATAATGCCAAAAAGGGTATAAATTATCCGCTCATCAATAAAGTAATGAAGGAATGAAAGAACTATGTATGTAATATGGACAAGTAATGCTATAAAGTGATGGAAAAGTGTGGTTCAAAACATAAATGGAACCTTGATTCATGCAAATCTAAGATCACACTAAAAAAGGAGTATAATCACACAAGAACAAACTTTATGATTGGAAATGTGCAACCATCTATTAGAGCTCAAATCTCACAAGGTATGTTGTTCAAGCTCTTTTTCTATGTTCTATGAAAAAGAATGCTTCAAGCAAGTTGAAAATAATTTTTCAATTCAATCAATGGCACGCCCTAAGAGAGATTTCATGGAAATTGCTTGTTGTTTTACCAAATTTCTTATTCACTATATCATGCAACATGCAAGTATTTACTTATAAGCATTAAAGAAATATATACAAACAAGCCAAGCAAAGTATAATGCAATAAAATACTAACAAATATTCACAAAAATATAACTACTAAAGACTAGAAAAAGATAGTGCAAAGTGTTGAGAGAGAGAGATTTACGCCCTGAAAATTGCAGATCCTCCCCCACACTTAAACGTTGCACAGTCCTCCGTGCATGCACTTGATTCGGGGGTGGAGAAATGTGAGGCTCCACCTTCAGATGGTGGGCACTGGGGCTCAGGCTACTGGATAAAACAATTAAAAAAGAATTGAGAAAAAGTAAGATGTGTGTGGTATGATGAAATAGAATGTGCGTATTCTAGGTGTACACGGTCTAGAACACACACATTGGCCGGGTGAACACGGCAACCACATAATCAAAAAAATTAGTTAAGAATGATTTCCACAATTAAGTATCCTAGGTTGAAAATAAAGAATAAGCCAAACTTAAGGCACAAGCAACCCTAGGTAACCACAAAAGTGAATTGAGTATATGAGGAATTGGATATTGAAATTGTGCGAGTGAAAGCGCAATTTGATATAGAAGCACAATAACCAATAACCAATCCAATAATGAATGGAAAACTCCTTATTCATCATGAAACATAAAGAAAACGTCACAAGGGAAAGATACTTGTTACAAAAAATGACAAGCTTGATAAGAATCAAGTTGAGTCACTCAAACAAATGCAAAGCATTAAAAAGGAACAAGTACCGATCATGTGATGAATTTATATGAAAATCATGATGAACAAATAATTTCAACTCAACTCACTTAATTCAATGTGCACTTATAAAAATTTCACCTAATATGCAACATAATATAATCGTGCAAATCCAATTAAGTGCTAGTAATTTAAGGCAAAGTACAAGTGCATTGATGAAATTCAATCAAGAAGCAACTCAATCAACATCGAACAACATTTGCAATTTATTTAATTAACAAACAACTAAAGCAAAACCTAATATAATTACTAAAATGAAAAATGAAATGTAATTAAAAGCAACTAGAAGAAGTAGAAAAGAGGGCAAAAGTCAGAGAAGGGAGGGGTGGAGGGGTGTGGAAGTGTGTCAAGGCTTAAGAAAAAGTGCAAGCAAAAATGTTGCCCAAAACAGCACTAGTGTGTACGCACACAAGGTGGAAACAGGGGAGGTGTGCGCTCGCACAAGGTATGCGAGTGCTCCAAATAGAGAGGGAAACAAGATGTGTGTGCACGCACCTATGTGTGCATATGCACAAAACACTTTTTTTTTCAAAGGATCATGTGTGCGTGTGCGCACAGGTTCGTGCGCGCGCACAAGAGCGAAAAGGAAAGGAGTTTATGCACATAAGGTGTGCCAGCGCTCCCACCAGAGAGAGTATAATGAAGTGTGTGTACGCACAGCATGGTGTGTGCGCACAGGATGCGCGAGAAGAAGGCTGCGTGCGTACACAAAAGAGCGTGCGCATGCACAAAGCGCAAAACACAGGGGAATGCGCGCGCACAAAGCATGCGAGCGCTCCCAGCAGAGACTTGGCAAGGTAGTGTGCGTACGCACAGCTGGGTGCGTACGCACAGGACACGATTTTTAGTTGTTGTGTGCGTACGCACAAGTGTGTGCGCACGCACATGCCCTGTTTTTTCCAAAAAATTTTCTTCAAAATCTAAGGTACCAAGCCTTAGCTCAACCAAAATTCAATCCCAAAACATTCAAAACTTCACAAAATCATGATCCATACGCAAATTAACATATCTAAGCTCAAAATTAAACTAATCCTAAGCTAGCTAAGACAAGCAAACATGCAATAAACTAGGACTATAAACAAAGAGAAAGGGTAAGAAAGATGTTACCATGGTGGGATGTCTCCCACCTAGCACTTTGGTTTATAGTCCTTAAGTTGGACTTGTTGAGGAGACTCTTGTTAGGGTGGCTTGTGTTTCCACTCCTCCTTGAATTTCCATCCAAGCTTGCATTTTAAGGGTCCTCCGGGATCCCATATTCTAGTTTCCCGTCCTCCTTCTTGTTGATCTTCATGCTTCAAACCGGATGGACAAGCTCTCAATTTACCCTTATAGCACCCCAACATTCTCCGAAAATCACCCAATTGTGCTTCACACCATGCTTGAACTCCAAGTCTTGAATTAACCTTCTTGATGATCCTTGGAGTCCTTTGGCTACCAACGCTCCTTTTTCCACCATGCACCAAACCAAGAAGGACCTTGAGTTGGTAGTCCGTCTCCAAGATAGCATATTAATGGGAGACAATAAAGCTTATAGGTGAAATTTCCACCCACTCAATATGTTATTGAAACGGAATTGCTTCCTTACCAACTTCATCTTCCCCATCACTTAAGTCATACTTTGGAGGTTGTGTGAAGTCCACATCAACCTCTCCTTCAAATCCAAAGGGGTAAGGTTTGTCAAGATCATGGAGGGGATTGACCAATGCGGACAAAAAATCCTCAATGATGGAATCTGCATCTTGATCAATGTCCCTCCATTCTCCCTTTACCTCCTCCGGTTCATATACTTCACTTTCTCCCTCTTGTTACATGTCATGCTCTAACTCCTCTTCTTTTCCTTGTGGCTCCATTCTCTCCTCCTCACTACACCCTTTAGTCGATGATTCATATTCTCCAAGAGAAGTGTCTTGATCGGATGAGCGTAGAAGAACCAAGCGGTTTACCGTTTCGGCTATGGTGGCCATGAATTGCCCTTGAGTCTTTCGAAGTTCTTCTTACTCTTGGAGAAAAACTTGAAGGTCTTGATCTTCTTGGGACAAGGGTTGGGAAACTCCACAATTAGATATAAGAGAAGGTTCATTAGGTGGGAAAAAGGTTGTATGTATAGAAGGTGACTCATGTTGGTAAGTGTTTTGAGGTGGTATGTAAGAAGGTGGATGATGATATTGGTGGGGTGGTTAAAAATGTGGTGATTGAGGATTATGTTGGGGGATGGGTCATAGGTATATGGTGGTGGAGGTGCATAATCAAAGTGAAATCCACCATATCTTTGGATTGGGTATGCATATTGGGGAGGGTTTGGCTCGTTGTAGTATAGAGGAGGTTGCTTCTTCCAAAATTGGTGTTCCAATCCCATGATGCAATCCAAATTTGAAGTTATCAAACTCTACAAAATGATCACAACCAAACTCCAAACTAAGAGGGTGATAACTCATAGAGAAAATAGAAAATAAAAACTAAAGACATCAATCAACAAGATAAACAAAATCCTAATTAATAGCAAAAACAACCAAACAACCAAAAAGTATCTATTCACACTATTCACATATTTACAACAACCAAAACTATAACACTCATGGCCCTAGCTCCCCGGCAACGGCGCCGAAAACTTAAAAGAGCAAAACCGTCGGCTAAGAATTTTTTCTTGGTAAAAGAGAAATAACCTCGTTGCAAGTATAGTTCTCAACCAACAAGTGATACTCAATCAAAGTTTAATATTTCTAATTCAAATTAACCAAGAGTAATTAAACCTCGAGTCGTCTTCCTAGGAACTAATGCCTAAGAGCGCACAATTTTGATTGTGGGAAGCAAATGGTTTCAATGATTGAAATAAACAATTAAAGAGATAAAAAAACAAGACAAAATTGCAATTAATAAAGTAATGAAGGAATGAAAGGACCATGTATGTAATATGGACAAGTAATGCTATAAAGTGATGAAAAAGTGTAGTTCAAAACATAAATGGAACCTTGACTTGGGATGAGTTATGAAATCCCTTCCTTGCCATAACCACAACTATGATAATTATGATGGATTAATCTCACTAAGTCAACCCTTAACATCGAAGGATAGGTCAAGTGAGCATAATTGTTATTAATCCACAAATCTTAGCTAACTTACTAATTACCTTAGTAAGAAGCTAGCGTTAGTGGAAATAATAACAACTAACAACCCAAGAATTATCACTAAATGTTGGACATTATGGCTCTAGTAATCCATATACTCATTTTTCCAAGCCAAGGGGTGGAAATCTACCCCCATAATCAAATTTGGCATTTTATCAAACACATAGTGGGTATAATCATAAAACATGGCAAAATTGGGAAAATGATGAAAGCTATGAATCACAAATGATAAAAGTCAATAAAAGCAACTCAAACAAACATATAAAAACCATGAAATACCAAATTCATGCACCAAAACTCAAAATTGCAAAACTATGTATATATTAACAAAAGAAATTGAAATAGGAGCAAGTGTAGAACAAGTAATGTGAGAAAATGGAAAATGAAGGAAATACTTACAATGAAATAATTGCTATAATCCAAAACCAAAACTTGAAGTATAAAATGGTACAAACCCTAATTAAGAACCCTAAGAGAGAATTTTGTATACTACACTACTCCTACTCCTACTATGTGTTTTCCTATCTAAAAATGAGCTCCCCCCCAGCTAATGTGTTGTTGCTCCTTCATATAGCCTTTGATTTCAGCATTCAAGCCTTCAGAAATGGGCCAAAAGAGTCCCAAAATCGCGAGCCACGTAACTTTTTAATGAAGGCATGCGCAGGGACTTGTGCGTATGCACAGGGAGTTGTACGTACGCACACATGGCTGTGTGCTTCTCCTTTGTTTTCTTCATGTGTTCTCCTTTGTACATGCTTCCTTCCACTTTTGCCTTGCCAAACTTGCCTCTAGGACCTAAAATCACTCAACAAACATGTCATGGCATCGAATGGCATAAAAGTGGGATTAAAATCACTAATTTAAGCATAAAAAATGCATGTTTTCACATTTAGGCACAATCTAGAGAGAAAACACAAAAGCATGCTATCTAGGTGAATAAATTTGTGTTTATATGATGTAATCCACTCAAATCAAACCAAAATACATCGTCAATTATGGATTCATCAGTTAGGCTCAAGGTGCAAAGCACCAAAGAAAAAATAAGAAAAAGCTGTGTTCAAGGATTAATCAAAGGTTAAAAAAAGAAGAGAATCCATAATATTATCCAAGTTCTAGTTTTGAAGGACATTGACATTTTCTGAGTTTCAAAGGATAGTGAGATGCTGAACCTATTCAGAATCACAGTGTCATCAACCCCATTCAGTGAATGGATAGGAGCTTAACTAAAAACTCGGTTCTTGGGCAATTTCACTTCTCAGATCTATATTATTTTTAGTTGCTTGAGGACAAGCAACAATTCAAGTTTGGTGTTGTGATGCGTGAGCATCTCTTCTTTATTTTTTTTACTATTTTAAATATGAATTTATTGAGTTGTATTGAGATTTTAGTGTTTGAAGCCTATTTGGATGCTACTTTGAGTCGCTCTACTATTTTAATTATTTCAGGTAAAGTTTGGATCAGTTTGACAGAGTTCGTGTGCAAGAAAAGAGAAGAATTTTGAATCTGCTGAGCTGGCGCTAAACGCCGTATCTGGCGTTTGGCGCCCAATGTTTCGTAACGTGTGCAACCATTATGTGGAGGTAGTGCTAAACACCGAACTTGACGTTTAGCACTAGGACACCTGAAGTGCTAAGAGCTTCGTGACTTTCTGCCTCATGGGGCACTAAACGCCGAACCTGGCATTTAGCTCCAATAGCGCGGATCCACTTTTATGAAGAGGTTTCATTAGTTATATTTGGGTTATTTTTATTATATTTTATTTTATTTTGGTTATTTCTATTCCCAAACATAATCTTTGGGCTTTAGTAATTATTGTTTTATTTTATTTTCAAATCAAACTAAGTTAGATATAAAAGAGAAAAGATTCAGCCCTTCGAACTCTCTCTTCTCTTCTACCTCATTCCAGTTTTCACACACCTTTGAAACCTAGTTTTCTCTTTGAACCATGAGCAACTAAACCTCCTTGTTAAGGTTAGAAGCTCTGTTAATTTTATGAATTAAAACTATTTTCAATCTATTTTTATTAATGTATTCATTTAAATTTAAGGATTACTTTTGTTCTTCATCTTATGAATCTGAGTGTATTGGGAAATAACTCTTGTTCTACATGAATTCTCGTTGATTCTTGAAAAAGTTATCTCACTTGAATACTAGTTTGAGAGTAAATTCCTCCTAAATCACTAATTGTCTAGATTTAATGGGATACATGACATATAATCCTCTTATATTTGGGTAATTAGAGTTTTTGTGGCTAATAAACTAGAATTGAACCTAACTCTCTAATCTATATTAAGTGACTAAGGAATTGGTGGTTGATTAGGTTAGAGGAGACTAAATTACTAAGGAATTAGGGTTTAGTCAATTACAGTTTGCCGTGAATTGAATCTTGCATGATTAAAATAGTTGGTAAAAAATCTTAATCTGGAAAATAAACATCTTTGAAACCTTAACTGTTCTTTCCCATAGTTCTCACACCAAATTTGATGTTCACTTTCTGAGCTCTGTTTTTCTGTTTAATGTTTTTGAACCTCAAAATTTTATTTTCTGCTTGTCTGGCTAAGTAAATCATTTGACTATTGTTGCTTGGTCCATCAATCCTCGTGGGATCGACCCTCACTCACCTGAGGTATTACTTGGTACGACCCGGTGCACTTGCCAGTTAGTTTGTGAATTGTAAATTCCGCAGCAGGTTCTCCTTATTTGAGTTCATTCCTCCTAATCAGTCCCCATTTTTCACTAACTCCAATATTGATCTTTTTTCTAGTGATGATTCTACAGGTTCTATCTCGAGTCAATCTCTACAGTCTCCTACTGTTCCGTCTTCTCCATCTCCCGATGATTCCAGATCGGACGATGATTCTGCTCCTACTGTCATACCTCCTCCTCCCACTCATTCTTCTATGATAAGAAATCCACCTCCTCATCTTTATGATTATCATTATTTTTCTACTATTCTTCATCACCATGAACCTCAGTCATTCAGAGAAGCCTCCACAAATCCATGTTGGTAGCAAGTAATGCAGGAAGAAATCCAGGCACTTGAAAAAGCACACACTTGAGATTTGGTTGATCCTTCTTCTAATCAGGAAGTTGTGGATAATAGATGGGTATACAAGATCAAGACTCGCTCTGATGGTTCTATTGAACGTTATAAGGCACGATTGGTTGCTCAAGGTTGTACGCAAGAGTATGGTATTGATTATGAAGAAACTTTTGCTCCTGTTGCTTGTCTCATATCTGTTCGAGCTGTTCTTGCCATTGCTGTAGTAAAAAAATGATCTCTCATTCAGATAGATGTGAAAAATATTTTTCTTAATGGGATTTGAAAAATAAGGTCTATATAAAACCACCTCTGAGTTATCCTTGTCCTTCTAACAAAGTCTATCTCCTTGGCAAGGCACTTTATGGTCTTAAGCAAGCTCCTCATGAATGGTTTGATAAGTTCAACACCACTATATGTAGTCTTGGTTTCACTTGCAGCCCTTATGAGAATGCTTTTTTTATTTGTAAAAGTGAACATGGAGTTATTCTTCTATTTTTGTATATTGATGACATGATCATTACTGGAGATGATGTTGATGGTATTTTTAATCTCAAAGCTTCCCTTCACCATAATTTTGAGATGAAAGATCTTGGTTCTCTTAGTTATTTTCCAAGTTTTAGGGTCATATCTACAGATGACGGTATCTATTTCTCTCAAGCTAAGTATGCTTCAGATTTTCTTACTCGCGTCGGGATTACAGATAGTCGTACTGAGTCTACTCCCCTTGAGCTTAATGTTTGATTTACCCCTATGGATGGCACTGTTTGGGATAATCCTATTCTTTATTGACAGTTAGTTAGAGGTCTCATCTACTTGACTGTCACACGCCCAGACATCGCCTATCCACTTCATGTTCTTAGCCAGTTCTTGACAACTCCTCGTACTACTCACTGTGCGGTCTTTCTTCGCATTCTTCGCTACATCAAAGGCACTCTGTTTCATGGACTTCATTTTTCTACCCATTTATCTTTATCCCTTCAAGCATACTCAGATTCTGATTGGAGTGGTGATCCCACTGATTGTCGTTCTACTACTAGTTATTGTTTGTTTCTTGGTGACTTTCTTATTTCCTGGCGAGCCAAGAAGCAAATGTTCACTGCTTGCTCAAGCACAGAAGCTGAATACCGTGCTCTCGCCGACACCACTGCTAAGGTTATCTCGATTCGTTGGCTTCTCAAAGACTTGGGTGCTCCTCAGTCGTCCCCGACTGATATTTTTTGTGACAACCGCAGTGCTATTCAGATTGCCTATAGTGATATTTTTTTATGAACGCACCAAACACATTGAGATTGATTATCACTTTGTTCGGCAATGTCTTCTTATTGGTGCTGTTCGTCTCATAATTGTTGGAACTCTCAATCAGACTGTAGATATCTTTACGAAGGCTCATCATCCTACTCGTTTTCGAACTCTAGTATCCAAACTTAAGATGGTATCTTTAGCTCCCACTTGAGTTTGCAGAGGAGTATTAAAATATATTAAGATCAATTAAGATCAGTTAGTATCATTTATATTTATATAATATATCTGTGTATTTATTGTAGAATTTTGTACTTTTATTGCTTTGATTCTTTTAGCACCTATATATACCCTTGTATTATACATTGTACCTTTGATTCACACTCAATAATACACTAATCATATTACTCTCTTGTTTCTAATATTTTATAAAATTTCAAAATTTGTGTATCTGTGTTTATGTCGGTGTCCGTGCATCATAGGACATAAGTAAATTTTACGTTTTGGACATTTTTTTTGTTTGGTTGACAGGGCTACGGGCTTTGTAAAATGAATAGTATGCAATTATTCCTTTGGGGTTTTTTTTCCATGTTCCATGACGTACAAGACATAAAATTTCAATGACAAAAAAAAAACTATTAGTTTGATTTTAATGATTTTAAGTTTAAGTTTAACTTTTATATTAATAATTACATATTATCGCATATACTAGTTTTAGTATATAGTTATCATCGATAATGACCAGAGCACGTCGTTCATCTTAATGTACAGAATTGAACAATAATCCAAACTCTACATACATAATAATACTGCACGTTATATTAATGAGTAGTTGAGTACATTAATAATTTAATCTCATCAAAGCTACAATAAAGCACAGCTAGCGTTTTGAAAAAAAACGTCGTATAGCACGTTCAAGTATTAATTTTACAGCCATCTCCTTTTAATTTAATTTATAAATATTCAAATTCATATTACAACAAAAGCATGCAAAACAAATAAAATTATAGCATAAAACTGATCTTAATTAGTTTATTCTTTTTTTTGTCAACACAATTCATTGGTCAGAACCACAGGTCTAATGTGATACATTATACATGTAGAATTAAAGAATGTAAAACTAAATCCAAAGAGGATAGTTGAATTATTCCAATTCCTTGTAAGATAGTGTATGTAAACACTAATAACAATAAAATAAATTAAATTAAAATGTATGAAACCAATGTAAAGAAGCTAATAAGGGACATTCATCCTCACCATTAACAAGGAAAAACAGCTACCAACCAACCATAAGCAAGAAATTAATATATATATATATATATATATATATATATATAATGAGAAATCTTATATGTATTATCTTTCTTTACGTCTCTCTTCACCTTCTATTATTTTTAGTATATATTTAAAGTAACTAGAAGCAAGAGTTAAAAAAAATTATCTTTTATATTATAAAATAATATAGCAGAGAGATATATAAAAAGAGAAAGCATAAATAAGAAATTAATTTTTAATTAGTTAACATTAGTCAATTTTTTTTAGAATTTATAATTTAAGATCTAAAATTAAAAATTTGTGATTTAAAATAAATAAAATAATTAAAAAAGTGGTACAATTACCATAAAAAAGTGGTACAATTATTAGATAACATTAGTTAACATTAATTTTTTAATATTATTACTCATAAAAAAGTGGTACAATTACCATTTCTTATAAAATACAACAATTAAACAAAGGCTATCTCACCTTTGGAAATTGATGAGGTCCAAAAACTTTGGCCGGCATAACCAGCTCATCATTCTTTGTAGAAATGGCATTGCCAATATCACCGTTTAAACACTTAATTAAACCACTCTTAATCAATTTCATGTGCATAATCCTTTTCCTCCTCCCAACATGCGTCCACAATCTAATCTCTCTATTTCTTATACTACCTAGCTAATCACATCATATGAGCAGCCAAAATAATCATGGCACATGAAAGAAAACACTATTGCTTCATCTTCTTCTTCTTCCTCCTTCTCAGTATGGTGTTTGCCACGCTGTCACGGGCAGACAACGATACTCAAATTCTTTTGCGGTTCAAGAACTCGTTGTCCGATGCCGGCGCCTTACAAAACTGGGACGAGTCAATCAATATTTGCAGCTGGACCGGCTTGTTATGCAAAGATGACAAACTTCATGGACTAAAGCTAGAAAACATGGGATTAAGTGGCACCATTGACATAGACATTCTTTCCGAATTGTCTATTTTGAATAGCTTTAGTGTGATTAACAACAACTTTGAGGGTCCAATGCCGGAGTTCAAGAAGCTTGAGAGGCTAAGAGGATTGTTTCTTTCCAATAACAAATTCTCCGGCCAGATTCGCGACGGTGCGTTCGACGGCATGAGGAGGCTGAAGAGGGTATTCTTGGCGGAAAACGAGTTCAGCGGCCATATTCCTAGCTCTCTTGCTCAATTGCCAAGGCTTTTGGACGTGGACTTGCATGGAAATAGATTTGATGGTACCATACCTGAATTTGAGAATAGCGATTTTAGGGTTTTTAATTTATCAAACAATCAATTGGAGGGTTCAATTCCAAAAAGCTTGAGCAATGTGGATCCAAGTGCATTTGCTGGTAAGCCAACATTCTTTTTTCCTTTGTAATTCTTAATAATTAAACATAAACTCCTAAGACTTTGTTTTTATTGAACAAGTCACCCGATCTATTAGTCTCCTTAAGAATTAAAACGTTGGCAATTTTATTTTATTTTTTTAAATCAAGCTAAGTTTAGCTTATTCGAAAGAGATATTTTATTTGACAATTTTTTTTGAGTTTATTAAGGCAATTTTTTTATGGAAACAAAATAAATATGATGTTCAAAAAACTTTGTAGAACGAACAAAAATATTAGGTTTACATTAAAATTTGTCACTAAAATCAATCATTATGTATAAATATATGTATAATTTAATTTATTTTTAATATATATTTTACACTAATAACTAATTTTAGTTGTTAATTTTAATATAAATCTAACATAGTTGAAAACAAATGAGTACCTACAATTTGTTTTATTTTATAATTTTAGCTAGTATAAGTATAGAAAATTAACTTTTAATTAGTTAATATTAATTTATATTTTATTATAAATTAAAATTGTTTTTTAATTCTCGTTAAATTTTAGGAGAATTTAAGATTTAAAATTTGAAATAAAGAAATAATTTTAAAAAATTAATTAAGATTAAGTAAAAAAATTGCTCTAGTTAAAACTCTTTTTAACTACATAAAAGAGACATATTATGAAAAGTATCTAACAAAAAATCTAACCAGCAAACTTGAGACATTTGCAAATATGACATAGAGAGAAATGATTTTATTATGAATATTTATTATATTTATTTTAATATATAACATATTTTATATTTGGGATCCACTTAGATAAAGATGTCAAAAATATATTTTTTTTAAAGATGTTTTTTAAAAATTAAAATTTAACAAATATAATCAATTAAATTGTATTATTTTTATTAAAATTAGACTGGACAAATCAATTTAGCAAAAAAATTAATAAATTAAATTTTTAAACCAGTATAAATTAATATTTTTTATAAAAAATTACTACAATATCTCTATTATAAAATACAACTAATATATATAATAAAAGTATTTAGAAAAGGGCTAGAATTTAGAATTCTCAAAATTAATATATATAATAAAAGTATTTTAGTCATTTTATATAATAGGGGTATTGTAGTCATTTTTTATAAAAATAATATTAATTTAGACGGATTCAAATTTTGATTCACTATTTTTCGATCAAATTAATTTGTCTGACCTAATTTTGACAAAAATAACATAGTTTAAGTAATTATATGTGTTAAATTTTAATTATTAAAAATATCTTTAAAATAGACGTTTTCTAGGTCTTTATGAAAACATTCCCTTTATATTTAGCAATATGAAAACAGATGCATATCCACTAATTTTGAGATAACTGTTTTTGTTTTAAAAAAATTCTGCCAGTTATAATTTTTAAAGAACTGTATATACTAACGAATATGCTAAATATTATATACTGAAATTAGCTTTTAAAATTAGTGATTAGAATAAAATACACATTAAAATATAAAATATATATTAAAAATAAGTTAAACACTATATATATTTATATATAAATATATTGTGATTAATTTTGGTAATTAAATTTTTTTATGATTAGTTTATTTTGGTGTGCAAATAATATTTTTGATATATATACTAAATAGTAAATATGAATAATCACACTATCTGCATCAAAATTAATTCCAACAAAATCAAATTGTCTATAATTAATTTTTTTATTTTTCTTGTGTATCAGGTAACAAAGGACTATGTGGAAAACCTCTAAGCAACCCTTGCAGCAATAATGAACAACCCACCCCTCAAAATGACAACAAAACTAACAAACATCGCACACTAATAATTATAATTATCATAGTGGTAATTGTGGTTATCTTAGTTCTAATCCTAGCACTCTTCATAATCATAAATCGCAGAAGAAAAGCCAAAAACCCTAATCAGCTGGTAGAGGCTGCAAATGCATCAAAACATCAGAGTAGTGTTGCAGTTTCAAGTGATGAGGCCAAGATAGCGACATCCATGGAGGCAAGGGCATCCATTGAGCCAAGTATATCAATAGAAACAAAATCCATAGACATGGCTGCGACTGAGGCTGAGGCTGCGACAGCCGTGTTATCCATTCAGAGTGTTGAAGATGGTGGCGGCGGCCACGGAGGAGGAGGAGGAGGAGACTTTAACTTTGTGAGGGAAGATAGAGAGGTTTTTGATCTGCAATACCTGCTGAGGGCCTCGGCCGAGGTCCTCGGCAGTGGAAGCTTTGGATCAACCTACAAAGCTATGATTCATAGTGGTCAAGTTGTGGTGGTGAAGAGGTTCAAGAACATGAACAAGCTTGGAAAACAAGAATTCTTTGAGCACATGAGAAGGCTTGGGAGGTTGACACACCCTAATGTGCTCCCTCTAGTTGCATTCTACTATGGAAAAGAAGAGAAGCTTTTGGTCTATGACTTTGTTCAAAATGGGAGTTTGGCTAGTCATCTTCATGGTATGATTATCATTTATTATTGCATTTTAATATTTCTTAATTAATTGTTATATTCTTGAGTCTTGACACACTATACTAGCATAGTTATTATCAAAATAAAGAAATTGTGTTTTTATGTTTACATATATTTCATAAACATGAAAAGAAAATGAAACACTTAAGAATATGAACTAATTCTCTTCTCGTTTTTTTCTTCTTTTAACCGATTCTATCAAGGAATTAATAAATATAGATGTTTTTAATGAAGTTTTTATATTGTATACAAAATTTCAATCAGGTTTTCATATACTAAATGATAAATTAATTGGTTTTGCTTTTTTCTTGAAAAGCTTTATACAATACTTTTTAATTTTCAAAGTGCAAAGTTTTTGTTAACGCATTATTATTAGTTTGATTTTTATTGTTTCTCTAACAACAAAATAGTTAATAAAAAAATCAGGTCTCCCTTATAGCTAATGGAAAATGCTACTTGTACAACAAAATTCAGCCTTTGATCAACCTTTAATATTATTTAATTAATTTTTAATTAAAACATATTCCTATTTTTTAAGATACGCATTTATAATTAAGATTAATTTAACTTTTAAAAACTAAAATTTCTCTAACTTTCTATCCACTTCATAGTTAGTTATTATTTCCTTCTTTTACGTTTCTTCTCTCTCTATAACACGGTTTTCTTCTTTTTTTTTTTGGTGACTACACGGTTTTCTTCTTTAATATTCCAATTTGTATCTGCAGAAAAAAAAATCAAAATCAGTGCATTTAAAAAAAATTAATCCCTTACTTATTACCTTTGATAAAATGCAGGATCTGTTTTACGACTTTTTAGTGATAAATAGTCGAATATAATTATATACACAAACTAAAATATTTTTAATTGTAGTTTTTTTTTTCAATTGTAACACATCTAAAATTATTAAGTTATACAAAAAATATTTTTAAAACACATCCAAAATCCAAAATCATAAATCTAAAATTTAAATTTAAACATTAAAAAACAATTGTAACACATCTAAAATTATGAATTATATAGAAAATATTTTTGAAACACATCCAAAATCATAAATATAAAATCTAAATTTAAACATTAAAAAACAATTGTAACACAT
Organism: Arachis ipaensis; assembly: GCF_059453495.1. NCBI lineage: Eukaryota > Viridiplantae > Streptophyta > Magnoliopsida > Fabales > Fabaceae > Arachis > Arachis ipaensis. Next base: position 132,619,067 of record NC_142435.1, read on the forward strand.
CTAAAATTATGAATTATATAGAAAATATTTTTGAAACACATCCAAAATCATAAATATAAAATCTAAATTTAAACATTAAAAAATAATTGTAACACATCTAAAATTATGAAATTATACAGAAAATATTTTTAAAACACTTCCAAAATACAGAAATTGCACATGCAAAAATAATGATTGCAATATATATGAAAATCTCTTCAAGTCATTTTATTCGATTTTTATTTCAAAAAAATCAAAATTTATACAGAATAATAAAAAAAAGTAATGGTGTTAGAGACTCATCCAAACTTTAGGTAAATTTTTGGCGTGGACGAACGGCGACGTTGATGCGGACGAACGGCTACGAGGAGGAGGAAGGCGGCGACGAAGATGAGTGTTGACAAAGGGAATGTGGCGTTGCGAATGAGCGCCGAGAAGGAGGAAGGCAGCGTTGAGGATGAGCGCGGAAGAGGAAGGTGGCACGGATGAACGACGGCAGAGGATTACTTCTCGATGTGCGCCTCTAAGTTTTCTATGTGCGCCTTTGGGTTTTCTACATGGGGACAAACGTGACTTCTCTGCTTCTTTGAGTGTTTTTTACGGGTTTAGTTAATAATTTGATGGTTTAAGCCTTATTTTATAATTTTAAAATCAAAATTTTGAATTTTGAATAATTTTATTTTTAGATATGTATTTAAATTATAATATATTAATAATTAAATATATTAAATATGAATCAGAAATTTAAATTTTAAATTTCAGTTTTTTTAGATTGTATTTTGAATATGTATTTAATTTTAAAAAGACAATAAATCTATTCATAATTTTTAGATGTGTTTGTTTTAATTTTTTTTAAATTATTGTAATAAAAGGCTGAATGTTGTACCATTTTTAAAGGATGCCTAATTGAATTGATAATTAATTGAGTTTTGCTACGTAGATAATGACTTTTGTAAATAATGTAAACAATAGGCTCTAAAATTAACCTAATAAAGTAAAAAAAAATACTCCATTAACAAATTACTTCTTAAACCTTAACATTAGAATAACCATTTACACACCTAGTGAAATGAACATCCAACCATTGTTAATTATGCACTAGTAAATCGAATCAAAAGAAATAACCATCCAATTAAAAATAATAAACATAATCATCTACATACCTATTAAATTAAACCTCCGACATATTCATTATTCATATTATTTAGTATTCTTATTCTCTACCTATACCTTTTCTAATTAATAACGTTATTATTATTGCTAATGTGCAGGTAAACGAAGTTTAGCGTTAGATTGGCCAACTCGTTTGAAGATCATAAAAGGAGTAGCAAGAGGCTTAGCATACTTATACAAGGAATTTCCAGACCAAAAGCTGGCCCATGGACACCTCAAATCCTCAAATGTTTTGTTAGATCATGCATACAAGCCTCTTTTAACAGAATACCAACTCGTGCCAGCAATAAACAAAAGCCACGCCCAGCAATTCATGGCAGCGTTCAAGTCTCCCGAGGGAAGCCAGCACGACAGTCCTGGCGACAAGACTGACGTGTGGTGCCTCGGGATCCTTATACTGGAGTTGCTGACAGGAAGGTTTCCTGCAGATTACGTGAGGCACGGAAAGGGTGCGAGCGAGGAGCTAGAGACATGGGTGAAATCTATTGTGAGTGGGGAGGTGATTGATAAGGACATGGTTGGAGGAAGCAATGGTCAAGGGGAGATGTTGAAGATGTTGAGGGTTGGGATGGGGTGTTGTGAGTGGAATGAGGGGAGTAGGTTGGAATGGAAGGAAGCTGTAGCCATGATTGAGGAGGTGAAAGAGAAAGATAATATGGAAGATGAATCTTCTGGTTTTAGTGAGTGGGACTTGTCCTTTTATTCGGAAACTCTTTAGGTTGTATTTGGATGAAGCATAATTAAATGTGAGAAGTAAAATGAGATTTAATAAGAAAGTTGAATGAAGTTTAAAAGGTAAAATTATCAAAAAAAAATTCTTAGGTACTTTAAAAAAAAAGCAAAGGAGAGTTTTTTTTTTTTTTATTTCATTCATATTATGACACATTGTAATGTTGAGAAGACATAGGTAATAGGTTTCTCCAAAGAATTCAGGTCTTCTGCATTTTGAAAATTTAATTTTAGCAATAAAAATGTCCCCACATTATTAATGAAATAGAACAAAAACTCTCATTTAACTTTGAAAAACCTAAAAAATTCTCAAATTATCACTTGCTTTATTTTCCAATCAAATATGATTCTATTTGAAAAAACACAATTCAAAAACTCTCAACTAACAAGGTTCACTTTATTTCATCTCAAATAATCAATCTCAAAAAGTGCTTATGAATTCACCGATCTTCAAGATTAAAAAAAAAAAGTCTAAAGAAATAGTGGTTAATCTTATAAGGGATATTTTAAATACCCACTACTAAAATTCAGATATTTACTAATTTTTTTATCTAATATTTTTTAAAATATTAGCTATACTAATAAAATTATACTTTTAGTAACATTTGTAAAATAAATGTTAAAAAAAATTATTTTTATTTAAAAAAAATAAAAATAAAATACAAACATTACCAAATACAAAGGAGATGTCCTCTTTAGTCTTCATTTCTCCCAATTTCACGCGTCTTCTCACTCCCACTTTCGAGGGGTGTTCTATTCAGTCTTCATTTTTCCCCAATTTCACGCGTCTTCTCACTCCCACTCTCGAAGCTGTGAAACCACCTCTCGCTCCTCCTCTTCGATCTCTCGTTCCGCCTTTTCGATCTCTCGTTCCGCCTCTTCGATCTCATGGTTTGCGAATCGAAACCACAATCCGGTGTTCTCACTCTCACTCCAGCTCGCGTTGTCTCGCTTCTGGTTCATCCTCTTCCGCCGTCGTCTTCTCGCCTGCACCGCCGTCTTCTTGCCGGTTCCATTGTCAGCTCGTCCCACGGCCTGGTAAGTTTCAGTTCTCTTGTTTATTTAGTTTCTTACTCCTTCAATCCTCTTTAATCTTTAGGTAATAATTAATTTGATGTATAATTATTAGTTGATTTAAGTTTTTAATTGGTTATTTAGTAGTTAGGTTTTGAATTTAGGTTATTTACCGATCTCGAAACATGTTTATTTGCTTATTAAGTTGTTAAAAATCATACATTATTAAGTTTTCATATCCTCTGTTTTCTAGTTGCTTTTTCTTACTAAGCTTGGATTCTAATTTTTGTTTTGATGTTGATGTGGAATGGAGCTTCTTGAACTTGGAAGTGGATGAGGGAATAATAGGGGAGTTGAGCTGCTTGTTACTCTTGTTGGAGGTGGAGCTTGTGGAATTGAGCTTCTTGAAGCCAGTAGTGTCGGGGGTTGTGGTTTTAGAAGATGATGAACTCTTGGAGGAAAGGTTTTCGGATTTGATGGTTTTGGTTTTGGTTTTGGTTTGGTTCTTGGCAGAAATGTTACTACTAGATTTGAGTGTTTTTGTTTGGTTGTTCTTGGTGGAAAGGAAATTAGATTTGATGGTTTTTCTGCATACAATAATCCATTAATGTGATAGATTTTTATAGATAATTCTGCATGCATTGTGTTTTTATGCATACAATAATCCATTTCCATAAAAATAATCCATTTCTGTTTGTATACTCTCTCTTTTGATTATGCCCATGTAAGATAGGATAACTGTAAAAACTAAAAAGTAAAGCAGAGCAATTTTTTCAAAAAGATCATCAATTTGAATCTAATTATAAGTAGAATCAGTTGAGCAAACAATAATAACAAAAATGATATTTTCTTAAAAAACTAAATTACAGCCAGCATTATATTATAGAGAGAGAAAAAAGAAAAAAGCTAATATAGAAATACAGAAAATTAAGAAATTTTTTAATGAAAAATATACTAACAAAAATATAGAAAGAAAAAGAACTGAAGAAGCAATGATGATCAATCTCTCTCTTCTTCATAGTAAGAGCACTATTTTTATCTTTCTCATAGGAATCGAATGGAGAACAAGAAATGAAATTACAAAAACCCCCCATAAATAAGGACAATAATCTCTATCAAAGCAAGGGAATTAGCCTTCCACTCTCCAGATACCCAAACCAAGCGGCGTCACTCCAGCGTCACGCTATCGTCGATTCGTTCTACCACCGTCTGATGCAGTTTTCAGCCATGCTCTCTCTCCCTCGAGTTCCATCGTGCTCCCTCTCCCTCATACTCTATTCGAGTGAAGATTTGCTGCGATTTAAGTTATTTTTCTTGTTGTTTAGTTCTTAGTCGTGCTGTATTTTCTATGATTTACTGGTTTGATTTCTTGTTCTTATTTTTTCTTATTTAATTGTTCAATCATGGCTGTGTTTGCTGTTAATTGTTCAATTTTGGCTGCCTTGGTTAGTTGGTGTTTGGAGAATAATTTTCTTTCACTTAATTTATGTTGTTGGTTTATAATGGCTGCCTTGGTTGATTACTTGTTGTTCAGTTCTTGGTCTTGCTGTGATTTTTTTAATTTTTTTAGTTCTTGTTCTTGCTCTTTTGCTATTATTATAGGTCTTTGTTCTTGATTTTAGTTCTTATTTTTGCTGTGATTTAGTTCTTGTTCTTCTGGTCTTTTCTTATTTAATTGTTCAATTATGATTGTGTTTGCTTTTAATTGTCCATTTATGGCTGCCTTCGTTAGTTGGTGTATGGATAATAATTTGTGTTCACTTAATTTTAGTGGTGGAGTAGGCTCAATTGGTGGCACAGGAGGAGGAGTAGGAGGCCTTGGTGGAGGATTCGGTGGCGAAGACAGTGGTAGTGGTCTAGTGGATGGTTTTGGAGGAGGTAGCGGTGGGGGTGGTGGTTTAGGGGGTGATTATGGAGGCGGAGGCAGAATAGGAAAAGGGATAGTTGGTGGAGTCGGTGCATAAGGTTACAAAGGAATTGGTGGTGGCATTGGAGGAATTGGTGGTGGTGCCGATGCCATTGGTGGTGTTGGTGGTTTCATTGGAGCCACCAAGAAACAAGTTGAAACAAATAATAAGCCATGATTATCAAAACTATTTAGCTAATAGAAACTTCCAATTTTCATAGATTTTGTCATATGATATTTTAATTAATTTCATGTATGTGTTGTTGATTTTACTTCATAAAAGTGCTTGCTTAATTAATCTATATTTTTTTTCAATGATGTTGTTAATGTACCCAATAATAATTCATGTAGCTATATGTATGAGTAATGAGTAATATATATTTTGTGAGATCGATCTTGTGATGGAGTACATGTATAATTTTCTTGGAGTAGAAAAAGATTTAGCACTATCTAATATTGTTCTGCTATTTCTGCTTGAATGTAATAATACATGCTTGTTATTTTCTACTTAATACTGCTTGTTCTGCTTGAATGATTATATATCAAATTGGTATGTATGCTAATACTGCTTTCATGCAAAAATATTACAATTATTAGTTTAGATGGGAGATTCTTCTATTTCTTCATGCATCAACTATAAACTATATATCTTTGAGCTTTGGCCTTGAGATTTTATCTTACGTACTTTCTATAATTGTTATAGTGTTATGGGAAACAAGAAAGACAAAGCTTTAAGGTCAAGCATCTCAATGAGATATATTATCTATGAACAAGAAGAGCAAATTAGATTAGGTCCTTGTCAATCCCGATTAATATCAACCGTGAAGAAAAGTAGAGGATTGAAAGGTGGTTTTATGGTTAATATCATTGGTGAGTTAGAGGATATTGCATCAAGCCCTTCTCATCAAACACCTTTAGTACCATATGCTAATGATGACAGTAAGTGTGCCTTTATTTCATGTGATTTGAAAGAAATAAAATAATACTATTTTTAATTTCCTGCTTGTGTATGTGTATTTTATTCTTGAATTTGATAATACCTTGATACTATTGCCCGATTCTTTTTTTAAAAAAGAAAAAAAAAACCACAGAAACAAACAAATTAGGAAACTGAGATAATTTTGACTTTTGTCACGGTTAATCTATTTCCTTTCAAATGACTTTTGCTTTTAATACTTGATAACAGGACCAGTTTTAGCATCACCCCAAACTAATGATGATGATAATAAGTAATTATGTTTTATGTTTAGTTTAATACTTATAATCAAGGCATATTATTTTTTGCATTATTGTCTTTTATTTATTTATTTCCATAACAGGACCAGCAACCAAAAAAAAAAGGGGTCCGACAAAGTGCCTTAAAACTCATGGTTTAAGCTATGAGGATCGGCTGCCAATAAGATTAAATAAGTATGGTCAACCAATTGGTTGCAATCGAGCCAAGTTAAGTAGTCATTTAGGGACTTTGGTTAGAAATGCACATCTTGCTCCATTGACATACACAAGTTGGCATGGACTTAAAGATAATTGGGAAGATTTGTAGGAAGCTACCATTGCATTACACTTTTACCTCTTTTAACTTAGGTGTTTTTTTTTTCTTTATTGATCTTAAAAACTAAGTATTACTACATCATAGTACAGAAAAAGTTTGACATTGGAGCAAGAGCTAAAGGGAAGATTTTTTTGTCATAGATTAATGTAGTTTGAATTTTGGATTTTAGTCCAAGCTTGAGGATGCCATAGTTTCACATCCTAAAAAATTAGAAAGCACAAATCAAGATGATATACTTTTCCAAGTATTAAGAAAAGATCAACCCAGTCGTGTCCGTACTTATGGTAGAGGTGTTGTAGCTTTAGATTTGTGGGGACCTAGATCTCAAGTTGAGACGGAGAGGTTAATTGAAGAAGTTAATGAGAATGCTCAAACAGAAATTCAGAATATACAACAAAAGATGCAAGAGGAGATGGAAATAAAACTTCAAGAAAGAGTGGAGGACATAAAGTCACAGATGTTGTGTAGATTTAATGTGTTTTTGAATTAACTACAGAAAAATTTTTTAGGAGTAGAAATTTCATATCTCTCTTTTATGTCAACTACTTCAAATACGAAGGAAGTAGAAGCTACTGTAACAACAAATCATGAAGTTTTTGCTGTTAAAAAAGAGGTGTTTATATTATTCTTTGCATTTTTTCTTAATAATAATTTATAAAATTTACTTTTCATAGTGTTAAATGTATTCAATCATTTAATCTACAATGAACCAATCTTAGCGTGTATAGACTAATAGTATCATTAGCATTCATTCGGAATTCAAAGAATGATATCTAAGTTTATAATTTCCTGTTTTAGATTTAAGCTACCCTCAAAGTATTTGTACAGCAGTACTCAAGCTATATTATATCTGTTTTATATTTAAATAAATATTAACTACTTCTTTTTTTACTAAAATATTGGAAATTAGTATTTTTTTTATTATTTTATTTTGTTCAATAATTTTTAACTTGTTTGTAAATTTTCAATTTTCCATAGTGGGCTCATAGTGGGCTGATGCACGCCTTTGGACCTGTCTTAAGATTTTTTAAACCTTTACATTTCTAATGTGTTTGTTCATTATATTTTGATTCTGATTTAATATATCTCTTGTTTTTAATTCCTTTATTTTTTATCTTCACTTCATAAACACATACAATTTGAATCAATATTATTATTTTCTATTCTATTTAATAACCAACAACTATCACGATAAAACTTCTTAACAAATTAATATGTGAACTGAATATTAAAAAAATGAAGCCATAAAACAAACAGAGAGTCGTGCATGCACTTTTGAGTGCCCCTTTATTTTTTCTTTCCCTTTCTTATTATGGGTGGTTTAATAATATTATGGGTGGTCTAATAATATTTTATTTTTCTTATATTTTAGATTCCAAGTAAATCATCTACTATAACAGAAGGTGTTTCTAAATCTCATACTAAGTCATTACCTCAAACAAGGGAGAAGAATGTGATTCTTTTACCTAAAAAGAAGCAGGTATATTTATACCTAAAATTGAAAAATTTAAAATAGCATTTATAATTCATGCTTTATAATAATATATCATATTGAGATTTATTGTAGAAATATTGGTATTGGTGTCTTAAAATAGTTATTTTTTTGCAGATTTTTTGTTCTTCTCTTACTCGAGAAGTTCTTGACTTGAAATTGGAGAAAATGAAGCATGACCAACATAAGAAAAGATAAAAAAAAAAAAAAAGAAGAAGAAGAAGAAGAAAGTGGTGTGCTTGTAATATCGAGATGAATTTATGAATTTGTGAATTTAATGAAAGAGACAAACTTGTACAATGATTATTGATTAAAGAGGCTATAAAAATTTTATTTTGTGAATTTGTGTATTTAATGAAATATTTCATGTTGTAGTAATTAATTTTAGTATATTTATATTGTGTATAATATAAAATAAAAAATAGTATAATAGAACTAAAAAATATTACTAAAGATCTATTGTAACATTTTATAAGTGTTAAAAGAAATATTTATGGTAATATTTTTTTAAGTGTTACAAAAAATATCTATGGTAACATTATTTTAAATGTTACAAAAAATATCTATGGTAATATTTTTTAAGTGTTACAAAAATTATCTATGGTAACATTTTTTTAAATGTTATAAAAATTATCTATGGTAATATTTTTCTAAATGTTACAAAAAATATCTATGGTAACATTTTTTAAGTGTTACAAAAATTATTTATAGTAACATTTTTTTAAGTGTTACAAAAAATATTAATTGTAACATTTTTCTAAGTGTTATCATGAATGGTCTATTGTAACATTTCTCATAATATTACTATAGGATATCTTTTGTAACATTTTTATTAAATGTTATTAAATCTTTGAAAAATGTTAGAAAAACTCTTTAGTAACATAGAGTATATTTAACATTTGTTAAAATATTACTAATATACATAGGTAACATTTTAATATGATTTGGTAACATTTTTTAAATGTTAGTAAAAGTCAAGTATGTAGTAGTGACCTCTAGTTATAAAGAGCAGAAAAAATTAGAAAAATACTTACAAGTCATTATCACAAATTAAAAAAAAAATTATAAAGATGTCATTGGGAGAGTTTAGAATAAACTCAAAGGGTGGAAGAGCAAATGTTTGTCTCTCGTAAAAATATTAACTTTAGCTCAATCACCTGTCAGTCCAGTTTTCAAACTATCAGATGTAGGATGATAGAATTTCTAAGAGTATTTGTTATGAGGTGTATTAAACCAATCAATCACCTTAGCCCATGACAACAATAAAGACGTCTCACGGCCCACAAATTCAGCCCAACAGAATACACAAATTAAATTATAATTTAGTCTTTATCTTATCTTATAGTTATCTTTATCTTTATCTATATCTTATCTTTATCTAATTTTATCTTTCATAGGCCAATACTCTATATATACTTAGTTTTACCTTCATAGTTTACAATTCATTCAATCAATAATCAATAAAATTTCTTCATCTTTTTCTTTCACAATTCTTTTATTTTCCTATTCTTTCACAATTTTATTATGGTATCAGAGCTCCTCTTGAGCTCTGCTGACATCCATGAATCAAGGAGAAATGGCACACCAGCAACTTCATCCGGAGTCTCTTTTGGACCTTTCGTCAGCCCAACACTTTTCTTTCATGACACTTCCTTTCAATGAAGAAGCTCGTCCTTCAAACCAACTTGAGCTTCTGCCAAGTCCAACTACTCATTATCTTTGTTCTTTCAATACCTTTTCTACTGTTAACAATTCTTCAAATCGAGATTCATTCTTGAATACTTGGATCATTGATTCTGGTGCCACAGATCACATTGCATCAAATTTGTCTTGGTTTATTTCTTACACACAAATTTCTCCTATTATTGTTCATTTACCAAATGGTTCTCGAACTACTGTTTCTTATAAAGGCATCGTTCAATTTTCACCATCCTTGGTTCTTCATGATGTTCTTTATTTACCTCATTTCAACTTTAATATTATCTCTGTTTCAAAAATTACTTCAGCACTCATATGTGAACTCACTTTTTCATCTTCTTCTTGCACTCTACAGAGCAACAATTTGGGGACAATTGATTTGGCCAGAATGAGAGAGGGATTATATGTCTTTGAACCTAATTTCGGTAAAAATTCATCCACTACACACTCCATAAATTCCATCCAATCTCCACCCATTACACCTTCCAATATATGGCATTTTCGTTTAGGACACCTTTCTGGGCAAAGACTTAATCATTTACATAAACAATTTCCTTTTATCTCTATGCATCATGACGAGGCTTGTGACATTTGTCATCTTTCTAAACAAAAGAAACTTTCTTTTTCTCAAAGTTTTAACAAAGCCAATGCAAGTTTTGATTTATTACACTTTGATATTTGGGGTCCGTTTCGACAAAATTCTATTCATAATCATAAATATTTTTTTACTATTGTTGATGATTTTAGCCGCTTTACATGGGTTACTTTATTAAAATCAAAAGGAGAAGTACAGAATCAAATAAAAAATTTTATTACTTTAATTGAAACACAATTCAACTCCAAAGTCAAAACTATTCGTTCTGATAATGGACCAGAATTTATTTTACCTGATTTTTATGCTTCAAAGGGCATTATTCATCAACGTAGTTGTGTTGAAACTCCTCAACAAAATGGAAGGGTAGAACGCAAGCATCAACATATTTTGAATATAGCTCGTGCTCTTATGTTTCAATCTAATTTACCATCATCTTTTTGGTCTTATGCTGTTAGACATGCTGTTTATTTACTTAATAGAGTTCCATCATCCGCAATTAATTTTAAAACACCATTTGAGATTTTACTCAATCTTCCACCAAATTATCATGACATTAAAGTTTTTGGATGCTTATGTTTTGTTTCTACCCAAATGGCAAATAGATCAAAATTTGATCCAAGAGCCAAAAAGGCTGTATTTATTGGCTTTCAATCTGGTTTTAAAGGGTATATTGTTTATGTTTTAGAAGATAAAAGAATTGAGATTTCTAGAAACGTAATTTTTTATGAAAAGATCTTGCCCTTAGTTACAAAAAATGTCCAATTCCAGACACTTAGCCCAACATTGCCAAACACACCTTCTCAAAAACAAGATTCGGTTAGTCTTCCAGTTGAACCCTCACCTATACCCATTGACCCAACTCCACCTAGTTCTTTATTTTCTCCAACAACCTCTCCTTCTTCCTCACTATCGTTTCCTAACCAAGTTGAACCCATGACCACCGAATCCCTTTCAACACTAGACACCAGCCCACCATCACCTTCTCATCCCCCGTCACCTTCTTCACCACCTGAGCAACCCCATCCTCGTCATTCCGACCGGCCTCACCGACCTCCAGCATATCTCTCTGATTACTTGTGTAATTCCTCTCTCATCTCTACAAATCAATCTCCCTCAAAGTGCAAGTATCCTTTATCTTCAGTCATGTCTTTTTCTTCTCTTTCATCTTCACATAAAAAGTTTCTTTTATCTCTACATTCTGACGTTGAGCCAAAGTCTTTTAAGGACGCCAATCAACACTCTAATTGGCGTAGTGCTATGAAAGATGAGTTGGATGCTCTTGAGCTGAACAAAACTTGGCGTCTTGTTGATTGCCCTGCAGGGGTTAAGCCGGTTGGCTGTAAATGGGTCTATCGCATCAAACGCAAGCCTGATGGTTCAGTTGATCGATATAAAGCACGCCTTGTGGCTAAAGGGTTCACTCAAACTGAAGGTGTTGATTTCTTGGAAACTTTCTCCCCTGTTGTCAAGCCTGCCACTATCAGATTAGTTTTGGCATTGGCCTCTATGAAGCATTGGCCTATACATCAGTTGGATGTCAATAATGCTTTCTTACATGGGGATCTTTCTGAGGATGTTTATATGACTCTGCCACCCGGATTTATATCTCCTCAACCGAATCAATGCTGTAAGCTACTAAAGTCACTGTATGGTTTACGACAATCTAGTCGTATGTGGTATGACAAACTTTCTCATCTTTTGCTATCTCATGGATATCAGCAGACCTCATCTGATTATAGTTTATTTGTCAAATTCATTGGTGATCAAATTTCTATCCTTTTAGTCTATGTTGACGACATTGTTCTCACTGGTAATTCTATTTCTGAACTTGCTGCCATAAAGTCTATTTTACACCAACACTTCCGAATTAAAGACTTGGGCCCATTAAAATATTTTTTGGGTATTGAAGTTGCTCAATCAGAGAAGGGAATTTGCTTATCTCAGAGAAAATATTGTCTTGATCTTTTGGAGGATTCTGGTTTATTAGGTGCTAAACCTGCCTCTGTTCCAATGGATAGTACCACAAGACTATATCAAGACCAAAGTCCCTTGCTATCCGACCCTTTTGTATATCGTCGTTTGGTTGGCCGTCTTATCTATCTCACCACTACTCGACCGGACATCATGTATGCTACTCAACAATTAAGTCAATTCATGGCATCTCCTACTGAATCTCATCTTCAAGCTGCCAAGCATGTGTTACGATATCTGAAAACTAGTCCCGGCAAAGGACTTTTCTTTCCAAGGGAATCAGAAATTCAGCTTCTCGGCTTCAGTGACTCTGATTGGGCCGGATGTCCTGACACTCGGCGATCTTTAACAGGTTATTGTTTCTTCTTAGGCAGTTCTTTAGTCTCTTGGAAGACCAAGAAATAAACCACCGTTGCCCGCTCTTCCACGGAAGCAGAATATCGTGCACTTGCCAACACAACTTGTGAACTTCAATGGATAATAAATGTGTTACAATTTTTACGCATCTCTCCTATTCGCCCACCAGTTTTATATTGTGATAATCAGAGTGCTCTTCATATTGCTGCTAACCCGGTTTTTCATGAACGGACCAAACATTTAGAGGTTGATTGTCACTTGGTTCGACAAAAAGCTCAAGCTGGAGTGATGAAACTTCTCCCAATTCCCTCTTCTGGGCAACTAGCTGACATCTTCACCAAGCCTTTGTCTCCTCAACCCTTCCATCTTAATCTGAATAAGCTTAGTGTTCTTGACATCTTTCATCCTCCAGCTTGCGGGGGCGTATTAAACCAATCAATCACCTTAGCCCATGACAACAATAAAGACGTCTCACGGCCCACAAATTCAGCCCAACAGAATACACAAATTAAATTATAATTTAGTCTTTATCTTATCTTATAGTTATCTTTATCTTTATCTATATCTTATCTTTATCTAATTTTATCTTTCATAGGCCAATACTCTATATATACTTAGTTTTACCTTCATAGTTTACAATTCATTCAATCAATAATCAATAAAATTTCTTCATCTTTTTCTTTCACAATTCTTTTATTTTCCTATTCTTTCACAATTTTATTAAGGTGGAGAAGCTCCAAAGAGAGTTCATTTGGGGGAAATGAAGAAAACCACAGAAAAATTCAGCTAATTAGTTGGAGAACTATGTATCTACCTAAGCACGAATGGAGATTGGATTTCAAGAGACTTTACTCAATGAATGATGCTTTTCTAGTCAAAATCCTATGGAAAATGGAAGGAAATTCGAATAATTTGTGGGTTCAAGTGCTTGATCACAAATACTGTAATGGAAACAGAAATTTAGACAACATAATTGCTAAAAAAATGGGAACTCATGCTCATGGAAGGAGCTGCTCAAAATGTGGCCAAATTTTCAAATAAAAAAAACAAAAAAACACTATGAATTTCATTTGAAATGACCAAAATATTCTCTTTTGGAATGATTTATGGGTGAAAAAGAAGGACTTTTGAAAGATTGCTCTCTAAACCAAATCACAGACAACAAGAGCCGAGTGAATGATTGGATTAAGGACATGGGAGAACGGGGTTTTGCTATTCTCAGCCACAACCTTCCACCTGTAAGGGTCCAGAGAATCATAACGATGGTTCCCCTTACCAAGAGGGAATGGAAGATATAAGAGTATGAATGCACACTGAAAATGGTAACTTTTCTACTACATCAACATACAAAGTCTTCAATAGTTAGTCAGTGCCTATAAAGACCGTATGGAGCTACATTTGAAATTGGCAAGCACCACAAAGGACAAAAGTGTTTATGTGGACCTTGATACATAAGAGACTTTTGACAAATTAAAGAACTGCTAATTTTTTTTTGGAAAGAGTGGTGATTGTAAAGTTTGCTAAAGAATCCAAAAAGATCGCTTACATGTATTGTACTAAAGCTACCATTATTTGGATTAATTTTCTAAAACCCACGAGATGCATAGCTTCTTTCAACAAAATTAGAATGATTGGATTAAAATTAATTTAACACACCAATTAGGAAAAACTCAAGGAATAAATTGGAAGGACATATTCATCATAACCTGTTGGTAGGGGTGTCCATGGATCGAATCTGATCCGCATATCCGCGGTGTTTATCCGAATCCGATCCAAAATTTGCGGATATGGATCCGATCCGCAATGCTTTCGGATCGGATCGGATCGGATCCACACACTAATCGGATCGGATTGCGGATTTTGTGTTGGTATCCGCATATCCGCGTATCCGCAAAAATAAAGAAATAAATAAGTAAAATATTCTTTTTATGTTTTATTTTAACTAATAATTATCATATATGTTAAATTATTTTAATTTATTATTCAAGAAAAGTATATTTAATATTATTTTAAGAGTAAACATATTTAAAAGAATAGAAAAAATAAATTTTATTGATATTTTTTTAATAAAAATAAGCTTTTAAAAATATTTTTGTGTCTTGCGGATATATCCGATATCCGATCCGATCCGATCCGCAAATGTGCGGATCGGATCAGATCGGATCCAACCTTAAAAACTGCGGATATTGGATCCGATCCGATCTGATAATTTTAGTGCGGATCGGATCGAAATTTTGGCCATATCCGATCCGATCCGATCCGCGGACACCCCTACCTATTGGCGCTTATGGTGCTAGAGAAACAAAGAAGATCATAATGCAAGCTATACTAGATCAATTCAGCCATATACAGAGATTATAAAATAAGTGCAGGAGATAAAAGGGGCGTTTGAAAGGGCTTACCTGCTAGAGAATCCGAAGGGAAGAAGAGAAATCCAAGTTGGGTAGGTGCCTCCTTCGACTGGTTAGGTGAAATTGAACATCGACAGAGCAATGCAAGAAAATTCCGATAACGCTGGCTCTGTTTAGGAATGAAGGCAACTGGGTTGCGGGATTCAATTATAAGATTAGGTGTTGTTCGGCATTTGTGGCAAAACTTTGAGGAATCGCCGAAGGGTTGAAACTAGCGTGGATGATGGGAATGATAAGAGTGACAGTGGAATCTGATGCTAATAGTGGTGAGATTCCTGAATGCACAAAAAAGCCTTGACAAGCAACCCAACACCTTAATTAGAAGGATAAATTAACTGAAAACGAATTATTGCAGTTTTTTTGTTATAAAGATATTCAAGGAAGGTAATAGATGTACAGATTGACTGGCTAAGAAAAGCTATGCTTTTTTGTTCTAGGTTTTAATACAAAGAAAAAAAAACCCCTAACAGACGACCCCTATCGCCCATCAGACGGAAGGCACCCCACCCAAATCTCGACCCCTCCCTTCGCCCAAGATAGACGACCACCTCGGCCACTCGCCCCTCCATTCACCTGCCCGCTCGACACACCGGATAAATGGACGGCCCACTCGACCCGCCAATCCCTCCCCTCCCCCCTGAACGGACTCCTACCTCGGCCGCCCCCTCCCCCTCCCCCCACTCGGCAGCCTTCCCCTCCCCTCCACCCTTGCCTCAGACGCCTACTCAGCCGCCCGCCTTTCCCCTCCCGCCGAAACGGACTGCCACCTCTGCCCTTCACTTGTGCCCTTCCCCACCCCATGCCCCGTACGGGCAGCCCACCGCCTCTCCCCTTTGATCAGCCTACCCCCACGGTCGTTACCCACTCCACCCCGGACAAATGGCCTACTCGGCAGCATGCCGTTACCCTCCCCTAAGACGAACGACCACCTCGTCTGCTTGTGCCCATCCCCAACCCTCACCTTGGCTACCCGCCTCTCCTTTCCCCCCTCAGAAGGACATCCCACCAGCCTCCCATCCCATCCCATCCCCTCCTCCCTAGAACGGACAGCCACTCCTACCCCCCAGACGGACGGCCACCTTGGCTAGCCGCTTGCGCCCATGCCCCCTTGCCCTGGATGGATGGACCACTCGACCGCCCGCCTCTCCCCTCCTTGCCGTACTAACAGACGATCACCTCAGCCACCCGCCCATCCCCTCCTTTCTCCCCTGGACGGACAACCACCTCGGCTGACCGCCCGCCCGACCCACCTATCGCTTCCCCTCCTCCCCTCACTACAAGATACACGGGAAATTGCAGCGGCTATTTACCAACGACTATTTGAACCGCGGTGAATTGGCAGAATAGCAGCAATTCTGGTAGTGTAATAAGGCTCCGCTCTAGTTGATCGGAGTAGCGGCGGTTTTGGATCCTAATCGCCGCAATAACCTTTTGGGGGGGTGTTTCATTAAAATAAACAAACAAAAATAACCCGGCACCATTATTCTTCACCTTTTGCGCACAAATCCCAGCAGAGCAAAGGCGCCAATTACCATCCCTGAGATACCCTGCCGTCATGACTCTTCCCTCCGTCAGTTCCAGTCGCCACGTCCATGTCATTATTTTTTCCCGTCACTGTTCTCTTCCCTCCGCCGTGTAGCTCCTGCGTGTGAAGGTAAAGTGGAAGGGGTCGTCCAAGTCTTCTCCCTCCACCGTGCATGTCCGTGTCATCATCGGCATCCTCCCCAACCATCTGTCCTGGTGTCGTCGTCGGCAGTATTCCCCTTGCCCTATTGTGCATTGCTGATCACCCCCTTTCCCCTCTCTCTGGTTCGTTCTTCTCCCTTGTCCCAATTTAATTTTAGTGGTTGTTGATAAATTGATTTTGCATCAATTTCATCTCTGTGCCTTCTGAATTTTGGTTCTAACAATGTTGATCGATTAATTTTGCCCAAATTTGCCTTCCCTAATTTAACATTCTAATTTAATTTTCCCCAATTTTTGGATCCCTTGAGTCTTGATATTTTAGTGTTTATTGCTTGGGGTCATCACTGAATAAAACTAATAAAGAAGAAGACCTCATTCCTGAACCCAAGGGTGGCTTAGAAAATACCAAACCTTAATGTGTATTTTTGAATATCTGAATTATTGTGCAATGTGAAAAAAGATGAAGGGCAAGCTTGGTAGCTTAATTGATTACTATTTTTCAGTTTTATTTGGATTTTGATTATGTCCAAATGGGTGTATTTGTGTTTGTATGCGTGTATCTAAGAGATTTATGAAATGATTTTTGTGAGACAAACTATTAAACAGCTGGTTATGGTTATGGGACAAAATCCCTAAGCAAATTGATACTGTTGTGATCTACCTAATGCTGTTGTTGGTGCATTTTGGACTCATTATATTGTGGTTAGAACTCAACTTTGGAAAGTGATTGTGAAGGGTTTCCTATGATTTGTATGCCTTGTTTTGGTGATCAAAAGGTGAATGCTAAATATGTGAGTGATGTTTGGAAGGTTAAAAAAAATTGGAAGGGAAGGTTGAGAGGGTTGAGATAGAGATAGTTATTAAGAGAATAATGGGTGGGGATGAAGAAAAGGAGATTAGAGAAAATGTCTTGAATTTGAAGAAAAAGGCAAATTTGTGTTTGAAAGGAGGTGGTTCCTCCTATAATTACCTTGATGCCTTGGTTAATGACATGTTGATTTGATAAATATATGTAATTCTTTGTCTATAGTTATAAAAAAGGAAATGTTTGTTATGAACATGTATAACTCATATTGTTATATATAGGGCCATTTTGTTATGTAATTATTGAAGACCACTGCATATGGCAGCTCCCTTCTCTACATATGGCACCTAGTCCAATTGCATGTTGGGAAACATGTTCAATGAGAATTTCTTGGACAAGAGAAAATTATGAATTTATTATAGACGATTGATAGTTGAGATAATAATTCATATAAAAAATAGAGTAAGGCAAACTTGGAAGTGAACTCCTAAATTGACATTGATAATAGATTCTTATGATTGAATCCATATCTTAGTTTAATATGATAGTTTCTATATTGATTTGTGGTTTATCACTAAAAATAAAGCTATTTATTTTCATAATGTAAGTGAAATAGTGAAAACTTAGAGATGGTCATATGAAGAGGAGAAAGAAATGTTTAAAAATTGTGATTAATCACATGGGGAGAAAGCCTTTAATAATTAATTCACAATAAACTAATAACATGAAAAAGAATCATTACAATTTATAGATTTCTAAAAAAATCTATTTTATTAGTGAGGATTAAAAATACAACTTTGCATGATATAATATAAAAGTAATAAAATCAAGAAAACTTGCTATTTGGGTAAAGTTTTAAAGAGCATTGATGATACATTCATTTACCTTTAATAAGCATTTTAAAATGGTCTAAGCAAAATGATTTGTTGAGCGAAAATTTAAAGGAGCCATCAACTGTAAAGAGATTGTTCTAATCTTAAATATGTTTGAATTTGAACTTGAATTTGAACAGGACAAAATGTGCGTGAAAAAGTGAGTAGATAGATGAGTTGTCTCCTTTTGCAAGTGTTACCAAATAGTATAATCAAGATTACCAATAGATGCATACATAAGGGAACCCACTGGATTATGTATAAATGCAAGTTGAAAAAATTTTGTTATGGCTAAAGTGACTGCATTGGTGGTCATCATTGTCACAAAGCCTTTTAATTTGATAAGTTGCTACATTTTTTAGTTTATTGTATCGTTGCCTAATAACATTTTAGTGCAATTTTTGGTGAAGATTTTCTGTCCTACGAGAACTACCATGTAATTTGTCTATATTTTTTTCGGTTCTTTTAATGATCTTGGCCATTTATTGTGCTAATTCTAACTTTGTGAGTTTCAGGTTCTTGATGCTTTTTCGAATTGTAGTTCATCTCCTAACAAAAATTTGCAGTTGTCCTATTCTACCTTGATACTCAACTAAGTCTTTGGTTGATTACTCGAGTTATGTTGATTACCTAGATTTGCACCTTACTTAATTTTATTCAATTAAATTAATGGGTCCACAATCTAAATAAGACAATAACCCGTGAAAAGTACACATAGTTGGTAACAAAACTCATATATATTTATAAGCTTGATGTGCATGTTAAAACTAGTTAACTTAATTCCTTTTTCTATTAGCTTTTTTTATTTATCTAACTATAACAATTTTAAAGTCTTTATTTTTTTTTAAGAATTGATTGTTTACCTCTTTGATACTTTTGTCTTAAGTATTTTCTTAACTTTAACCACTACTCCTCTTTTCTTTTTTTTTTTTGTAAGGAAGGTTTTCTTTTCCATTTCATTTTTTTGGCTCTGGAACCAGTGATTCTTTCTTTCAGTAATTTTTTTAGAAAGTGCAAAATTTTCTATGAATAAGCAACTTTCTCAAATCATCTTGTGTGCTGCGTATTGTCCTGGATGCTAGTAACTCTGTTTTCTGTTTTTTATTTTAAGAGTTATTCTCCCAGTTTATTTCAAGCAGTATGACTATTGCATAGTATACATTCCCTTAATTTAGTTAACATTTATTGTTAATTTTTCTGGTAGTCTGACTTTATTATTTAAATTTTCGTTGTTCTATTATATCATTAAATTAAATATTAATAAGAGTTGGATTTCAAAGCCACGAGATGGTCCAGAATATAGCGACAGTTTGAACAGATTCTTAGATTTCGCATTTGCCAATGTATCATCCGATGGGATGATACATTGTCCATGTCCGAAGTGTGGATTCCACCTTTTTGAAAATAGAGAGGTTGCAAACAATCATTTGCTGATAAACCCTTTCCCCTCTAGTTATATATTTTGGATATATCACAGTGAGAGACGCGTGGAAGAGACATCTAGTGACGGATAAGAAGCAGAACCCGATAGAAATTTCAATGCCCCAATGCTTGATATGGTCCACGAGGCATTCAACTTCCCAAGACTTCATGGCGATGAAGAAGACTCAGTGAATGAACATGCTGGAGGGGATGCGGAGGAGTTGTCGTACCTACACAATGAACCTAGTCGTGAGGCCTGCAATTTTCATGACTTACTCGATGATAGAGAGCAGGAGTTATACCCGGGATGTTTAAAGTTCTCTAAGCTTTCTTTCTTGGTGAGGTTGTATCATATAAAGTCCATGTGTGGAGTGAGCGACAAGGCCTTCGGAATGATATGGGAGTTGCTGGCAGACGCCTTTGAGTATGAGGGATTCCAAGCAATATGCACAATGCCAAGAGGATCATACAAAAGCTCGGTAATCCATATAAAAAGATAGATGCATGTCCAAATGACTGCATGCTATACCAGGACAATGACGAAGAGCTGTCTAAATGCAAACGATGTGGGACATCGAGATGGAAGCAAAAGACTAAGAAGAACTCTAGAGTGAGGATCAACATGGTTGTAAAGAAGAATGGGAAATTGCAAACGATAAAGATTCTTCATTACTTCCCCCTTGTTTCATGATTGCATCGGTTATACATGTCTAGTAAGACAGCCGTTAACATGTTATGGCATAAGAGAGGTCGTAACTCTGAAGGCATGTATAGTCATCCAAGGGACGGCGAGGCATGGAAAGCATTTGACAGAAGATATTTTGAACTTCTCTGACAATTTGCGCAGTGTTCGCTTAGCCTTAGCTAGTGATGGTTTCAACCATTTTGGAAACATGAGCTCAAAGTACTCAATTTGGCCCATGGTTCTTATTCCGTACAACCTACATCCCTGGATTTGCATGAAACCAACCTCTTTTATTCTCTCCATGATTATTCCTGGTTCTAAAATGCCTGGAAATGATATAAATGTCTACATACAGTCCTTGATCAATGAGTTGAAGCAGTTGTGGGTTAGTGTTGAAACATACAATACTAATGAAAAAAAAAACCTTCAAGATGTATGCTATATTGATGTGGACAATCAACGATTTTCCAGGCTTAGACAACTTATCCTGGTGGAATACGTACGGTGGGAGAGCTTGTCCTGTGTGCAATTTGGACGTTGAGACTAACCGGCTCACACACAGTCAGAAATGGTGTTTCATGGGTCATCGTCGCTTTCTGAATCATGATCACAAATATAGAAAAGACCGGGGTAGATTTGATGGAAAGATAGAAGCTAGAGGTCCACCTGTCAAATTCTCTGGTGGAGACATTATGAGACAATTAGAGGATGTGCATGTCCAACTTCGCAAGGTGTAATCGGTTGCTGGGAAAAGGACACATGGACAACATACTACCATGCAAGACGAGTCTCCTTGGAAGAAGAGGAGTATATTCATTGAGCACCCATATTGTGAGAACAATGAACTGCGTCACAATCTTCACGTGATGCATATAGAGAAGAATGTGTGCGACAACATAGTTTTTACCATACTGAACGAGAAAGGTAAACCTAAAGACCACCTCAAAGCTCGAAAAGACCTCCAGTTGATGGGAATCAAGCATGAATTGTGGCCACAGGAAGATGGAAAGTACCCCTCCACCGTCTTTACTATGTCCAATTCAAAGAAGGATGTCTTTCTAAGGACTATCAAGAATGTGGTGTTTCCAGATGGGTACTTCAGCAATATTTCTCACTGTGTTGACTTATGATAGTGCAAGTTGTCGGACTTGAAAAGTCATGACTGTCATAGTCTAATGGAACATCTACTGCCAACTGCGATAAGGAATGCATTACCTGCCCCAGTGTCTTCTGTCCTGGCGGATTGATCATCCTTTTTTAGCAGAATATGCAGCAAATTCATAGACCCTCAACAACTTCCTCTTCTTTAGGATCATGTGGTCTATACTTTGTGCTGCATGGAGATGATTTTCCCCTTCTTTCTTCACAGTCATGGTTCACTTGACTGTGCATCTGGTCGAGGAGGTGCACCTTGGTGGCCCAGTACATTATTGATGGATGTACCCAATTGAAAGGTAATTATCAAACAAATTTGTGTTTTTGTTTTATATTTCGGTAACTCGCACATACTAAGTCACGTGTTATATTCTCAAAGGTACACTACAAGAAAAAGGCGCATTTGTAACAAAAAAATTTTGTTACAAAACGTCAAAATTTTGAAACAAATATTTTTTGTAACAAAAAAAGGGTCCATTGCAGTAAGTCCCGTTACAAAAAGTTTTTGTAACGAAAAATGGAACTGTTACAATTCAATACCATATTTTATAACAATTTTTTCTGATACAAAAAACCAGAAACTGTTACAAAAGTGATAACAAATTTTGATCTTGAAGGTATTTTTCGTGACAGTCAATTTTGTTCCTATCAAAAAATTTTGTTACAAAATGTAACATGATTTTGTAACATTTTTTTTCTTTAGTTACGAAAGCAAATTAATTATTTTGTAACAACTTTTTTTTATTACAAATTACATGCATAATTTACTAAATTATTTTTTAAATTAACTAATATATTAACGATTTTAATAAGCAAGTTTACATGTATATAATATGCAAAAACATACATAAGTCAAACAAGATCCTTTTAGCTAAAATTGTCTCGAAACAAAATAACATTAGCTAGTGAGTACATTGATTAGTTCAACCAAAACATAAAAGTTCTAACATAAAAGTTCAACCAAAACATAAAAGTTCTAACATAGATTAGTGTCTCTATGCATCAAAACATTCTTGAGCCCTCAAGGTAGTATATGGTCACCATTTCAGCACTCTTGTAAATAAGAAAAACCCAAAACAAAAAAGTTAGAAACAAGATATAACACTAATTATAATTTTTTCACTAAGTTTTATCCAAAATGTTTAGAAAAATTTTGGCAGAACCTCCCCTAAAACTTGGATATTTCCACCGTCCACGGTTCCAACAAACACAACCAATTCACAACTTATGTCTCAGCCATACCCAACCAAATTTATCAAACCAAATAATAGGACATTTGTCATTTTTCAACCATGACACAAGTAAAATGTAATAAATAGATTCATATACAAATTAAAGTATACTAATATAAAATGGGAATTATCTACGAAAATGTATTAAAATCATAAGCAACTTTAGGAGTACCTTTAGGGTCTAGTTTGTTTCGTTGTCAAAGCGCGCTATGAGAAAGTTCACAACAGCTTGTTGAACTTTCAATTGAGCTTTCACTCGAGCTTATTCTTCCTTTTGGCGTGTTTGTTGCTTTTTAAGTTTTTCTTTGAGCACATCTATTTCCTTTGTTAGCTCCTCACGGTCTTGCATTGCCTCTTGAAGTTGTACTTGAATCCTTAACTTAGATTTCTAAGTCTTTATGCCATAACCTAGCATCACAGCGACTATCACTTTCAAAGGGCTCTATGTAAACTAAATTCCAAGGCGGTTTTCTATAACTCCACAATACAAACTATCCTAATTCAATGCATTGTAAAAAATACAAAATCAATAACAAAATTGAATTAATATTTCTATGTTAATAATGATGATGTAGTTACCTAAAAACATAAAAATTTAAGAAAACAAAAAGTATCAAAATCACCAAAAAAAATGCAAAAAATAGAATCAAAATAATAAGGCACTAGAGTAAAATAATAAGGCACCATAGAATTGTCAACTTTCTGATAAAACATAATTGAAACAACAGAAATTGAAAGCGTCAAATAAAATGCTTGGACATACTCAAGAATATGATAAAAGAAGAGTTTGCTAGCAAGCTTTCGTCCAAACTCAACAGCCTACACCACCAGACAATAATCATAAAGATAGTAATGACACCTAAGAATTGTACCAAGATAATCAATTAAAATATTCAGCAGATTTGTCTGATCATATGATTAACAAATATAAAATGATCAAAGAATATGAAACAATGACTACATATGAGGATTTCTGCATGGGTTTTAGTTGTAT
Source organism: Arachis ipaensis (assembly GCF_059453495.1). Taxonomy (NCBI): domain Eukaryota; kingdom Viridiplantae; phylum Streptophyta; class Magnoliopsida; order Fabales; family Fabaceae; genus Arachis; species Arachis ipaensis. The sequence continues at coordinate 132,642,795 of NC_142435.1, forward strand.
ATAGGGTAATTAAATCCATACCTCTGGGCTTTCTAGATACTGACCTTCAGACAAGAAATCTACAACTTCTGACTCAAGAAAACAGTTAGTGAACCTGCGCATTTTGTGAAATCTGTCCTTGCTCTCATCAACATTAATCAACTCAGATTTCACACCTTCAACCTCATTCATCTTATCCCGATCTTCAGTATTGCTAACCTATTGTGTTAACCAATTAATTAATTTTGGTAACTGTAATAACAGAAAAACTCAAAGCTGCCAAATAATATTGATAAATTAATTAATTCACTAAATGTATAACATCCCATGCAAGCTTAAGCATTATTGATAATTAATTAATTCACACACTTGACAGAGCAGCAATTAGCTTGGGATTCCAATTCAAATGTTGAAACACTAAAAATAAGACATTTTCACTTAAATGTCCTTTTGTGCATTAACAGCTAGCTGAGTGTATGCAGCGAAACTGCTTTGGAAGAATCATTCTCTTCACCTGGCAGAAATGAAAGACAAATTGAAAATAATTTAATGATACTAGGTTCATGAAGAACACTAAAGCACATACACCCTTTAAGAATTCACTGGATCAAGCTGATTTCTATAGTAGTTCAAGACACAACATAAAATAAAATCTTTCTTCTTCCTCTAATTACATGGTATATCTCCAACTTGCAGTGATGGTCACTTCAATAGCTTAGTCTTACACTCTTACCCTCCACAAAACAAAATATCACCTACCCTTTCTCCTTGAGGAGATGTGAACTTATCCATGTCTAGAATCCATAACTAGCTGGAAGACCCTAAAATAGATGACAATTTTCAACTCCAACAACAGAAAAAATCCATCCACATTTAAAAATATAAATAAAATAAAGCCTTTTATTTTTACAACAGCAATTTTGGAATGTCAGTCACCCAAATATCAAATGGAAACGAAATTCTTATGCACATCTAAGAATAGAAATGCAGAGGAAGGTAAAATGCATAGTTGCTAAACCCTAGACACAAAAAAATCGAATTGACCCAGCTCAACAACTCACACAATGAACAATAAAAAAACTTGGAGGAAGAAAACAGCATCAAAAGAAATCGAGAGTGGAATAGATCATAAATCATAGCACAACTTCTCGAAATTAAAGATCCAAACAAACAAATAAAGAAAAAAAAGAGAAGAGCTTGTGGCAATTAATAGTGACTCACAGTGAACTCAAGTCAGCTTTGGGCATAGCCACCAAACCCTAGAAAAGATAGATTACTTGATCATTCCCATTAATTTATCAGAAAATATCAATTCATCTTTAATATTCATAGTGTTTTCTTCCTCAGAAGAAACTAAATCAAAGGCAAACGCTAGTTTAATCCCAATTAGCTAATTACACGCTAAACACCTGCTTAACATTAAATAAAGAAACACCAAAACAATAGTAATTACTTCAGTTGCTTCTTCCTGAAATTAGAATGGGAAATTTGGGAATTCTTACATAGTTATACTTATGTACAATATAAGTAGCTACAAATCCCAAATTGCAAATGGACAAGTCAAAGGAAGTCAATGAGCGAAATCAGAGATCAGCGTGAAAAGAACTTACAGATTGATGTGAGCGAGAAAGTCGGCTCCACTCAACTACTGCGCGTTATCCTTGAGCTCCACGATAATACCCTTAATCAACAGCAATGAGGCTTTGATGACGGTGGCTAGGCAGGACACGACGGAAGCAAGCTCGCTTCAACGGCTCCTCCTTCCACGTCTCCTTCTCTCTCGTTCGCTTCAACGACGGCAACGAAGATCCTTCCAGCGGCGGCGCGGTGTTCTGACAGCCACAGAGGCGCAGATGGCGGCGACGGGCTTCATTACTGACAGCGGCGATGACTAACGCGAGGATGGCGGTGCTGCGACGGTCGCGGAGGTCCCAGGCTCATGACTCTCGCCCTCCACGTCGTGCTCTCTCTCTCGTGAACTCTCCGCGACTCAGCTCCACGATGGTGACTCGACGGCCACAATGATGGGGTGGCGGTGGCGGCGCAGCAGGACACGGTCCCCTCCCTTCCGATCCTTCTATTCTCCGTCGCTCTCTTCCTCTCTGATCCCAAGCGCTCTCTCTTCTCCCTTTCCTTTGTTTCCCCTTCCCCTTTTCATTTTTGTTTCTTTCTTCCAGTAGGTTAATTAGGCAAAATAGAAGGGATGGTGGCTAGGGTTAAATGGGTGAGGTTAGGGTTTAATTTGGTTAAATTTAGGGTTTGGATTTAATTTGAAAATTAATGTTTAATTTTGGGCAAAAGTGAAATTAAGAATTATGGGTAAATTGGAATTTTTGGATTAATCTGAAAACTAATTAAATCTCTAAAATTATTCTAATATATTATTTATTGTATCAAAATATTATTTATTTGAAATCCAATACTTTAATTGAAATTATAAGATAATATAATTAATTTTTTATTTATAAAAATATTAGTATTAAATTTTGAAATCTCAATTATTTAAACCGAATCATATAAAATTCTTATTATTTTACGTTTGCTAAATTTTATAATTTAAATATTGAAAATAATTCGATAATTATAAAATCAGATAAAACCTTAAATATATTTTAAACTCAATTAATCAAAATTTATTTTAATTATCTTTAATAAAATAATTTCAGAGATTAAAATACTTAATGATAAATAAATCTAAATTAGCTCTTAATAAAATCTTCTAAAATTTTTAGGTCTTACACAAAGTCTTACATTTAGTATGTTGAAACAAATTTTTTTATTAGTTACAAAAAATCTTTGAATTTTGTGACAAATAAATAACTTGTTACAAAAATATTGTATTTTGTGACAAATTAATTTTTTGTTACAAAATATTTAGAGCTTTTGAAACAAATAGATATTTTGTTACAAAATATTTTGAACTTTTGCAGCAATATAATCTTTTGTTACAAAACATTATAACATTTTGTAACAAAACAACAATTCGATACGAAAGCCAATATAATTTGTAACAAAAGAAATCAAGTTGTTACAAAATATTGAAATATTTTGTAACAAATTTTTTTATTGTTACAAAATATTCTTATTTTGTAACAGTAACTAATTATTGTTACATAAAAACTATAATTTGTAACAATTTTAAATTTGATACAAATTTTTTGTTACAAATGTTCCATTTTCTTGTAGTGGTACCTTTGTCATCTCAAGCAGTACGTGCGTAATAGATCACAACCAAAGGACTCAATTGCAGAGGGATATTTATCTGAGTAGATTCTCATATTCTGTTTAAGATAACTAGATAATGTTGAGAGTAGGATTAATCGACCAATGTGTGTTGACGATCGACCACGTGAACCTATGCCTAGTGAAAGTGCAACCAAGTTCCCAGAGGTTGGAAAGGTTGTGGGGGCTGCGACTTTTAAAACTCTCACACCAACTGAAAAATTTCAAGCTGGCCGTCACGTATTGGTAGATTGCCGGACGTGAAAAAATTCTTAGAGTAGGTGCATTTGAAATTATGGAATACGATAATGATCTACTATAGTTGGAGATTCTAACATGAAATTATTGTGATCTATCCAGTGATTTCAGGGCCATCACAAAGAGAAAGTTGCGAAGTAAAACAAGGTCCCAGTCTCACATAGACAGTGTTGTGGACAAAGAATTTCCCGAGTGGTTCAAATGTAAGGTGAATCCTATTATGATTAGTCCATTTACATATTTGATCGTGTCCTGTCGTTTGTATCCCAAACTGATAAAATACGTAAATTGCAGTGGCTTGACGGAGAAAAAATATTGGTAAAGATTTTTACAAAAATATCACGTTGCAAGTATAGTTCTAAGCCGACAATTAAACCTCAATTAATGTTTAAATTGTTTGTCACTTAAGCAAACCCAATAAAATTTACCGAAGTATTCAAATCTCGGGTCATCTCTCAAGGAATCGCAGGGAAGTGTAGTTTATTATTGGTTATGGGAAAGTATATTTTTGGGATTTTTGAAATAAGAAACAAGAAAATATAGATTGCGAGAAAAATAAACTAATAACTAAGAAAGCTCTTAGCAAGGATTGAGAATTAGAAGTCCTATCCTCATTATCATCGTCAATTGTGATGGTAAATGTGAATTGCCTTCACTTAGTTAATCTCTAACCAATGGAGGAAGGTCAAGTGCATACAATCAACTTGAGTTCACAAGACCTAGTCAACTCATAGTGAGAGACTAACTTTGGTGAAGTTCAAGCTAACCGGCAATCTTCAATCACCAATCAACAAAAGACTTTTGATAACTCAAGAGTCTCTAAATAATCAATCCAAGTCAAGAACATAAAAATCTAAATTAAAATCCACCCAAACATTTTATCAAACACTTGGAAGGCACAAAATAAAAACATAGAAAACTAACAAGACACAGCAAAATCTAAGACTAACAATTGCAAGAGGAAATAATAACAATAAATTAAAGAAAGCAGTCATAAACATGGAAACATAAATTGCATTAATATGGATTAAAGGAAACAAGAAGAATCCATAAACTAAATTGGAAACATAAAGAAATCAACAAGAGAAATAGATAAACTAAAGTACTAGAAAAAGTAAAAGTAGAAGAGAAACTAAATTAAAGTAAGGTAGAAATCTGAATTTGAGAAGGAACAAGAATAAAAACCCTAAAACCTAGAGAGAGGAGAGAGCCTCTCTCTCTAGAATTCTACATCTAAACCTAAAATTGTGTGAATGAAAGTTAGTCTTCCTTCCAGCTCCACTCTACAGCCTCTAATCTGTATTTTCGAGCCTAAAACAGGGTTAAAAGCAGCCCAGAAATCGCCCCTAGCGAATTCTATTTAATGCAGCACGTGATGCTCGTCACGCGTACACGTCGCTAAACGAATTTCTGGTCACGCGTACGCATCATCCACGCGTACGCGTCGCTTGCCTGCTGCACCGGTCACACATACGCGTCTCCCATGCGTGCACGTCGCTACCAGATTCTGAAATCCTTAATTTCTTGTGTTCCTTCCAATTTTGCATACTTCTTTTCCATCCTCTAAGTCATTCCTGCCCTATAAACCCTGAAAACTCTTAACAAACATATCATGGCATCGATGGTAATAAAAGAGGATTAAAATCAGCAAATTTAAGGCCAAAGAAGCATGTTTTTAACCATAGCACAAAATTAGGATGGATTTGTAAAACCATGCAATTCATTTGAATAAGTGTATAAATAATTGATAAAATCCACTCAATTCAATACAAAATAAACCGTAAAATAGTGGTTTATCAATTTTCCCACACTTAAACATTAACATGTCCTCATGCTAAGCTCAAGAGAAGCTATAAAAGAGGTGAAGAGGAATGGTAGAATTTATGAAATGCAACCTATCAATATGAATGCAACTACATGCAAAATGCTTTTACCTACTTGGTTAAAAGTAGATAAATTTTTCAAGAACAAATATGAACTGGATCTCACTAATTCAAATCATAAAATGAAGTACAAATAGATTTGCAAGAAGGAAGCTCGTGAAAGCCGGGAACAAAGAATCGAGCATCAAACCCTCACCGGAAGTGTATACACTCTAATCACTCAAGTGTTTAAGGTTCGATTCTCTCAATTCTCTACTAACCTTTCTCTCTAAGGCTTGCTCTTCTTCTACCAATCAACAAAAATTTAATACACGAATACACATATCAAGAAGTCTTTTAAGGGTTGTAATGGGGTTAGGGTCAAGGTAGAATTGTATTTGGTCAAGTGGACTAAAATCCGAATCCTTGATTAACCTAAACTTCCCACCTAACTTAAGACAATCCATGTAATCCGAATATAAAGTCTAACTACCCATTAACTATGTTGTCCATATATTCATGCATCCCAATTTTGAGTACAGTACATATACATTGCTATCACCATTTACCTTGGGGCATTTTGTCTCCTTTTTATTTTTTCTCTTTTTTTTCATTTTTCTTTTATTTTTGGTTTTTCTTTCTCTTTTGTTTTTCTCAATGCATACGATTAAGATATTGAATGCATGAACATGTCCTTAACATTCTTTTCACATTTTCACAAAAAAATATACAATACCTGATTTTCAAACTAAATGTTTCCAAACCTAACTTCCCCACACTTAAATGATGAACGCTTTCACTAGTCTAAGCTAACCAAGGATTTAAATTAAGGTCATTCATTGTTTTTCGCTTAGAGTTAATGATGTGCTAAAGTAAAGAACAAATGGGGTAAAACAGGCTCAACATTGGTTTGCAAAGGATAATGAAAGGGTAAGGCCATATGGGTATGTAAGCTAAGCTATAGTGAAACAAAGGCCTCAATCACGTAGGTGCATGCATACATCAAACAATGGAAATATAGAGTCAAGCAAGACAAAGATCATAATTTTAGAGAGAACAACACACACCAAAATAAAACATTGGTTGATAAGATGCAACCAATCAAATAGGTTCAAAATCTCACGGGTTTTGTGTGTTCGAGCTCTAAACCCATGTTCCAAAATAAATTTCTTCAAGCAAGTTCAACAAAATTTTAATTCAAAGTAGTGAAATGCTATAAAATAGTTTCTTGGAAAAGAATTCATCACTTCAACCAAGTAGAACATAAATGCAAAAAACTAACTACACATGCAGTCTATCATGCAATGCAACAACTAATCTAACAAAGAAAATAAAAAATTGGTGTTAGAAAAGGAAATAGTTACCCACGGAAGTCGGTATCGTCCTCCCCACACTTAAAGATGGCACCATCCTCGGTGTATGCAAAGATGTGCAAGTGGACGGGTTGCTACAACTGATGCTTTTCCCCAAAGATTGTGCAGCAAGACTTCTTGTCGCTCCATTTAGAAGTTTTCCGTTTCCCTTCTTGGTGGCCATATTAAAAGAAGAGGAAAAGGAAGAAGAATAACCCACAAACAAAGATATGCAAAGAAATAAAATATGGGTGGGCTAATGCTAAATAATAATGAGGTTCTCAACTACATGGTAGCTACAACATGTAAGTGAGAAAGCAGTATAAGCAAATGGCATATCAACTAACACTTGATGCAAGAGTAAAGTCAAAGCATAAGTAAATGAAAAAAAATACTCAGAACATCAAGTTAAAACAAGACTTGACACAGACAAGATTAGTGATAAGCATGGGAGCATTTGGTCCTATCCTAACTCAATGATAATGAAGCGCAAAAACAAAGACTAATGGGTCAGAAGGGATGAAAGCACTAATCTTGTGTCTGTGGGGTAAAAATTTCCATTAATGCTAAACAAGTCACGAAGCACCAAAATGATTAGAAAATTTAACACCAATGGTAAAATAAGAAACGTAAGAAGGAAAATAAAAATAAGTTACAAAAGCAAAGTTAAAATGCAATGAATGAAAGTATGCAAATGCAATAAACAAAAGAGAATAAAGGAGAATAAGGATGAGAAGTTAAAGAAATGAAGAAGAAGAAAGTAAGAAAGGAAGAAGAAAGAAGGGGAAAGGAATAAGAAAGGAGAGAAGAAGAAGGAAGAAAGGAAAAAAAGAAGCGACGCGTAAGCGTCGTCCACGCGCACGCGTGGGTTGCAGATTGAGGAGTCGACGCGTACATGTGAAAAGCAGAAAAGAGAAGGTGATGCGTACGCGTCAGTCATGCATACGCGTGGGTGTGAATTGTGCCCCTCGCACAACACTCGCACAGTTCCCGCACAACTCTCGGGTTTTTATACTAGAGAACAAAATTCAATATGACGCGTGCGCGTCGGCCATGCGCACGCGTGAGCTTCTTTTTTTTTTTAAGAAACTAACAAGCTATCAAAGTAATGTTAATCGTTATTAAACAAGTAAAACCAGAACTTAAACCAAATAAACTTAACTAAAACTGAAAATTCAACTTATTACCAATATAAATAAAAGGGGAAATAGGAAGAATTTACCATGGTGGGGTGTCTCCCACCTATCACTTTTAGTTAAAGTCCTTAAGTTGGACATTTGGTGAGCTCCTTGTCATGGTGGCTTGTGCTTGAATTCATCTTGAAACTTCCACCAATGCTTGGACTTCCAATAAGCTCCAACATTTCCAAGTGAATTCACCAAGCTTTGATGAAGTTCTCCACAAGCTTTGAGCTCCCAAAGTTGATCCTCTTGTATGCCGGGATCCCAAATCTTGTTTCTACACCCGGCTTTAAGTGGATCATCATTGTTCCAACCGGGTGGCAAGCAATCCGAATTCTTAATGAAGTACCAAACTCTTCTCTTAGATCCAACCAATTGATCACTAGTCCAACCCTTGTATCTAGCTCTTGAAATCTCAACCTTGATGAGTCTTGATTTGTAATTCCAACCACTAAACATCCTTCTCTTACGCTTAATTCCACAAAGCCCTCTAAGTTGGCCATCCGTTTCAAGAATACCATACTCAAGTGGGATAGTAAAGCTAATAGAGATAAGTTTTACCCACTCAAATGAAGGAATAGACAGCAACCTAGGTAGAAAGGTCTCCAACGATCTTGACAAAGCATATTCAACCCCCATCCATCCTTTTCGAAGGACTTCCACTTCCACATCATTCTCAAACTCAATCAGAGAAGGTTCTTTATACTCAAGGAGTTCATTTGCAGATGTAGATTCATCACTAGGAAGACTTGATTCACGATCATCATCACCAAGGGAACTTGCCTCTTGATCTATTCCATCCAATTCTTCATAGGGAATATGCCTTGGAGGTTGTGCACTACCCTCCTCAACATCAATTTCAAGCTTCTTAGAGGAATACTTTACAATTCTAGATTCCCATGGAGGTTCAGCATCTCGTAAGTCTTCGACCACTTCTTCCTCTTCAACAATTACAGTTTCCTCCAATTATTCCAATAGAAAGTCACATTCCTCACTTTCCATCGGAGTTCCTAATCTCTCCTCCATGCTACGTTCTTCATTAGATTCTCCACATGTAGCCATGGGAGTTCCTTGAGTGTCCAACCGTTGGGAAGCGAATCGACTTACTAACTCGGTCAAGGCAGCCGTGAGTTCTAGTGTCGCCCTTTTCATCTCGCTTTGCCCTTGAAGTAGTGAAGTGAGAGAATCATCTATTAGGGCTTGGGGTGGATGGAAGTGTTCATCAGTTGGGAGAAGGGGTTCATAATAGGAGGGTGGTTCTTCATGATAAGGATGTGGCGGTTCAACACTCTCCATCTTTTCCACTTGTTGTACAACACACTCCAGTCCCTTGTTCTCAAGTTGAGATTTCAAGATCTCCTTCATGCTCCGCTCTTCGGTTGACTTTCCACATTCATCCGTAGAAATGCTTTGTTTGTTGCATGAGTCCTATGGGTCGAACTTTTGACGGATGGTTGCTTGAAGTCGATCCATTGCTTCCTTGAGATAATTCATTGGCTCTTGTTCTACTTGGCTATCATTAGTAGGATCATAGTGCTCTTGGATTGATGAATATGGATATTCTCCTTTGCAGGGTTGTGGTGGAAAAGAAAATTCATCTTGTGGTTGAAATTTTTCATACATTGGAGGTGGTGTATATTGAGGTGGTGGTTCTTGGGAGTAATTGTGTTGGAATTGGGGTGGTTCTATGTATGACTCATATAGTGGTTGGTATAGTGGATGAGGATTAGTCATAGGGAGGTGTTTAGTAAAACGGGGCTTGTAAGTATGGTTGAAGGCTATGTTGTGGGGAATAAGGGTCATAGGTGTATGATGGTGGTTGTTGATTGTCACAGAGAGGTCCACCATAACCATTATCTTGGTATGCATCATGGAATGGTTGTTGCTCATAGTATGTTGGTGGAGGTTGTTGCCAAGAGGGTTGTCCATAAGCTTGAGGCTCCTCCTACCTTTGATTGTCCCATCTTTGATGCATGTTCTCATTGTAGCTTCCATTCCCTACAACATAATTTGAACCAAACTCATAGCCAAAGGGATGAGAATTCATAGTAACAAGAGAAAATAAAAACAAAAACTAGTAAGAAATAATGAAAATAAACTCCTAAAACTAGAAACAACTAACAAAGAAACAAAAGGCAAACATATTCACAATATTCACAATAACCAATAATAAGGCACATATTTGCAATTCCCCGGCAACGGCGCCAAAACTTTGACGGAGGAAAAATGTCGGTAAAGATTTTTACAAAAATATCGCGTTGCAAGTATAGTTCTAAACTGACAATTAAACCTCAATCAATGTTTAAATTGTTTGTCACTTAAGCAAACCCAATAAAATTAACCGAAGTATTCAAACCTTGGGTCGTCTCTCAAGGAATTACAGGGAAGTGTAGTTTATTATTGGTTATGGGAAAGTATATTTTTGAGGTTTTTGAAATAAAAAACAAAAAAATATAGATTGTGAGAAAAATAAACTAATAACTAAGAAAGTTCTTAGAAAGGATTGAGAATTAAAAGTCTTATCCTCATTATCATTGTCAATTGTGATGGTAAATGTGAATTGTCTTCACTTGGTTAACCTCTAACCAATGGAGAAAGGTCAAGTGCATACAATCAACTTGTGTTCACAAGTCCTAGTCAACTCTTAGTGAGAGACTAGCTTTAGTGAAGTTCAAGCTAACCGGCAATCTTCAATCACCAACCAACAAAAGACTTTTGATAACTCAAGAGTCTCTAAATAATCAATCCAAGTCAAGAACATAAAAATATAAATTAAAATCCACCCAAGAATTTTATCAAACACTTGAAAGGCACAAAATAAAAACATAAAAAACTAACAAGACATAGCAAAATCTAAGACTAACAATTGCAAGAGGAAACAATAACAACAAATTAAAGAAAGCAATCATAAACATGGAAACATAAATTGCATTAATATGGCTTAAAGGAAACAAGAAGAATTCATAAACTAAATTGGCAATATAAAGAAATCAACGAGAGAAATAGATAAACTAAAGTACTAGAAAAAATAAAAGTAAAAGAGAAACTAAATTAAAGTAAGGTAGAAATCTGAATTTGAGAAGGAACAAGACTAAAAACCCTAAAACCTAGAGAGAGGAGAGAGCCTCTCTCTCTAGAATTCTACATCCAAACCTAAATTTGTGTGAATGAAAGTTAGTCTTCCTTCCAGCTACACTCTGCAACTTCTAATATGTATTTTTGGGACCTAAACTGGGTCAAAAGCAGCCCAGAAATCGCCCCAGCGAATTCTGTTTAATGCAGCACGTGACACTCGTCACGCGTATGTGTCGTCCACACGTACGCATCGCTGAACAAATTCCTGGTCACGCGTACATGTTATCCACGCGTACGCGTCACTTGCCTGCTACACCGGTCACACATATGCGTCGCCCATGCGTGCGCGTCGCTACCAGATTCTGAAATTCTTAATTTCTTGTGTTCCTTCCACTTTTGCATGCTTCTTTTCCATCCTCTAAGCCATTCCTGTCCTATAAACCCTGAAAACACTTAACAAATATATCATGACATCGATGGTAATAAAAGAGGATTAAAAATTAGCAAATTCAAAGACAAAGAAGCATGTTTTCAACCATAGCACAAAATTAGGAAGGATTTGTAAAACCATGCAATTCATATGAATAAATGTATGAATAATTGATAAAATCCACTCAATTCAATACAAAATAAACTATAAAATAGTGATTTATCAATCTCTCCACACTTAAACATTAGCATGTTCTCATGCTAAGCTCAAGAGAAGCTATAAAGGAGGTGAAGAGGAATGGTAGAATTTATGAAATGCAACCTATCTATATGAATGCAATTACATGCAAAATGCTTTTACCTACTTGGTTAAAAGTAGATAAATCTTTCAAGAATAAATATGAACTGGATCTCACTAATTCAAATCATAAAATGAAGTACAAATAAACTTGCAAGAAGAAAGCTCGTGAAAGCCGGGAACAAAGAATCGAGCATCAAACCCTCACTAGAAGTGTATACACTCTAATCATTCAAGTGTTTAAGGTTCGATTCTCTCAATTCTCTACTAACCTTGCTTTCTAAGGCTTGCTCTTCTTCTACCAATCAACAAAAATTTAAAATACAAATACACATATCAAGAGGTCTTTTAAGAGTTGTAATGGGGTTAGGGTCAAGGTAGGATTGTATTAGGTCAAGTGGACTAAAATCTAAATCCTTGATTAACCTAAACTTCCCACCTAACTTAAGACAATCCATGTAATCCGAATATAAAGTCTAACTACCCATTAACTATGTTGTCCACATATTCATGCATCCCAATTTTGAGTACAGTACATATGCATTACTATCACCATTTACCTTGGGGCATTTTGTCCCCTTTTTATTTTTTTCTCTTTTTTTTTCATTTTTCTTTTATTTTTGGTTTTTCTTTCTCTTTTGTTTTTCTCAATGCATACGATTAAGGTATTGAATGCATGAACATGTCCTTAACATTCTTTTCACATTTTCACAAAAAATATACAATACCCGATTTCCAAACCAAATGTTTCCAAACCTAACTTCCCCACACTTAAATCATGAGCAGTTTTACTAGTCTAAGCTAACCAAGGATTTAAATTAAGGTCACTCATTATTTTTTGCTTAGAATTAATGATGTGCTAAAGTAAAGAACAAATGGGGTAAAATAGGCTCAACATTGGTTTGCAAAGGATAATGAAAGGGTAAGGCCATATGGGTATGTAAGCTAAGCTATAGTGAAACAAAGGCCTCAATCACGTAGGTGCATGCATACTCAAACAATGGAAATATAGAATCAAGCAAGACAAAGATCACAATTTTTGAGAGAACAACACACACCAAAATAAAATATTGGTTGATAAGATGCAACCAATCAAATAGGTTCAAAATCTCACGGGTTTTGTAGCGTCTCGTATTACGAAAAACTGGTGGAAATCATTGAGTTGAATTACAGTGGTCAATTCACAGTCGTCTTGTTTAGATGTATCTGGGAAAACACCACCTCTGGTAGAGGCATAAAACAAGACTTTTTGGGACACACAGTGGTCAAGTGCTCTCATCCGATTCATACCAGTGATTGAAAAGATGACAAACCGTATATTCTTGCATCCGAGGCTCACCTTGTATACCATGTGAATGATGAAGTTGATAAGGAATGGAGTGTAGTAGTCCATGTGAAGTCAAGAGATTTGTTTGACATGGGTGAAGACAATGAACATTGTCAGGTCGCACTTTCTCCTGAGCCAAGTTTGACTGGGTTGTCTGAGTGTGACGTCGAAGGTTTGTCATTAAGAAGGAATGGCGATTTAGAAGAACCTACCACTGATGCCATCGATACTTGCCAAAAGGCTGCCGATTTATAGATGTATTTAGTTACCAATATAGAAAATGTACACTATTATTATATGTATAGTCTAGTTGAGAGTTAGACACTTGCAATATTAGTAACTAGCAACTAGCATATAATAGAAATTAGAACATTAAAACACTTGAATCGTATTACTCATTAGTGACAATTGATCCACCTAGAAAGTGATGTTAATAATCTATTTTATCCTAAAGTTATTTAATTTGTCATTTGTTTAACCTACTGTACTTGGAGTTATATATTGATTGACATGATCGAACTTACCAGGGAAATTGGAAGAGAGGGACCTCTTTCTTTGTGGCTCTAGCATCTCGTTTTGCAACGCGATAGAACAGGTATCTCCGTTCTCTTCACTGGAGCATGCAACATCATTCGCAAGAGACTTCTGGTTCAGCAGGTCGCCTATTAACTCATGGCTGGATGCATTCTCAGCACACAGGAACATAGGTGATACTATTAGTATAGCGCATAAAGAAATTAGGACGGTATGATCTCATATGTTTGCCCGCAAAAAGGGTTTTTTTACTATTTTAAATTGCCACAATCAATGTAATGGTTTTATTATCCTGTAAATAAAAGACACGACCAAAGGTCTTACATTTTTTGAGACTCTCAACATTGTAGGAATTGATTCAATTCAGAGCAAAGATATTTCTTTCACACCAAATACTGGAGGAGGTGAAGGTAAAATCTGGATTTAGGAACCAAGTGTATGAATTGTCAATATGAAAGTACATTGACCCGTGCTATTACATGTCCCAATGCATGTTATTATTGTTAGAGGTGGCATTCAAATATGCTGTGTCTTTCCATTTATATTTATCCACTTAGCCCCATAGGGCACAACATGCGCCAAATGGCATATTTTGATGTTGACCAACTCTTCTATAAATATTTTCCAACTCAAATTTACGAAAACTAAAACAAATATATTTTTAGTGACTGACTTCTTCCTACTAATTCAATTCAAGAACAAAGAGGATCCCCTCACCTCCTGATCTTTTTCTATAAGAGTAAAGTGCTTTAGATCTTCAATAGTTTAGCAAAGTCAAATTACAGAATTTTCTATTAACACATGCTCTTGATTTCATGCTGAAAGTATTGGGTCCATTTCATTTGTATGAATTTTCAAGTCATACTTTTCATTTTTGTAATAGAGAAATCAATCAAGATAGTACTTGTTTATAACAGTTGCAATTCACAAACTAATCACCACCCAAGTGGTTATGTTATGTATCTTTATATATATATATCATTAATTAGTAGACAAGACATTGCGATTTATGATAACTCAGGTGGAATATTATTATTCATTGCATTACAGAAAAAAGAGATAAAACTGAATTATTTTATGGTTTAATTACTCTGTTGGTCCCTATAGTTTCGTAAAATTTTCAATTAGGTCCTTATACTTTTTTTCTTTTTAATTGGGTCCCTGCACTAAATTTTTTTTTCAATTAAGTCCCTCTTAGTAGTAATTGGCTTAATTTTATAGGGACTCAACTAAAAAAAAAAGAATTGGTATAGGGACCTAAATAAAAGGAAAAAAAAGTGTAGGGACTCAATTAAAAAAAAATTGGTGCAAGGACTCAATTAAAAGGAAAAAAAGTACAAGGACCTAATTGAAAATTTCGCAAAACTATAGGGACCAACAGAGTAATTAAACCTTATTTTATTACCATTATTGTGGTACTACTACTAATTTAATACTAAGTCTTGAATAAATATATAATATATAAATTAGAAAAGAAAGAAATTGTGGTTGTAATTTTGTTAATAGTGAAACATGAAACCTCGTGAGAGGTATCTTGCAGTTGCAACCAGTTACAAATACGGTCTCCTCATTCATTTTATAATTCATTATAGCTTCTGCCACTTTCTGATATTGTTTTTGTTTTCTTTGGCTTTTTTCCAAGTTCTTGTCCACAATAGAATAACATGGACTATCTGGAGCTTGATTTTGATTTTTATTTTGCAATGTATGTTCCTTAACGTGATCAATCATGTATCCCTTTTGGAGAATCATTAATAAAATAATGTTCATCTAACTGCAAACTTAAACTTTTTGATAGTCTAGTGATGTTGATTGGGACTGTTTTGTTTAGTGAATGGCATATTTTGAAATCCATAACTCACTATTGTAATTTATTGGTAGTGAATGTATCAGTCCTTACCTTTGAATCTTTGAACTACATATCAAACTCTGCTTGCTTTGAACAAAAATTTAGTCCATATCAAATTCTACTTTTTTATAAGTTTCTTGCACTTTATTATTTAATTAGTTACCATGGTTTCCAGTTGACATATTCTTTAGTTGTCTCGAAGCTTAAAATGTTGTCGATGTTGAATGAAAAGTGCCTCTGATTAGTTGTGTTGATGACTTCTAGCTTCCAATTATTGCACTGCTTCAAACTGTACTTTCTTATATTGTGCAGGCATGCTATGAGAATAGTCTGATTGTTGAACTTGAAATTACGTCTCGAGAAGAATTCATTCTTATAGAAAGAGGTCTTACACGAATTTGGGAACGTAAGCCAAACAAGACGTTTATAGTGTTAAGCTTAACCATGTTTTTTTTGTATAATTTGTAATACCTTGGACTTGATTGCTTATGATGTATCTTTCAGGTTTAGCTTGGGATAGGATTCAAGGGACTCTAGAAGAGACAAGAGATATAGTTCAAGATTCAATGCAAGAAGAAGACGTTGTGCCAGCCGATAGTTCTGATGAGGTTGTTTCTACTGGACACAATGCTTCCATGCTAACTTTTGACCTCAATAAAACACCAAAAGAGAATGAGGTCTTTTGACTCATGTTTGTTGGCAAAAGATTTGATGGTCTCATAACAAAACATGTTTTTTTAATTTTTTAATAACTGTTAAATAGTCCTTATTTAATTTTAATTATAAATTAATCTTTTATATATTATTTAATTATAAAATCTATTTTTTATTTTATAAATTATTTTTTATCATTCATCTATCATGTTTATTAATAATAAAAAATTAAAACAATAACAAATTAGATCTTATATTAATCGTAATAAATATTTTGTAATTTTAATCAATCATAATTTTATCATTGATCCGTTACATACGTATTGGATTGGAAAAATCGTGTTTGTTAGAAATTCAATCGATTGGATGCACAAATCAATCAATTGAAATTCAGGTTTTCCAAACTTCAATCGATTGGAATTGATATACAATCGATTGAATTTTGCAAGGCATGTAGGGTTTTTCTTATTCAATCGATTGGTCATATTACCCAATCGATTTAAGTTTTCAAACCAATATAGATTTTCACAATTCAATCGATTGAATTGTGCAATGCGTTATATGTTACGCTTCTCTAAATTTTTCTACTCGTGATTATAAATTATTATTTTATTATTCATCTATCTTATCTTTAAAATTCTATCTTCAATTTTTAAATTTTTATTTTGATTTAGATACTCTAATCTTATCTTTTCTTTAATATTAAGATTATAAATTAGTGAATAATCTATCAACAATTACTCAATCCTAATTGATTATCAATTTTTTCATTTTTTTGTTCATTGTTTATCCATCTACTTAATATCAAATTTTTCTTCATTGTTTATCCATCTCTTTAATATCCAATATAATCACAGTTGGCGATAGAGATCCAATCAATTTTTTTACTATAGTGTTTAGAAAACAATCCATTGTTTTGATTACAAAATCGAGATTAGTGAATATAATCTCTAATTTTGCAATTCTTTATTTCGATTCTTTATTTATGAAATTGATTGTGTAATGAAAAAATATTTTTTTATATTTTAGTAATGGATTTTTTTCTGAAATAAAATAAAAAAAATTATTATTTTCCAAAACTCAATTTTTCAACTTTAATTCCTCAAATACGAATTTTTTTTATGCAGAGCAAGGCGAATTTCATTTCAAATTCTAAAAAAAATGGCTAACTCAAATTATTAAGCTTCACAATACACAATGGCAACAATTATCATCGTCTCCAGAGTATATAGAAGTACAATAATGGTTTTTTTTTTAATTTATAATGAAAAAATTCTTGTTAAATTGCTTTGATGATTTCAATTGATTGAATAGAAAAACCCCACATGCCGTGCAAAATTCAATCGATCGTGTATCAATTCTAATCGATTGAAGTTTAGAAAGCCTGAATTTCAATCGATTGGTTTGTGCATCCAATCGATTGAATTTCTAACAAACACGATTTTCTCAATCCAATATGTATGTAAATGGATCAATGATAAAATTATGATCGATTAAGATTGCAAAATATTTATTACGATTAATGGAAGATCTAATTTGTTATTGTTTTAGTTTTTTATTATTAATAAACATGATAGATGAATGATAAAATAATAATTTATAAAATAAAAAATAAATTTTATAATTAAATAATATATAAAGGATTAATTTGTAATTAAAATTAAATAAGGACTATTTAACAGTTATTAAAAAAATTTATAAAACATGTTTTGTTATGGGACTATTTAATGGTCCAAACGTTCTGGGACCATCGAATCCAGTGCCATGTTTGTTTGATAGTTTGACTTGGATTTTAGATTACAATTGTTTCTTGTTAGATACCTTTGATTTCTGACGAACCTTGGTTGGACTTGTTGCCTGAAAATTTGGGACTAAATTGATTGTAACTTTGTATTTGGATGTTGAATTTGATAAAGTAGCAATGAACTTGTTGGAGGTTGAACTCAAATTGACTTGAGTTACCGCAGTTAGTATTTTGTAACTTGGAATGATTTGGAGACATGATTCCTTTGAATATAAGGCTTTTATATTTTTTATTTTCTTCTATATATGTAATTATGGTATAAAGAATATAAATATATATCCCCTAAATAGTGAATCTGCTTAAAGCATTGCTGTCTATTATCATGATTATTACATCGTTGAGATAATATGGATTAATTAAAAGACATGCGTGGATTTTGGGTACGAAATAGAATACAGATTTATCATTAGGCATAGAATTTATAACCTAAAATTTCAATTAAGTTTAATTTAAAATAATGATTTAATTTATTTTGCTCCAAATTATTATAGTAGCATTATTATACTTTTCCCGTTAATTATGTTACTCCGGATTTTAAAAAATTAATTATTTAAAATCGGTAATTTTAAGCAACAAAGTTAATGTACTCATATTAATTTAAAATCGGTAATTATTATTATAATTATAACTTAAATTATTGTCATCATTATTAGTATAGTTATAATTATAATTATAATTATAATTATTATTATTACTAGTATTTTGTTTTAGTTTCTTATTATTATTATTA
The DNA here is from genome assembly GCF_059453495.1 of Arachis ipaensis. Lineage (NCBI taxonomy): Eukaryota > Viridiplantae > Streptophyta > Magnoliopsida > Fabales > Fabaceae > Arachis > Arachis ipaensis. The sequence continues at coordinate 132,661,349 of NC_142435.1, forward strand.
TTATTATTATTATTATTTGCATTCTTTTATCCTGTTGCAATGATTTATTGTTATTATTATTTTAATTATAATAATTTGATGCTACCATTAGCACTTAATGAGGATTCTAATATATTACTCCTTCACTTCTCAAATCGTGGAACTCACCCCACTCATATAATCCTTATTATTCTCACTACTACTAAACCCTACATAGTTCAGCCCCTCTATCCATTGCCGTCGGCTGTGGTCTTCTTCTCCACGTCGTGCTTGAAGGTGTGGCGTCGCTGTACCCGTCGTCATCCCCAAGCTGGTATCTATTGTCGTCATCGTCGGCCGAAAGAAGACGTCTTTGTCCCCACAGCAAGCCTTTGTCCTCGAGCCCCTTCTATCTCTGTCCGAGGCCCCGTCATTCCTCTCTTGCCGTCAATACCATTCCTCCTGCTGCTGGTAAGCACCAATTATTCATTCTGTGTGGTTGCTGATTTGCTTAGAGAAAGTGAGGCCATTAATGAGCTTATAGTTGACATGCATGATTTTCTTGATCTTGTTAGCTAAGTTATTTTGTTGAGGGAGTTTTGACTTGGGTTTATGGTATTTTTTAATGTGTTTTTAAGTGAGTTAATGCTGAGTAGGATTTGTTAGGTGCGCGTATATGTTGGTGCCATTCATTGTGTTAAAAATTTCTTAATCCTGAATTTTGTTGCTGAATATGATTGCTTTATAATGAGACTAATGAGAAAGTTTTTCTCAGCAATTCTAATCTTTTAGCTTCAGTATTCTATTGTTCCCTCTTTCAATTTATTACTCCTTCAATTGTCATTATTGCATATACACTTCATAGTTATTGTTGACTGTATATTCTTTATATTGGTGTTGCTAATTTAATTTAATTTGAGTTTGTTATCTAACAGGAGTTATTGCTTTCCATATTGTTAATTGTTATTCTTAAATTCTAATTTTGTATGTAAATAATCAAAAATTGAAAACTGTGTAAAGCCAATACAATTTGGGTAGTCACAATATTGTAATTGCAATGTCCCTTTTAATTTTCTTATTGTTACCTAGTTTATTTGTATTCTTTTTTGCCGCTTGTTCTCCTGATTTTCTAATACTGCAATTCTAGAAATGCAACATGTTTAAGGGAGAAATAAGTGTTGAAGAAGTGACTCTCTCATTATTTGTGCTTTATTCATCTGCCACACACACTCAATTCAAGTGAAAAGAGAAAAACATTATGATATATATTCCTTTTTAAAAAATAATTTTGTAGCAAACATGCTTCCTCCCAAAATTTGAGTCATTCATCTTCTTGCCAAACTCTACACTCTATTAGTTGTTAAATATTCGTACGCTTTATATTCAAAAATGACCATGTTCCTCCTGCATGCATTTTTACACTATTTAAATAATTGCAAAGTATATACATAACCATTTTCTATGTTTATGGCTACCTATCCTTTCCTCTGTTCATATTTCAAAGAATTTCTTTGTATTATTTGGATTAGACCGGTTTACATTTCTACACCTGTGTTATTTGAGCTTTGTTCTACAATGAATAAAGAGGTACTCCCTTTAATTCACTTTGCTTATACATGCATAAATTACAGTAAGTATCACTCGCTTGTACAATATTTAGTTTAACTAATAATCTATCCTTTGTATGTAGTGATCCTGCTTAACATAAAATATAGCCCCACAAAAGTTATCAAAATTGTCCTTGGATTGTGATTGTTGAGCATTATCTTGGTCACTTTTTGTTTAAAATCAATCCCATGTCCAATGTGAGAGTATTTGTAATGCTAAAATACTTTGTTAGATCATAATAATCAGTTATTAAAATAATCAAATATGTTATATAACCTAATAATTTTTTTGTGTTGAGGTTGAAGTGTTGAACAAGTCTACTTGCATTATTATGTTGAAGGCTGCTGCTATTTTTTGCCTTGAACCTGGTGTTGATTCAAAGATTTTATGTTTCTCTATATTTTGGTTTGGATTTACTGTTGTGCTAATAAATATCAAATTTTGTACATATAGTTTGCACTTATAACATAAATTTTGCTGTTGTGCTTATATTTTTTGGCAGTGAAGATTTTTTAGTTTATGTATGGATGCATTTTTATATGAGAAAAAAAATATTCAAATGCTTTTTTCTATATGTTATGATCTAAATGCAGTATATTAAGATGTCCAGGATAGGTCGTTACACGAAGATATCCAAGTTAGACACAGCATGCCAGGAACCTCAAGTAGGATCTGCTGCAGCTTCATCCTCCCATCAAGTGGACTACCCAATTCCCTATCCAGTGGCGGTGGTTCCCTTGCAGCCTCATCTTTACGCCCCTTTCATCCGCCCCGTGGCGAACCACCACCTGCTCCACAGACTTGTACGGATGGTGTTCAAAACTCAGATTCAAACGATGAATACTTAAACCCAGAAGCAGATGAGGTAGATTCTTTTGAGCAACACGTTGATAACCTGTTTGTTACATCGGAGGCTCAAAAGCGCAGGGAAGCAAGACCACTGAATTTTGGGATGTAAAAACAATTGGTATACAAGAATTTATTTAATAAAATTTTTTTTTCTCTATTTTTCTATGATTTCATCGCATCTTAGCCATAATGGTTACTCATACAGACTAACATGATTTGTAACAAAATAAAACAGATTGTTACAAAAGAATAATATTTTGTAACAACATGTTACTCATACAGACTAACATGATTTGTAACAAAATAAAACAGGTTGTTACAAAATATTATCATGTTTTGTAACAACTTGTAATGTTGTTACAAAACATTATTCTTTTGTAACAATCAAAAATTGTTATTACAAAATACTAATTTTTTGTAACAATTTTAAATTTGATACAAATTTTGTTATAAATGTTCCATTTTCTTGTAGTTCTATGATGTACAGAATCCGATGGCACAATCAAACAAGCTCATTTGAGTGTAAGGAAGCTATGAAGCCACCTAATAGTAGAAAGATTGTACTCAGGTACAACAGGAACCTGCAACCAATTGGAGCTGAAGCTGGTATACTGAGCGACATTCTCGGATTGCTCGGATCTGACTACACCAAATTCCCAATTTGCGAGAAAGACTGGAGAAAGGTTCGCTCCAAGGACAAGATCTATAATGAATGTGTAAAGGTAAAAACTTATATTTTTGTAGAATTCGAGAATCTTAATTTGACACCTACTAACAATTTAATTTTACTGTTGTAGGAAATGTTCTATTTTGATGAAGATAATGGGAGAATTATCAAGCGTACAATTTTAAAAATGCTAGGGAGGGCTTGGAAGGAAACGAGGAACAGGTTGTACCATGATCATTATGACTCACAACTGACTATTGAACAAAATATTGAAGGCCGCCCACCGTGGATTACTGCAGATCATTGGAGATGGTATCTTGATTATCGCAATAGTGAAGACACAAAGGTAATATAATTTTATTTCATAACAGAAAAAGTCTATTTATGTTACATTGAGTTAGTAAAAAATGGTGTCTAGTAACCTTTACTTTTGTTGGCATGATAGGAGAAGTGTAGGGAAAATACTGTGAATCGATCGAAGCAGCTATACACTCACACTAGCAGATCGAAAAGCTTGGGAAGGCTCGGAGAAGAAGAGGTAATTTACGTTTGACTCACTTTTTGAACCTTCTCTTCATCTACATATTCACTTTTTAAACTATATTGTTACCGTCGGAACGACAAGGGAGGAGAGTTGGTAGAGGAAAGTTGTGGACATTAACGCACAAACGACCTAATGGCTCCTATCTCCATGATGCAACTCGGTCTATTGGTATAAGTAATATGTTAAGAATTGCTAAGTTGTTTCTCGTAGATTTTATTTTTTAAAATTGTGTTGAAAGTCTATGCGGTTAGCAACTAGCTAATAAATGCTTATATTTTCTTATCTATGTGTGTAGGAAATAATTGCGGAGATTGAGCAACATGATGAATCCTCTAGACTGTTGTCTCAGAATGATTCGCTTGCTCAAGCTCTCGAAAAGGAGCACTCGGGTAGAGTGCATGGCATGGGTATCAGACTGACTTCTAGTCAAGTCTTCGGTACGAATTCCCATCAGTCGAGTAATGGAGCTCAAAGAGAGGAAACCCAAAGGGTGTTGCTTGAACTACAAGCAGAGCTAGCGACCGAGAAATTAAAAAGAAAGGTAGTGAGGATGAAGTAGCAGCCGGAAAAATAAATATACAGGCGATGGAGAGTGCTCAGAGATGTCTAATTCAAAGGGAATGTGGGGAGCTGCCACTAGACCTCCCTGCATGGATGAATTCGTTGGAGGGAAAAAGTGAAAAGTACATCTTAGGATTGGAAATTTTTTTTTAAATATACACTTTTTTATTATTAACTATGCAACTTTTATTAAGGAATACACTTTATTGATATTTGGATAAATATATGAATTTGCTTTATAGTTTTGCTAATGTTGTTTACTCATCAAATTATTTTTTCAAATACAAAATAATTAAGATTTGTAATATTTAAAAATTCCAAAATAACAAAAGAAATAAAAAATAATACCAAATACATTCAAATTAAAAAAAAAGCATTGATTGTCGATGCAAAATACAATATTTTTGCGGCCATTGCCGGGGAAATAGCAACGGTTACAATATGGCCGAAAATAATTTTAAAAATAATGGATATCAGATAGCGGGATTTTTAACCGCCGCTAAATAAATTTGAAAAACTCAACGGTCCTTAAATAGCAGTGGTTCAAAACCGTCAGCAAAGTGTCGTCGAATTCAAAGTTGGTCAAATAGCGGCAGTTTAAATCTACCGACACTAATCCATGATTTTGCTGCAATTGTGCCAGCGGTTCATTAGAACCGCCACAAAATCAAATCTCCACCCACTAAACCGTAACGTTTCTGAAACCTCCAGTATGTCGTTTTGCGGTGGTTTAAAACTATCGCAAAGATGTATGTATATAAACTTAATATACAATATTTACTGTCTGTCAGGTAAGTAACACCCAACATGTTTAAAAAAGGATTATTATCAAGAAAAAGTTCAAGAAGAGTAAATAAAAGTAGGAGGCTTACAAGACTATACAAGACACAATATTATGATAATTCGAGGAGAGTAATAGCTAACTTGCAGCAATAGTCTAAATATAGTTGGAAACAATCAATATACCTAAGGGAAGCAAACAAGAATCTGTTATATAGCCAGTTTGAATGAATACAAGGATTAGAAAGGTTCATATATGTTCACTTTTTCATAAATTACAAGCAAATAGAGATGGCAGTGTTGCAGGACATAGAATACTTTGTATGTTATGTAAGAGATGGTTAGAATCAACCCTTGCTTGTAATTTTCACATCTGGATTTTTGATAAATATATTTTTAAAGATGATTTCATTCTTAAAACTTAAAAGATTACCCCCACAGAAAAAAAATCATTGTTACTTTTGATCTTTCCTTAATATCATGCTTCAACCCCAACCCCAACTCACAAAAGAAATAAAGTGAAGCAATTCAAGAAAACAAACAAAAAAGAAGAAAAAGGCGTTCATACCACAAAATTTAGCCTTTATCCAACTTTTCCCCTTGTCCCTTTTTGCTCAAGAGCCCTTGCCTTCAAGAAAATGTTCTGCAATACCACATCCAATATTGGAAAAAGTTGAATCAAGAAAGAGCCAAATTGGTTAAGTCGATTCACACATATAATTGAAAAATAAAAATCTTAACATGTCAAAATTAAGATGTTAAAGCATAGAGAACTTAAAGAAAGAAAAAGTTTTTATACACCCTGATAAAAAAGAAAGAATCATAAAAATCGACATTGATAGCAAAAGTGAGAATTGGTGGCACCATTAAAAATGCTAACATTGATAACAAAAGAGAAGAGAAAAGTAAAGAGAAAAGAAGAGCAGAACCTAACCCACACACCATGGTGCTTGGTGTTAGTGACTGCTTTGCTTTACCCGCAAGAGAGTGATTAGATTGAGAGAGTAAATCCTCATAACGGTATTTGAGATTCACAGGATTACCTAATTTAATCCTCAAGATTCCAATTCATTATAATAGTCCCTCGGATTGAGCTTCAGACACCATAATGGTCCCTGGGTATCTTTTCGGTGCTGACTCAGTTGTCGAAGTGCTGATATGATCATCCTTTGCCATGCAGGAGTGTCCAACAGCAAGCTGACATGGCAAGATTGCAATTAGAGCCAATTTAATCCATCCTCCATAATAAAATCCTAGTTCATCCCAACTTTCAAATTGGATTCCCTTTCTTCTTGCTCTTCTTTTTCTTATTCTTAATCAAAGCCTTCAGAGTATCTGCAGTTACTGAAATTTACTCAACATTGATATGAGACAACATTCTATCAGACATTAGAAATGTATAGGCCTTGTTCCCTCGATAACAAATAACATAATAAACAATTAAATATAAATAAGAGCTAGAAATCAAATATCAAGTATTTAGAACTTAGATGCTTCGTTGCAACTTGCCTAAACTAATGATCATACTGTCCACCATAAAATACGCCAAACAACATCTGTTTTCAAATGAGAAAAAAAGGACTATAGCATTAAAACACCTTGCCAAATCCTAGCAACAAAACAAACAAAAAGATGGAATCATCTATTTTTTTCGATTTAGAACAACGCTTATATTCCAGCATCGTTCTTGGAAAAAGATGTTGACACACCAAACCAACACCTTGTCCTCAAGGTATCTCGACGAATGATGGTTCTCAGAAATAGCATGCCATTCCTTGAGTTATGGAGAGAGGCACTGCGAGCAACAGCAGTAGGTTGGCGGTAGCGGCAACGGCGGTTGTGGCCACCATTGAAGAAGAAATCGTGAGGGTGCCCTCACGTCTGCACCATGTGGGTAACTCTTAGAGTCGTAAAAAATTGAAGAAAAAGGAGAAATCCCTAACCATAGAATTTGAGAAATCCAAAAGAGAGGGAAAGAAAGAGAGAACAAAGAATGAAGAGGGTAATTGAGAGAGAAGAAAGGGGATTGAGAGGGTTTTGGAGGGACGAAGATGATTAAAGTGCGTTGTGCTAAACAACAGTGAGAGTGTTTTGTGTGATTAAAGTGACAAGATTATTTGGTTGTGATGAATTTTTATCGGAGTGGATAGGAGGAAGAAGGAGGAAGAAGCAAGCACTAGAAGTTAACGGATTAAATCTCCATTTGGCCCCTGAAATTTGGCCCGATACTCAGAATGACCTCTACAATTTTGGTGGCCCTAATTAGAACCCCCAAATTTGCAATCGGGGCTCTGGCTTGCCCCTGCGATCATCTCTGTCACCGGAATGCTGATCTGGCGCAATTACATTACACGATGGACATTATTAAACGACGGCGTATTGATTTTGCGCCCAAACCCTTTGAAAACCACGTCGTTTCAGTTTTTTGTGGGTTAAAACTCTCTTTCTTCCCACTACGATGATCATAAGTTGCAAAACATCAAGAAAACCATTACACTTCTTCTTCTTCTTCTTCCTTGTTTTCCTTGATGCGTTGCTGTGAAATCCAAATGAGCTCCTTCTAACCATTTTGAAAATCTATGCAAACTTGGAATTTTGGCAAGAGTGAAGAAACCACAAGCATAAAACTATATTGTTCATAAAGAGGTTAGTTATGAAATCCATTGCTACCAATGTGCTATCTTCTACTTTAATTTTGGTTACTGATTTTCCCTATATTTTGTGTTCCATTGTGTTAATAAACTGTTGTGGTTAATGTACACATGAAATGTAGGACTTAGGGTTTGATGCTGTTTTTTTTTTAGTTTGCTACAAAGTTAGTTTTCTTGATGAGTGAGATATTAGTTGGTTGTAGGTCTAGGATTAATATTGTAATGGAAAGATTTGACAGTGGTGCTTTTGGGATGGTTTCTTATGAATGTCGTATGTATAAAGATTAGTCTGAATTTTTTTGAAATTTCTTTGCAGATGGATGACCATATAACTATAGTATTTCACCATGGAGGTAGGTTTGTTACCAAGGAGGATGGTAATGTAGTATATGTTAGAGACAACACTAATGAGTTGATTGGGTTAGATGAAGACACGATGGATGTGTTTTCAATTAGGGACTACTACAAAGTGTTAGGGTATGATAACATTGTGGAATGTTGGTGGCTGGCTCTTGGAAGACCTCTGAAGACTGGGTTAAGATCTCTTTCACATGATTCTGAGTTGTTGGAGATGTGTTTTCACGCGAAGAATAACCAAGGAATTGTACATGTTTACTTTGAACATGGAGTGTCCCAACCAGAATTTGATGATGAGGAGGTCCAGACTTGTATGAGATTTTTCCAAACCCCATTTCAATTTCCACCCCAAACCCAAATACAAGCACCCACCCCATACCACCACCAAATAATCCACTATTGATTTAACACCAACAATCCCCATCTTTAATGCAGGCACAAAATCAAATGTTGAGACTACATACTTCAATTACCGAACCCCCACCTAATGCATCAGCTAATGCCCCAACAAAGTCAACAACCACCAATGAAGCCAAACCAACTACATCGAAGCCCAAGTCATCTATGCTCACCACTGCCAAGCCCACTACATCCAAGCCTATTTCATTTAATCACACCACTGCTAATCCCACTACATCCAAGGCCAACCAATCTAAGCCCACCACTACGAAGCACACTATCTCCAAGCCCAACTTATGTCAACCCACCACTATCAAGCAAACCCAACCAAAGTCCCAGTCATCTAAGCCCACAACTAAAAAAGTTACACCAAATTCTAACAAACCAAAAGCTGCCAAAACAACCACTGTCAAATTCACTCCCCCTGTGACCAGGTCAGCTAGTAGATCAACACCTAAAGTTTAACAAAATAAGCATAGTAATGAGGATGACAGCAGCAGTAGTAATGATTCATATGAGAGTGCTGAAGACTCTCTTTATAAGCCAGGGGCTATTGAAAGCTCAAGTAAAATTGAGACTGACAATGGACGATTTGAAGTGACGAAGAAGAATCATAAGTTGAAACATGCACCTGGGTCTGCTTGGAGCAAGGGAAAACAAAAAATGCTATTGGAAGAAGATATGCTAGTGGTGAACTCTGATGAGGAGGTTGACTTGGTAGAAGTGTTAGGTAATAAAACTGTTGCCGAGGGTGGAGAATATGATACCTATGATCCATATTTTGCTGATTCGGATGGAAATGCCTCCTGGTACTATGAAGAGATGAAAACTCCCCCAAACAGCAAAGATGAGGACACAGCAGATGATAGTGATGATGTGTTCCCACAATTTAATGAGGGAGCTAGATTCGGAGACTACAACCTTCAAGTAGGAATGAAGTTCAACACTAAACAAGACTTCATTGAAGCGGTTAGGGAATTCACTATATAAGAGGGGAGGCAGAGCAAATGGAGAACGAATGAGAGCTATATGGCAAAAGCAATCTATAAGTGAAAAAACAAGGATGTAAGTGGGTGGCTTATGCAAGCAAAGATCATGAGGAGACATGTTGGCAAATGAAGACATTTTATAATGATCATATATGTCCCAAAAAGAGCAAAAACAGAGCTGCAAATAGAAAGTGGCTTGCAGGAAAATTAGTCAAGATGCTTAGGAAGTAGCCAAACCTAAAACATGGAGAGGAAACAACATATTTCAAGAGAAGATGTGACTTGAATTTGAACAAATCATCATTGACTAGAGCCCTTACAGGTGCACAAAATGTGTATATGGTGATATGGTTGCATAGTATTTAAGGTTGAGGGACTATGCAGAGACTCTTCTTAAGAATAATCCTGGATCCACCATTAAGTTGGTGTTAGTCCCCAACTCGATTCAGATCCCATTTTTAAAAAAATATATGTTTGCCTTGATGGATGCAAGAAGGAATTCAAGGCTGGGTGTCGACCACTAATCGGCCTAGATGGAGCATTCTTGAAGACATAGTTTGGAGGACAAATCCTCTCTGCAGTTGGCCAGGATGCCAACAATCATGTCTACATCATTGCTTGGGCCATAGTGGAGATAGAGAACAAAGAGAACTGGAGGTAGTTTTTGGAGCTACTGGTTGATGATGTTGATGAACCAAATCATGGGTGGTGCATAATGTCAGACATGCAGAAGGTAAAAGAATTCATTCATTTATTTAATTTCCTGAACTTGCTGAAGGTTTTAATTGAGTTCATTAAAATATTTGAGGGGTCTTATTGAGTACATTAATATATTTTGAGGGGTCTGTTTGAGGCACGATATTAAATAAATTGAATGGTGCAGGGACTTATACTAGCAGTATGGGAGGTAATGCCGACAGCCCACCACAGGTTCTATGTCTGACACTTGTGGAGGAACGTTAATAAGCAATGGAAGGAGTTAGAACTTAGAGGTCTTTTATGGGAGTGTGCTAGAGAAACTACAAGGCATGGATTTTAGCAGAAAATGGATAGAATTCAGAATCGAAGTGAAGAAGCGTGGGCTTACTTGGACAAATAGCCTAAGGAATCGTAGACCAAGGCATTCTTTAGGCATGACCAAAAATTGATAACATCATAAATAATGCATGTGAGGTTTTTAACTCTAGGATCAAGGAGTACCGGATAAAGCCAATTATAACATTTTTGGAGGAGGTTAGGATGTTTGCAATGAGGTCAATTGCAAAGAACAAAGTGAAATTAGCCAATCACATATTCAAGTTACCCCAGTTCAGCATAGCAGACTACAACAAATAAGGAAAGAAGCTGGAAAGTGGCTTCCTATTTGGAGTGGAGATGAACACTATGAAAGATTTGAAATTCATGGGTGGCCAACCAATATGGCAGTTGATTTGGGAAAGAGCATTTGTACCTGCAGATTTTGGCAAATAATAGATCCATCTTTCATTAATATATGTACTTTAAAAATTTCATTAATATATATATTTGTTTATGTTGTTGAGCTGACTTGAACTACTTTGGCAAATTTAATTAATATATGTATTTGTTTATGTTGTTGAGCCAGATTAATATATATAGATTTGTTTATGTTGTTGAGGTGACTATTACCTAGATAAATTTTTTTATTAGTTTAATATTGATGGTAATTAATTATAGTTAGAGTACATAAGATTAGCCATAAAATATTTGTTAATGTTATTGGGCTTACTGTGTAAATTTCATTAACAAGTCACATAAATTGTAGGAATGCCATGTGTTCACGCATGTGCTGCATTATAAAGGGTAAACAAAGATCCTAAGGACTTTTGTCACAAATGACTGACTATGGATTCTTATAGAGCTACATACTTGCACTCATTGAATCCAATTCCAGGAGAAGCACTATGAAAAAAATCTCAATACCTTAAGCCTCTAGCTCCTAAAGTAAAGAGAAAGCTAGAAACTTTGAAAAAGATGAGAAGAAAAGATGCCAATGAGGAATCTTCAGGTAGTAAAAAGCAAAAAAGTGCAACTAAGTTGAACAGAAAGTACAAGCAGTTTACTTATACCTATTGTGGGACAAAAGGCCACACTAAAAGGAGCTACAGTCATACAAAGGCTGACGATGAAGCCATCTGAAGCTGTTGCTGCTGCTAAAGCTGTTGTTGTTGCAAATACTGGTGATGCTGCCAATGTTGGTGCTGATGAACATAATGGGGATACTGCTAGTAATGATGGACATGATGTTGCTAATATATTGAAAATGATGCTGGTAACAATGTTGAAAATGATACTGCAGCTTCAGAGGTTGAAATCACACAACCCATTTATTCACAACCATTGATTAATGAAGGGATATGACTTCCCAACTCACTCCAAAGAATTAAACAATAATTCTTGCCTACACATTTCTGTAGCAGAACTGACTCACTATCTTACAATAAGTTGCTCCACGGTTTCAATTCAACCTACAAGGCCAAAGAAGTTGCCCCCAAAGAGAAGATCAGCTCAACCCTCACCTGCTGCAAATATAGACCCAATGCAGGGAGCAAGTTCTGGGGCAGCAGCAAGATTGGCAGGGGTCATGAAGTTTATCCCTACGCCAGGCTTCATACCTCTAAGGAAGAAGTGATGAGATGCTTTCTATTTTGTAGTTTCCAATTATCTTAAACTTGGGTTCATCTTGATGATTGTATTTTGGGATTTGTTTATGTACAAGTCAGAAACAGTAAACTGATATAGAGTGTTTAAGTTTGGATTTAAATAGGTGGTTCTATTTTGAATGATTTTAGTATTTTGTATAATGATGATACTAGATAGACATCAATGCTGATGACTGTCATAACTGTCAGTTCTAGTATCACCTTATTGTCAATTTGGAAATGAAACTTGCCTATTAGTTATTATAATCATTTATCTTTAATTAGGTGTTGTTTTTAACTACAACTTGATACGTGTACGTTGCAAAATGTGATAATATTCAACATCACCATGTTAGCCAAGTTGAAAATGAAACTTACATATTAGTTATTATAATAATTTATGTTTAATTAGGTGCTATTTTTTTACTGCAACTTCATACCACTACATTGCAAAAATTGATAATATTCAACATCACCATATTAGCCAACTTGAAAATAAAACTTGCAAAAAGTGATATTCAACATATCTATTGCATTCAAGTCAATATTATTTGTACAATCAGAAATAATTTCACATATTATTTTCCTACAACTAAGTCATAACCAATACATAAAACCACAATCGAAGACACAAACAAACTTAAAACACAGTTCCATATTTTTAAAACCCTAACATCAGCTTCTAAATTCCTAATTGTCCAGCTTAAATTCATTTTCCAATGGTCAACATCTCTTGCAGAGTCAACTCTCCCAACAATAGCTTCATCCTCCTCATCCGCCCATACGAAAAGCCTGCACCATCTCTTCCCTATGGTTTGCAACAATACTAGAAAAAAACTAACATAAAAAATAATTAATAAGAAGGTTCCAATAAGCTCCCAGGATTCAACAACTCACATTGTAGTTTGGGCAACCAAAAAATGATCGCTCAGAATTGGCGTCTGTACCAGACCAACGAAGAATAGGGCGCATCTCGCATCCACGCCATTGAGGAACCTTTCCTGCTCTAATGCGATTGGTGGTCCTCGCCCACGTTCCATGTGAACGTGACCTACTTGAGCTCCCTGAACCTTGACTGCTGCTCCCAATCATCTCTATGAAGACGATGATGAATTATCAGTTTGGGGGTTTCGGGCCTTTTTCTAGAGATTTATTTCAATCATATGGGCTAGATTGAGAGAAAAAATTCCATCTCCAGGTCATATAACTGTTAGCAATCCCACTCAGCACGTAACAGACCACGTGTAGTCCACCATGTCATATAATTGCGCCAGATCAGCATTCCGATGACAGAGATAATCGTAGGGACAAGGCGGAGCCACATATGCAAATTTAGGGGTTCTAATTGGGGCCAACGAAATTATGGGGGGCATTTTGAGCATCAGGCCAAATTGAGATTTAACTCGAAGTTAACATTTAGATTGGGAGTGAGCAAATAAGATTAGGGTCAAATAGAGAGGGAGGGACTAAATTAGGTCCAATTACAATTTTATCATGTCAATTTGCTGTTGCATATCTTGCGTGGCAAAGGATGACTATATCAACATTTTGACAGTTTAGCATCGAAAAGATGTCTAAGAATCATTATAATGTCCCGAAACTCAATCTAAAGGACTATTATAATAAATCAGTACAACTAGGTATTTTTTAAATATTGTCCTTTATTCAAATTTTAGAGAAAAGAGAAAATAAAAAGCAAATAATTCTCCTGATTTTTTTTGACTAACTAATACGTGAAAGTAGGTATTTAAATTAATTAAATAATAATAAATCTTTAAAAAGACTGACTAAAAGTTGAAAGTTAAAGGAAAACTAGCATTTTCCGTAATAAAATTAGAACTTCAAAAACTAAATTGAATAATATCTTGAATCTCAAAGACCATTATAAAATTTACTCAAAATTGATAATCTACATGCTATCTTCTTCGCCATTACAAGTGCGTTCAAAGGGGATACAAGGCACTACAATCTTCGTTAAAAGTCTCTTTTCTATTCATTTTACCGTTACTTTACTTCTCCTCTTAAATATGTAATAAGTAATAACCCAATGAATATTTATTACTACTACTGATACAATTACCTTCATTAATATTTATTTATTTACATAATTTCATAAAAATAATCCTAAAATTATTTGTATGAAAAAAAAATAAATTTGATTTTTTAATTATATTTTTTTATAAATTTTTTAACTATAAGAAATACTATAAATTTGATCTTTTTTTTAATTATAATTTTTTAATTATAAAATTTATATTACTAACAAAAATAAATTTAAAAAATATAAATAATAAATAAATTTTAAAATATTTAAAAGCGTGACAAAAATAACCAAATATTAAATATATATTTTTAAAAAATTTTAGAAATTATATTTTAATATAATTTTTACAAGTATTATAAAAAATAAGATATTTTAATCTTTAAAATTTAGTAATTTTATACTAAGTGAATATTTTTTTAATATCTTTTTCATGAATGACCAATTTTTTATTAAAAGAATTTGTTAAAAAAAGTTTAGAGATCAAATTTTACTCTATTTTTCTTTTTTTGCATGAATCTTCTAAATAATTATCTCTTGCATACAAAAATTAGAACAAATTTCGATATCTAATTTTATTTATTTACTTTTTAAAGTACTTTGGTCATTCACAAAAATATTAACAAATATTCACTTAATTTAAAAGAATCAAATTTTAAGAATTAAAATATCTCAACTTTTTAATAATATTGATAAAAAATTATATTAAAATATAATTTTTTATTTTTTAAAAATTATATAATATCTATTTTTAAAAATTTTAAATATTTAGAGAACTTATTTGTTATTTATATATTTTAAAATTAGTTTTGCTTACGACATAAATTTTCGAGTACTTTTTTTAAGTTTATCGTTAATAAAACGTGGGATTAATTAGTGTATGTTAATTAAAGTATTAAACTCATGATTTTGGCAATTTACTGAGGGTTTTTTCAGTCGTTGTTATGGGCCGGGAAGAACCCAACCCACACCAAAGACAAGTGGAATTGTTGAGTCTCTTGTCCAAAAACAGAAAAAATGATGAATTCCGTTTTTCTTAACACAAGGAAAGGGTATGAAAATGTGGGGAACGCACAAGGGTTGGGTCCTCCTCCTTTTCAGAAAACCGACTGATGAAGCTTGCTCAGTCAGCTCAGTCGTGGTTTAGTTTTCATTGGGCTTGGGCCTATCACTGGGCCTGACCCACCAAGAAATTCAGGGTCTCTGAAAGATGCGCGCGCGCGCGCAAAGTCGAACCCGCTCTTTGTGTGTTCATTGCAAAGCGCCAAAGTGTGTTCGGTTCGTTTCAGTTGCTTCAAACCCTAATGCAGATTGCTGTGTTTGTTGGTTCAGGATTCATTCGATTTCTCACTTGGTGAGTGAAGAAAAACGGAAAAGTGTGTGAAATTTCAATCAGTTTCTTTTTTGGTTAAATCTATGAGTTGGTGCGAAGGCGTTAAGGAACCCCGCGTTCTCGTTGCACCCGGTAAGTTACTTATATTCATTGTTTTCATTTCAAGTTGTGAAATGTGGAGCTTGTGAATTTCAAATACAGTGTATATGGTGGTTTTGTTTGAGTTGATTATTATGAAATTTTGTAATTTGTGAATCATGGAAGTTGATAACAAGAATTTCATTTACTTCCGAGAAAAAAAAAGGATTAATATTCGACATATACTACATTATTCTCAAGAGGAAACATATGAATGGAAGAAGAATGCAGCTAGCTACGCAACTCACCCAATTGCCTGGCTATTTATTTACTTTTCCATTTAATGTTAATATTTTTATTTTTGTGAAGGCCATGACCTCTCTTTATGTTTTTTAGTGGAAAACAATTATTAATATTGTATATTTTGTGGAAGTCTTAACATTTTCTGATACTCTTGATTATTCATATTCTATATATGTGTACCAATTATGAACTTTAGTTTTATGGAACCATTGGTCTTTGAATTGAAGAAATTGTAAATGACAGGTGAACCTGAACAATAGTATGCATATAAATAAGCATGACCCCATTGTTAACTGAAATTGGATCATATATGGAGATCTATACAGAAGGGTTGGGATGTTAGGGTAGACAAGGGCAAAGCACAATGAAGAGAATGAGTCCCCAACACTAATTGATGAATTAAGATTACTAGCCTTAACATAAGGCTTGTAGTCATGTATTTTTCAGTGGTTTATGTATTTTTCTCAACAGTGTAGGCAAGTTACAGTTTTGCAGAGCTGCTGTTGATTATTTAGTTATTTATATAAATGTTGGAAGTGCAGATCCTGGTAGCAGTGGAAATGGTTTGGCACGAACGATATTGCTTCGTCATCCCAAATCTGGTATGTCAAGAAATATCCTTTTTTTTGTCTTATGAATTTTGATGATTGTGTTATCTATTTGCAAGTTGTTTGACACGTGATAGGATTTAATTCTCGTTTTCTATCTCGATTTCTTGACAATTTCATTAAATTTGATGGTCTGACAAGAAGGTCATACTTATTTTTCATGTGATCTTTCTTGAGGATTTTGAATGTTTAGTTTCATTTGTTTGACAGGAAATGCAACACAGTATCTCTTTGTAAATGGGGTGCTTCAAGAACTTCAGTGGTTTAAGAACTTATATGGATCTTGGTTTCTGGGAGATTATATAACTGAAGGTATATGTTTGATTTTCTAAGATGCAAAGTGGGGCATTATTGTTGATATTACTTTAGATACATTGCTTTTTCTCACTAATATCTTATCTGATGAAAGTAATAGTCCCATATAATTTCTTAGTCTGATTGAAACATCATTATTACTCCTTGTGTTAGTAGTCTCTATCTTTTGGTCTGTCACTCCTGAAGAAACTGTAATTAAATAATAGTTTCAGAGAAATTGTTTGCAAATTTTCTTATCTTTCTTATTTTTCACTCTGGTAGATGGTCGGTTGTATTTATCCACACCAATTGATCCTGTTTTCATCATGTTGCCTGTATTTGATGAAGCTAGAATGAAGGTAATTCTGTGCTTCTTTTTCTTCTTAATATGTTCTTGTTCATCTGAGTAAGATGAACTACAGTTGATGAACCAGATTGGACGTTAGTTGCCATCCTGGATCCACTAAACTTATACTTCTGAGGGTTGTGAAGGGATTAGTTAGTTCTGGGGTATTTCTTCCCTAAAAGTTATTTCTTTCTCAATAGCACCGATTCTTCAAAATGCATGCAGAAAGGGGATGAGCCTGGAAAGTTCAGACAGTTAGATGAGATCTTGTTTATTGATCGGTTCCCTGATTATCAACAACTATTTTCGACTGTGGAGAACTGCATGCAAGTAGTTTGTGATGTCAAAGGTAGTTCGTTGCTTATACACCTTCTGTTAATTTAAAATTCTGCTCATTTGTCTTGTCATCTCATGGAGAAATTTATTGTGCAAAAAAATGATGAGTTTGTTGTTTATTTCTTTATACTGGTGATGACAATGTAGCATGGTGATCTCATTGTTAGTCATTCTCTTGTTTTTTAATTCTCAGAGTTAGTAGGATAAGTTTTCTTTGTAATGTTGCAATAAAACTGTCAATAAAGGTGACTATTTAATGGAATGCAACGTAAGATAGAGTCTGGACTTATTCTACTGAGATCATGTTGTTGTAATAGTTATCGAAGTTAAATGTTATTCTGTTCATTAAATTTGTCCCCTTCCTCCCATTTGCATATGCAGAAGTTGGATCCTCAAAATTCTTTAGGCTTGATGACTCAAAGGTTCTACGTTGGCTGTGCTATAAGGTGTGTCTATATTTTCTTAATTATCAATTTAGTTCACATGACACTAAGAAATCTAGTTTACACAAATGTAGTTGAATATTGGATCCATCCTCTATATGATATGAAGGTGGTAGATTATTTAGCAAACGAGTGCCTAACTACGTGAGGTTTATTATGTAAATATTACTCGTCTACAAGTATCCATCTAGAAAGGCGCCCAAAGTATACTTGGATGCCTTTACAAAGGGTCTGCAATCTATCTATTACTTTTCTCTTTATCTTAAGGTGTTTGTTTGGCTATCTTTGATTTTGTTGCTACTTGCTAGTATTTGGTTTTATTGAGGTTTTATAGTTCTTTTTATGTTAGGTTTATCAGCTGAAAGAGACACTACTGAAATTGGACAAAAACTATGCTGTTCAAGGAGAGAAAGAGACATGTAAAGTGCCCATGACCATTCTATCATCTAACTTCTGTGGAATTTTTTTCTGTTAAGGTCAAATTAGGAGTTAAATAATAGCTTGCATATGGAGAAAAAAAAGACTGATAGATGTTGCCCTTGAAATATGTGTTTGTGCGGTAGTGAGAGCACAAGCACATTGTTTGGTCTCAGATTTAGGATTTTTCTGTACTTTGGTATATATTGCACAAAAATGATGAGGGTATATATGCAAATGGAAGCTGCTACCAGACACTTGAGCTTTTGTGGTCCCGTCTCTCCTGTCTAAATTTTTATGCTCTCAACATTTAAAAGTTATGCAAATGCTCCTTAACATGGGTCCCAACCAATCAAATGGGTCTTGTATAGAGACGTGTGAGCATTCTGTAGTGCCATCGTTTGCAAGTTGTAGAACTGATGTTTCTATTTAGTGAAAAGCTGGCTGAAACCTTTTCTGGAGATATGTACATCATAATGCGTTGAAACAAATGATGTGTGATGTACGTTTTTAAATTTAGGAAATATAAATACTAGAGTATAATAGAATTCTTGACTTTGCTCCTATGCGAAAATCATACTTTTGGTCACCGGTTCTTTTCTTGGTTGATGAATTATTATGAACATTCTGAATTTTACTGATGTAGTGATGGATGCAGTCTCTATATTAGGAGAGTACTTGAAGGATGAGCCTTGGTTAAAGCTTTTGTGTAACCACCTTAAGTATGCCCTTCCAAAATGTCCTATTTTGAACATTTTAATTTTGAATTTTCATCCCTTTTAAGGATAATTTTGGTTTTGCAGGTTAAATATACTTGAGGTCAATGGTAAAGCACATACAAGCGTTGATGGAACTAATAGCTCACATTTATGCAATGATATACAGGTATTTATCATTTTTTTTTTTCCTTTTTAAGACCTTTTTCCTTTCATGAGCCCTAGCATATTTGCCTTGTTGGATGTTGATTTGTTTAGTGTTTAATAATTTCTTTTTTTTCCCATTCAAGGAACGAAGTGATGAAAAGAAGGTTTCAAATGCGATTGCAAAGAAGGGGGGTAGACAAGCTAAGAAAATAAAAATGGAGACAGAATCACATAACATCAAAGACATGTTTACTAGGGCTACCAGAAAGAAAAGCTGAATTATTCCAATTCCAATTCCAATTCCAAATGGGTCATTGTCATAATTTTCTAATGTATCGTATTCTATATCCCTCAATTACTGGATAAGCACTGAGTCAGATCCTAGTTTGTACCGTTAATGTCAGTATTTATTTCAAGATTTTACTATTTTTTATTTATTTGTATTATTTGCATTCATTTTTTTTCCTTTTTATTTTGATACTACATTACTATTCTTTTTATAATCCTCACTCCTTTTGGGTTAAAATATCGGATAGGAATATGATATAGGGAAAAATCATATAATACTACACTTTATATTTAATTAAATTATAATAAAAAATAATGAGTTAATTTCATGTCTGCTATGTAATTTTTTTTGTCACGTTCTTATTAGAATCTACTTTATTTATTGTAGTCAACTTTTTGGGCCCTCGCCCAAGTAGAAATATATGTTGAAAGGAAATAAGTTAAGAATTTTTTAATTTAGAGTAATTACCAAATCAGTATCAAAGATTTTAAAATTTGACATTTTAATCCTAAAAAAATTAATACACGGATTAATTTCCAAGGTTTTATTCCGGCAGACAAATTAATTTTCAGTTTATTTTTCGGCAAAATAATTACCCAGATCAGTCCTCAAAGATTTTAAAAATGGACATCTTAGTCCCAAAAAAAATTAATATACAAATCAATCCCTAATGTTTCTCTCTGTTAGACATAACAGTCCTCCGTCCAAAAATAAAATAAAATAAAATAATAATAATAATAATAATAATAATAATAATAATAATAATAATAATTATTATTATTATTATTATTATTATTATTATTAATTATACAATAATACTGTCTTATATTTTTTTTGCATTTTTTGGATAAAAATAATGATAAATTTATTCATTAGATATATATATATATATATATATATATATATATATATATAGTCACTCAATAATAATAATAATAATAATAATAATAATAATAATAATAATAATAATAATAAATTATTATCATTATTATTATTAGAGATTATTCTACAAGAAATTCAAGATTAAAACTATTTGATATTTTTGTATTTAATATAATTAAAAGATGTGTTATGTAAAAAAAAATGTTTGTATTAAAAAATATGTATTAAAAGAAAATATTTTAATTTGGATTTATATTAAATACATATTTTTTTTAATACAAACATATTTTTTAAAATAGTACATCTTTTGATTATATTAAATACAAAAATATCAAATAATTTTAAACTTAAATTTCTTGTAAAATAATCTCTAATAATTTTATTTATTTATTATTATTATTATTATTATTATTATTATTATTATTATTATTATTATTATTATTATTATTATTATTATTGAGTGACTATATATATATAATAAATTTATTATTATTTTTATTTAGAAAATACAAAAAATTATGGTACAATATTATTATGTAATCAATAATAATAATAATAATAATAATAAAATTATTAGAGATTATTTTACAATAAATTCAAGGTTAAAACCATTTGATATTTTTGTACTATATTTGGATGGAGGACTATTATGTCTAGCAGAGAGAAAGTGAGAAACTTTGGGGATTAATTTGTACATTAGTTTTTCTTGAGGACTAAAATATCCGTTTTTAAAATCTTTGGGGACTGATCTGGGTAATTACTTTGCCGGAAATGAACTGGGGACTGATTTGTCTGCCGGAGTAAAATCTTGGGATTGATCTGTGTATTAATTTTTCTTGAGGACTAGAATGTCCGATTCTAAAATCCTTGGGACTGATTTGGGTAATTATTCTTTAATTTATTTCAAACAAGAAATTTTTATTAAAATAAGGGTAATTTAGTAATAAAATTAAAAATTTTATTAAAAAGATAATTTTAATACGAAATAAAACGTTTGAGATGATTCTAAATAAAAAATTACGCGAAAAATGATTTCAATTTCTACTCCAAATATTAGGACCAAAACAATACTTATCCCTTAAATTAATTTTAAATTAATTGTATTACAATCGTACCTTTAGGGAAAGTTAAGAAAATAGTTATTTAAGCTTATTGATTAAAGCAAAGTGGACATTTTAATATTGTTAAAAGGGACAGAAATTTGGACCTTCGATGGATAGCCTCTGCCTCCCATTCTAATAGGAATAGGTCAGCATATCCTTTCTCCATATTAAAGCATATGCCCCATCTAGTGAACGTCACCCTCAGAAATCAAAATAAGGAGAATTTAGTTCTCAAGGGAAGTCCATACTCCATACTGTTACTATCCGTATATTTTGGATTGTGTGCTGATGAATATTTTTGTCCAAAGAGAACAATTACATTGACTTGCTTCAAACAGGCGGACTGGTACGCACCGTCAAATAAAGTGCACTTCAAATGTTAGCACGTCCTCCTTTATAATGAATCAGTGGATTGACGAGTTAGTCTGTTTAACCTCTTTTTTTTTTTTTTTTTTGAAAAGTTAATTTAAATTAATATAAAATAATAATTAAAAATTAATACAAATAAAAAATAATTAAATTATAATATAAGTTTTTATTATTTTAAATTTTTAATTCTAATAAAATTATTTAAAATAACATTCGGCAATAAAATTATTTTTATTTTAAAATATAAGTTACATGATTTAAGTATATATATAAATATAAATATAAAATAAAATTAATAACTAAAAAAGAATAAAATAAAAAATAAAAAATATATATTTAAAAATTATATAATTATTAATTTTATAATACTAATTACTCTTTTATTTAATAAAAAATTTTTTGAATTTGGCCGGCTGATTCGCTTTGTCTATTATTTATTTTTATTTGGCAAGTTTCAAATCCTAACACAATCCACCATTTTTAACAAATTTGACAAATTTGGCTCGTTTTACCATTCCTACTTCTCGTAAAATATGACATAATAAACTAATTTGCTGCTGAGACTTTGGTTGAGTGGCTATATGCATTACCTCGTAATATATGCACTCAGGTTTGAATCTTGCCGATAACCAAGTAGTTGATAGAACCCTTGTATGTGTGGGTGTGGTATAGGATTGGGGTAGTTCAATCCATCCAAAAAAAAAAATTTTCATTCGCTTGTCTTTTTTAGATAAATTAGAGTGAAATTTATACGATGTGTAGAGAGGTAAATTATTTATATTATATAGTGTATTTTAATAAGTATTATATTATTTAGAGATTGATTAGATAATATATAAATTAATATTAAATTTAGTTTGTTTTATATTAAAATTATTTTTTCAAAATATTTTTTTGATAATTTGTATATGATGGTTTATCAGTGGCTAAGAAAAGGGGAGTTGAATCTTAGTCCCTTTTTTTTCGCTTAATAACACTTGCTGGTCTTAGAGATAACTTCAGAAGACTTTTTGCTTTTTGTCTCGTACCTAGTCACGAGTCTTTTTCTTTTTGTCTCGTAACCAGGCAAGAGATAATTTTTAGTTTTGTCTCCTATGCAGCAGAAACAGAAATGGAGTAGAAGAGATAAAGAGAATCACACTACAAAGTATCCTGGTTCAGCTGCCAAGTGTAATGCAGCCTACATCCAGTCTCCATCACAACAATGATGGAATTTCACTATAATCATCATGATTACAAACACCAATTCTCCCTAGGAACTACCCTTCCTATCCGGGACAAGTCCAGAATCTAAACCCCAATCCTGAACTTGACTTGGTCACCTACCAAGGTTTTAACTACTAAGTGATAACCCAACTTGTAAGGGGATTCCCATAAAATTATGAAACACAACACAGATGAACAAAGGACCTCTAGAACATTTATGACTTTTTTCTTTAATTTTGTATACTCTGCCTTTTTCCATTCTATGGCTTTTTCTTACAAACCTCACTGTTTGCCTTTTTCCATGAGACTCAAGACAGACAAAATTAAACAAAAAAATACAAAATGAAGAACATTGAAGGAGAAAAACTTCTGTTAGCTTAGGTAGCTATGAGAACTCTATGCCTTGTACTCTCACTCCTTGCTTCAAGCCCTGGCTGTTCTCCCTTATTTATAGAAGGGGAAGCCTCCACGGTTGAAACTGTTGAACCAAGCTAAACTTCTTCTTCTTCAAACCAAAACCGGTTCAGCCAGAGAGAGAGGAGAGAAAACTGAATGTAAAACCCAACATGCAATTACCTCTGTGTCTTTCTTTTGTACCAAACTTCATCAATCCGAGCCTTCCATCTTGACTTGCACTCCAAGAAGGATTCCTAGCCCTTGATGAGTTCTTGATGATGACAGCTCCATCTGCCCTAACTTCTGCCTCATCCTCTACGTAGCTACAGTAGCTACCTCCTGTAGTGGTTGAGCAAAAGCAAAGACGAGCCATGCTTCCAAGGATCTTCTTCCTCTGATCGAGTTGGATCTTCACCATTTTTGGTATGGAGAGCTTGAGATCACTTTACCACATCTTACCTTTTGTGGCAAAGATCTCAACCACACCATACTTTAGATTTACTTTTTCTTGATGCCATCATCACAATGGCCTTGCTACTAGCTTCTTCTACCTTCTTCTGATAGCTTAAAATTTCTTCCATATTTCCTGTGAAGTGACCAAAGCTTGAAGAAAGAAGAGAGAGAAAAGAGAAAACTTTCAATGTGATTTGAATGAAGAAATTAAAATGAATTAATTTTCCTTCCCTTTTGCTAAGTGGCGTGGGGCATCATTAATGCCATCAAATCAATTTCTCTTTCTCTTTCCTATTTCCAATGTCTGCATTAATATGCATTCAATCAAAATTTGAAATCCATCTTATGATGAGAGTAGGATCCGTTGAAAGCATTTAACCTATGCTTTCTCTCTCTTTTCAATTTTGGACCAAGCTTCTTGGTCTTGTAGAAATATTAACTTTGGGCTTGTTTAAATAAAACTGGCCTAATAATCATAGCAACAATTCAGCCATAATAATTAAGATATTTTTGTAACCAAGGCTGAATATTAGATTCACAATGGGCTAACTAATGTTTCTTTCTTTTGGCCCAAGACACAACAATAATTCAGCCACTTAATATGTCAATTTTATACAAGGCTGATTATATTTTCTTAGCACAATTGGACTTTGTTTTGCTTTTATGCCCAATATACATAATCTGCAAAATAACAAAATTATTAATCAGCAACTATAACATGAAGATCAAATTAATAATTTTATAATTAATTTTGTTAATAATGTTTGATCATCATCAATTTAATTTGGAGTTTTCCAAACTCATCAATCTCCCCCTTGATGACAAACATTATTAAAAATTAAAATAGAAAGAAGTTAGGGATTTAGAGTACTTCCTTTGAATATTAGGATCCCTTCACCTTTCCAATTGTTACATGGCTCCCCCTTAATATTTGCCATTTTACCAAGGAAAGCTTTTCCTGTAACAATTTTTATCAAGCCTAAAGCCACCATGTATTCAACATATGGTATTTTGAAATGTTGAATGACTTGATTTATGAGTAGAAGTGAAATGATAAACAAAACTAATTTGTTATCATATAAATGATTTTTTGCTCAATCACAATAAAAAATGTTTTGAATACAGAGTACATAAAAACAAAAAACACATTTGATAATTCCCAAAAATTTGTTACCAAATCATTTGATTAAATAAACACATTTTCTAGCCATCATATTAGATTAAAATAATTATCAGTTTACAGCAAGAAAAATATTTTTTAATCAAACATACTCATATCAAAGTAAAAAATTTATCCAGCATTCATTCATATTTCAGAACATAAAGGGATTATCAGCAACCATTTCAACAAAACAGATCATAATTATTGGAACAAGTAGTTTATGCACAGGGGTGATCATGAATCACAAAAGATTTCAGCCCTGTTTCTTTCAACTTTTCAATTTTTTCAGCTTTCCTCTCCCTTTTGTCATCAAAGGGGAACCTGCAAAAAAAATGACAATGGAACATACACAAATATAACCAAAACTAAAATATTCAAGAGTTTAACAAAATAGTAATGGTCTAGAGTATCCAAATATCCTACAAAGTACCAAAATAAGCCAAACAGAACCAGAATTCAACAAGAGACAAATAAGTCAATCATCAAAAAGATTGTACTCAGATTCATCATCCTTATCGGCAGCCCCCATCTCTTCTTCAAAATTCTGAAGCATCATACCCACTCTTTCTTGGCACTTTGTCCAAGCCTTTTCATTTTCGTATGCTTGCTTTCGAGTAGCCTTGTAAGATTCCACCATCAGTTTGGACATGTTAGAAAACTCAGTGAGGACCTCCTTGATCGATTTTGCCATCTTGGACGGCTAGGCTGGGCGGCTCTCAAGATCACTGTCAGAGGGCATTGACCGTTTTCCTTTGGTGCCTTTCATAGTACCTGAAACTCCTCCTCCCTTAATTGATGAAACTTTATTCTCTACATCTTCATTAGTTAGATCAACATTGAAGTATTCAAAGATGCAGGTAAGAAATATGCCATAGGGAAGGTTAGCCTTTTTTGTACTTCTAACACATTCCTACATATGCCTTACCATGAGATATGCAAAGAAAATAGGAGATGAAGTAATAATAGCAAAAAGCACAAAGGTATCAGAATTAGTTACTCTATTGTATGAGCCACTCTGTGGAGTCAGAATGTGAGTAATGATTCTGTGCAGCAATGCTCTTTCTGGATCAAGGGCCTTGTGAGTTGGAACCGTGCCATCCAGTCCAGATAGATTTTCACAGATTTGGTGCAGAGCAATCTGATATGTGACTCCAACTTGAGAATCCCATTTTTCTGACATATAAGCTGCTGGTCCTTCATCAACATAACCCAGAGCAGCGCTTATTGTTTCTCTGTTCAGAGTCATGTAAACCCGCTTCACATAGGAATGGATTGCTCCATCAATCAGCCTCATGTTTGCATAAAACTCTCGAACCAAGGCAGGGTATACAGGTTTCTGAATTTTGAACAGGGAAGTCCACTTCATATTCTCAAAAAAAGTGATAAAGTTGATTCCTTTAGCAGCAAGAGAGTCCAGGTTTACTATGTGTGATGCACACAAGTGACGTTTCTTCAACACATCTTTGTGAAACTCATAAGATGTACAAGAATTAAATCTTCCTGGATCAAAATGTGAATGATTTTTGTTGTATTTATTCTTGAAGTCCAGGGATTTCATATTCGGTGGTTCTCTTGTGTTACGTAGCACATAACCTTTGGTCTTCTGAGAGCTTTAGGCAGAAGTATGTGGAGTTGCTTTCTTTGGAGGTGAATGAGGTATAGATGTGTGAGACTCATCTTCTTCTTCTTCAATTGGATCTTTCTCTTTTTTCAGCTTTCTTCTGGATGAAGTTTTCGTTGCTATCACCTTTTTTTCTCATAGTGTTTGTTTGTTTAGAGGAGGGTGAGGGGGATGAAGAAGATGTGGAATGTATATGAATATGCGTGTGCGTTTGAGGGTTGAGAATGGAGGATTTTTTGGTGTATGGGATCGGCTACTTTTACTTGGAGCAACCTTCTTTTTCATGTTAAGAAAAAATAGAGAAGGGAGAGGGAAGATGAATAGAGGCCGAAGAGAATAGAGAGAGGTGGGAGGTTATGGAAGCATTAAATGCTGAGTGGAGAGAGAAGATTAGGTAGTTAATGACCATTAAGTTGAGAGGAGAGAGAAGGTTATGCGCGGTTATCAACAAGGAAAGATTTTAAAATAAAAAACTGAAAGGTTAGCTCCTAGAATCAAGGGATGAGGGAAGGGAAAAGATTTGATTTGACAACAACTCCTTCCTACAAGATTTGATATGACAACTTCCTAAAAAGTATGATAAAAAAAATGAGGAACTCAAAAACGGGCCAGGGTTGTGACTGAAGTTAAAAAGGATTAGGTGGGACCCATGATCATTAGTATCCGAATCAGTCTCCCCTGTATCAATACCAATTCATCACGTCCTCACTTTTGTCTCCTGGTTTCCTACGAGACAAAACCAACAGATTCATCAAAAATTACAAATTATCAACAGAATTTAAATCTATCATTCCCAGGCTGTTCCTTAATGAACAGAATCTATCCTCACACAAAGGTTTAGTGAAAATATCCGCAAGTTGTTCTTCGGATTTCACAAATTGAATATCAATAGTACCCTTTTGCACATGTTCTCTAATAAAATGATATTTAATTTCAATGTGCTTTGTTCTTGAGTGCAAAACAGGATTTTTAGAGATGTTAATAGCACTCATATTATCACAAAACAAAGGTATACTATTGATCTTTAATTTGTAATCCTCTAACTGAGTTTTTAACCAAATTAATTGTGAACAACATGCAGAGGCAGATATATATTCAGCTTCGGTTGTGGATAGAGTAACTGTGACTTGTTTCTTGCTTGACCACATGTTAAGTGAGCTTCCAAGAAAGCAACACATTCCGGAGGTGCTCCTTCTATCCACCTGGTCTCCCGCATAATCTGCATCACAAAATCCTACTGCACAAAAGTCATTAGATCTAGGATACCATAAGCCATAGTCACTTGTTCCCTTAATGTATCTAATGATTCTTTTTACGACTGAAAGATGGGATTCTTTTGGGTGAGATTGAAATCTTAAACATACACCCACACTTTGAACAATGACCGGTCTAGAGGAGGTAAGATACATGAATGAACCTATCATTCCTCTATATCGAGTTTCATCCACATCTTTGTCATCATCATCTTTATCAAGCTTAGTATTTGGATGCATTGGTGCTCCCATAGGTTTGGAATTTTCTAGGCCAAATTTCTTGATTAATTCTTTAGCATACTTTTCTTGGTGAATAAAAGTGCCACTAGGAGTTTGTTTGATTTGGAGACCAAGGAAGAAAGTTAATTCTCCCATTAAACTCATTTCAAACTCACTAGTCATGAGTTTTCCAAACTCTTCACACAAGGATTTATTGGTCGATCCAAAACACTATATCATCCACATAAACTTGAACAAGAAGAATGTCATCATTAGATACTTTAATAAATAAAGTAGTGTCGGTGGTACCCTTTTGAAAGTGATTTTCCAATAAGAAGGCACTAAGCCTTTCATACCAAGCTCTTGGAGCTTGCCTAAGGCCATAAAGAGCCTTTGAAAGTTTGAAAACATGATTTGGAAATTTTTTATCTTCAAAACCGGGGGGTTATGCCACAAACACTTCTCTATCTATAAAGCCATTAAGGAAAGCACATTTGACATCCATTTGAAACATGTTAAAACCTTTATGGGCAGTATAGGCAAGAAGCAATCTAATTACTTTCATTCTTGCTACCGGAGCAAAAGACTCATCAAAATCAATACCCTTTTCTTGATCGTAACCTTGGGCCACTAATCTAGCCTTGTTACGAACAACTTTACCATCCTCACCTAGTTTATTCTTGAAAACCCACTTAGTACCCATTACCTTCTTACCATTCGGATGAGGTACTAGTGTCCAAACCTCATTCTTGTCAAATTGAGCTAACTCTTCTTGCATGGCTTTGACCCAAGAAGGATATTCAAGAGCTTGCTTCACATTATTAGGCTCCATTTGGGACAAGAACGCAACATTGCTTGGCTTGACTTGCTTCTTGGATGAGGATCTTGTGGTTACTCATTGGGAAGGGTCACCTATGATAAAATCATGAGGATAACCCCCCATAGACTTCCATTCTCTTGGTTTCCAGAGTAAGGTTGAGCTTTGATGAGCTTCAGCAGGCGGTTCTGTTCCAGATTTTCTTACTGGCTCAGGAGACAAAACAGAAATGTCTTCTCCATCCTGATGAGATAAAACTGGACAGACAGGTTCTTCACTTGGGACAGCATTGAGACTTTCTTTACTTGGTTGATGGCTTGTATCTGCTTCACTACCTGTATCATCATCTAAAGAGGTACTGGAAATTTCATTAGTATCACAAAAGGAAACGTGTATGGATTCCTCTATGGTCCTATGATCTTTGAGATAAATTCTATATGCTTTGCTAGTGGTAGAGTATCCAACAAACATTCCTTCATAAGATTTTGGATCAAATTTATCAAGATTCTCTTTATTGTTAAGTACAAAGCATTTGCATCCAAAAATGTGGAAATACTTAAGATTTGATGGAGTTCCTTTCCATAACTCATAAGGTGTTTTCTTTAAATCCTTCCTAATGCTTGTTCTATTCAAAATATAACAAGCTGTATTTACAGCTCAGCCCACAAAAATTTTGGAACATCATTTTTATAAAGCATAACCCTAGTCATCTCTTGAAGGCTTATATTCCTTCTTTTAACTACCCCATTTTGTTGAGGAGTTCTAGGGCATGAAAAGTTGTGTGCAATTCCAAAATCTTCACAAAATTTTTCAAAGGCTTGATTTTCAAATTCTTTTCCATGATCACTTCTCAAGTGGGCAATTTTCAAATCTTTTTTCATTTTGAATTCTTTTACAAAGGGTTGAGAAAGTATGGAAAGCATCATTCTTATGAGCAAGGAAGAGTACCCAACCGAATCTAGAATAATCATCTACCACTACCAAGCCATAGTGTTTACCTCCTAAGCTTTGAGTTCTTGTGGGACCAAAAAGATCAATGTGCAACATTTCTAAAGGCCTCTTGGTAGAAATTCCATCTTTTGGTTTAAAGGAGGTTTTTACTTGTTTGCCTAATTGACAAGCATCACAAGTAATATCCTTATCAAATTTAATGTTTGGAATTCCTCTAACCAAGTTTTTCTTAACAAGCTTAGAAATTTGTACATGCTTGCATGACCCAATTTCTTATGCCATAGCCATTTTTTAGATTCAAGAGAGGTAAAGCATGTTACATTTTGATCTTTTAAATCTTCAAGAGTCAATCCATACACATTATTACATCTCTTAGCTTCAAACAAAATATTTTCATATTTTTCACAAATAACTAAGCACACCAATTTTCTAAAAATAACTTCATATCTAAGATCACATAATTGGCTTACACTTAGTAAATTGTATTTCAAACCATCAACAAGAAGGACATCATTTATAGAAGATGATAAGCTTTTACCAACTTTTTTAATGGCCACTATTTTTTCTTTACCATCATCACCGAAAGTGACAAATCCTCCATCATACTCATCAAGCATAATAAAGAAGGTTGCCTTTTCGGTCATATGCATAGAGCATCCACTATCCATGTACCACATGTTGTCCTTTCATTTGGATGTTAGGCACACCTACAAAATGAGCTCAAGTGAACTTAAGTATCCAAATCTTCTTGGATCTTTTCACGTTAAACCATCTTCTTTGTCCCAATCCATTGTAATCAAAAATAATTTTGTAAACTTTGTTACCAATCATTCTTTCACCAAAGAAACATTGAATGGGAAAGTGACCATTCCGGTTGCATAGTCTACAAAATCTTGGAGTTGCTATTTTGTTAAAGCTTGTTGGGTTTTGATACCTTGTATCATTAGAAGATGAAGCTATATTTTCAAAAGAATGTTCTTCAACAGATTTAAAAGTTTTGTGAAAACCCAAGCCAACTTTATCATAAAGAGATTTTTGACTAGCCAAGATTTGATTTAAATTTTCAGAACTTTGAGTGAACTTGGCTAAGTCTTTGGCGTTGAACTCCAACTTTTAATCCTTTTCTGGCGCTGGACGCTAGGATTGGGCAGAGAACTGGCGTTAAACGCTAGTTTACGTCATCTATCCTTGAACAAAGTATGAACTATTATATATTGCTGGAAAGCCCTGGATGTCTACTTTCCAACGCAATTGGAAGCGCGCCATTTTGAGTTCTGTAGCTCCAGAAAATCTACTTTGAGTGCAGGGAGGTCAGAATCCAACAGCATCAGCAGTCCTTTTTCAGCCTGAATCAGATTTTTGCTCAGCTCCCTCAATTTCAGCCAGAAAAATACCTGAAATTACAGAAAAACACACAACTCATAGTAAAGTCCAGAAATATGAATTTTTCCTAAAAACTAATGGAAATAAACTAAAAACTAACTAAAACATACTAAAAACTATATGAAATTAACCCCAAAAAGCGTATAAAATATCCGCTCATCACAACACCAAACTTAAACTGTTGCTTGTCCTCAAGCAACTAGACAAATAAAATAGAAGACTAATAGGTTGAGAAGCAATAATATCTCAGAGTTTTTGAGTGAAGCTCAGATTCTAATTAGATGAGCGGGACTAGTAGCTTTTTTGCTCCTGAACAGTTTTGGCATCTCACTTTATCAATTGAAGCTCAGAGTGATTGGCATCTATAAGAATTTAGAATTCAGATAGTGTTATTGATTCTCCTATTTCAGTATGATGATTCTTGAACACAGCTATTTCATGAGTCTTGGACGTGGCCCTAAGCACTTTGTTTTCCAGTATTACCACCGGATACATAAATGCCACAGACACATAATTGGGTGAACCTTTTAGATTGTGACTCAGCTTTGCTAAAGTCCCCAATTAGAGGTGTCCAGAGTTCTTAAGCACACTCTTCTTTCTGCTTTGGACCTTGACTTTAACCGCTCAGTCTCAAGTTTTCACTTGACACCTTCACGCCACAAGCACATGGTTAGGGACAGCTTGGTTTAGCCGCTTAGGCCAGGATTTTATTCCCTTAGGCCCTCCTATCCACTGATGCTCAAAGCCTTGGGATCCTTTTTATTACCCTTGCCTTTTGGTTTTAAGGGCTATTGGTTTTTTTTTTTTTTGCTGCTTTTTCTTGCTTCAAGAATCATTTTTATGATTTTTCAGATTATCAATAACATGTCTCATGTTCATCATTCTTTCAAGAGCCAACATATTTAACAGTCTTAAACAACAAATTCAAAAGACATATGCACTGTTCAAGCATTCATTCAGAAGACAGAAAGTATTGCCACTACATGTAACTAATTAGAATTTCTCTTATTAAAACTCGAAATTTTATTGCCTCTTATTCAAAAAATCTACTATTTTATTCATGTTTGCTGATGATGAGAAAAATAAACTATGGCTTAATTGGAGATAAAATCAAAATAGATACTAATTACTACTATATGACTCCTAAGGTGAACTTCTCTAATGACACTATCACAGAGTTAAAGCAGAAATTGGAATTTAACAACCTTTGTTCTGGGAAATGGGTGTTCCTCTGATCCGTGGGGTGCTTGATTCTTCAAGAGATAACTTCTGGCGCTTCAATTCCCTTAAGTCACGCCCTTGCTCCTCTTGTTCTTTAAACATATAGGTCAGCATTTGACTGTGTTCCTTCTGTTCTTTTATTATTTGCTCCATAGCTTCCCGTATCTTGGTGACAGACGTCTCAAGATACTCCCAGTATTCAGATTGAGGGATTTCTGGGAGAAATTCCTGTGTTTTCTTCTTGGTGGGATCATCCTGTGCTTGTTATTTTTCCATTGATGCTTTGGTGATTGGTTTCTCAACTGAGATATACTCAGTTATTCCCATCCTTACTCCGGCGTCCTTGCAGAGCAGAGAAATCACGCTTGGATAAGCCAACCTGGCCTCTTTAGAATTTTTGTTAGCAATTTTGTAGAATTCAGCTGAGATCAGCTGATGAACTTCCACTTCTTTTCCCATCATGATGCAATGGATCATCACTGCTCTTTTAACTGTGACTTCAGAACGGTTGCTAGTAGGCAACAGAGAATGCCCAATGAAGTCCAGCCATCCTCTGGCGACTGGTTTGAGATCCTCTCTCTTGAGTTGATTTGGGACACCCTTTGTGTTGGTGGTCTACTGGCTCCAGGGATACATATGTCCTCTAGAATCTTATCCAGGCCCTTGTCTGTTCTCATCATTCTCCTGTTGAAGGAGTCTGGATCATCTTTCAGCTGAGGTAGCTTTAAGATCTCTCTGATCTTATCAGGGATGGTATGAACAATCTTTCCTCTGACCATGGTCCGATATTCATAGAAAGCAGTTCCAGATAGTTTTTGCTTGTCAGTCTGCCACATATTAGCATAGAACTCCTGGACCATATTCCTTCCCACTTTTGTTTCAGGATTAGCTAGGACTTCCCAGTTCCTGATTCGAATTTGCTCCTGGATCTCCGGATATTCATCTTCTTTCAGATCGAATCTAACTTCCGGGATCACTGATCTCAGACCCATTATTTTGTTGTAATGGTCTGAATGTTCTTTAGATAAGAACTTCCCTTGATTCCAAAGTGGTTTTGGAACGCTCTCTTTCTTGCCTCTTGGAGTGGGTTGTTTTCTTTTAGGGGCCATGATCTTAGTGATCGCGGATAAACACACCAAACTTAGAGGTTTGCTTGTCCTCAAGCAAAAGAAAAGAAAGGAGAGGGATAGAAGGAGAGCTAGGTGCAATTGTTGATGGAAGGGGAGGGAGGCCGAACCCAAATTTAAAGGGAGGGAGGGTGGATTTTCGAAAAAAAAAAGAGATAAAGATATGATAAAAAAGATTGATTTGGAAAAGATAAGATAGAAGATATGATAAGAGAAGATTTTTGAAAAAGATAGATCTAGATTTTATTTTTTTGAAAAAGATATTGATGAGTTGAAAAGATAGATTTGTTTTTAAAAAGATTTGAAAAGAGTTGGATTGAATTTGCAAAGAGGGTTTGTGCTTATGGATTAAGATATATTTGATATTTTTAAGGTAGGGTTTTTAGAAATTAGGGATTTTAGAAATCAGGGTTCTTAACATGTTTATGCAAGAAATCATTAATTGAAGTAAGAAAATCAAGATTGAAATGAAAAAATATGAAGAAAAAGGAATTTGCCTCCTCCCCATCATCCTGGCGTTTGAACGCCCAAACACTGCCTGTTTTGGGCGTTCAACGCCCAATTGCTGTTCCCCTGGGCATTCAACGCCCAGTTGTTGCCCTTTTCTGGCGTTGAACGCCAGATTGCTATCCTTACTGCCGTTCAGCGCCCACTGGCTGCCCCTTTTGGGCGCTGAACGCCCAAAATGGGCTCTTACTGGCTTTTTCTTGCCAGTGAGCTCTTTTTCTCTGTTTTGTGTACAGATTCCTTCTGTAACTCTGTGAACTTATGCAATTGATTCTTTACCTTGTTATCAATGAACTCTATATAAACAAATAAAAATAAAAATAGGACAAAATGCTTAGAGGATTGATGCCCCATGGCTGGGTTGCCTCCCAGCAAGCGCTTCTTTATTGTCTTTAGATGGACCTTGCTGAGCTTTAAGTCTAGCTTCAGCCTTGAGCACTCTTGCTCAACGTTGCCTTCAAGATAGTGCTTGATTCTCTGTCCATTGACAATGAACCTCTTATCAGAATCAATATCTTGAAGCTCCACATGACCATATGGTGAGACACTTGTAATCACGTATGGTCCCCTCCACCGGGATTTTAATTTCCCGGGGAATAGCCTGAGTCTAGAGTTAAACAGCAGAACCTTCTGTCCTGGTTCAAAGATTCTAGATGACAGCTTTCTGTCATGCCACTTTTTTTATTTCTCTTTATAAAGCTTGGCATTTTCGAAAGCTGTGAATCTGAACTCCTCTAGCTCATTTAGCTGGAGCAATCTTTTTTCTCCTGCTAATTTGGCATCAAAGTTTAGGAATCTGGTTACCCAGTAGGCCTTATGTTCCAGTTCCACGGGCAGGTGACATGCCTTATCATACACAAGTTGGTATGGAGAGGTCTCTATAGGGGTCTTGAATGCTGTTCTGTAAGCCCACAGAGCATCATCCAAGCTCCGTGCCCAATCCTTTCTACGGGTACTTACTGTCCGTTCTAGGATTCTCTTTAATTCTCTGTTAGAGACTTCAGCTTGCCCATTAGTTTGTGGATGATATGGAGTAGCCACCTTATGGCGAATTCCATACCGAACCATGGCAGAGTAAAGCTGTTTATTGCAGAAGTGAGTGCCCCCATCACTGATTAGTACTCTAGGGACACCAAACCTGCTAAAGATATATTTTTGGAGGAACTTCAGCACTGTTTTAGTATCATTGGTGGGTGTGGCAATGGCCTCAACCCATTTTGATACATAGTCAACTGCCACCAGAATATAAGTGTTTGAGTATAATGGTGGGAAAGGTCCCATGAAGTCAATTCCCCATACATCGAACAACTCAATTTCCAAAATTCCTTGTTGAGGCATGGCGTAACCATGAGGCAGATTACCAACTCTCTGGCAACTGTCACAGTTACGTACAAACTCTCGGGAATCTTTATAGAGTGTGGGCCAATAGAAGCCACATTGGAGGACCTTGGTGGCTGTTCGCTCACCTCCGAAATGGCCTCCATATTGAGATCCATGGCAATGCCACAGGATCCTCTGTGCTTCTTCTCTAGGCACACACCTATGGATTATTCCGTCTATACATCTCTTAAAGAGATAGGGTTCATCCCACAAGTAGTACTTTGCATCAGTAATTAATTTCTTCTTTTGTATCCTGTTGTATTCCTTGGGTATGAACCTTGCAGCTTTATAGTTTGCAATATCGGCAAACCATGGTGTTTCCTGAATGGCAAATAAATGCTCATCCGGAAAGGTCTCAGAGATCTCAAGAGAGGGAAGGGGCGTCCCTTCTACTGGCTCTATCCGGGATAGATGATCAGCCACTTGGTTCTCTGTCCCTTTTCTGTCTCTTATTTCTATATCAAACTCTTACAGAAGCAACACCCATCTGATGAGCCTGGGTTTTGAATCCTGATTTGTGAGTAGATATTTAAGAGCAGCATGATCAGTATATATAATCACTTTTGATCGTACTAAGTATGACCTGAACTTGTCAATGGCATAAACCACTGCAAGTAATTCTTTTTCTGTGGTTGTGTAATTTTTCTGGGCATCATTCAAAACGCGACTAGCATAATAAATGACGTGCAGAAGCTTGTCATGCCTCTGTCCCAATACTGCACCAATGGCGTGATCACTGGCATCACACATTAACTCAAATGGTAATGTCCAGTCTGGTGCAGAAATAACTGGTGCTGTGACCAGCTTAGCTTTCAGCGTTTCAAACGCCTGTAGACACTCTGTGTCAAACACAAATGGCGTGTCAGCAGTTAGCAGATTGCTTAGAGGTTTTGCGATTTTTGAAAAATCCTTTATAAACCTCCTATAGAATCCTGCATGCCCCAGAAAGCTTCTGATTGCCTTAACATTGGCAGGTGGGGGTAATTTTTCAATTACCTCTATCTTTGCTTGATCCACCTCTATTCCCTTGTTTGAAATTTTATGCCCAAGGACAATCCCTTCAGTCACCATGAAGTGACATTTTTCCCAGTTTAAAACTAGGTTGGTCTCTTGGCATCTTTTCAGAACAAGTTTCAGGTGATCAAGACAGGAGCTGAATGAGTCTCCATATACTGAGAAGTCATCCATGAAGACTTCCAGAAAATTTTCCACCATATCAGAGAAAATAGAGAGCATGCATCTCTGGAAGGTTGCAGGCGCATTACACAGCCCAAATGGCATCCTTCTATAAGCAAACACTCCAGATGGACATGTGAATGCTATTTTTTCTTGATCCTGGGGATCTACTGCAATCTGGTTATAGCCTGAGTAGCCATCCAAAAAGCAGTAATAATCATGACCTGCCAATCTTTCTAGCATCTGGTCTATGAATGGTAAAGGAAAATGATCCTTTCTGGTGGCTGTATTGAGCCTTCTGTAGTCAATACACATGCGCCACCCTGTAACTGTTCTTGTAGGAACCAGTTCATTCTTTTCATTATGAATCACTGTCATGCCTCCCTTTTTTGGGACGACTTGGACAGGGCTCACCCAGGGGCTATCAGAAATAGGATAAATAATCCCAGCCTCTAGTAATTTGGTGACCTCTTTCTGCACCACTTCCTTCATGGCTGGATTTAGCCGCCTCTATGGTTGAACCACTGGTTTGGCATTATCCTCCAATAAGATTTTGTGCATGCATCTAGCTGGGCTTATGCCCTTAAGGTCACCTATAGACCACCCAAGAGCTGTCTTGTGTGTCCTTAGCACTTGAATAAGTGCTTCCTCTTCCTGTGAATTTAAGGCAGAGCTTATGATCACTGGAAAAGTGTCACCTTCTCCCAGAAATGCATATTTCAAGGATGGTGGTAATGGCTTGAGCTCGGGTTTAGGAGGTTTTTCTTCTTCCAGAAGAATTTTCAGAGGCTCTTTCATGTCCTCTGAATCCTCTAAATCAGGCTGAACATCTTTAAAGATATTTTCCAACTCTGATTCGAGACTCTCAGCCATGTTGATCTCTTCTACCAAAGAGTCGATAAGATCGACTTTCATGCAGTCTTTTGATGTGTCAGGATGCTGCATGGCTTTGACAGCGTTCAACTTAAACTCATCATCATTGACTCTCAGGGTTATTTTCCCCTATTGGACGTCAATGAGGGATCGTCCAGTTGCTAGGAAGGATCTTCCTAGAATGAGAGTAGCACTCTTGTGCTCCTCCATTTCCAGCACAACAAAGTCAGTGGGAAAGGCGAATGGCCCAACTCTGACAATCATGTCTTCAATCACGCCTGATGGGTATTTAGTGGAGCCATCAGCAAGTTGGAGACATATCCGGGTTGGTTTAACTTCTTCAGTTAAGCCAAGCTTTCTGATAGTGGATGCAGGTATTAGGTTGATGCTTGCCCCAAGATCGCATAAAGCTGTCTTGGTGCATTAACCTTCTAATATGCATGGTATCAGAAAACTCCCAGGGTCTTTAAGCTTTTCAGGAAAGCTTTTCAGAATGACTGCCCTGCATTCTTCAGTGAGGAGAACTCTTTCTGTTTCTCTCCAATCCTTTTTATGACTCAAGATCTCTTTCATGAACTTGGCATAAGAAGGTATTTGCTCAAGTGCTTCTGCAAATAGAATCTTTATTTCAAGAGTCCTGAGGTAATCTGCAAAGCGAGCAAATTGCTTATCCTGCTCCTCTTTCCGGAGTTTTTGAGGATAAGGTATCTTGGCTTTATATTCCTCAACCTTAGTTGCTGCAGATTTATTGCCTACAGAAGTGGTTGAAGAAGCCTTTTTAGAGGGGTTGTTATCAGCATTTGTGTGTGTCTGATCCCTCACTGGCAATTGAGTGCCAGGGTTAGAAGCTGGAGTGACGTGAGACCCCAACTCATTGTCTGTTCCTAGCGTCTGAACGCCAGAACTGTGCCCATTTTGAGCGTTCAGCGCCAGATCTTGCCCATTTTGGGCGTTCAACGCCAGATCCTTGCTTGTTTCTGGCGTTGAACGCCAGTCCTTGCTTGTTACTGGCGTTAAACGCCAGTTTTGGGCAGGGTCTGGGCGTTCAACGCCAGCCTTCCACCAAATTTCTGGCGTTTTAACGCCAGAATTGCTTTTCCCTGGGCTCTTACTGTCCTCAGGTGAATTTTGGATGGTTTGCTCATTCCTTGGCTCTTTGCTGCCTTGAGGTGGGGTATTTAATGTTTTCCCACTTCTTAATTGAACTGCTTGGCATTCTTCTGTTATTTGTCTTGACAGCTGCTGCTTGGTTTGCTTCAATTGTTCTTCCACATTTATATTAGCCATCCTTGTCTCTTGTAGTTTATCCTTGAATTCAGCTAACTGCTTTGTTAGAAAATCCAATTGCTGATTGAATTCAGCAGCTTGTTTCACAGGACTGAGTTCAGCAGTTACTATTTTCACCTCTTCTTTCATGGAAGGGTCACTGCTTAGGTACAGATGCTGATTTCTGGCAACTGTATCAATGAGCTCTTGGGCTTCTTCAATTGTCTTTCTCATGTGGATAGATCCACCAGCTGAGTAATCTAGAGACATCTGAGCTCCTTCTGCAAGCCCATAATAGAAGATGTCTAACTGAACCCACTCTGAAAACATTTCAAAGGGGCATTTTCGTAGCATCTCTCTGTATCTCTCCCATGCATCATAAAGAGATTTATTATCTCCTTGTTTAAAGCCTTGGATGTCCAGCCTTAGCTGTGTCATCCGTTTTGGGGGAAAGTATTGATTCAGGAATTTTTCTGTCAGCTGTTTCCATGTCCTTATGCTAGCCTTAGGTTGGTTATTTAACCACCTCTTAGCTTGATCTTTCACAGCAAATGGAAACAGTAATAGTCTGTAGACATCCTGATCTATTTCCTTATCATGTACTGTGTCAGCAATTTGTAAAAACTGTGCCAGAAACTCTGTAGGTTCTTCCTGTGGAAGACCGGAATACTGGCAATTTTGCTGCACCATGATAATGAGCTGAGGATTCAACTCAAAGCTACTGACTCCAATGGAGGGTATGCAAATACTACTCCCATATGAAGCAGTAGAGGGATTAGCATATGACCCCAGAGTCCTCCTGGACTGTTCATTTCCACTTAGATCCATGATGGAAAAAGGGAGATGATGTAAAAAAAAAATATTTTTATTTTTATTTTTATTTATTTATTTCGAAAATAAAATAAATTAAAATAAAATAAAATAAAATAGGTGAAGATTTTCGAAAAAATGAGGGGAGAGAAAATGGTAAGGAAGTTTTGAAAAAGATATGATTTGGAAAAGATTTTAAATTTTTAAAAAAAAATCTGAATTTTTTTTTAAAAAGGATTTTCGAAAATTAGTTTTAAAATTAGAGAGAAAATATATTTTTGAATTTAGTGAGGAAAGAGAAAAACAATAAAATAGCACAAGACTTAAAATTTTTAGATCTAATGCTCCTTGTTTTCGAAAATTTTGGAGGGAAAAACACCAAGGAACACCAAACTTAAAATTTTAAGATCAAGACACAGGGAAAATTCAAGAACACTTTGAAGACTCACAAGAACACAAGAACATGAAGAAAGAACACCAAACTTAAAATTTTTAGAAAATCAAACTAAAATTTTCGAAAATCAAAGGGAAATCAACAAGAAAACACCAAACTTAAAGTTTGGCACAAAATTTAATAGAGAAAATATTATTTTTGAAAAAGATTTTAAAAAGAGTGTACCAAACTGCTACGGACTTAGACCAACACTCTAGCCAATTGGGCAGTAAATGTAACACTTGTTTTGAAGAAGGATATTTTTAACTAAGAACGATAATAAGAGACTCTAAACCAAAAAAAAAAATTTTCCTAATCTAAGCAACAAAATAAACCGTCAGTTGTTCAAACACGAACAATCCCCGGCAACGGCGCCAAAAACTTGGTGCACGAATTGTGAATAACACTTTTCACAACTCGTACCACTAACCAGCAAGTGCACTGGGTCGTCCAAGTAATACCTTACGTGAGTAAGGGTCGAATCCCACGGAGATTGTTGGTTTGAAGCAATCTATGGTTATCTTGCAATTCTTAGTCAGGAAGTCAATTGTATTTATCAGTTGAATTGCGAATAAACAAGAGAGCATGGGTTAAAGGTTACTTGTTATGCAGTAATGGAGAATATGTTGGAGTTTTGGAGATGCTTTGTCTTCTAAATCTCTGCTTTCCTTTGTCCTCTGATTCACGCACGCACGTCCTTCTATGGCAAGCTGTGTGTTGGGGCATCACCGTTGTCAATGGTTACATCCCCTCCTCTTGTGAAAATGATCCAAATGCTCTGTCACAGCACGGCTAATCATCTGAGGTTCCCGATCATGCTGGAATAGGATTCACCCTCCTTTTGCGTCTGTCACTACGCCCAGCACTCGCGAGTTTGAAGCTCGTCACAGTCATTCAATCCCTGAATCCTACTCGGAATACCACAAACAAGGTTTAGACTTTCCGGATTCTCATGAATGCCGCCATCAATCTAGCTTATACCACGGAGATTCTGATTAAGGAATCTAAGAGATATTCATTCAATCTGATGTAGAACGGAGGTGATTGTCAGACACACGTTCATGAATTGAGGAAGGTGATGAGTGTCACTGATCATCACCTTCTCCATAGTTAGGCGCGAATGGATATCTTAGATAAGAACACGCATGTTTGAATGGAAAACAGAAATACTTGCATTAATTCATCGAGACACAGCAGAGCTCCTCACCCCCAACAATGGAGTTTAGAGACTCATGCCGTCAAAGAGTACAAAGTTCAGATCTAAAATGTCATGAGATACAAAATAAGTCTCTAAAAGTTGTTTAAATACTAAACTAGTAGCCTAGGTTTATAAAAAGTGAGTAGACTATGACAGATGGTGCAGAGATCCACTTCTGGGGCCCACTTGGTGTGTGCTGGGGTTGAGATTTAAACATTTCACGTGCATAAGGCTTTTTTGGGCGTTCAACGCCAGGTTTGGATCCATTTCTGGCGTTGAACTCCAACTTTTAATCCTTTTCTGGCGCTGGACGCCAGGATTGGGCAGAGAACTGGCGTTGAACGCCAGTTTACGTCATCTATCCTTGAGCAAAGTATGGACTATTATATATTGCTGGAAAGCCCTAGATGTCTACTTTCCAACGCAATTGGAAGCGCGCCATTTTTAGTTCTGTAGCTCCAGAAAATCCACTTTGAGTGCAGGGAGGTCAGAATCCAACAGCATCAGCAGTCCTTTTTCAGCCTGAATCAGATTTTTGCTCAGCTCCCTCAATTTCAGCCAGAAAAATATCTGAAATTACAGAAAAACACACAACTCATAGTAAAGTCCAGAAATATGAATTTTTCCTAAAAACTAATGGAAATAAACTAAAAACTAACTAAAACATACTAAAAACTATATGAAATTAACCCCAAAAAGCGTATAAAATATCCGCTCATCAGTCTTCTTTGAGATTTTTGACCTCTTTAAGCAATTCTTCATTTTCTTTAAAATAGTTTACATATGCTACCACAGAATGATTACTTTCACAGCTGTTAAGTTGAGCTCTTAACTGCTTGTTTTCTTCAACAAGATCAACAGCAGTTTCAGACTCCTTTAATTTTTCTTTGAGAAAGCCATTTTCAGCTTTAAGAATGG
This sequence comes from Arachis ipaensis, assembly GCF_059453495.1. NCBI lineage: Eukaryota > Viridiplantae > Streptophyta > Magnoliopsida > Fabales > Fabaceae > Arachis > Arachis ipaensis. The sequence goes on from NC_142435.1 coordinate 132,703,447, forward strand.
TGATTTATTGTTCAAGATCTTGGTTATCAAGCAAGAAGCATATATTTTTTCAGAAAGGTGGTCTATCATGAGATGAAGATCTTTAGTGTCAGGGTTATGAAATACTACATGTTCAACGTGATCTGCCATGAGACACGGTTGGGACTTGGTTTCAGATTCTTCATCATCTTCTGAGTCGTTTTCCAAGTCCTCCCAAAAAGCCATCAGTCCTTTCTTCCTTCCCTTCTTAGGCTTATCTTCCTTTTTTAATTTAGGACAATCAGATTTGAAATGGCCAGTTTCTTTACAGTTGTAACAGGTCAACTTGCTAAAATCTTTCTTTTGTTTCCTAGAGCTTCTTCCTTTGCTTCTTTCCTTGAGTTTCACCATTTTCCTGAAATTTTTTAGCAAACAAAACAAACTCATTTTCAGAAGAATAATCACTGGATTCATCATCCAGGGGGTTAGTAACAGATGTGAGAGCTATTCCTTTCTTTTTTGTATCTTTTTTCAAATATGTATTTTCAAATGCAAGTAAATTTCCTCTCAAATCATCATATGTCATGGAATCAAGACCACTACTCTCAGATATTATCAATGCCTTTATTTTCCACTCTTTTGTGAGACATCTCAAGACTCTTCTCACAAGCACAGAATCAAGATACTTAATCCCCATAGCATCCAAGCCAACAATGATGATGTTGAATCTTTCAAACATTTCATCTATTGATTCTCCTTCCTTTATTGAGAACATTTCATATTCTCTGTTTAGCATGTCTATCCTGGTTTCTTCACTATGGTGGTTCCTTCATGAGTAACTTGAAGTTTGTCTCAAATTTTCTTTGCCGTTGTGTATCGTGATACCCGTTGGTATTTCTCAAAGCTGATTGCACAATTGAGCAAGTTGATAGCCTTGGCATTGAGTTCCACCTTCTTTCTGTCTTCTTCGGTCCAACTGGCTTCGGATTTAAGGGAGACCACTCCTTCAGCACTTGTGGTGGTTGGATATTGAGGACCTTCCAGGATGATCTTCTATAGTCTGTAATCTACTGCTTGGACAAAAATCTTCATTCTCTTCTTCCATTAGGTGTAGTTCTTCCCATTGAAAAGAGGAGGTCTGTTGCTTGACTGTCCTTCTATCAGATTATAGGACACCAAGTTTGAGCCACTGTTCTCTGCCATCTGGATCTTTTCTCCAAGTTGTAAAGCTTGATCTCTTTGAGACCAAGCTCTGATACAAATTGATGGTTTATCAGTGGCTATGAGAAGGGGGGGGGGGTTGAATCTTAGCCCCTTTTTTTCGCTTAATAACACTTGCTGGTCTTAGAGATAACTTCAGGAGACTTTTTGCTTTTTGTCCCGTACCTAGCCACGAGACTTTTTCTTTTTGTCTCGTAACCAGGCAAGAGATAATTTTCAGTTTTGTCTCCTATGCAGCAGAAACAGAAATGGAGTAGAAGAGATAGAGAGAATCACACCACGAAGTATCCTGGTTCAGCTGCCAAGTGTAATGCAGCCTATATCCAGTCTCCATCACAACAATGATGGAATTTCACTATAATCATCATGATTACAAACACCAATTCTCCCTAGGAACTACCCTTTCTATCCGGGACAAGTCCAGAATCTAAACCCCAATCCTGAACTTGACTTGGTCACCTACCAAGGTTTCAACTGCTAAGTGCTAACCCAACTTGCAAGGGGATTCCCACAGAATCATGAAATACAACACAGATGTACAAAGGACCTCTAGGACATCTATGGCTTTTTTCTTTAATTTTGTATACTCTGCCTTTTTTCGCTCTATGACTTTTTCTTACAAACCTCACTGTTTGCCTTTTTCCATGAGACTCAAGACAGACAAAATTAAACAGAAAAATACAAAATGAAGAACATTGAGGGAGAAGAACTTCTGTTAGCTTAGGTAGCTATGAGAACTCTGTGCCTTGCACTCTTACTCCTTGCTTCAAACCCTGGCTGTTCTCCCTTATTTATAGAAGGGGAAGCCTCCACGGTTGAAACTGTTGAACCAAGCTAAACTTCTTCTTCTTCAAACCAAAACCGGTTCGGCCAGAGAGAGAAGAGAGAAAACCGAATATAAAACCCAATATGCAATTACCTCTGTGTCTTCCCTTTGCACCAAGCTTCATCAATCCGTGACTTGCACTCCAAGAAGGATTCCTATCCTTTGATGAGTTCTTGATGATGACAGCTCCATCTGCCCTAACTTCTGCCTCATCCTCCACGTAGCTATTGTAGTTACCTCCTGTAGTGGTTGAGCAAAAGCAGAGACGAGCCATGCCTCCAAGGATCTTCTTCCTCTGACCGAGTTGGATCTCCACCATTTTTGGTATGGAGAGCTTGAGATCACTTCAGACTTCACCACATCTTACCTTTTGTGGCAAAGATCTCAGCCACACCATACTTCAGATTTACTTTTTCTTGATGCCATCATCATAATGGCCTTGCTACTAGCTTCTTCTACCTTCTTCTGATAGCTTAAAATTTCTTCCATATTTCCTGTGAAGTGACCGAAGTTTGAAGAAAGAAGAGAGAGAAGAGAGAAAACTTTCAATGTGATTTGAATGAAGAAATTAAAATGAATTAATTTTCCTTTCCTTTTGCTAAGTGGCGTGGGACATCATTAATGCCATCAAATCAATTTCTCTTTCTCTTTCCTATTTCCAATGTCTGCATTAATATGCATTCAATCAAAATTTGAAATCCATCTTATGATGAGAGTGGGATCTGTTGAAAGCATGCAACCTATGCTTTCTTTCTCTTTTCAATTTCGGACCAAGCCTCTTGGTCTTGTAGAAATATTAACTTTGAGCTTGTTTAAATAAAACTGGCCCAATAATCATAGCAATAATTCAGCCATAATAATTAAGATATTTTTGTAATAAAGGCTGAATATTAGATTCACAATGGGCTAACTAACGTTTCTTTCTTTCGACCCAAGACACAATAATAATTCAGCCACTTAATATGTCAATTTTACACGAGGCTAATTATATTTTCTTAGCACAATTGGGATTTGTTTTGCTTTTATGCCCAATATACATAATCTGCAAAACAAACAAAATTATTAATCAGCAACTATAACATGAAGATCAAATTAATAATTTTGTAATTAATTTTGTTAATAGTATTTGATCATCATCAATTTAATTTGGAGTTTTTCAAACTCATCAGTGTATAATTTCATATAATTATTCAACTAAAATGTAATATAAATTAAAATTTAGTTTATTATTTAAATCTATTTATTTTTAAAAAAGACATAATTTTTTGTATTAAAATTATACAAAGTTATCTCTTTATTTTTTTGTTTTTATTTTTACATTTACTTTGATTGCTATATTTTGTCTTCTCATGTAGTGTTTTTTAGTTTGTAAATAATTAAAGAAAAATAAATGAATGAGAATGAAAAATACAAAAAATATAATATAAAATTATGAAATAATTTTATAATTATAATATATTTAAATATATCTAATAAGAAGACGTGTCAAATTTAAACTTATTCGAAAGAACTTTTAATAATTGGTATGTGAGACTAAGAAATGAAGAGTATCAAGAGTCTTGTGTAATATGTATAAATAGACCAAATAGTATAATAATAAGAATTTTAACATGTGTAAGTTATAAAATTTGAATATTTGTGACTAAATTTTTTATAATTGTTATTACAACACTTTTAATGTATGTTTATTACATTTAATTATTATTTTATGTTTTAATCAAATAATAATTGATAAGAATATTTCTTTTTAATTTTTTAAAATTTTTACTAAAATATGATTAGTTAATTTTTATCTTTTATCGAGTTATTAAAATTTGTCACGTGACATTATTAACCCAAAAAAATAGCTTAAATTTATTGTGAAAAAAATTAATATCAACTTTATATGCCACAGATAGGAGAGTAATTTTTTTTTCACAAAAAAAGATAATTATTTGTTTTATTTTTGAGTATTTTGAATTAACAAAAAAAATATTCTATTAACATTAATATTCTTTATACAGAAAAAATTTAATCATAAAATTAAAAATAATATATAAACTTAATTAAAAATATTTAAAATATAAAAACTAATAAAATAATTAAATCTTAAAAATTTAATAGGCTTTATACTAGGTAAGTGTTATTTATAGTAGTAAATGTATATTAATTTATATCTTTTATATTATATTAAAAATAGAATAATTTTCTTAATAAAAAAATAGAATAAATTGGCAGTTGTCCTATTTTAGTTCCTTTATTAGCAGTAGAGAAGTAAAGTAGTTAACTAGTTAAACAATTAATGAAAGAACACGAGATGATAAAAAAAAACACAACTAAAAGCATTTATTCTATTAATCTATTTTAATTTCTTAGTACTTGTAGATATACTAAAATAGTAACAAGAAAATAAATAATTAAAAGTTAGTATCAAAATTAGAAACAGTTATTCTAGTTTAGCTCCTATGTATGTAGTGCTAGTATTCCCCAAGTCACAATCAAAGTGTTATTTAATTATAATTAAAATTAATTGTTAATTAACGTTAATTAAATTAAATGTGTCTGATTTTCCCACCGCTCTCCACCAATATCAATAAAATCTCTGCTTTTGTGAAGAAAACTCAAACCTTTATCCACTAACAAAATCTTTGGTGCTGTGCTCTTCTTCTTCTTCAGCTTCAGCTTCAGCTTCAGCTTCTGCTGCAAGGTAACAAGTAATAACACTTCGATTAATCTTCAAAAGCATGCATGTATTTGATTCGGGGTTTATGCTCTTCATGAAGCTCTATGCATGTCTCTCAAGTTATAAAAAATGGTTCTTTTGATCAAATTAGTATGAAATGTTTATGAGATATTTCTTGAATGCAATGATTTTGCTAACTTTCATATTCAGAATTTAGTTATTGATATTGTAATATAAACAATTAGCTAAGTCATTCGTTGATCATAAAAATCACTGTATGATGTGATGGAAGAAGAATACGTGGTTCTTCAATTAGGAAAACCTATACGCAACCTCTTTGTTATAAGTTTCAAAGACTGAAGCATCATCCTTCAGGGGAATATCCTGCATATTTGTTCTCAAATATTCTTGGAGTTTAATTGCTATGCATTTACTTGGTGTAGAAGAGTTTTACATTGTTAGCTAATTTGACTTTTGAATTTGTCTGATTTTTGCTGATGCGGCAATATACGATTGGATATCCTATGTGAAAAATATTTTTAATTCTATATATATATAGCTGATCTATTCATTCTGAATACCCCCAAATCTTAATTGAAGGAGTGAAGTGCTTTAGACAAATTTTGTGAAAATTTTTGAAGTGTCTGAACTGTTTGTATTCTATCTTCAGGTCTGTTTGCCCTTGCAGTGTATCTATGGCAGGGTTTCAAGCTGAATATATTGATGACTATGATATTTTGAAGATATTTGCTGCTGAAGGTGTTGAGTTCCTTGTATCAAGTGAAGGGAAGGTATATTAGTTTCTGCAGAGCCCTCTCTCTAACCAAGATTTGCAATTCTATGATCTTAGTCACTATAGCTAATACTTGCCATCTTTGAACAATGAGAATAGGTACCCTTGTCGGAATGCGATGGGAAAATCATTTGCCTCTTTTTCTCTGCAAATTGGTGCAGACCTTGCAGAGCATTCATTCCCCATTTGATTGAACTCTATGGTACACTGAGAAAGAGAGGCCTAAATTTGGAGATTATCTTCATCTCTTTTGATCATGATGAGGATGGTTTTAAGGAACACTTGAAGAGTATGCCATGGCTAGCTGTCCCGTTTGATGCAAAGTTGCATAGAAGATTCATCAACAGATACCAAGTTGATCGAATCCCATCATTCCGTCCATTATATCCTGATGGAACGATAGTCGAAGACGATTTAATTGTGACCATTGAGGATTATGGTGCTGATTCTTTTCCCTTCACAAGGAAGAGATATGAGGAATTGAAAGCCAAGGATAGAAAGAAACGCGAAGAAGCAAATTTGGAGGAATTATTGGCAGACGAGGGACGCGACTTTCTTATCACTGGAGATGATAGAAAGGTAGCCTAGTGACCTTGCCTGGAGTTTTTATTATGCATTATGTTATTCACATATGGCATAAGTACATTTATTGTGTTTACAATAAATTATATTAATCTTTAGATTAGTATTTTCTCTCTTAGATAGAAATTCTGTTATATGTCCATTATTCTTACAATGTTTCTGAAATTTTGTTTAGTATTGGGTCCTTATTTGTGTTTCATAGCATAAGACTTGTCTTATGATTGCAGGTACCAATATCTCAACTAGTTGGTAAAACTATAGGCCTCTACTTTTGTGCCTATTGGTCTCCTCCATGCCGCGCATTCACTGTCCAACTCATGGATTTATACAAAAATCTCAAGGCTGCAAAAGGTGACTGCTGCGAGGTTGTTTTAATCTCGACAGATAGAGACCTGAAGGAGTTCAATGTCAACAGAAGTAATATGCCATGGCTCGCCATCCCATACGAGGACAAAACTAGGCATGACCTTTGTAGGATCTTTGACATAAAAGGAATTCCGGCTTTGGTCTTTGTCGGACCAGATGGCAAAGTGACTAGTACCAATGGGAAGTTTATGGTCTCCTCATATGGTGCAGAAGCATTCCCCTTCACCGAATCACGGATAAGGGATCTAGAAGCAGCTCTTAGAAAGGAAGGAGAGGCTTTGCCGCAACAGTTCGAGGATGTCAAGCATGAACATGTGCTGAAGTTGGATATGGCCAAAGCATATGTATGTGATTCCTGTAAAGAGAAAGGGAAATTCTGGGCATTCTCTTGTGATGTTTGTGACTATGATCTACACCCAAGTTGTGTAGAAAAGGTCAACAAAAACTAAAATTGGTGGAGAATGCAATCGAAGTAAGTTTGCAAACAGATATATGGATTGGTTACTTTTGTAGTGAAGGAGTTTCAGAAATTGTTAAAACCTGTCATCAAAATTAAGGTAAATGAGGTGAATTCTTGTAAGGGGAAAGTTAATAGAATTATTTTTTAGAAAGTTTAAGTGCAGAGTGTTTGTTATAAGAAATGTGTGGTTTAATTTAAAACCATTATCTTGAATGTGGGTGCCTCTGAATAGTAGTAATTTGATAAAACCTTAACCTTATACTGTTATACATATGAAAGAAGAAAATTTTGGATATTTTATAGGGAACATACATTTGTGTGGGTAAATAATTATTGTTGACATATATATTTATTTTTCTTTATGCTCAAGTTATCAGTTTATTTACTTTTCATTGCAAAGGGCTTATAATCTATGTACATTTAATGTAGAATTTTGTACTCTATTTTCCATCTTAACATGTGGCCTCACCTCTGTTGATATCAACATAAATAAGGTAAAAGAGGAGTAAATGCTCCCTCAAATTTCATGGCAAGTTAAATTGATCTCTAACCCATGCTGGTGTAGCGTATTAAATTCCATGTAGGATGGAACAAAATGATGCGTTTGTGATGGAACTTAACAATCCACATTTACAGGAATCACATGGTGTGAAGACAAAAAATGGTTTAAGAACTATACTACTAAGTGATGTATGTTAGTTAATTTGGGTGACCAATTTAATTTAATGAAAATTTGAGGAAGTAATTTAACTTATAAAAATTTAGAGAGTTAAATTTTGATGCATTGATAGCGTAAATTATTTTTTGTTCTATAGATAATTGTACACGTTGATTGTTAAAAGTAATTATTTTTGTTGATATGGTGATAAGTAATTAAATGTATGTATAAAATTTTTTAACCGAATAAATTCATATTTATTTTTTAAAATCACTTTCGATAATTATTTGTCACGTCATGTGCTTTCCCCACATGGCATGTCATTTGTGCTGATGATGTCAGATGGTACGGCACAGGTTTATCGGGAATGGATCTTATCAATTTCTTTATATATTCTTAACGTCTTTTGTTAGTCAACATGCCCCTAAGAAGGGCGTTTTTGGGCCGGCCACAGCTTTAGGCCCAACCTGAGAGCTGGACCATAATGTCCTTTATGGGTCGGTATGTCCTTAGAAAGGGCGTTCTTGAGCAGGCCACAACTTTAAGCTCAGTGTTGGAGCTAAACTGGAACGTGTGTATACACACACACATATATATATATAACAGTGAATTCAGTCCAAAATTATATATATAAAATTCTGACTTTGTAGCATTTTAACTGTATGGTTTTTCCTTTTCTTTCTTCCTTTTCCCCCCTATATTGTTGGAAAGAAGATAGCTGTGATAAATTTTGTATATAAGAAGTTACATTATACACGTCACAGTTTATAATGATTATTCTAATAAATACCTTTGATATCATTGAGCAATAGATTTTGATTGCCACAGAAGAAGTCAAAGACATGCCCGCAAAATCTGGTGAATATAAAATAGAACAATCTGTTGTGGCTGTTAACATTGATTCATGTTAAAAGCTCAAAAATAGTCAGAAGAAACAAACGCCAAAAATGGCCTATCTGCTGTTGTTTCAGGTTTGAACAGAAGAAACCAGAGACAAAGATTCAAACAAACAAACAAACACATAGAAAACGCCCTTTTGCACCTCATAGCGGTTGAAAAGATGAGTCAGAATTGAGAGAAATAACAACAGCCTCTGAGAAATACACTCACACACTGTTTTATCCATTGAAGTGTGTACAACAAAGCAAAAACCACCCCAGAAAAAAGGGAAGATGAAATGGCATAAAAAGGATTAAACTTTTGATAACATCTTTACAAGGGAAGAGGAATAAAGGATTCTTGCCTTCTGGGGTGGGTTGGTTGGTTGCTGTAGTTTGATTCTTTGATGTTATCATATTGAATATCATCACAGAAGCTTTGAAGGATTTCAAAGAGAGAGTTGTTGGAACAAAGAGGAAGAGGGAGGAATGTGGTTGCCAAGGAGTCAACAAGAGAAGGATGGTGTAAATGGATTAGTAGCGGTTGCAATAGACAAAGAAAAAGGAAGCAGGAATGCACTCCAATGGGCCATTGATCATCTCCTCAACAAAGGTGCTACTGTGATTCTCATCCATGTCAAGATTAACTCTAATTCCGCGCCTTCTTTCACCCCAAGTGAGTACATCTTCTTTGTTAGTTGATGCATATGGAACATTGCTTTGATGATATGATATCACCAGTGTATCCTCACAGCATTTTTGTATTGAGTTTTTTTCTTTCTGGTCTTCGTTTTCACCTATGCCTTGTTCATTGATTGCAGGATCATTCACCGGATTCATCACCGGTAAAGAATCTATTGGCAGAGAACCTGATGCCCAAAACAAAAGCATTTTCCTCCCATATCGCGTCTTCTGCACACGGAAAGATGTAAGTGTATTTCTTTAAAGGAGGGGAAAAAAGCTGAAAAGATCAGAGATTCTAGCAATGGTTTTAGTTTAAAAATTCTTGACACAGTTTTAGAATCTCATGATTGTTGGATGAACCACAGATACAATGCAAGGACGTCCTAATAGAAGATGTAGACGTTGCCAAAGCGATAGTCGAATATGCCACTCAAGCAGGAATTGAGCATTTGGTTCTTGGATCTTCATCCAAAACCGGTTTGCTCAAGTATGTGTCTCCCTTTCTATGTCACATAATGATTTTGCAAATTGATAGTCTCATAATGGTTATGTATGAATATGCATTACTAAGAATATAGGCATAAGTATTTCACTTCCTAACAAATCTTTTTCACCCTCATCAGAAGATTCAAGGTATCCGATATCCCAGGATCAGTAACGAAAGGTGCACCAGATTTCTGTACAGTCTATGTTGTTTCCAAAGGGAAGATTCAATCGATGCGATCTGCTTCCCGTCCTGCTCCACCATCTGTTGTTCAGCTTAGTTCAGAACAAACAAACTTACAAGTGCAGATGCCTCCAGGTTGGAGAGGTATATTGATCCTTTCAAGAACCATTGATTTTGCATCTCTTTAAGTGTCATAATTCACTTCTTTCTAAGAAATGTACTTTTTTCTTTCAGAGCATGAAAGGTTCTCTTATGAGGGAACGCCACATAGATCGCAGGAGGGAACAACAGAATTCCGGTTAATGACATTATGCACTACTTAGCAACTGTCTTTGTTGTGCTATAACTAGTTCTTCACATACTTAACATACATGCTCTTGAATGCAGGTCTCCATTCACTAGGAAAGGATATCATGATAGGTACACGGAACATTCTGCACCGGATCTTGACATATCCTTTGTAAGTAATGGTAGGCCAAGCTCAGAACGGATGGTCCCCTCGTTTTATACTGCAGAAACAACAACGTCCTACTCCAACCCTCGGTTTTCATATTCCTCAGAACCAGATACAAACTATAGTTTTGAGTCAGTGCCTCAAAGGAGGTCTTTGGATGCTAGCCTTCCTGCTGAATTCCCATCTATCATCTCGTTCGAGAATGTTTCCCCTTCTACATCTGCAGCTGTGGTAAGGAAAAGATGACAATGTACATTAGTATCTTATAGTTACTTGTTTTATAAGGAAAAGTGATCAATGGTGGGAATAGTAGTTCTAAATATAACGTGACGTGGTTAATTGTTTGCTGCAATTATAGGATGATATAGAGGCTGAAATGAGAAGACTGAGGTTGGAGCTCAAGCAAACAATGGAAATGTACAACACAGCGTGTAAAGAAGCACTAACAGCACAACAGAAGGTATGAATCATTCATTTTCTTGTTTGTCTCTAGAAAGCTCACAACACGAGTATCTGATGCAAGTCTTGCTCATGACAGGCGGTAGAACTTCAGCGTTGGAAACTGGAAGAAGAGAAGAAATTGGAAGAGGCAAGGCTTGCAGAGGAAGCCGCGTTGGCGATAGCAGAAAACGAGAAGGCAAGATCTAGAGCAGCCCTTGAGGCTGCTGAAGCACAAAAGAGGATAGCAGAGTTGGAAGCACAGAAGAGACTAAATGCAGAAATGAAAGCAATTAAAGAAGCAGAAGAGAAGAAAAAAGCAATTGATGCTTTATCACACTTAGATATTAGGTACAGGAAGTATTCGATTGAGGAGATCGAAGCTGCAACAGAGTTTTTCAAGGAGTCACTCAAGATTGGAGAAGGTGGTTATGGTCCAGTTTATAAGTGCTGTTTGGATCACACGCCGGTAGCAGTGAAAGTTCTACGTCCTGATGCTGCGCAAGGAAGAGCACAATTTCAAAGAGAGGTAAGCATAGAAGTTAAACACAACTGCATTCATGAAACACTTCAACTACAAATCAAAATAAAGGGATATGATGTTTGTTATTTATATAGGTTGAGATACTAAGCTGCATACGGCATCCAAACATGGTTCTTCTCTTAGGGGCCTGTCCGGAATATGGTTGCCTTGTGTACGAGTACTTGTCTCAGGGAAGCTTGGAAGATCGCCTCTTTCGTCGTGGCAACACTCCCTCACTTTCTTGGCAGATCAGGTTCAAAATTGCTGCTGAGATTGGCACTGGCTTGTTATTTCTTCACCAGACAAAGCCGGAGCCTTTAGTCCACAGGGACTTGAAACCGGCGAACATCTTACTCAACAGCAACTTTGGGGCCAAGATCAGTGATGTTGGTTTGGCTAGGCTAGTCCCTCCATCTGTGGCCGACAGCGTGACACAATATCACATGACATCTGCGGCCGGAACCTTCTGCTACATCGACCCTGAGTACCAGCAGACAGGAATGCTTGGGGTGAAATCAGACATATACTCCCTTGGAGTCATTTTTTTGCAGATTTTGACAGCAAGACCACCAATGGGTTTGGCGCATAGCGTCGAAAGATCCATTGAGAAGGGGACTTTTGAGCAGATGCTTGATCCAACGGTGCCTGACTGGCCAATAGAGGAGGCCATGAGCTTTGCAAAGTTGGCAATCCGGTGCGCCGAGCTACGAAGGAAAGACAGGCCTGACCTGGCCAAGGAAATCTTGCCAGAATTGAACAGGCTAAGAGACTTAGCTTATAAAGACAATCCATTTTTTGCGGTTGGTAACTCTCTCGACGCACCGTCGGAGGGCCAAGTTTCTCTGAATATGGTAAGTTTCTTCTTTCCTTCCATGTTTTTTTCTGTTCATGTTGGAAACTTGCTTCCCAAGGTATCAGATTATACCATGTTACTAACATTAAAATTGACTCACCTTTTTGCAGGATTCAGGTCCCTCTAGTTAACACATTAACTGGTGTTTGAACAAGAAAATTGAAAATTCCTTCGTTGATTTGTACATTATTTAGGTGAATGTATGTAATAGCTTGATTCTTCATTTTTAAAATATGCATCAAAATGATTGGTGAAATGAGCAAACGTAAGATTTGATTTATATATTAAATCATATGATTCATGTACTAAAATATTTAGCTAAATTTTATTAAAAGATATTTAATTAAATTTTTGTAATAAGTTATCTGTGCAAAAATCAATAGTACTCACCACCAAAAAAGAAAAAAACAAATAACAGGTCGATCTCCAATATATTATCAAATGATTTATTAAATCTTTTTAACAATTTAATATCTATGGAAAATATAATCAATAAGCACATTAGTGCCTACTAATTCACTAGTATTATTAATGCAAATTTTCTTACACATCCAATCAAATATTACAGTATAATTAAAAAATGCTAACTCTTACAATAAGTCAATGACTACTATAGTTAGGTAAAAAATCACGTATACTCTATTTCAATACGTTTGTAGAATTTAAAATATTTTAGAATTTCAAAATTTTTATGCATTTCTGATATAGAAGCAATATTAATTATTTTCCAACAATGTATTGATTGATGTCTTTGTTTATTTAGTGTAATTGTATCTATTTATACAATTTTATGTCCCCAAAATTAATCTATTATCGCAATCTATGTTTCTCTTTATTTGATTATTTTGAAACGAAAGAAAAACTTAACTGGTTATCAAGATCAGACCCAATCAAACTCGGAAAATATATTTGAATTTTTGTTCTAGCCAATATACATCAAATACTATCAAGTCCAATATACATTTCTAAGATTACATTCTCATATTACATGACAACTATCTACTCTCCTCTTATGTTACTGAAATGTACAACATAGAAATTAACAAAATATAGAATACATTAGCTCTAAGGCAAATATACTTTTACCCCATCACATGCTTCCTATATAGAGTCCAGGAGATTAATGTGGTATGAGTGTATGACTATACATTCAGTTTGGCCACTTTAATTTATTCATTCTTTAGTGAATAAACTAAATTCAGTCGACCTTAGACTCTGACTTATATAGATATGAGCCTGTCATATTTATTGTAATATGTTAAGTTAGTCCAGTTTTATAATTTTCGTAATTGAGATTTAAACAGACAGAAAATCATACATCCATAAAACAACAGAGAGAGAAAATAGATAAACTACATGAGTGCCTCGGGGGGCTCAATTTTATACATCAACATAAAGTCACAAGTCATAGTGAATACATCTGACCCAATTACAGATTGTTCGGAAGTTAATACGGAATATATTTATATACATATATTACACATGACACTACAGGACTTGGCTCATGCACGAGTTCCTAATCTGGAACCAGGCTAGCTTATAAACAGTAAAGGTCCTACCACTCAGCAAATACTATCAAAAGAGAGGGGAAAATAACTAGCAAGATCATCACTAGGTGTCCTCAAAAGAAATCCCTGCATGCAGACATATCAGAGGGCCATTGGGCAACTGCCCCGGCTCTCCACCTCCTCCAGCCACACTCTCTTCAGATGAGCTAGAAGCTAAATCTGCTGCCATCTGATCCTCCCACGCTGGTATCTCCTCAGACGGATCCTCCTCCTCTGAAAAACTCATCAGAAAATCATGACTTCCATTTCAGATTAGGGACTCCTGTGTGGGCCAAATCCTGAGGTGTCATGTATAATATATATGTATATAAGTATATTATGTACTCCTGAACAGTATGTAATTCGGTCAGATGTGTTCACTATGACTTGTGATTTTTTGTTGATGTATAAAACTGAGCCCTCGAGGGCCGAGGCACCCATATATGATATCTACTTTCTCTTTATATGCTTTTGTATGGATGTATCAGTTTTTTTTGTCTGTTTAAATCTCAATTACAAAAATGATGAAACTGGACTAACTTATGATATTACCAACTGACTCATATCTATATAAGTAATACAGAGTCTAGAGTCCCATAAGTCAACTAAATGGTAGCGCCTAACGATTAGCATTGGTCATGATGTACTGAAAGTTAGGTCATTACACCTATTATGTGCTAATTGCTAAACTAAATAGACTCTGGATGAACATGCTGCCCAATATGAAGCCAGGAATCATCATGCTGCTGCTCTTCATCACTAGATTCATACTTGAGTAGTATTCCAAACAAAATCTTTCCCTGTTACATGTCAAAAATAGAACACTGATTCATAAGAGAATGGAAATGAGATCCAGCAACAAGACAGAAAGTTAAAAAACTTATAACAACCTCCTTTCAGATATTGCGAAATTCATTGTGACCCCCTTGTATTTGTCCAGTTTACATTAACCTCACCTGAATCTCTCTTGGTGTTATATTTTCAGGGGTGCTTGATATCAAATTTTGTATCAAGCTACCAAATGTAAGATTACTTAAATCTCAACGGAGATCAATGTATATTTTTAGAAATCGAAGAGAGTCAAGTTAAATTTCATCAAATCTCAAGATATGTTGTGCAAATCGCCCTAGAAAAAAAATAGTCTTGGCCAACCTTTACTCTCCTGTATGATGCCAAAGTTGCCAATGGTTCATTTGACTTTTGCACTTTTCCAGCATTTTGTGAAAAGTTGATCATCTGGCATCGATTGCATCCCCCTAGCGACTGACGGAAAGAATAAAAAGAAGAGAGAACAAAATGAATGGAACGAATGAAACACATAGGAAGACGGCAGACAAAAGTTAAAAAGGGCCATCTTTATATAATGGCACAAACTTGGCTATGTCAAATAATTTCAGAGTTTATCATCACTTACTCTGAAATACTTATTTCCAATTCTAATGGTTCTCCATCCATCTTCACCGTAAGGTCTGCCTCCGGATACGACAAGGTTTGGGCGAAACCTACTTGCATCGACTTGCATTGCCGTAACACATATGTCCTTCTGTACATCTGGTACCATGAACCATAGTTGGAAAACACAGTGATCAACAAAGGGTAAAATTGAAAAGTGAAGTCGATTTTCTTGAATATCACTAGCCTTCTTTTTTTGTTTCTTAATCACTTTGCAATCTTATGAATGGATCCAATAACCAGTTAATGAAAATGCAATCCATTACATTTTGTTCGAGTTCTACAAGTTTTGTCCACAAGCTAGTCAAATTCTTAGATTGCATTCTAAATCAAATGGAAGCAATAGCATAGTAGGAAACAAAAAAATGAAAAGGACTTGCATGTCATACTATAATATAATAAGGTACAAAAGCACACCTGAACATAGTCGTCTATTTAGGTCAGACACACTTTCCTCAGATACAAGTAAGAACTGTGCTTCATTGGGAAAATTTAGCGTGCTCTTAGTATCTCTACAGGTTGCTACACCTTTCGTCTTGTTCAACATAAAATCATGCTCGGTACTAGAATACCGAAACAAAGTGCAGGGTTTACCAATGGCTTCGCTAAACCATACATTGGTTTCTTTGCTGTAATTATATACCTTGTACCTATGCAATCAAAACCACAAACTAAAAAATGTAACAATAAGACAATTTAATACCATCTTAAAAGCTATCATATAAAACATCAGCTAGAACAATAAACTACAAACTTCATGTTATACTAACATGCTCAGAGATTTAACTAATCTGCACCATGGAAATACTAAATTAAAGAAATCACCCAAAATAATACATGAGAATACTTTTATAGCTATGACTACAATGTAACAATGCAAAAGTAGACATTTAATTTCTCAGATGTCCCCATATAAATATTTGTAGCTTCATCTTGTAAACTTGGTGTTTTCTATAATAATAATATGCTATATAATACTAGAATATTGGTTCGAAAATGGTGTGACAAACGCAATTGGAAATTCTGAATACTATATCTTTTTCATTTCTTTTTATTTTTTGGTGAAAGTCCACATAAGCAAAGCTATATGAATGATATAGTTGCAAGATTGTACTTAGATAAGAATATAAATCATGTGCATAATTCCATATACCTTTGACCATATAGTTCAAGTTCTTCCATAGCACCATGATTAACCCCTGACTCAAGCTTGATCTGCAATCTTTCTTTGCAATGTGGAGACTCTACAAATAGTATTCCCTGACTGAGGTCAATAAAGGTGCTGATAAAGCACATTTCAGGAACCTAAAAATCAAGATGGAAAATGTCAAAACTTTACAATCTTTAGTATTATAACTTGAAATATTAATAAATAAAATTATAATTAACTTGAAGTGATACAAGAAGCCTAAAACAGGCCAAAGATATTTATCATATTTGAGTCTAATAGGAGGTAAGTTGGTTTGAATCAGCTATACATCTCTTTTGCGTTCCTCTATGGCTAACTTTTCATGGAATGCATTGTTTGGTATATTTGGTGAGGTTTAGGTGTGTCCTTAAAATTTGGATCAGTTCTTGTTGACCAGGTTTGTTGCCTCCGGGAGCAGGAAAACCAAACCTTTGTGGTTAGCATGCCGTCTATGCCATTATTTGGTGCTTTGGTTTGGAGCTTAACTCTCACATCTTTCATGGCAGGAAGTTGGCCTTTTAGAGGGTCATCCAATGAGTTCATTTTGTATTTAGTAGTAGTAGTAGTAGTAGTAGTAGTAACACTGAGAGTCTAGATCTCAGCTCACAGTTGAAGAGAAAAGAGAAGACAACTAGCAACAAGCAAAGAGAAACAGGGGCACAGGGCACTATAGCAGCCCCATTCTCCTTCCCAAATCCAACCTGCCAGCAAACACACGCACTATGCACATACCCACATGCCAGCATGGCATTCCCTTACTCTCGATTTCTGCACTAGTTAGGCCAGGAGGACCCACTAAATTCTCCCACTCCCTGATTCTGCTTAGTTACAAAACTGTCGCTGAACTTCTTGCGCCCTATATACTGCAGCCCTTCGGGGAATTTATCCTTAAAGCTAACAGTAACTTGGTAGTTTCTTAACTGTGTAATCATAAGCGATATGTTCCATTATCACATGATCATTCAACTTTAGTGTTACTAAAGTATGTCACCAACAGAGAGTGACAATGTTATATCCAGGTGAAATGTAAAGTGTGCTAGTCTAATTCCAAAACATGAAATATCAGGTCTAATTAAGACAAACCACAATGGAAATTGATGCAACATTTCTATTTTCTACTTTTTGTCTATAGATGCATAGTAAATTACCTTTTTTTGTGTAAGAATTTCACCACTTAGACTCATAAGAATCCATTCGCGATCATGTTTTAGTCCTGCTCAAGATTCACAGAAGAACGTCCCATTAAAGGATTAAGATTATAAAGAAAAGGATAACTCCTGCATTCAATTTAAAAATTGAAATATAAAGAAACAAGTAAAAGTTGGACAAAAATGGTTATGCATTTGGTTCATGTTGTACTAATTCTTCTAATTAAAAATTGAGTTTGGGTATAATGTAGATTAAGTTGGTGCATTATATGCGCTTCCAAACTCTTACATGAGAGGTTATGTAAGTTTTAAAGCCATCAGAAGAGCATCATAGATTAAACAGTTACTATTTTAGGAAATAACCTCGTTATCTTCAGGTACTTTTAGAATATATATGTTAATTTAGTAAGTAATTTGGAGTTATTATTGATTTTGTTGTACTCTCAATCGTAAATTATTTAGTCAGGGCTGTTAGGTTATTGGTCTTATTGTTGGTAGGGTTTATGACTGTCTTCGTGCTCTTCTAAATTAAAGAGGTTTTTAATATAAGCAGGACAGCATGACATGAAATAAACTAGCTAAGAAAAACTTGTCTCATACTAGTGGTATCCATATCTATTCTCACTCTCCCTTTCTTATTATAGAACTTGAAAATAATTATAGTAGCTCCCTATTGAAAGGGCTAAAAAAAACAATAAGAAAGTAAATAATTAGGGTTAAGAACGATTTTGGTCCCTATGGTTTTGGCCGAAAATCAAAATTGTCCCCAAGGTTTTTTTCCATTCAAAATCGTCCCTAAGGGTGTTTTACATTCAAAATCGTTCTTCGGACAAAAATACCCTTATGTTTGTTGCTCTCTCTCCTTATCAAACTCTTCTGCAGAAAGCTTTCTTCTTCTCTCTCCACATCCTCTCTTACCCTCCATATTCGCCAGATCTCCCTCCTCTTCCCACATCCCACGACCGCCCTCACACTTGTTCTCTCTCTTTCTCTCTCTCACTCTCCCTCTCTCTCTCTCTCTCTTTCTCCATCACGCTCCTTTATGCCACTGCTGCCCTGCCCAACCCCGATCGCCGCACCTGCACCTCCTCCTCCTTCCAACCAACGATGAATTTGGCACCAAGAATTTGGCCATAAATGTTCGTGGAGAGACTAAAGCCATCCATCCTTGGAGGTGAGAGTGAGCTTGATGTCACTGGAAACGGCGTCGTTGAACTGGTTGCCAGGGCTGCGGGAACATGGGGTTTAGGTGGTTGGATCTGACTCTAAGAGTGAGGGCAGTGGTGGCTCGCGGTGTCGGGCTCGCTGGCCATCATCTCGAAGAGTGTAGGGCTGGGTCGAGAAGAACATGTCGATGATGATGATGAAGTGGTGATTGAGAACATGTCCGAGAGTGAGGGTGGTGGTGGCTCGCGGTGTCGGGAACATGTCGATGATGATGATGTTGTGGTGATTGAGAAGAACAGCTTCTCTCTCTTTCTCTGTTCTTTTCCTTTTTCTTTTTAATTTTATAATTATTTTCTTAGGGGTAATTTGGTCCAGAAATTTAAGATTTAGATAAAAAAGATTATTTTAAAACAAAATTCAACGTTAGGGACGATTTTGAATGTAAAAAACATTAAGGACGATTTTAATTTTCGGCCAAAACCTTAGAGACCAAAATCATACTTAACCCAAATAATTACCATTTTTGCTAAGAGGCCAGCTTCTTGAACAGAACCCTCCACAAGATTTTATGGGGTATATTGTAATTGACTTAAGATGACAACCTGTATCCGGGGAACCCTTCTCAATGCCTGCAGGTGACAGTAAATCCGTAAAAAAATATATGTTGGAAATATGATAGAATTTATCTTGGAAGTGGGGGCAGACCTTCCAATTGATTCCCATGGCAAATGTCATTTTGAGATGACACGAAGGAACTTGCTACAAAATCAATAAATTTCTGAAATCCACAAAACAAAGGGAAAACTATATTAAAACCGAAAAGAAGTGAGATTTAGATTTGTTAAGTCAACAAAATCTTGACATCTCAGTGTTACACGAAGCATAAAACCAAACAGAACTAGAAATTGGCAACAATTGTAGTGAGCCTAGCAACAAAAAACTAGTGAGCATTGGCAATTACAGAAATTACCAAAAAAAAAGGGGGAAAAAAATCAAAACCCCAAGGATACAATCAAGAATGGTGTTGAGCCCTCGCAACCTGGTCCTTATATAACAGATGCTCCTTTGAAACACCTTAGCTGAGCTCCAAAGCAAAGAGAAGCAAGAAACATATTCTATATCACAACAAACACCCACCTAAATGCGCTATGGAATTTTGTACACAGTTCTACAGGATTTCGACCTATTTTCTTCTTGCATATCCTCTAAGAGTTATTATCAGAAACGCTTCTATAGAGGGTCAGATAAATCCGATTGGCCAACAATGGCTTATTCCACAAAGAATTAACAATTGAACATTGCAAGAAGAGGTGTGACTAATTTGATCCATGCAAGACACAAATATTAGTATAAATGATTGTTTTAGATCCATACCATAAAAGCAGTCATAACTCTAGGCTGCACACCTCCCATATTAAGTTGGTATTTGTTCAAAAAGAAAAAATGAAAATGAACCAAGAATCAAAAGTTTCAAACTTTCAATATTTCAAAACAGAGAGAGTGTGATTAAAAAAGAAATTAAAATGTAAAAGAATTCCAACCTTAGCCTCCTCGTAAGTTGACATGTAGCCAAAGGATACTCTTACAGCTCCAGTAGGTTTTCCATTGATTACATCATGATCATCCCAGCAAACATGGCCAGCCTAAATGCAGAAATATTGTCATTGTTTTTTATTATACAATAACATCACATATAGACCAATCACAGACAGTCATGAGCAAGTTAAAGCAGAAAATAGAAATACCTCCGTATTTGATAAAAGATCTAAATGAGACAAGCCAAGGTATTTTGCACATGCACCTGGATTGCAGAAGCATCCTGTCTAAATAGACAGCAGGTGGAGATTATTAGTCAGCATTCAATTGATGACTGTAAAGCAAAAGTACAAATAAACAGTCCCCCCCCCCCCCCCCCCCAAAACCAAAAAAATGGATGAGTAGAAAATTTTAATGTTAAGGAAAAATATGACACTGAAATTCATAAGTCATACCCTTAGCTGAATTCCTGAAAGAGATGCCAGCTTTTCCACTTCACGGTATCCATACCAAGAACCATCTGGCCTTTTTAAGTTGAATGAAACAATAGGACCCATTTCATAACACAGTTCCTGGATGGAAGAAATTTTAATGAATACAGCACAGAGAACTCCAATTTCAATAAGATATGGTCATGCAAACCTTATTTGATAAATTAGAAACTAAGAAAAGAGCTCCCTTATATCTTATATAACCCCACAGTTATGTGTACAATTTTTTCATAAAAAAGAAATTTATGAGAAAGAAAAGACTACATAGAAAGAGGACAAGATACCCACACAAGAAGAAAGAAACTACAATATTGAGTCATGTAAAAAACACATGTCAATCTCTCTGCATATTCACCAATCGAACACCTAAGTCAATTTTAAGAATTTACAGAGAAGGTTCAGAAGGTATCCTTATCCCAAGAGTTGTGTAAAGGAGAAATCTGCTATGAAGTTCTAACATTTCCTTCAAACATTGAAGGATAGCAAAAAATGAAACATTGTCAGAGTTTTAACTTGTTTATGCATATCAAAGCCTTCAAATTTTAGTACATAAAAACTGACGCAGGTCCCTGGGGAAAATCTGGTTCTATGCATAAGTGTCTAAAAGAGCTTGTTCCATAGATAATTTGTATCTAAACAATGGAAAAACAAAAATAGTGACATAAATATTAAGCACCAACTTCAACACCTGCTATGCAAGGGCATGTGGAAAGCTGAAAAGGCCTTGGAAAAGCCTCAGAAAGAGGAAAACTGCTGACCCAGTTATCCTCCTAAAATTTGATCCTAAACTGTTAGCTATAGTCAAAATGAAAAGAGAAGTTAAATAGGATGAACCCTAGGAAGATAAACTTCCAAAAACTAGCACAAGCAGGTCATCTCAGAGATATCGTGTACCACCCATTCGGTTGCAAGATGCACTAACTTTGAATATCTTTGTGCTAGAAGGAAGAACATTCTAAACAGATAAACTAGCAGATATCTTCACCAAATCTGTGTGCAATTATGGGGTAGCATACATATGTAACAACCTAGATGCATGACATGTCTGCTTTAGCTTAAGAGAAGTGTTTACATTATACAATCGCTTTGTAAATAGGCAATCGGATATCCGCTTTTCCTCAATTGATCACCCTATGTCTAAGGGAACAGATTATGTGTATTCAGCACATAAATTCATGAACACAGGGCTTTTCAAGTCATTCACGTCGCACAGAAGTAATAAAACTATAAATTGGACAACAACTAAAGAATTCATTATGTATTAACTAACCATTGAACTTTGATGTCCATAGAGGATGCACACATTAGATCCATTGTGATGTCTCAAAGCCAAAAGCATTTTCCTTGTATACAAGGCAAGAGATTTTGTATGTCTACAAGGCAACAAAATTTTGAAAATTTTAAAAGAATAATAATAAATCAATGACAGAGAGATCAAGGTATTCAAATGAAGAAAGCGAAACAAGCATGTAGATTGAGCATTGTTGCAGAGACCACATAGAAGATGTCAAGTGTTGTATTGGCAGGCATATGTGCTGTTAGAAATTAAGAGAATATCCTATGACTTTGTCCGTATTTAACTATGATTACCGTTTTAGTATTATTATAAATAGGAATTAACATTTCTTATTTTGAATACACCTCATTCATTAGATTATACTCATCAAAATATTCATAATCTTTACTCTCTCTTTTCCTTCTTCCGTATCTAAAACCTACAATCTCAACAAAATATGGCCGAAATACCCTCTATAATAGCTTGAGCAATCCTCCCATCGTGAGAAGTTCTTGAACTTGAACTAGGCCTACCTTGTCTCAATATTACTGTTAGTAAGCTTCCCATCTTGAGTGTAACAGTTGAAATTGTAATTGAGAAAGGGGTGGAGGGTGCCCAAGTACCACGACGTACAAAAAGCAGTAGCATATCTCTATACATAAATAGCTATAGCAACAACAATCATTCTCACAAGGTGGGGTCAATTACAAATTTACAATCAAACAATACTATTATATTATGGCAATTAGTTTTCTTAAAAAAAAAAAAATTAAATTTAGGTCTTTCAATTTGTTCTTCCTCTACAGTTTTTTTAATTCTGCTAACCTTTATTGGGGAACTCCACTTAATAGGCTATTATTGACCTACTCCTCACACAACCAACAATCTTAGGCAAGACTATCTCATCTTTCTCTTAATTGGTGTTAGTCCTCCCTTCCTTCTAATACCTTCATGATTGATCTTAGAATGTACATCCAATCACTCACTGGAAGACTAATATCTAGTTTATGCTCTTGTTGGCACTTTATCCTAACACCAAAAAGCATCTCTAGATTTTCCATTGAAAGCATAAGCATATATCAGGATACGACCAATAAGATCAAGATATCATGTGATAGGTGTAAAGGTCTCCTGCATGGAAATGCGAGGGTTTTTTTTTAATTTTTTTTTTTGAAGGCATTTATCCTATTCTGCATACCGTGATATTGCAGATGCAGTTAGAGATCTCAGGATTTTGAAGCCATGGCGGACAGATGCTATACTCAGGAATGAAACTGTACCATCCTCAAACAACTCCTCAATACCTTCCCTTCTTTTAATGAAATCAATATCAGCAATTGAAGCAGCAACAGTTCCTGTGATGGCCACCAATCAACCACATAACTGAGTACTAAACACAGAATCACAGACAGGGATACAATTGTAACCAATAAGCCACAAACCTCCACTAAAATAAGTCTTCTTCAGCAACTTGGCAGAGTCTGTGATGATAAATAACGAGGCAAATTTTCACAAGGGATAATTAATACCATAAATAAAATTTCCATTATCAATGAATACATTTAGAAAATAGAAGGAAAAGAGGAGATATCATGAAAGAGCACAAGATGCCAGTCAATAATTAGTAAATGAACACAAGAGCTATTTCTTTTTTATAAACTATTATTAGGAAGCATTCTAAGAGCCTAGACAATTGGAAGTAGCTTTTTTCTTTTATTTCTTTTTTTCTTTTTCTTTTGTGTTTGTGTGTGCATTACCCTCATGTGGTCAGCGTAATGAGTAATGACATTCATTCAAGGGACAAAGATTTTGTTTCCCATTTTGGTATTAAATATGATATAGCAACAAGTCCATCCATAGGATGCAGGCTTCTTTCTAAAGCATATACACATTACATCAGTAGAATCATCTATTCGTGACATAATACCAATGAAGATAACTTTCTTGTTACTAAATGTCACTGAGAAATAAATAAGAAAATGAAATATAGTGTCAGTAAAGTGCAGCAAATTATTCCATTTCTCAAAGATAGGTAGCTTACCATTTCGAACAATAAGAGCTCCAAGCCCAGTTGGATAGCCAAAGAGCTGACAAGAACACAAGATCAGTTTTTGAAGTAGCCCTAGATAAAAACAAAATAAACACTTACAAACTCATACCTTGTAGAATGAGATTGAGACAAAATCTGCAGGATATTTGGATAAATCAGGTGGCATGGTGGCACATCCCTTTGCAGCATCAATCAAGACCATCCATTGTCCATTTCTTATGAGAGAAATAGTAAATATAAGATCAATGCTTTAACAAAGTTAAACAAAATAAATGAAGCATCTCAATATATGAATATGTATTAGATAGAGAGAGAAAGAGACAAGGCATAACACAAATTATATATATATATAGGTCTTCTATCATTGTGGAGATTTCTCCCGCGTCAGAAGAACGGGTAAAACAATGGATAAGAAAAATAATGGAAGAAATCATACAAAGGACTAAAGTTGAAGTTCGTGTACTGGATTCTCCTCATTTTAAAAAGCAGTAAAAATGGAATTGGAAACCAAAAATTTCTATAACACCAACAAGTGATATTTGGAAGTCTTAAATGCTCACATGAATCCTGACGCTATGATTATTGAACCTCAAGTACCTAGTAATCTGGCATATACAAAAGTGGACATCATCATGCATGCACACAATTTCACATCAAACAACTAGAGTATATTTCATTGTCACAAACCATTACATTGAATCATGCAAGAATTTCAAATGCAAATTCAATTTGACAAACAACTTCATTATCTAATGAATCTCGCTGAACTATAATGGCAAATGGTTAAATATGCATGAGTGAAGTCACTTTTTCATACTACTTACACAAATATTTAAAGGCATGCATAACAAGATAATAAGACAAACAACTTTGTATATTACTTGCAAACTGAAGAAATCCCTAAATCCCTGCTCGAGTGCTCCTTGATAATCTTGACCAAGTCAAGGTCAAATCTCAACCCTGAGAAGTTGCACTCAGAGGGAAATGCAAACAAATTATACACATGACCTGCATTAGAGAAACAGATATAAGAAAGGTAGTCTACAACCTAGGGAGAAAAAAAAATTCATAATCTTAAGATTTACCATCTGGCTTTCCCTCCAGCAACCCAGCTACTTTTCTCCTTTGTACTTGGTGTGGTGATATCTTCATAGCAATGTTTTCTCCAGATACTCCAGGAGCCTCATTTTCTTCAATATCTACAGCTATGGATGCAGCCCCTTGACCAAGAGCATATCTAAAACTAGTTAAGGAGATGGATAGGCTGAACTTATTAATCACCTAAGCAGAGCAATGATAATGGAATATTTAATAGCACAATAAATTTATCAGAAGCAACAACAACATTTTTCCAAGGAAGTGATTAGATACAATAACAGATTCAGAAAAGAAGGTGAAAAAAGAAACAAGCATTCTCCGAATACAAACACAAGAAAGTCAAATTACTACAGAAAAATTACATGAAATAGTTCAGTGTTGAAGTCCCACTGAACAGAAAATTTGAATTGGAGTCACATCAGAGCAGTAGAAATATCTAACGATGTCCATTTAACTGATTTCAAATCTTATCCTATTTTACTAAATCTAATGGAATAGTGTCACCTGAACAGTGATAGTACACACTAGAATACCATTATGTCTTACAGCCGCACATTGCAGGGAGTGATTACTTAGCACTTTCCTGATCAAAGCCAAAGGATATCCTTATAAAATTGAATTTTCATTTTTAATAAGGTAGGTATAGGATACTCTCTTATACCAAGAACACTATTATGATTCTCCATCGTATACATAAAAGTACTGTCACAACTCCATGGAAAAGCCTCTCCAACTAACTTCAGTGCTGCTGTTGCCCCAAAGGTAAATATACATTTATAGTCTTTTGGAGATGCATTGCAATAATCGAGGACCTGTATGACTGATAGTCAAAATATACGTGAAGATGTAGATAAGAACAAATATCAAAAGTACAAAAAGAGCTAATCAAACAGTAATCTCTTCGTATGAAACTACTAGACGGACACATCTATATCGGTGATTCAACAAGGCCCATACAAGTCAATCAAACGTAACAAGATAAGCCCTGCATTGCATCCAGACTCCAGTAATAGTGGATGACATGCAATCACCAATAGAAATTTATCTAGCATGAGGATAGGAACATGAATCTTTGCATAAGACATTCATAGTAACTTCTTTCTAGATCCTAGAGATCTCTCAGCAAACAATCTAATCCGAATTATCATGATTGAATCACAGCAATTCAAATGCATAGAAAACAAAAGTCATAACTGCGAAAGTGAATGTACCTGTTGGCGAGCATCCTTCACAATCTCAAGAGTCGCAGAGCTGGAATCACTTTGGCTATCTAGTATTAACATTAAGGACCTCCACTACACAACATTACTACATCTATCAACCACCAGAAACTTCTACCGCCCTCTAATAAAAAATTGGATCCACGAGTCTGACCACACCATAACGTGCTATGATAAATCATATTTAGCTTCAAACCTTGAAAATCTAAGTCTCTTTCAATAGTTTTTCTATGTCTTTCTATATCTCTATCTATTGTCTGTCAACTACCAACTATATTAAGTTTAACTCCGCATCATATATTACTAAAGAATTCGTCGTTCTTCCATTCCTATGCAGGAACAATGATAAAACAAACAAACAAAAAAGTGTAATCTATTGATAAGTAGACTTCTCAATAAATATTATGAGGGATACGAGGATTTCCATATACTTTACTCGTGAGATCACCAAAAATTGATTCCATTTGCAGCTCAGAGTATAAAGTAGCACCAGCATGATCCAAGTACACAAGATCTACAATTCCAAAATTGCAACACACGAAATAAGATATAGTTGAAACAGTAATTCTATTTTACTTTTATTTGAAAATGATAATATGATAGCTAAAACTAAAGCCAATTTTTTTTTAATTAAAAAAGATTGAACCTTATCCTTCCAATTTGCATAGCTTGACTAAAAGGAAAAAGAAAAAAGAAAGTGAGTACCTTGTAATCTGTTGAATTCAGTAGCTCGAATTTGATCAATGGTTTTGGGAGTGTTTGGGTAGCCGTAATGTTCACCAAACTCCTTCAGAAATTCTTGCTTAGCAGCATCCATAATTGCTGGTTCACAAGACCCGATATTGATGGTTGTGCTTCAACTCTTGATCTTTCTCCAGTCTCCACAGAGCGTTCGGGATAGTATTGGGGATCCTCAAGAGCCAATTTCTATATTCTGTTCCCGTAATGTTGGCAAACAATAATCTAAAATGATCTAATTTAATTTAATATTTATAATTTTATGTATATAATAATTAAAATTATATATTTATTATATTTAATATTATATATTTATTTTAAAAATAATTAAAAATATAAAATAAATTAATTTAAATTAATTTTTATTATCTTCTAAATATTTATGATTTTATTAATGGGAAATCAATGAGAAATCTCAAATCTGTATTAGAGTATCGGTGATGAGATATTTTAATAATGATTTAATTGAAATTTAATGCATGTACTTGTGATAGAGTTGTGTAAAGTGTAATGTGTTGGACCTGACTTACGTGGTCTAATTGCCTTTGTTTGGATAGTTAGAGAAAATACAAAATAAGAAGAAAGATGAAAAAAAAAAAAATACAATAGCTTTCGAAGGAGGGATAAAAATTGAAAGACAGAAATTTAAAGATAAAAATTAAAATAAGTTTTAGTATTGTATTTAGTATAAAGTAGAAGATAGAGATTAAAATAAGAATAAAATTTTAATTTAATTTGTATAAAGAGTAAAATTAGAATTAATTAATTGAAATAAAAATATTTTAGGTATAAAATGTTATTAGAATTTCAGTTTCTATCTCCAAAAATTTCAGTCTCTTGTATTCTTATTTTTTGGAAGTACTGAAATTTTAGGATTTAATACCAATTTTTGGACTAATAAATAAAATACTGAGTCTCAGTCTCCTAATTTCTGTCCCAATACTTTAAAACAAACGCTATCTAATATATTGAAGGATCTTAGACCGATTAATTTGTACAATATTTTTATAAGCTGATGATCAAGGTTTTTGTGAATAGACTTCAACCGTTTTTTCATGAGTTTATTGGTTCTCTACAAGAAGGATTCATTGCTAGATGAGAGATACCAGAAAATATTATAGTTGCTCAAAAAATTTTATACTTTATGAAGAGAATCAAAACAAAAAAAGAACCCTGGCATTTAAAATTGATTTGATAAAATTTGTTAAAATTTTTTGGAATACACTCTTAATCAATTTAGTTGAGAGAGAGAGAGGCTTTTTAAAGGGCATGCCATTTTGATCCGATTGAACTGGTAAACTTGCTCCAATTTTCATGAAATATTAGTATGTTATTCTTAGTATAGAGATGAACATTAAGATATAACTTACTAGTTGTATTGTCTTCTCTTTTGTCTGATTTGAGATACCCACTTTGTGGAGAATTTATGTTGATTCCATCAGTTTTGATAATGTATTTTGTTAATTGTTGAGATGCCCTAGTGTCACTAGGAAGACTGATTGTGTACCCATTATTTTGATAGTGGAAGATTTTATTGGACTAGGTCCCATGGATTTTTTTATCCCTCTTTTGAGAGTTTTCTCACGTTAAAATTCTGGTGTCTGATTATTTAATTTCTGCCATTATATTTGTTGCTTGGAGTATCTTTGGTATTGCCTATTTAATCGCACAAGTTGTGAAAAAATTATTTTTAGTGCTTCCATTGTTAGACAGGTTCTTGTTTGAACCTCTGTTAGTTTTTCCAACAAAATGGTATCTAGAGCTTTGGTTGTTTATCTTTGTGCTGATTAAATGGAGGAAACTACTCATTGACCAAATATGGTCAAACTGAATTCCCAAAATTACTCGATTTGGAAGAACCTCATGGAAGATATGTTGTATAGTAAGGACTTGTATGATCCTGTGGAAGGGGATAAATCCAAAGGTACTAAATCCGATGTTGAATGGAAGAAGTTGAATCAGAAGACAGTTGCTTTGATTAGGCAATGGCTTGATTCTAGCGCGTATCCACATGTTGACACCGAAACGAATACCGAGAATATGTGAAAAAAATTGAAGGAGTTATATGAGAGGAAGAATGTGCAAAACAAAGTATTTTTTATTAGGAAGCTTGTCAATATGAAGTATATTAAAGGTAAATTAATGCTGGAGCACTTTAGCACTTTTCAGGAGACAGTGAACCAACTGACAAATAATGACATCACTTTAAATGATGAGTTGCAAGCTTTGTTGTTGTTGAGCTGTTTGCCTGATAGTTTGGAAGTTCTGATTGTGACACTGACTAACTCAGCTCTAAAAGGAAAATTGACGTTAGCAATGGTTAAAGAGAGCATGTTGAATGAAAAAGCTAGAAGAAGAGAGCAAGGTTTGACTAATGCCTCCTTCCAGTCAGAAGCACTTGTTTCAGAGTCACGTGAGAAAAGTCAAAGTAGAAAATCTCACAGTTCTGACAAGTCAGAGTGTCAAAGCAAGTCAAGAGGAAAGCACAAACCAAGAAAAGAGTTCATTTGTCACCATTGTGGCAAGTCGGGGCATATCAAGAGGTATTGTAGGTTCTTGAAAAGAGAACAATCAAGGAGAAAAAACAAAGACAAAGATAAAGATAGTGATAAAGAGACTGCTGCTATTGTTTATGAAAATGTTCTTATCACATAAGATGAAAATTATGTGAATCTTGTCTGTGATGATTTCACTTGGATTATGGACTCTGGTGCCTCATGTCATGTCACTCATTCCGAGACGTGAATTTTTCACTTCCTATACTGCTGAAAATTTTGGCAAGATCAAATTTGGAGATAAAGGAGTGTGTGATATCATTGGTATGGGTGATATGTGGCTTGAAACCAACATGGGATGCAAGTTGTAGTTGAAGAATGTTAGGCATGTGCCAGATATGCGGTTCAATCTTATTTCAGTGAAGGCATTGGATCAAGAGAGGTATTGCACTTTCTTTGGTAGTGAAAAATGCAAGATTACTAAAGGGGCTCTCATTGTTGCTAAAGAAGACAATAGTCTCACTGCTCTCTACCGGTTGCAAGTAAAATTGTGCAAAGAAGAGGTGAATGTAGCTAATGATTCCTCTTCTGATTAGTGGCACATACGTCTTGGTCACTTGAGCGAGAAAGGACTAAGCGTTTTAGCTAAGAAGCACTCACTTCCAATAAAAGGTACAATTTTAAATACTTGTACTCATTGTTTTGTTGGAAAGCATGCTAGAGTATCATTTCATAGTTATGGACTTCATAAGAGATCACGTGTTCTAGATTTAGTTCACACTGATGTTTGCACTATAGATGCGAAGACACTAGGTAGTGCATCATATTTTGTTACTTTTATTGATGATTATTCTCGAAAAGTGTGGGCTTTTGTTTTAAAATCTAAAGACCAGGTGCTCAGTATCTTCAAACACTTTCATGCAAGTGTTGAAAGAGGAACAAGAAGGATATTGAAATGTGTTCGAGCAGATAATGATAGTGAATACAGGGGTCCATTTGAAGAGTATTATAAAGGACATGGGATCAAGTTTGAGAAGACGGTTCCTAAGACTCCTCAACATAATGGAGTTGCAGAGAGAATGAATCTCACTATCAATGATAGAGTCAGGTGTATGCTCTCTCATGCAAAGTTGCCTAAATCCTTTTGGGGTGAAGGGATGAGGACTACAGTAGATCTGATCAACCTTTTTCCTTCAGTTCCACTTAATGGTGATGTTCCAGAGAAAGTTTGGAGAGGGAAAGATGTTTCCTATAGTCACTTGCGAGTGTTCGATTGTAGGGCTTTTTATTCACATTCCAAGAGATGAAAGGTCCAAACTTGATGAAAAGTCAAAATAGTGTATCTTCATGGGTTATGGTCACGAAGACTTTGGTTATAGATTATGGGATTCGGTGAGCAAAAAGATAATTAGAAGTCGAGGTGTGATTTTTCTTGAAGCCCAAACTATTGAAGATCTTGAGAAGACAGATAAGCTAATAACTGTTAGACGTTCTGCTAATGATAAACCTGGTCCTTCCACTAGACCTCCTGTTGATGAGGGAGATGTACAAGTTGATAATGTTGGTGATGATTTGCATGATGAACTTACACCTCAATCTGAGGTGCCAGATGCAGAAGTTCCACCAGATGTTGAAGTTCTACCAGAACCACCAGTTGTGACTGAATTGAAAAGATCTACTAGAGAGCGTCATCCTTCTCCGAAATACTCTCTTCATGAGTATATGATGAACACTGAGACTGGAGAGCTAGAGAGCTACCAGGAAGCTATATCTGATGAGCATAAGGAAGATTGGTTGAAGGCCTTGTAAGAAGAAATAAAATCCTTGCATGAGAATCATACATTTGAATTGGTGATGCTACCGAAGGGTAAGAGAGCATTCAAGAATAAATGGGTGTTCAAATTGAAAGCGGATGAAAATGTCTCACGGCTAAGGTACAAAACTCGATTGGTTGTGAAAGGCTTTGAGCAAAAGAAATGTATTGATTTTGAGGAGATTTTCTCTCGAGTTGTGAAGATGTCCTCTATTCGAGTTGTTCTTGGATTGGTAGCTAGGTTGAATTTAGAGGTTGAGCAGCTTGATGTGAAGACTGCATTCCTTCATGGTGACATAGATAAAGAAATTTATATGAAGCAACCAGAGAGTTTCTAGGTTAAAAGAAAGGAGCATCTTGTATGCAAGTTGAAGAATAGCTTAGATGGGCTGAAGCAAGTGCCAAGACAAGTGGTACACGAAGTTTGATTCCTTCATGGAAGGTCATGGGTATAGTAAGACTTCTTCAGATCATTGTGTGTATGTTAAGAAATTCTTTTATGGTGATTTTATAATTCTCTTGCTTTACGTTGATGACATGTTAATTGTTGGTCATGACACTAAGAAAATTGAAAGTCTTAAGAAAGACTTGAACATATCCTTTGCTATGAAGGATTTGGGTCCTGCAAAAAAAATTCTTGGCATGAGTATCACTTGTGATAGGAAGAATGGGAAACTGTGGTTTTCGCAACAGAAGTACATTGAGAAGCTTTTAGAGAGGTTTAGCATGAGTAATTCCAAACCTGTTAGTACTCCACTTACTAGTCATTTCAAGCTGAGTTATGGCAATGTCCTACAAGTGAGAAAGAGAAAGAAGAAATAAAGAAGATTCCATATGCATCTGTAATTGGCAATTTGATGTATGCTATGGTTTGCACAAGGCCGGATATTGCTCATGCCGTTGAAGTTGTTAGTCAGTTTCTCTCTAATCCTGCCAAGGAACACTGGCAAGCAATGAAGTGGATTCTTAGATATCTTAATGGCACTTCTAGAGTTTGCTTATGCTTTGAGAGTGGCCAATCTGTGTTGGATGGTTACACAGATGCGGATATGGCTGTGGATCTTGATTCAAGAAAGTCTACTTCGGGTTATATGATTACTTTTGTAAGGGAGCTGTGTCGTGGCAATCTCGACTTCAGAAATATGTTGCTTTGTGTAACACCCTACCACAGAGAGCTTTACACCTAGGATGTAAAACAGAGGTGGCGAGGAGTTACGACCTCTAAAAATAAAATATATACATATAATAGCAGAAAGAATATAATAAACTAGGAGCCTTGAAAAACAGGTGAAACAAAAATCGCAAAATATAAAAGCGCAATGCTCAGGAAACGTGATTACTTGCGTGAGAAGAAAACTAAGGTTCATTAGCATATATATACAAATGACAAGAGTAGAGGGTCAAGGGTACAAAATAACAAGCTCCTAACTCAGCCTGCGAAGCTAAGGCTGGCTGGAGAGTATTTACATACATATAAACATAACCCGATATCCAAAATACATATATAAAACCCTAGTTCTCCATAATCCTCTAGGAGGAGCAAAATAAACAAGTATATCAGAGGGGAATCTACATATACACATATCAAAAGATCAAAAAAAACCCCAAAAGAAACCACTTCACTGCAGAACCTCCAGACGTCAAGCGAGGGGCCTTTCGACCTGCATTTGAAAAATAATAACACAGCATGGAATGAGAACCAGAGGTTCTCGACATGGTAAAAGGTGCCACGCATATAAGATATAAGGTCCTGGGAATGCAGAGGCAATCCTAGAATGCCGACACTCAGATTATAAAGCTTAAAGTACTAAACAGAAACCATAAAAGGGTAGTTATCTAGGGAATTCTAAACCTAGCTTAAACTTAATCTTAACACTAAACCTGTCCACCCTTTCTCCGTTCCTCCATCTCTGGTGAGTTTGCAAAGACAGACAAACGACAATTGCAAGCACAAGTAGGAAACAGGTAGTGCAAGTAGTAAATATAACAATTTAACATAATATATTCAGTTAGGCATTCCTAAGTAATGCATAGCAAACAAACAAACAAAATGCACATGATGTATGCCTGTCCTATGGCTGATAAGGCTCATCTGTTGGTTATCAAGCCAATCCGACAAGTCCGGTTTGCTAAACCCTTGGACTGTCCCACGTCGCGCATCCCCATGAGTTTACGCATAGCTTTTTCTCATTTCATTCATAATACATACATACATATATAACTTTACTCAAAAGGGGGGTTACCATTCCCGGGAATTTATACGTGTCCGGTCACCCTAACGTAGGGTCAACAAAGTATCGAGTTTTGACCTGGAACACGTGGTGGCAAGCCACGGTACTTTATCCAGGGAAACTCGTATCTCAGATAATCATTTCACATTCATTTATTAACATCTCATAACCATTCATTATGGCTGTAAAGTCACTTTATACATAATATGTTTGCATCTTTATACATAGTTTATCATAACCCGGAGTAAGTGGGGCGAAACCACAACCCTTGCGTCTACCCGGGGAGCCCCTATACTAACTAACCTGGAGCAAGTGGGGCAAAACCACAACCCTTGCATCTACCTAGGAGGTATGTTCTCATATGCCCAAGAGGAACAAAGGAGGGGATCCTAACCTTCTACCATCTCGCTGGGGGCGATTTTACAATACAAAAAGGAACAAAGAAGGAGATCCTCACCTTCCACCATCTCCTGGGGTCGCACTTTCGAGAAAGAGTACTCAGATGCAAAATTTATTCTTTTCTTTAGCCACTTCATAATTCAAGTAATATATATATAATTATGCCACCTATTTTCTCATACCTAAATCATCACTTCTTACACTTTCTTCACCTCCAAGTTACCACCTATTCCTAACTTCAATTTATTTCTAGGCTACTAATAAGTTCTAGAGCCAAAGAAATGAAATTTGAGATTTAGAAGTTCCAAATTTAGTTTTAAAACACATAATCTTAATTGCTGAAAACAGGGGGTTCGCATACGCAAGCATATTACTCGCGTACGCAAGGGCTGATTTTTCCTTGCTCGCGTATGCATCCCTTGCTCGCGTACGCAAGGAACCAATCTCGGAAGGAATGGCCGCGTCGCGTGCAAGTGGTCGCGTATGCAACCCTTTTAAAATTCACTAGTCGCGTACGCATACTCCTACTCGTGTACGCGAGACGCCAAACCCGCATGGGTTGGCCGCGTCGCGTGCAGGGTCCGCGTACGCAAATTCTGTAGAGAAGAAAATTTGGTTAAGTGCTGCAGAATTTTAATTTTGCCCACCAAACTTTCGACGCGCATAACTTTTCGTTTCAAAATATTTTTCTTCCGTTCTTCAAACGGCGTAAACTTCACAGACCCAATTTTCATATGAAATAAGTTTGAAACCATTTGGGAGTCCGAAAGCCAAGTTATGGCTCATCGAAGTTCGGCCAAAAATCAATTTTACACAAAACCTCAAACCTCAAATTTTTATCAAGCCACCTTTCAAAATCAACCTATCATGCCTAAATTCAGCACCAACTCAAGCAATATCACAACCCATCACTTCACATCCTTCCACCACCCATTAAACTCCAATTTAAGCAACTCTAGTATATGAACTTCACACTTATATCAATAAGAACGTCAATAAGTCATTACCTATACAAATTCATTATTATCAACATGGCAATTATCATCATAGCATCATTTAGCGGTCCATTTTCCATACCTAATATCCAATAACACCCAACTCTCAACCTAGTTCACAATTATCATCAAGGCACTAAACCATCCAACATACACATATATTCATTCTTATCCTATGGTCATTGATGAGAGAACTTTTGCATGGTCTAGAAATTTGCGGATAAATCCTCGTTGCAAGTATAGTTTTTAAACCTTCAAAAGTCCTTTCATACAAATATTTTGGTTGTCACAAGTAACAAACCCCTTTAGAAATTGATAACCGAGTATTCAAACATCGGGTCGTCTTCTCAAGGAATTGCAGGGAAGTATGTTCTTATTATTGGTTATGAAGATTGTAAATTGGGGGTTTTGGAAGTAAGGAAGCAGTATGTTGCACAAAAAGAATAAAATAAAATAGTAATAATAAAATAAACTCTTGGCAAGGTATGAAGACTGGAGGTCCTATCCCAATTATCCTTATCAATTGTAATGAGAATTGGATTTTTCTCCCACTTTATTAACCTCTAACTATGAAGGTAAGTTAAGTGGATGAATTAATTCTTGAAGAATTCCAATTCTCAATCAACAATGAGTTTGATAACTCAAGAGTCACCAATTATTTAACCAAAGCCAAAAGGGGAGAAATTCTACTTGAATGAAAATAATTTGGATAAACACAGGGCATTAATAAATTAAAGAGAGCAATCATAAGTCTGAAATACTTCGAATTATATTAAATAAAATGTTCAAATCATAACAGGGGAATTCATAAATTAAATTGGAAAAATAAATAAAAATAAAGAACCTGGGATTGAGAGTCACTCCTAAAACTAAGAGAAATCCTAAATCCTAATCCTAAGAGAGAGGAGAGAACCTCTCTCTCTAAAAACTACATCTACTCCTAAAATTGTGAATATGAGAGTCTTCTCATGAATGGATGTATTCCCCCACTTTATAGCCTCTAATCTGTGTTTTCTGGGCCGCAAACTGGGTCAAAAACAGTCCAGAATTCGCTGGTTTCGAATTTTGCCACACTGGATTTCCGGCACTGCGACGCGGCCGCATGGATCACACGGTCGCGTCGCCTAGCGTCAGGGAAACTATATCATATTATATATCAAATCGAAGCCCCGGACGTTAGCTTTCCAACGCAACTGAAACCGCATCGTTTGTGCCTTTGTAGCTAAAGTTATAGCCGTTTGAGTGCAGAGAGGTCAGGCTGGACAGCTTAGCAATTTCTCCAACTTCTTGCATCCCTTCCACTTTTGCATGCTTTCTTCCCATCCTCCAAGCCATTCCTGCCTTATAATATCTGAAAACACTTAACACACATATCAAGGCATCTAATGGTAATAAGAGAGGATTAATAATAAGCAAATATAAGATCAAAGAAGCATGTTTTCAATCAAAACACATAATTAGGAAGGAAATATAAAACCATGCAAATAGTATGAATAAGTGGGTAAAGAGTTGGTAAAAACCACTCAATTGAGCACAAGATAAACCATGAAATAGTGGTTTATCAACCTCCCCACACTTAAACACTAGCATGTCCTCATGCTAAGCTCAAGAGAAGCTATAAAGATGAAAAGGAATGGTATGAAATGCAACCTATGAATGTAACTACATGCTAAGATGTTTCTACCTACTTGGTTAAAAATAAACAAATCTTTCAAGAACAAATATGAACTGGATTTCATTAATTCAAATCATAAAAATGAAGCACAAATAGACTTGTAAGAAGAAAATAGCTTATGAAAGTAGGGAACAAGGAATTGAGCATCGAACCCTCACTGGTAGTGTATACACTCTAATCACTCAAGTGTTTAAGGTTCGATTCTCTCAATTCTCTACTATCCTTGCTTTCTAAGGCTTGCTCTTCATCTAACAATCAACACAAATTTAATGCATAAATACACATATCAAGAGGTCTTTTAAGGGTTGTAATGGGGTTAGGGTCAAGGTAGGATTGTATTTGGCCAAGTGGACTAAAATCTGAATCCTTAATTAACTTAAACTTTCCACCTAACTTAAACAATCCATGTAATCATAATACAAAAAACCCAACTTTCCATTAACCATGTTTTCCATGTATTCATGCATTCAAATTTCAAGTACAGTACATATGCATTGCTTTCAACATTTAACTTTGGGGCATTTTGTCCCCTCTTACTTATTTGCTCTTTTTCTTTTCTTTTTCTCTCTTTTTTTTTCTTTTATTTTTCTCAATGCATATGATTAAATTATTGGATGCATGAATCATGTCCTAAACATTTTTTTCACATTTTCAGAAAATTCTAACATACTCAATTCTCAAACCAATTGTTTCCAAATTCGCTTCCCCACACTTAATTTATGAGCACTCTCACTAGTCTAAGCTAACTAAGGATTCAAATTAAGGACATTATTATTTTTTGCTTAGAGTTAATGATGTGCTAAAGTAAGGAACAAAGGGGTATAATAGGCTCAAATTGGTTTGCAAAGGATAATGAAAGGTAAGGCCATATGGGTATGTAAGCTCAGTGAAACAAATGCCTCAATCATGTAAGTGCATGCATACATTAAACAATGGAAATATAGAATCAAGCAAGACAAAGATCACAATTTTAGAGAGAAAAACACACATCAAAAATAAAATATTGGTTGGTAAAATGCAACCAATTCAAATAGGCTCAAAAATCTCACAGGTTTTGTGTGTTCGAGCTCTAAACCATGTTCCAGTATAATATTTCTTCAAACAAGTGTAATATTAAATTTTATTCAAATTAGTGAAATGCTCTAAAAGGTTTCTTGAAAAAGAAAATATTACTTCAACCAAGTGGTAAAATATGCAAAAAAAAATCAAACAAATATGCAATCAAACATGCAAATGCAACAATGAACAAACAAATAAATTAAAAATTTTGGTGTTGAGTCAGGAAATAACTAACCCATGGAGATCGGTATCGACCTCCCCACACTTAAAGATTGCACCGTCCTCGGTGCATGCTGAGATGTGCAGGTGGACGGGTTGTTTCAACTGTTGCTTTTCTCTAAGGATTGTGCAGATGGACTTGTCTGTCTCCCCATAAGAAGTTTTTCCGCTCCCTTCGTGGTGGCCGTCCTGAAAGAAGAGGGAAAAGAAAAAGTAACCCAAAAATAAAGATAGAAAATAAAAGATGGGTGTTAATTCTAGATAATAAGGGTTTTAATTGCATGGTAGCTACAACATGCAAGTGAGAAAACAGTAGAAGCACATTGCATACTAGTGGTGCAAAAATTGCAACAATGGGGAAGAAAGTGGGTAATGCAAAATAGTGTAAATACATATCAATGCAAAAGGAATATCAGTATTATAAAAATTAGCATTGACTTATGAATAATAATACCCAATTAGAATAAAACAAGTCATGAAGCACCAAGATAATACCAGAAAAGATATAACAGTTGAATAAGAACATGTGAACACCAATAATAATTTTAGAAAAATAAAAATATGCAATGAATGAAAGTATGCAAATAAATTAAATAAAATAGAATGGAAGTGAGAGAAAATAAGAAAGGAAGAAGAAAGAAATAAAAAAAGATAAGAAGAATAAGGATTCGAAGAAGAAAAGATAAGAAAATTGGCACTAATCTGGATAGGTTGTGCGACGCTGGCGACGCGGTCGCGTGGTGCGCGATAAGGTTGGGTGACACGGACACGTGGGGCACGCGATTGCGTGACTTGATTTGTGCTAGTGGCACGAGTGCAGCCTCGCGGTCGCACAACTCTCTGTTCAAATCTTAGTATTGCCAAAATCCAGGGTGACGCGGTCGCGTGGGGCAAGCGATCGCGTGAGTGGCCTTTTTTCCAATATGACGCGGACGCATGGGGCACGCGGACGCGTGGGGCACGCGTTCGCGTGGGAGGGCTTGGGCTGTCAGCACGAGTCCAGCCCAACTCCAGCACAACTTTCGGCCATGCACCCTTTTTACGCCGATTTCAGGTCACGCGGTCGCGTGGGTGACGCGGTCGCGTGGGAGGCTATTATTCCCATATGACGTGGTCGCGTCAGCGATGCGGTCGCGTGGGGTGATTTGTGCCATTGGCACGCCTCCAGCACTGCTCCTGCGAAACTCTCTGTTCATATTAATATTGTCTCCCATCTCCTTGCGACGCGGATGCGTCGCTGATGCGATCGCGTCGCGTGCTCACTTTTTTTTTTGTAATATGAAAAATGAAGAATGCAGTGTTAATATGAATGTGATGCAAAACTCCAGGTTCAATAAAATAAAATAAAACTCGAAAACAAATAAAACTAAATGAAAATGAAAAATGAACGATCATACCATGGTGGGTTGTCTCCCACCTAGCACTTTTAGTTAAAGTCCTTAAGTTGGACATTTGGGGAGTCCTTTGTTATGGAGGCTTGTGCTTGAACTCATCCAGGAATCTCCACCAATGTTTGTGATTCCAATGTCCTCCGGGATCCCAAACTAAGCATGTAAAGCCCTTAAGAAGCTTCAAACAGATTCTTAGGCTCCCGGGGTGACAAATGCCAGAACAGATTCCAGGATCCCAAACTTTACTTTTACACCCGTTTTTGTCTCAATCTGCATTTTTCCAGCCGGGTGAAAGGTGATCTGAATTCTCACTGCAGCGACCAAACAGCTTCTTAGACCCATTCAGTTGAGCTTTATACCAACCCTTGCGTTTGAACTTAAAGCTTTCAACCATGATGAACCTTGCAGGACAATTCTTACCACTGGCCATCTTCCTCTTACTCTTAATATCACAAAGAGCTCTAAGTTGACCATCCGTCTCCAGTAGCCCATATTCAAGTGGGATTAGAAAGCTATGGGATATGAATTTTACCCACTTGAATGTTGTGAAGGATGATGGCAACTTAGGGGGAGGTATTTTTAATGAAATTGCAAGCTCCACTCCCTTGTGCTCTTCTCTGATAATTACCACCTCTTTGCAAGCTTCTTCCAATTCAACCTCTTCCTCTTGGTAGCTTTCTTCCAATTCAATCTTCTCTTCATTGCTTTCCAAGGGCATGGGAGGTTGTGCTTCTTCTTCTTGAATCTCCATCTCTTGATCAACCTCTTCCAAGTCTTCAACTGTGATATGCCTTGGAGGTTGTACACCCTCCTCAGCATCAATTTCAAACGTCTTGGAAGGGGTTCTATGACTGGACTTTCCCATGGAGGTTCTGCATCTCCTAAGTCTTCAACCCACTCTTCTTCTTGAACAATGACAGCTTCTTCTACTTGTTCTAGTATGAATTCATGCTCTGTCTTGTCCACTGGAGCCTCTAGTATCTTCTTCATGCTACGCTCTTCGTTAGACTGTTCACATGGGGCTGTGGCTGATCCTTGTGTATTTGAGCGTCTAGAAGCCCATTGAATTAATACTTGCTCCAGTTGTTGAATGGTTGTTTGAAATTTAATTACTGTTTCCTTAGGCGATCCTCTGCTTCTCGGGTTGCCGGACTTGGACATGATACAAAAGAAATTGGTGGTGGTTGGGAGTGATTGGATTGGAATTGGGGTGGTTCTATATATGGTTCATATGGCTCATAAGGTGGTTGGTATGGTGGTTGAGGGTTAGGGTCATATGGAGGTGAATGGCGGAAAGGGGCTTGTGAGTATGGTGGTCCAAAGTCATGTTGAGGAAAGGGTTCATAGGCATATGGTGGTGGTTGTTGATAGTTCACTAGGGGTGGTTGTTGCCATGAGGGTTGATCAAATCCTTGTGGCTCCTCCCATCTTTGATTGTTCCAATTCTCATTGTAATTTCTTCTTCCTGCAACATTATTGTAACCAGACTCATAGCCAAAGGGGTGAGAGTTCATAGTAAATAGAAATTAAAAAAAAAAACAAATTGAAATTAAAAGGTTATTTAAATTTTTAATTTGAAAATTAAATTTTTAAAATTTTTAAAATTGAATTTTGAAATTTGATTTTTTTTTAATTTAAATTTTGAAATTTGATTTTTGAAATAAGATAAGATAAAATAAAAATTTTAAAATAAAAACCAATAACCTCTTAACTTAAGAAAAAGCAAAAATAAAAATAAAAACAAATAAACAAGCAAAAATAAAATATTTACAATAACCAATAATAAGGCACACGTTTGCAATTCCCCGGCAACGGTGCCATTTTGATGAGAGAACTTTTGCGTGGTCTAGAAATTTGCGGATAAATCCTCGTTGCAAGTATAGTTTCTAAACCTTCAAAAGTCCTTTCATACAAACTTTTTGGTTGTCACAAGTAACAAACCCCTTTAGAAATTGATAACCGAGTATTCAAACCTCGGGTCGTCTTCTCAAGGAATTGCAGGGAAGTATGTTCTTATTATTGGTTATGAAGATTGTAAATTGGGGGTTTTGGAAGTAAGGAAGTAGTATGTTGCACAAAAAGAATAAAATAAAATAGTAATAATAAAATAAACTCTTGGCAAGGTATGAAGACTGGAGGTCCTATCCCAGTTATCCTTATCAATTGTAATGAGAATTGAATTTTTCTCCCACTTTATTAACCTCTAACTATGAAGGTAAGTTAAGTGAATGAATTAATTCTTGAAGAATTCCAATTCTCAATCAACAATGAGTTTGATAACTCAAGAGTCACCAATTATTTAACCAAAGCCAAAAGGGGAGAAATTCTACTTGAATGAAAATAATTTGGATAAACACAGGGCATTAATAAATTAAAGAGAGCAATCATAAGTCTGAAATACTTTGAATTATATTAAATAAAATGTTCAAATCATAACAGGGGAATTCATAATTTAAATTGGAAAAATAAATAAAAATAAAGAACTTGGGATTGAGAGTCACTCCTAAAACTAAGAGAAATCCTAAATCCTAATCCTAAGAGAGAGGAGAGAACCTCTCTCTCTAAAAACTACATCTACTCCTAAAATTGTGAATATGAGAGCCTTCTCATGAATAGATGTATTCCCCCACTTTATAGTCTCTAATCTGTGTTTTCTGGGCCGCAAACTGGGTCAAAAACAGTCCAGAATTTGCTGGTTTCGAATTTCGCCACGCTGGATTTCCGGCACTGCGACGCGGCCGCATGGATCACGCGGTCGCGTTGCCTAGCGTCAGGGAAACTATATCATATTATATATCAAATCAAAGTCCCGGACGTTAGCTTTCCAATGCAACTAGAACCGCGTCGTTTGGGCCTCTGTAGCTAAAGTTATAGCCGTTTGAGTGCAGAGAGGTCAGGCTGGACAGCTTAGCAATTTCTCCAACTTCTTGCTTCCCTTCCACTTTTGCATGCTTTCTTCCCATCCTCCAAGCCATTCCTGCCTTATAATATCTGAAAACACTTAACACACATATCAAGGCATCTAATGGTAATAAGTGAGGATTAATAATAAGCAAATATAAGATCAAAGAAGCATGTTTTCAATCAAAACACATAATTAGGAAGGAAATATAAAACCATGCAAATACTATGAATAAGTGGGTAAAGAGTTGGTAAAAACCACTCAATTGAGCACAAGATAAACCATGAAATAGTGGTTTATCAGTCATCTAGCCTAAGTTTTCATAGAACATTATATATTAAATACGTGAAACCTAAACCATACCTTGGCTGATTTCCACGTATAACCCGAGACACCACCAAGGCACCAAACACAGTCCCAAAGATCCAAAATTTCCCAAGCAATGATACCCAAACTTCACCAAGCCTCCAATGTATTCAATCAAGCTCCAATTTATATATACACCAACCTAATTCACATTACCACATATATATCCAAAATTTAATACCCAACACACAAATTAAAGAATTAACTAATGTTCTAGGATTCTCACCTTACCAATGGAAAATTGGGACAAGACTCGGCAAGACCACCAAGTTAATTTGATCCTAAACACCAAAATTATACAAAATCTCAATACCAAAGTCCAAGAATTTCGAAACTGGAAATGGGAAAATTGAGGAAGAAAATGTGACTTCCTAACCTTAGAATGTACTGGGCTTTGTAGAGCTCAACGTTGTGGTCGCGTGACCGCAAACGGTGCAGCGATCGGAGCTCCGGATCAAAAGTTATGGTAGTTTGATTATGTAAATGAGGGTTTGGAACCTTTCCCCCTTTCCTTGCATGCTCCACGGGTTCCTCATTGAGGAAGAAGAAGAATGTGCTGATGCTCACTAATTTAAAGGAGTTGGTTGGGTCAACAGGCCCGGTTTGAGTCCGGTTCGACTGGTTTGGCCCAATCTTGAGCCAAATTCTTTGAAATTAGTGTCAAAATTCTTGTTTTAATTAGTTCTTTCCTATTTTAATATAAAATTCATATTTCCAATTTTCTTTATTAAAATTTAATTTATTGACTAATTATTCGCTAATTTTACGGGGTTTACACTTTGTCTACTACAGAGGCAGAATACATTGCTGTTGTTGAAGCTTCTAAGGAACTCTTGTGTATGAAGAAATTTCTACAAGAGTTAGGCATCAATTAAGAGAAATTTGTGTTATTTTGTGACAATCATAGTGCTATCCATCTTAACAACAATCCGATGTTTCATTCCAGATCGAAGCACATAGAGTTGAGGTATCATTGGATAC
The DNA here is from genome assembly GCF_059453495.1 of Arachis ipaensis. Taxonomy (NCBI): domain Eukaryota; kingdom Viridiplantae; phylum Streptophyta; class Magnoliopsida; order Fabales; family Fabaceae; genus Arachis; species Arachis ipaensis. Next base: position 132,746,908 of record NC_142435.1, read on the forward strand.
GTCAAGCACTTAAGATGAAGTCATGTGCACTTGAGAAGATCCATATTGATAATAATGGTTCAGATATGATGACTAAGAATTTACCTACAGTGAGTTTGATTCCTACAAAGAGAATGCGGGTTTGATGGAGCAGCCTATCCCTATTTGAGTTGGTGAGGGAGAGATTTGTTGGTGGGTCCTCAACCTCAAGTGGGGCCCACACAACCTTTAAAACAAAATAAAAATAAAAATAAATAAAGAAAGAAAGTGTCAAAAGCCACGAGAGAGAGAGAGAGAGAGAGAGAGAGATAGAAAGAGAGAGGCTTCTTTCAATTTTGAAAGAAAGTAAAACAAAGCACGCAAAAAGCTTCGACAGAGCGAAGAAGGAAATTGGGGAAAAAGGGCATGCTATTTTGATCCGATTTAACTGGTAAACTTACTAGTTGTATTACCTTCTCTTTTGTCTTATTTGAGATACCCACCATGTGGAGAGTTTATGTTGATTCCATCAGTTTTGATGATATATTTTGTTGATTGTTGAGATGTCCTAGTGTCACTAAGAAGACTGATTATGTACCCATTATTTTGATAGTGGAAGATTTTACTAAACTAGGTCCCGTGGGTTTTTTGTTCCTCTTTTAGAGGCTTTTTCACGTTAAAATTCTAGTGTCTGGTTATTTAATTTCTACCATTATATTTGCTGCTTGGAATATCTTTAGTATTGCCTATTTAATTGCACAGGTTGTGAAAATTTTATTTTTGATCCTTTCGCTGTTAAACAGGTTCTTGTTCGAATCTCTGTTGAGTTTTCCCAACAATTTGGCACTCTTTGTGATAGTGATTAACCGATGAACGGATTTTTGAACGTTTAGAATTTCACAAATGAAACCTCGTTCCAAGTATAGTTTCTAAACCAACAAAGAATCCTTTCATACAAAAATTTGGTTGTCACAAGTAACAAACCCCTATAAAAATAATAACCGAAGTATTCAAACCTCGGGTCATCTCTCAAGGAATTGCAGGGAGGTGTAGTTATTATTGGTTATGGAAAAGCATTTTTTTGGGGTTTTGAATAAGGAACAAGAAAAGTAAATTGCAAGAATTAAGCTAATAGCTAATAAAGCTCTTGGAAAGGTATGAGAACTAGAAGTCCTATCCTAGCTATCCTTATCAATTGTGACATCAATTGTCCATTGCTCCCACTTAGTTAACCTCTAACTATGAAGGAAAGTCAAGTGGATGAATCAATTTGATTCCTCAAGTCCTAGACAACTCCTAAGGAAAGACTAGCTTTAGAGGGATCCAAATCAACTAGCAACTTTCAATTATCAATCAACAAAGGAGTTTGATAACTCAAGAGTCTCCAATTACTCAACCAAAGCCAAGAGGAGAGAAATCTACACTAAAATCCAATTAAGCATTTTATCAAACATTTGGAAGGCATAACATAAAAACATAGAAAACTAGCAAGGGATATTAAATCCAAACAACCAATTGCAAACATCAATGACTCACAAATAATAGAAGAAGCAATAAATATGAAATACTTCAAATTAAATTAAATAGAAAATCAAATCTAACATGAGAATTCATAAACTAAAGTAGCAACATAAAGTAATTAATAAGGGAAATAAATAAACTAGAATGCTAGAACTAATAAGAGTAGAAGAGAAACTAAATTAAAGTAAAGTAGAATTCTGAATTGGAGAAGAAATAAAACTAAGAATCCTAAAACCTAGAGAGAGGAGAGAGCCTCTCTCTCTAGAAATTACATCTAAACCTAAAATTATGTGAATGACAGTTGTGTGAATGATTGTCGTGATTCCCCCACTCTGTAGCTTCTAATCTGTGTTTTTCGGGCTTAAAACTGAGCCAAAAGGAGCCCAGAAATCGCACCCAGTGATTTCTGATATGTCCAGCACGTGGCTCTGTCACGCGTACGCGTCGGCCACGCGTACGCGTCAGTTGAACTTTCGCAAGGTCACGTGTACGCGTGATCCACGCATGGGCGTCGCCTAACAGCATGGAAACTATGGCAAATTGTATATCATTTCGAAGCCCCGAATGTTAGCTTTCCAACGCAACTGAAACTGCCTCATTCGGACCTCTGTAGCTCAAGTTATGGTTGATTTAGTACAAAGAGGTCAGGCTTGACAGCTCAGCAATTCCTTCAATTTCTTGTATTCCTTCCACTTTTGCATGCTTCCTTTCCATCCTCTAAGCCATTCCTGCCCTATAAACCTTGGAAACACTTAACACACATATCAAGGCATCGAATGGTAGTAAGAGAGAATTAAAATTAGTAATTTAAGGCCATAGAAGCATGTTTTCAATCATAGCACATAATTAGGAAGAAAAATGTAAAACATGCGAATTAAATGAATAAGTGTGAGTTTAGTGGATAAAATCCACTCAATTAAGTATAAAATGTACCACGAAATAGTGGTGCATCAAATCTCCCCACACTTAAACATTAGCATGTCCTCATGCTAAGCTCAGAAGAAGCTACAAAGCAGTGAAGAGGAAATGGTAGAAATTATGAAATGCAACCTATCTATATAAGTGCAACTACATGCAAAAATGCTTTTACCTACTTGGTTAAAAGTAAACAAATTCTCCAAGACAAACATAAACTGGATTCCACTAATTCAAATCACAAAATAAAGTACAAGTAAACTTGCAGAAGAAAATAGCTCATGAAAGCCGGGAACAAAGAATCGAGTATCGAACCCTCACCAGAAGTGTATACACTCTAATCACTCATGTGTTTAAGGTTCGATTCTCTCAATTCTCTACTAACCTTGCTTTCTAAGGCTTGCCTTTCTTCTACCAATCAACAAATAATTTGATGCACAAATACACATATCAAGAGGTCGTTTAAGGGTTGTAATGGGGTCAGGGTCAAGGTAGGATTGTATTTGGCCAAGTGGACTAAAATCTGAATCCTTAATTAACTTAAATTTCCCACCTAACTTAAGACAATCCATGTAATCACAATACAAAATCTAACTACCCATTTACTATGTTTACCACATATTCATGCATTCGATTTTGAGTACAATACATATGCATTGCTATATCACAATTTACTTTGGGGTATTTTGTCCCCTTTTATTATTTACTCTTTTTCTTTTCTTTTTCTCCTTTTTTTCTTTTTAATTTTATTTTTATTTTTTTATTTTTTTTCTTTTGTTTTTCTCAATGCATATGATTAAATTATTGAATGCATGAACATGTCCTAAACATTTCTTTCACATTTTCATAAAGATATACAACACCCAATTCTTAAACCAAATGTTTCCAAACCCAACTTCCCCACACTTAAATCATGAACACTCTCACTAGTCTAAGCTAACCAAGGATTCAAATTAAGAACATTATTGTTTTATGCTTAGAGTTAGTGATGAGCTAAAGTAAAGAATAAATGGGGTTAAAGGCTCAACATTGGTTTGCAAGGGATAATAAAAATGTTAAGGCCATATGGGTATATAAGCTCAGTGAAATAAGGTCTCAATCATGTAAGTGCATGCATACATCAAATAATGGAAATATAGAATTAAGCAGGACATAGATTACAATTTTAGAGAGAACAACACACACCAAAAAATAAAATATTAGTTGATAAAATGCAACCAATTGAATAGACTCAAAATCTTACTGGGTTTTGTGTGTTCGAGCTCTAAACCATGTTCCAAAATAAATTTCTTCAAGCAAGTTTAATAAAAATTTTAATTCAAATTAGTGAAATGCTATAAAAAGTTTCTTGAAAAAGAATTCTCACTTCAACCAAGTAATGGTAGAATATGCACGAAATCAAGCAAACATGCAATCAAACATGCAAATGCAACAATGAACTAACAAAGAAAATAAAACATTGGTGTTGAGAAGAAAATAACTAACCCACGAAAGTCGGTATCGACCTCCCCACACTTAAAGATTGCACCGTCCTCGGTGCATGCTGAGATGTGCAAGTGGACGGGTTGCTCCAACTGATGCTTTCCCCCAAAGGCTGTGCAATGGACTTGTCTGTCGCCCCATGTAAAAGTTTTCCGTTTCATTTCTTGATGGCCATCCTGAAAAAAGAGAAAAGGGAAGAAAAATAACCCAAAAATAAAGATAAAAAACAAATAAAATATAGTTGGGTGAATGCCAAATAATGAGGGTCTCAATTACATGGTAGCTACAACATGCAAGTGAGAAGACAGTAGAAGCAGATGGCATATCAATAGTGCAAGAATTGCAACAATGGGGAAGAGAGTGTGGGTAATGAAAGACAGTATAAGTGCATATCAATGCAAACGGAATACAAGTGTCATAAAAGATTAGCATTGACTTAAATAATATTGCCCAATCGTATAAAACAAGTCACAAAGCATCAGAATAATGGAAGAAAAGATGCAACAGTTGAATAAGAACATTTAACACCAATGGTAAAATAGGAACTTAGAAAAGAAAATAAAAATATGCACAAAATTAAAATGCAGTGAATGAAGGTATGTAAATACAATAAGTAAGAGAAAATAAAAGAGAATAAGGAGGAGAGGTGAAAGGAGAAGGAAGTGAGAGAGGAAGAGGAGAGAATAAGAAATGAGAGAAAAAATGGGAGGAATAGAATCTGCGACGTGACACGTAAGCGTCGCCCACGCGTACGCGTGGGTGTGCAGAAGAAGAGGCGACGCGTAAGCGTCGGTCACGCGTACGTGTGACATCTCATCATGCCAGACGCACGACACCAGCCTCCTTCCCGCACAACTCTCGGGTCAAGACACCATTTACGCCAATTTTCCATCCACGCGTACGCGTCGTTGATGCTTACGCATGGATTGACCAAATTGAAGGTGACACACACGCGTCACACGTACGCGTGGGTTGGCTCGTGCACCAGGCACCTTACTAGCACGACTCCAGCGTAACTCTCGGGTCAGTTTCATAAACTTAAACTTCCATCTGACGCGTGCGCGTCATCGACGCTTATGCGTCGTTTGCACTTTTTTTTATATGAAGAATGCAGGTAATTATGCAGAAATTATGAATGAACACTGATAAAAAATAAAATAAAATAAAACTAATGATAAAAATGAAAGATCGTACCATGGTGGGTTGTCTCCCACGTAGCACTTTTAGTTAAAGTCTTTAAGTTGGACATTTTGTGAGCTCCTTGTCATGGTGGCTTGTGCTTGAACTGATCCTGAAACTTTCACCAATGCTTGGACTTTCAATAAGGTCTATCAATACCAGATAAATTCCCCAAGATTTGATGGAGTTCTTCACAAGCTCTGAGCTCCCAAAATTGATCCTCATGTATTTCCGGATCCCAAATCTTGTTTCGACACCCGTCTTTAAGTTGATCATCATGATTTCATCCGGGTGGTTTGGCCTTGGAATTCTCATTGAAGCACCCAAACAACCTCCTAGACCCATTCAATTGAGACTTATACCAACCATTGCACTTAGACCTTGAACATCCAACCATAACGAACCAAGATTGTGATGCCAACCACTAAACATCTCCCTTTTACTCTTAAAACCACAAAGAGCTCTGAGTTGTCCATCTGTCTCAAGCAAACCAAATTCAAGTGGAATGAGAAAGCTAGGGGATATGAATTTTACCCACTTGAATGTTGTATTGGATGGTAATGGCTTTGGGGGAGAGGTCTCCAACAACTTTGGCAAGGTAATTTCAAGCTCCATTCTCTTGGGCTCTTCCTTGACAACTTCCACCTCTTTGCAAGCTTCTTCAATTTCAACCTCTTCCTCTTGGTAGCTTTCTTCCAATTCAATCTTTTCTTCATCACTTACTAAGGACATGGGAGGTTGTGCCCCTTCTTCTTTAGTCTCCATGTCAAGTCTAGTGGGAGAGGGTTCAATTGTAGATAAGAATTCATCAATGATTGAATTCATCTTTTGATCATCCCCTTCAAAGTCTTCAACCATGATATGCCTTGGAGGTTGTACACCCTCCTCAACATCAATTTCAAACGTCTTGGAAGGAGGCTCTATGACTTGAGTTTCCCATGGAGGTTCCGCATCTCCTAAGTCGTCAACCACTTCCTCTTCTTCTATAATTTCGGCTTTCTCCACTTGCTCTAATACAAACTCAAACTCCTCCTTGATGTCTTCTCTCACCAATTCTTCAGCTACTCCTTCATCTTCAAGGGTCTCTACTTCCACATTTTGGGCCTCCTCGTGCTTCTTTTGAAGTATGGGTGCGTGAACCCGATCCATTAAGTCCCTAAGCCGATCCCTTCTCTCTGGTTCCGTGTCAATAGCATAATTGGGATCATGTTGCTCTTGGATTGATGCATCCACACGGGATATAAGAATTTGGAGAGTAGAGGTGAGACTAGTGAGAGTAGAGGTAAGTGTGGTTTGAAGCTTTATTTGCCCTTGGCGAATAACACTAAGGGTGTTGCCATTCAGTGGAGGTTGGGGTGGATAGGAGGGTTCATTATTTGGGAGAAAAGATTCATAGTAGGAAAGTGGTTCTTCTTGGTAAGGATATGGAGATGGTGAATATTGAGGTGGTGGTTCTTGGGGGTAATTGTGTTGGAATTTGGGTGGGTCTATGTATGGTTCATATGGTTCATATGGTGATTGGTTAGGTGGATATGGACTGGGGTCATATGGAGGCGAATGGTGGAAAGGGGCTTGTGAGTATGATGGTTCAGAGTTATGTTGAGGAGGTGGTCCATAGGCATGTGGTGGTGGTTGGTGACACGTACAAGAAGGACTACCACATCCATTTGATTGGTATGCATTAGGATTGAAGTTATACATGTATGAGACCGGAGGAGGTTATTGCCAAGAAGGTTGTCCGTAAGCTTGAGGCTCCTCCCCCCTTTGATTGTCTCATCCTTGATGTATGTTCTCATTATAGCTTTCATTTCCTGCAATATAAGTTGAACCAAACTCATAGCCAAATGGGTGAGAATTCATAGTAGCAAATAAAAGCAAAAATTAATAAAAATAAGCAACTAAATCCTAAAACTAACAAAGACTAACAAACAAGCAAAAAGCAAATATTTACAATAACCAATAATAAGGCACACGTTTGCGATTCCCCGGCAACGGCGCCATTTTGATGAACGGATTTTTGACGGTCTAGAATTTCACAAATGAAACCTCTTTGCAAGTATAGTTTCTAAACCAACAAAGAATCCTTTCATACAAAAATTTGGTTGTCACAAGTAACAAACCCCTATAAAAATAATAACCGAAGTATTCAAACCTCGAGTCATCTTTCAAGGAATTGTAGGGAGGTGCAGTTATTATTGGTTATGGAAAAGTATCTTTTTGGGGTTTTGAATAAGGAACAAAAAAAGTAAATTGCAAGAATTAAGCTAATAGCTAATAAAGCTCTTGGCAAGGTATGAGAACTAGAAGTCCTATCCTAGCTATCCTTATCAGTTGTGACATCAATTGTCCATTGCTCCCACTTAGTTAACCTCTAACTATGAAGGAAAGTCAAGTGGATGAATCAATTTGATTCCTCAAGTCCTAGACAACTCCTAACGAAAGACTAGCTTTACAGGGATCCAAATCAACTAGCAACTTTCAATTATCAATCAACAAAGGAGTTTGATAACTCAAGAGTCTCCAATTACTCAACCAAAGCCAAGAGGAGAGAAATCTACACTAAAATCCAATTAAGCATTTTATCAAATATTTGGAAGGCATAACATAAAAACATAGAAAACTAGCAAGGGATATTAAATCCAAACAACCAATTGCAAACATCAATGACTCACAAATAATAGAAGAAGCAATAAATATGAAATACTTCAAATTGCATTAAATAGAAAATCAAATTTAACATGAGAATTTATAAACTAAAGTAGCAACATAAAGTAATTAATAAGGGAAATAAATAAACTAGAACGCTAGAACTAATAAGAGTAGAAGAGAAACTAAATTAAAGTAAAGTAGAAATCTGAATTGGAGAAGAAATAAAACTAAGAATCCTAAAACCTAGAGAGAGGAGAGAGCCTCTCTCTCTAGAAACTACATCTAAACCTAAAATTATGTGAATGATTGTTGTGATTCCCCCACTCTGCAGCTTCTAATCTGTGTTTTTCGGGCTTAAAACTGGGCCAAAAGGAGCCCAAAAATTGCCCCCAGTAATTTCTAATACGTCCAGGACGTGGCTCTGTCACGCGTACGCGTCATCCACGCATACGCATCAATTGAACTTTCGCAAGGTCACACGTACGCATGATCCACGTGTGCGCATCACTTAACAGCATGGAAACTATGCCAAGTTGTATATCATTTCGAAACTCCGGATGTTAGCTTTCCGACGCAACTGGAACCGCCTCATTTGGACCTCTGTAGCTCAAGTTATGGTCGATTTAGTACGAAGAGGACAGGCTTGACAATTCAGCAATTCCTTCAATTTCTTGTATTCCTTCCACTTTTGCATGCTTCCTTTCCATCCTCTAAGCCATTCGTGCCCTATAAACTTTGAAAACACTTAACACACATATCAAGGCATCAAATGGTAGTAAGAGAGAATTAAAATTAGTAATTTAAGGCCAAAGAAGCATGTTTTCAATCATAACACCAGAATTAGGAAAGAAAATGTAAAACATGCGAATTATATGAATAAATGTGAATTTAGAGGATAAAATCCACTCAATTAAATACAAAATGTACCACGAAATAGTGGTGCATCATCGACTCACATGGCTCCAACCTTTAAATGATTGGTTGCCTCTCCTGCGGCAAGACATAGCTTAAATCTCTTTTTTTTTCTTGTCCTCTGTTCTTTTTTTTTTCTCTTTCCAGCACCAAAAAAAGTATATCAAGTGAAATGAAGTTGAGGGCAAGGTTCTGAAAAAAGAACCAGTCCGTTCGTTGAGTCTATCAGTTCACTTAAATAATCGAATTATAATATTATATAAATTTATAAATAAATATATAAAAATATAATTATATTTAAAATATAAAATTTAAAAATACACAAATTAAATAAAAAATCTTATAATTTTATTTGAGTACAATATAAAAATTAAATAATAAAAAATATCTAAAATTTAAATATAAAAAATTAACATTAAAATTTGTTATCAAATTTTAAATTAATTAGTGATAGATAATAATAATATAAAACATATTTTTTATTAAAGAAAGAAAAATCCAAATAGTCATAAATTCAATTGAGCACACTATTAATTATATGAGCGTATTGTTATAGAATTGAATTTAATTTTGATGAACTGTCAGAGTAAAACTATTTTATATGTGCATTAAATCACATCACGTCATATTAGCAAAAATAATTATATTTTACATTGACTGTGTGAATGATCATTTAAAAAAACAATTGTGATTGCACGACTGTGTAAAACATTTTATACTAACAGTGCATCATTGTTATAATAATCAAATAGTTAAAAAAACAAAACATATAACAATTAAATATTTAAACGCTGATAACATTACTCGGAACATATTAAAATTATTCTAATACTAAAAAAAATTCATTTGACAAAACTAACAAAAATTAATTTTGAATTAATTCTGTTAACAAACTTAATTTCATTAATGTCCTTTTTAGTTTTTATTTTTTCTTCTCCTCTCATTCACTCTTACCTTCTGATTTTTTTTAATTTCCCTTTTTAATTACCACCACAAGCTCTTCTTTTCATATTCTTATTCTCTTTTTTATTAAAAAAATAAAAATAAAATTAAATAAAATTAAATAAAAAACCACAACCCTTGCGTCTACCCGGGAGCCCCTATACTAACTAACCTGGAGCAAGTGGGGCAAAACCACAACCCTTGCATCTACCTAGGAGGTATGTTCTCATATGCCCAGGAGGAACAAAGGAGGGGATCCTAACCTTCTACCATCTCGCTGGGGGCGATTTTACAATACAAAAAGGAACAAAGAAGGAGATCCTCACCTTCCACCATCTCCTGGGGTCGCACTTTCGAGAAAGAGTACTCAGATGCAAAATTTATTCTTTTCTTTAGCCACTTCATAATTCAAGTAATATATATATAATTATGCCACCTATTTTCTCATACCTAAATCATCACTTCTTACACTTTCTTCACCTCCAAGTTACCACCTATTCCTAACTTCAATTTATTTCTAGGCTACTAATAAGTTCTAGAGCCAAAGAAATGAAATTTGAGATTTAGAAGTTCCAAATTTAGTTTTAAAACACATAATCTTAATTGCTGAAAACAGGGGGTTCGCATACGCAAGCATATTACTCGCGTACGCAAGGGCTGATTTTTCCTTGCTCGCGTATGCATCCCTTGCTCGCGTACGCAAGGAACCAATCTCGGAAGGAATGGCCACGTCGCGTGCAAGTGGTCGCGTATGCAACCCTTTTAAAATTCACTAGTCGCGTACGCATACTCCTACTCGTGTACGCGAGACGCCAAACCCGCATGGGTTGGCCGCGTCGCGTGCAGGGTCCGCGTACGCAAATTCTGTAGAGAAGAAAATTTGGTTAAGTGCTGCAGAATTTTAATTTTGCCCACCAAACTTTCGACGCGCATAACTTTTCGTTTCAAAATATTTTTCTTCCGTTCTTCAAACGGCGTAAACTTCACAGACCCAATTTTCATATGAAATAAGTTTGAAACCATTTGGGAGTCCGAAAGCCAAGTTATGGCTCATCGAAGTTCGGCCAAAAATCAATTTTACACAAAACCTCAAACCTCAAATTTTTATCAAGCCACCTTTCAAAATCAACCTATCATGCCTAAATTCAGCACCAACTCAAGCAATATCACAACCCATCACTTCACATCCTTCCACCACCCATTAAACTCCAATTTAAGCAACTCTAGTATATGAACTTCACACTTATATCAATAAGAACGTCAATAAGTCATTACCTATACAAATTCATTATTATCAACATGGCAATTATCATCATAGCATCATTTAGCGGTCCATTTTCCATACCTAATATCCAATAACACCCAACTCTCAACCTAGTTCACAATTATCATCAAGGCACTAAACCATCCAACATACACATATATTCATTCTTATCCTATGGTCATTGATGAGAGAACTTTTGCATGGTCTAGAAATTTTTGGATAAATCCTCGTTGCAAGTATAGTTTTTAAACCTTCAAAAGTCCTTTCATACAAATATTTTGGTTGTCACAAGTAACAAACCCCTTTAGAAATTGATAACCGAGTATTCAAACATCGGGTCGTCTTCTCAAGGAATTGCAGGGAAGTATGTTCTTATTATTGGTTATGAAGATTGTAAATTGGGGGTTTTGGAAGTAAGGAAGCAGTATGTTGCACAAAAAGAATAAAATAAAATAGTAATAATAAAATAAACTCTTGGCAAGGTATGAAGACTGGAGGTCCTATCCCAATTATCCTTATCAATTGTAATGAGAATTGGATTTTTCTCCCACTTTATTAACCTCTAACTATGAAGGTAAGTTAAGTGGATGAATTAATTCTTGAAGAATTCCAATTCTCAATCAACAATGAGTTTGATAACTCAAGAGTCACCAATTATTTAACCAAAGCCAAAAGGGGAGAAATTCTACTTGAATGAAAATAATTTGGATAAACACAGGGCATTAATAAATTAAAGAGAGCAATCATAAGTCTGAAATACTTCGAATTATATTAAATAAAATGTTCAAATCATAACAGGGGAATTCATAAATTAAATTGGAAAAATAAATAAAAATAAAGAACCTGGGATTGAGAGTCACTCCTAAAACTAAGAGAAATCCTAAATCCTAATCCTAAGAGAGAGGAGAGAACCTCTCTCTCTAAAAACTACATCTACTCCTAAAATTGTGAATATGAGAGTCTTCTCATGAATGGATGTATTCTCCCACTTTATAGCCTCTAATCTGTGTTTTCTGGGCCGCAAACTGGGTCAAAAACAGTCCAGAATTCGCTGGTTTCGAATTTTGCCACACTGGATTTCCGGCACTGCGACGCGGCCGCATGGATCACACGGTCGCGTCGCCTAGCGTCAGGGAAACTATATCATATTATATATCAAATCGAAGCCCCGGACGTTAGCTTTCCAACGCAACTGAAACCGCATCGTTTATGCCTCTGTAGCTAAAGTTATAGCCGTTTGAGTGCAGAGAGGTCAGGCTGGACAGCTTAGCAATTTCTCCAACTTCTTGCATCCCTTCCACTTTTGCATGCTTTCTTCCCATCCTCCAAGCCATTCCTGCCTTATAATATCTGAAAACACTTAACACACATATCAAGGCATCTAATGGTAATAAGAGAGGATTAATAATAAGCAAATATAAGATCAAAGAAGCATGTTTTCAATCAAAACACATAATTAGGAAGGAAATATAAAACCATGTAAATAGTATGAATAAGTGGGTAAAGAGTTGGTAAAAACCACTCAATTGAGCACAAGATAAACCATGAAATAGTGGTTTATCAACCTCCCCACACTTAAACACTAGCATGTCCTCATGCTAAGCTCAAGAGAAGCTATAAAGATGAAAAGGAATGGTATGAAATGCAACCTATGAATGTAACTACATGCTAAGATGTTTCTACCTACTTGGTTAAAAATAAACAAATCTTTCAAGAACAAATATGAACTGGGTTTCACTAATTCAAATCATAAAAATGAAGCACAAATAGACTTGTAAGAAGAAAATAGCTTATGAAAGCAGGGAACAAGGAATTGAGCATCGAACCCTCACTGGTAGTGTATACACTCTAATCACTCAAGTGTTTAAGGTTCGATTCTCTCAATTCTCTACTATCCTTGCTTTCTAAGGCTTGCTCTTCATCTAACAATCAACACAAATTTAATGCATAAATACACATATCAAGAGGTCTTTTAAGGGTTGTAATGGGGTTAGGGTCAAGGTAGGATTGTATTTGGCCAAGTGGACTAAAATCTGAATCCTTAATTAACTTAAACTTTCCACCTAACTTAAACAATCCATGTAATCATAATACAAAAAACCCAACTTTCCATTAACCATGTTTTCCATGTATTCATGCATTCAAATTTCAAGTACAGTACATATGCATTGCTTTCAACATTTAACTTTGGGGCATTTTGTCCCCTCTTACTTATTTGCTCTTTTTCTTTTCTTTTTCTCTCTTTTTTTTTCTTTTATTCTTCTCAATGCATATGATTAAATTATTGGATGCATGAATCATGTCCTAAACATTTTTTTCACATTTTCAGAAAATTCTAACATACTCAATTCTCAAACCAATTGTTTCCAAATTCGCTTCCCCACACTTAATTTATGAGCACTCTCACTAGTCTAAGCTAACTAAGGATTCAAATTAAGGACATTATTATTTTTTGCTTAGAGTTAATGATGTGCTAAAGTAAGGAACAAAGGGGTATAATAGGCTCAAATTGGTTTGCAAAGGATAATGAAAGGTAAGGCCATATGGGTATGTAAGCTCAGTGAAACAAATGCCTCAATCATGTAAGTGCATGCATACATTAAACAATGGAAATATAGAATCAAGCAAGACAAAGATCACAATTTTAGAGAGAAAAACACACATCAAAAATAAAATATTGGTTGGTAAAATGCAACCAATTCAAATAGGCTCAAAAATCTCACAGGTTTTGTGTGTTCGAGCTCTAAACCATGTTCCAGTATAATATTTCTTCAAACAAGTGTAATATTAAATTTTATTCAAATTAGTGAAATGCTCTAAAAGGTTTCTTGAAAAAGAAAATATTACTTCAACCAAGTGGTAAAATATGCAAAAAAAAAAATCAAACAAATATGCAATCAAACATGCAAATGCAACAATGAACAAACAAATAAATTAAAAATTTTGGTGTTGAGTCAGGAAATAACTAACCCATGGAGATCGGTATCGACCTCCCCACACTTAAAGATTGCACCGTCCTCGGTGCATGCTGAGATGTGCAGGTGGACGGGTTGTTTCAACTGTTGCTTTTCTCTAAGGATTGTGCAGATGGACTTGTCTGTCTCCCCATAAGAAGTTTTTCCGCTCCCTTCGTGGTGGCCGTCCTGAAAGAAGAGGGAAAAGAAAAAGTAACCCAAAAATAAAGATAGAAAATAAAAGATGGGTGTTAATTCTAGATAATAAGGGTTTTAATTGCATGGTAGCTACAACATGCAAGTGAGAAAACAGTAGAAGCACATGGCATACTAGTGGTGCAAAAATTGCAACAATGGGGAAGAGAGTGGGTAATGCAAAATAGTGTAAATACATATCAATGCAAAAGGAATATCAGTATTATAAAAATTAGCATTGACTTATGAATAATAATACCCAATTAGAATAAAACAAGTCATGAAGCACCAAGATAATACCAGAAAAGATATAACAGTTGAATAAGAACATGTGAACACCAATAATAATTTTAGAAAAATAAAAATATGCAATGAATGAAAGTATGCAAATAAATTAAATAAAATAGAATGGAAGTGAGAGAAAATAAGAAAGGAAGAAGAAAGAAATAAAAAAAGATAAGAAGAATAAGGATTCGAAGAAGAAAAGATAAGAAAATTGGCACTAATCTGGATAGGTTGTGCGACGCTGGCGACGCGGTCGCGTGGTGCGCGATAAGGTTGGGTGACACGGACACGTGGGGCACGCGATCGCGTGACTTGATTTGTGCTAGTGGCACGAGTGCAGCCTCGCGGTCGCACAACTCTCTGTTCAAATCTTAGTATTGCCAAAATCCAGGGTGACGCGGTCGCGTGGGGCAAGCGATCGCGTGAGTGGCCTTTTTTCCAATATGACGCGGACGCATGGGGCACGCGGACGCGTGGGGCGCGCGTTCGCGTGGGAGGGCTTGGGCTGCCAGCACGAGTCCAGCCCAACTCCAGCACAACTTTCGGCCATGCACCCTTTTTACGCCGATTTCAGGTCACGCGGTCGCGTGGGTGACGCGGTCGCGTGGGAGGCTATTATTCCCATATGACGTGGTCGCGTCAGCGATGCGGTCGCGTGGGGTGATTTGTGCCATTGGCACGCCTCCAGCACTGCTCCTGCGAAACTCTCTGTTCATATTAATATTGTCTCCCATCTCCTTGCGACGCGGATGCGTCGCTGATGCGATCGCGTCGCGTGCTCACTTTTTTTTTTTGTAATATGAAAAATGAAGAATGCAGTGTTAATATGAATGTGATGCAAAACTCCAGGTTCAATAAAATAAAATAAAACTCGAAAACAAATAAAACTAAATGAAAATGAAAAATGAACGATCATACCATGGTGGGTTGTCTCCCACCTATCACTTTTAGTTAAAGTCCTTAAGTTGGACATTTGGGGAGTCCTTTGTTATGGAGGCTTGTGCTTGAACTCATCCAGGAATCTCCACCAATGTTTGTGATTCCAATGTCCTCCGGGATCCCAAACTAAGCATGTAAAGCCCTTAAGAAGCTTCAAACAGATTCTTAGGCTCCCGGGGTGACAAATGCCAGAACAGATTCCAGGATCCCAAACTTTACTTTTACACCCGTTTTTGTCTCAATCTGCATTTTTCTAGCCGGGTGAAAGGTGATCTGAATTCTCACTGCAGCGACCAAACAGCTTCTTAGACCCATTCAGTTGAGCTTTATACCAACCCTTGCGTTTGAACTTAAAGCTTTCAACCATGATGAACCTTGCAGGACAATTCTTACCACTGGCCATCTTCCTCTTACTCTTAATATCACAAAGAGCTCTAAGTTGACCATCCGTCTCCAGTAGCCCATATTCAAGTGGGATTAGAAAGCTATGGGATATGAATTTTACCCACTTGAATGTTGTGAAGGATGATGGCAACTTAGGGGGAGGTATTTTTAATGAAATTGCAAGCTCCACTCCCTTGTGCTCTTCTCTGATAATTACCACCTCTTTGCAAGCTTCTTCCAATTCAACCTCTTCCTCTTGGTAGCTTTCTTCCAATTCAATCTTCTCTTCATTGCTTTCCAAGGGCATGGGAGGTTGTGCTTCTTCTTCTTGAATCTCCATCTCTTGATCAACCTCTTCCAAGTCTTCAACTGTGATATGCCTTGGAGGTTGTACACCCTCCTCAGCATCAATTTCAAACGTCTTGGAAGGGGTTCTATGACTGGACTTTCCCATGGAGGTTCTGCATCTCCTAAGTCTTCAACCCACTCTTCTTCTTGAACAATGACAGCTTCTTCTACTTGTTCTAGTATGAATTCATGCTCTGTCTTGTCCACTGGAGCCTCTAGTATCTTCTTCATGCTACGCTCTTCGTTAGACTGTTCACATGGGGCTGTGGCTGATCCTTGTGTATTTGAGCGTCTAGAAGCCCATTGAATTAATACTTGCTCCAGTTGTTGAATGGTTGTTTGAAATTTAATTACTGTTTCCTTAGGCGATCCTCTGCTTCTCGGGTTGCCGGACTTGGACATGATACAAAAGAAATTGGTGGTGGTTGGGAGTGATTGGATTGGAATTGGGGTGGTTCTATATATGGTTCATATGGCTCATAAGGTGGTTGGTATGGTGGTTGAGGGTTAGGGTCATATGGAGGTGAATGGCGGAAAGGGGCTTGTGAGTATGGTGGTCCAAAGTCATGTTGAGGAAAGGGTTCATAGGCATATGGTGGTGGTTGTTGATAGTTCACTAGGGGTGGTTGTTGCCATGAGGGTTGATCAAATCCTTGTGGCTCCTCCCATCTTTGATTGTTCCAATTCTCATTGTAATTTCTTCTTCCTGCAACATTATTGTAACCAGACTCATAGCCAAAGGGGTGAGAGTTCATAGTAAATAGAAATTAAAAAAAAAAACAAATTGAAATTAAAAGGTTATTTAAATTTTTAATTTGAAAATTAAATTTTTAAAATTTTTAAAATTGAATTTTGAAATTTGATTTTTTTTTAATTTAAATTTTGAAATTTGATTTTTGAAATAAGATAAGATAAAATAAAAATTTTAAAATAAAAACCAATAACCTCTTAACTTAAGAAAAAGCAAAAATAAAAATAAAAACAAATAAACAAGCAAAAATAAAATATTTACAATAACCAATAATAAGGCACACGTTTGCAATTCCCCGGCAACGGTGCCATTTTGATGAGAGAACTTTTGCGTGGTCTAGAAATTTGCGGATAAATCCTCGTTGCAAGTATAGTTTCTAAACCTTCAAAAGTCCTTTCATACAAACTTTTTGGTTGTCACAAGTAACAAACCCCTTTAGAAATTGATAACCGAGTATTCAAATCTCGGGTCGTCTTCTCAAGGAATTGCAGGGAAGTATGTTCTTATTATTGGTTATGAAGATTGTAAATTGGGGGTTTTGGAAGTAAGGAAGCAGTATGTTGCACAAAAAGAATAAAATAAAATAGTAATAATAAAATAAACTCTTGGCAAGGTATGAAGACTGGAGGTCCTATCCCAGTTATCCTTATCAATTGTAATGAGAATTGAATTTTTCTCCCACTTTATTAACCTCTAACTATGAAGGTAAGTTAAGTGGATGAATTAATTCTTGAAGAATTCCAATTCTCAATCAACAATGAGTTTGATAACTCAAGAGTCACCAATTATTTAACCAAAGCCAAAAGGGGAGAAATTCTACTTGAATGAAAATAATTTGGATAAACACAGGGCATTAATAAATTAAAGAGAGCAATCATAAGTCTGAAATACTTCGAATTATATTAAATAAAATGTTCAAATCATAACAGGGGAATTCATAATTTAAATTGGAAAAATAAATAAAAATAAAGAACTTGGGATTGAGAGTCACTCCTAAAACTAAGAGAAATCCTAAATCCTAATCCTAAGAGAGAGGAGAGAACCTCTCTCTCTAAAAACTACATCTACTCCTAAAATTGTGAATATGAGAGCCTTCTCATGAATAGATGTATTCCCCCACTTTATAGTCTCTAATCTGTGTTTTCTGGGCCGCAAACTGGGTCAAAAACAGTCCAGAATTTGCTGGTTTCGAATTTCGCCACGCTGGATTTCCGGCACTGCGACGCGGCCGCATGGATCACGCGGTCGCGTTGCCTAGCGTCAGGGAAACTATATCATATTATATATCAAATCAAAGTCCCGGACGTTAGCTTTCCAATGCAACTGGAACCGCGTCATTTGGGCCTCTGTAGCTAAAGTTATAGCCGTTTGAGTGCAGAGAGGTCAGGCTGGACAGCTTAGCAATTTCTCCAACTTCTTGCTTCCCTTCCACTTTTGCATGCTTTCTTCCCATCCTCCAAGCCATTCCTGCCTTATAATATCTGAAAACACTTAACACACATATCAAGGCATCTAATGGTAATAAGTGAGGATTAATAATAAGCAAATATAAGATCAAAGAAGCATGTTTTCAATCAAAACACATAATTAGGAAGGAAATATAAAACCATGCAAATAGTATGAATAAGTGGGTAAAGAGTTGGTAAAAACCACTCAATTGAGCACAAGATAAACCATGAAATAGTGGTTTATCAGTCATCTAGCCTAAGTTTTCATAGAACATTATATATTAAATACGTGAAACCTAAACCATACCTTGGCTGATTTCCACGTATAACCCGAGACACCACCAAGGCACCAAACACAGTCCCAAAGATCCAAAATTTCCCAAGCAATGATACCCAAACTTCACCAAGCCTCCAATGTATTCAATCAAGCTCCAATTTATATATACACCAACCTAATTCACATTACCACATATATATCCAAAATTTAATACCCAACACACAAATTAAAGAATTAACTAATGTTCTAGGATTCTCACCTTACCAATGGAAAATTGGGACAAGACTCGGCAAGACCACCAAGTTAATTTGATCCTAAACACCAAAATTATACAAAATCTCAATACCAAAGTCCAAGAATTTCGAAACTGGAAATGGGAAAATTGAGGAAGAAAATGTGACTTCCTAACCTTAGAATGTACTGGGCTTTGTAGAGCTCAACGTTGTGGTCGCGTGACCGCAAACGGTGCAGCGATCGGAGCTCCGGATCAAAAGTTATGGTAGTTTGATTATGTAAATGAGGGTTTGGAACCTTTCCCCCTTTCCTTGCATGCTCCACGGGTTCCTCATTGAGGAAGAAGAAGAATGTGCTGATGCTCACTAATTTAAAGGAGTTGGTTGGGTCAACAGGCCCGGTTTGAGTCCGGTTCGACTGGTTTGGCCCAATCTTGAGCCAAATTCTTTGAAATTAGTGTCAAAATTCTTGTTTTAATTAGTTCTTTCCTATTTTAATATAAAATTCATATTTCCAATTTTCTTTATTAAAATTTAATTTATTGACTAATTATTCGCTAATTTTACGGGGTTTACACTTTGTCTACTACAGAGGCAGAATACATTGCTGTTGTTGAAGCTTCTAAGGAACTCTTGTGTATGAAGAAATTTCTACAAGAGTTAGGCATCAATTAAGAGAAATTTGTGTTATTTTGTGACAATCATAGTGCTATCCATCTTAACAACAATCCGATGTTTCATTCCAGATCGAAGCACATAGAGTTGAGGTATCATTGGATACGTCAAGCACTTAAGATGAAGTCATGTGCACTTGAGAAGATCCATATTGATAATAATGGTTCAGATATGATGACTAAGAATTTACCTACAGTGAGTTTGATTCCTACAAAGAGAATGCGGGTTTGATGGAGCAGCCTATCCCTATTTGAGTTGGTGAGGGAGAGATTTGTTGGTGGGTCCTCAACCTCAAGTGGGGCCCACACAACCTTTAAAACAAAATAAAAATAAAAATAAATAAAGAAAGAAAGTGTCAAAAGCCACGAGAGAGAGAGAGAGAGAGAGAGAGATAGAAAGAGAGAGGCTTCTTTCAATTTTGAAAGAAAGTAAAACAAAGCACGCAAAAAGCTTCGACAGAGCGAAGAAGGAAATTGGGGAAAAAGGGCATGCTATTTTGATCCGATTTAACTGGTAAACTTACTAGTTGTATTACCTTCTCTTTTGTCTTATTTGAGATACCCACCATGTGGAGAGTTTATGTTGATTCCATCAGTTTTGATGATATATTTTGTTGATTGTTGAGATGTCCTAGTGTCACTAAGAAGACTGATTATGTACCCATTATTTTGATAGTGGAAGATTTTACTAAACTAGGTCCCGTGGGTTTTTTGTTCCTCTTTTAGAGGCTTTTTCACGTTAAAATTCTAGTGTCTGGGTATTTAATTTCTACCATTATATTTGCTGCTTGGAATATCTTTAGTATTGCCTATTTAATTGCACAGGTTGTGAAAATTTTATTTTTGATCCTTTCGCTGTTAAACAGGTTCTTGTTCGAATCTCTGTTGAGTTTTCCCAACAATTTGGCACTCTTTGTGATAGTGATTAACCGATGAACGGATTTTTGAACGTTTAGAATTTCACAAATGAAACCTCGTTCCAAGTATAGTTTCTAAACCAACAAAGAATCCTTTCATACAAAAATTTGGTTGTCACAAGTAACAAACCCCTATAAAAATAATAACCGAAGTATTCAAACCTCGGGTCATCTCTCAAGGAATTGCAGGGAGGTGTAGTTATTATTGGTTATGGAAAAGCATTTTTTTGGGGTTTTGAATAAGGAACAAGAAAAGTAAATTGCAAGAATTAAGCTAATAGCTAATAAAGCTCTTGGAAAGGTATGAGAACTAGAAGTCCTATCCTAGCTATCCTTATCAATTGTGACATCAATTGTCCATTGCTCCCACTTAGTTAACCTCTAACTATGAAGGAAAGTCAAGTGGATGAATCAATTTGATTCCTCAAGTCCTAGACAACTCCTAAGGAAAGACTAGCTTTAGAGGGATCCAAATCAACTAGCAACTTTCAATTATCAATCAACAAAGGAGTTTGATAACTCAAGAGTCTCCAATTACTCAACCAAAGCCAAGAGGAGAGAAATCTACACTAAAATCCAATTAAGCATTTTATCAAACATTTGGAAGGCATAACATAAAAACATAGAAAACTAGCAAGGGATATTAAATCCAAACAACCAATTGCAAACATCAATGACTCACAAATAATAGAAGAAGCAATAAATATGAAATACTTCAAATTAAATTAAATAGAAAATCAAATCTAACATGAGAATTCATAAACTAAAGTAGCAACATAAAGTAATTAATAAGGGAAATAAATAAACTAGAATGCTAGAACTAATAAGAGTAGAAGAGAAACTAAATTAAAGTAAAGTAGAATTCTGAATTGGAGAAGAAATAAAACTAAGAATCCTAAAACCTAGAGAGAGGAGAGAGCCTCTCTCTCTAGAAATTACATCTAAACCTAAAATTATGTGAATGACAGTTGTGTGAATGATTGTCGTGATTCCCCCACTCTGTAGCTTCTAATCTGTGTTTTTCGGGCTTAAAACTGAGCCAAAAGGAGCCCAGAAATCGCACCCAGTGATTTCTGATATGTCCAGCACGTGGCTCTGTCACGCGTACGCGTCGGCCACGCGTACGCATCAGTTGAACTTTCGCAAGGTCACGTGTACGCGTGATCCACGCATGGGCGTCGCCTAACAGCATGGAAACTATGGCAAATTGTATATCATTTCGAAGCCCCGAATGTTAGCTTTCCAACGCAACTGGAACTGCCTCATTCGGACCTCTATAGCTCAAGTTATGGTTGATTTAGTACAAAGAGGTCAGGCTTGACAGCTCAGCAATTCCTTCAATTTCTTGTATTCCTTCCACTTTTGCATGCTTCCTTTCCATCCTCTAAGCCATTCCTGCCCTATAAACCTTGGAAACACTTAACACACATATCAAGGCATCGAATGGTAGTAAGAGAGAATTAAAATTAGTAATTTAAGGCCATAGAAGCATGTTTTCAATCATAGCACATAATTAGGAAGAAAAATGTAAAACATGCGAATTAAATGAATAAGTGTGAGTTTAGTGGATAAAATCCACTCAATTAAGTATAAAATGTACCACGAAATAGTGGTGCATCAAATCTCCCCACACTTAAACATTAGCATGTCCTCATGCTAAGCTCAGAAGAAGCTACAAAGCAGTGAAGAGGAAATGGTAGAAATTATGAAATGCAACCTATCTATATAAGTGCAACTACATGCAAAAATGCTTTTACCTACTTGGTTAAAAGTAAACAAATTCTCCAAGACAAACATAAACTGGATTCCACTAATTCAAATCACAAAATAAAGTACAAGTAAACTTGCAGAAGAAAATAGCTCATGAAAGCCGGGAACAAAGAATCGAGTATCGAACCCTCACCAGAAGTGTATACACTCTAATCACTCATGTGTTTAAGGTTCGATTCTCTCAATTCTCTACTAACCTTGCTTTCTAAGGCTTGCCTTTCTTCTACCAATCAACAAATAATTTGATGCACAAATACACATATCAAGAGGTCGTTTAAGGGTTGTAATGGGGTCAGGGTCAAGGTAGGATTGTATTTGGCCAAGTGGACTAAAATCTGAATCCTTAATTAACTTAAATTTCCCACCTAACTTAAGACAATCCATGTAATCACAATACAAAATCTAACTACCCATTTACTATGTTTACCACATATTCATGCATTCGATTTTGAGTACAATACATATGCATTGCTATATCACAATTTACTTTGGGGTATTTTGTCCCCTTTTATTATTTACTCTTTTTCTTTTCTTTTTCTCCTTTTTTTCTTTTTAATTTTATTTTTATTTTTTTATTTTTTTTCTTTTGTTTTTCTCAATGCATATGATTAAATTATTGAATGCATGAACATGTCCTAAACATTTCTTTCACATTTTCATAAAGATATACAACACCCAATTCTTAAACCAAATGTTTCCAAACCCAACTTCCCCACACTTAAATCATGAACACTCTCACTAGTCTAAGCTAACCAAGGATTCAAATTAAGAACATTATTGTTTTATGCTTAGAGTTAGTGATGAGCTAAAGTAAAGAATAAATGGGGTTAAAGGCTCAACATTGGTTTGCAAGGGATAATAAAAATGTTAAGGCCATATGGGTATATAAGCTCAGTGAAATAAGGTCTCAATCATGTAAGTGCATGCATACATCAAATAATGGAAATATAGAATTAAGCAGGACATAGATTACAATTTTAGAGAGAACAACACACACCAAAAAATAAAATATTAGTTGATAAAATGCAACCAATTGAATAGACTCAAAATCTTACTGGGTTTTGTGTGTTCGAGCTCTAAACCATGTTCCAAAATAAATTTCTTCAAGCAAGTTTAATAAAAATTTTAATTCAAATTAGTGAAATGCTATAAAAAGTTTCTTGAAAAAGAATTCTCACTTCAACCAAGTAATGGTAGAATATGCACGAAATCAAGCAAACATGCAATCAAACATGCAAATGCAACAATGAACTAACAAAGAAAATAAAACATTGGTGTTGAGAAGAAAATAACTAACCCACGAAAGTCGGTATCGACCTCCCCACACTTAAAGATTGCACCGTCCTCGGTGCATGCTGAGATGTGCAAGTGGACGGGTTGCTCCAACTGATGCTTTCCCCCAAAGGCTGTGCAATGGACTTGTCTGTCGCCCCATGTAAAAGTTTTCCGTTTCATTTCTTGATGGCCATCCTGAAAAAAGAGAAAAGGGAAGAAAAATAACCCAAAAATAAAGATAAAAAACAAATAAAATATAGTTGGGTGAATGCCAAATAATGAGGGTCTCAATTACATGGTAGCTACAACATGCAAGTGAGAAGACAGTAGAAGCAGATGGCATATCAAT
The DNA here is from genome assembly GCF_059453495.1 of Arachis ipaensis. Lineage (NCBI taxonomy): Eukaryota > Viridiplantae > Streptophyta > Magnoliopsida > Fabales > Fabaceae > Arachis > Arachis ipaensis. The sequence goes on from NC_142435.1 coordinate 132,770,529, forward strand.
AGTGCAAGAATTGCAACAATGGGGAAGAGAGTGTGGGTAATGAAAGACAGTATAAGTGCATATCAATGCAAACGGAATACAAGTGTCATAAAAGATTAGCATTGACTTAAATAATATTGCCCAATCGTATAAAACAAGTCACAAAGCATCAGAATAATGGAAGAAAAGATGCAACAGTTGAATAAGAACATTTAACACCAATGGTAAAATAGGAACTTAGAAAAGAAAATAAAAATATGCACAAAATTAAAATGCAGTGAATGAAGGTATGTAAATACAATAAGTAAGAGAAAATAAAAGAGAATAAGGAGGAGAGGTGAAAGGAGAAGGAAGTGAGAGAGGAAGAGGAGAGAATAAGAAATGAGAGAAAAAATGGGAGGAATAGAATCTGCGACGTGACACGTAAGCGTCGCCCACGCGTACGCGTGGGTGTGCAGAAGAAGAGGCGACGCGTAAGCGTCGGTCACGCGTACGTGTGACATCTCATCATGCCAGACGCACGACACCAGCCTCCTTCCCGCACAACTCTCGGGTCAAGACACCATTTACGCCAATTTTCCATCCACGCGTACGCGTCGTTGATGCTTACGCATGGATTGACCAAATTGAAGGTGACACACACGCGTCACACGTACGCGTGGGTTGGCTCGTGCACCAGGCACCTTACTAGCACGACTCCAGCGTAACTCTCGGGTCAGTTTCATAAACTTAAACTTCCATCTGACGCGTGCGCGTCATCGACGCTTATGCGTCGTTTGCACTTTTTTTTATATGAAGAATGCAGGTAATTATGCAGAAATTATGAATGAACACTGATAAAAAATAAAATAAAATAAAACTAATGATAAAAATGAAAGATCGTACCATGGTGGGTTGTCTCCCACGTAGCACTTTTAGTTAAAGTCTTTAAGTTGGACATTTTGTGAGCTCCTTGTCATGGTGGCTTGTGCTTGAACTGATCCTGAAACTTTCACCAATGCTTGGACTTTCAATAAGGTCTATCAATACCAGATAAATTCCCCAAGATTTGATGGAGTTCTTCACAAGCTCTGAGCTCCCAAAATTGATCCTCATGTATTTCCGGATCCCAAATCTTGTTTCGACACCCGTCTTTAAGTTGATCATCATGATTTCATCCGGGTGGTTTGGCCTTGGAATTCTCATTGAAGCACCCAAACAACCTCCTAGACCCATTCAATTGAGACTTATACCAACCATTGCACTTAGACCTTGAACATCCAACCATAACGAACCAAGATTGTGATGCCAACCACTAACCATCTCCCTTTTACTCTTAAAACCATAAAGAGCTCTGAGTTGTCCATCTGTCTCAAGCAAACCAAATTCAAGTGGAATGAGAAAGCTAGGGGATATGAATTTTACCCACTTGAATGTTGTATTGGATGGTAATGGCTTTGGGGGAGAGGTCTCCAACAACTTTGGCAAGGTAATTTCAAGCTCCATTCTCTTGGGCTCTTCCTTGACAACTTCCACCTCTTTGCAAGCTTCTTCAATTTCAACATCTTCCTCTTGGTAGCTTTCTTCCAATTCAATCTTTTCTTCATCACTTACTAAGGACATGGGAGGTTGTGCCCCTTCTTCTTTAGTCTCCATGTCAAGTCTAGTGGGAGAGGGTTCAATTGTAGATAAGAATTCATCAATGATTGAATTCATCTTTTGATCATCCCCTTCAAAGTCTTCAACCATGATATGCCTTGGAGGTTGTACACCCTCCTCAACATCAATTTCAAACGTCTTGGAAGGAGGCTCTATGACTTGAGTTTCCCATGGAGGTTCCGCATCTCCTAAGTCGTCAACCACTTCCTCTTCTTCTATAATTTCGGCTTTCTCCACTTGCTCTAATACAAACTCAAACTCCTCCTTGATGTCTTCTCTCACCAATTCTTCAGCTACTCCTTCATCTTCAAGGGTCTCTACTTCCACATTTTGGGCCTCCTCGTGCTTCTTTTGAAGTATGGGTGCGTGAACCCGATCCATTAAGTCCCTAAGCCGATCCCTTCTCTCTAGTTCCGTGTCAATAGCATAATTGGGATCATGTTGCTCTTGGATTGATGCATCCACACGGGATATAAGAATTTGGAGAGTAGAGGTGAGACTAGTGAGAGTAGAGGTAAGTGTGGTTTGAAGCTTTATTTGCCCTTGGCGAATAACACTAAGGGTGTTGCCATTCAGTGGAGGTTGGGGTGGATAGGAGGGTTCATTATTTGGGAGAAAAGATTCATAGTAGGAAAGTGGTTCTTCTTGGTAAGGATATGGAGATGGTGAATATTGAGGTGGTGGTTCTTGGGGGTAATTGTGTTGGAATTTGGGTGGGTCTATGTATGGTTCATATGGTTCATATGGTGATTGGTTAGGTGGATATGGACTGGGGTCATATGGAGGCGAATGGTGGAAAGGGGCTTGTGAGTATGATGGTTCAGAGTTATGTTGAGGAGGTGGTCCATAGGCATGTGGTGGTGGTTGGTGACACGTACAAGAAGGACTACCACATCCATTTGATTGGTATGCATTAGGATTGAAGTTATACATGTATGAGACCGGAGGAGGTTATTGCCAAGAAGGTTGTCCGTAAGCTTGAGGCTCCTCCCCCCTTTGATTGTCTCATCCTTGATGTATGTTTTCATTATAGCTTTCATTTCCTGCAATATAAGTTGAACCAAACTCATAGCCAAAGGGGTGAGAATTCATAGTAGCAAATAAAAGCAAAAATTAATAAAAATAAGCAACTAAATCCTAAAACTAACAAAGACTAACAAACAAGCAAAAAGCAAATATTTACAATAACCAATAATAAGGCACACGTTTGCGATTCCCCGGCAACGGCGCCATTTTGATGAACGGATTTTTGACGGTCTAGAATTTCACAAATGAAACCTCTTTGCAAGTATAGTTTCTAAACCAACAAAGAATCCTTTCATACAAAAATTTGGTTGTCACAAGTAACAAACCCCTATAAAAATAATAACCGAAGTATTCAAACCTCGAGTCATCTTTCAAGGAATTGTAGGGAGGTGCAGTTATTATTGGTTATGGAAAAGTATCTTTTTGGGGTTTTGAATAAGGAACAAGAAAAGTAAATTGCAAGAATTAAGCTAATAGCTAATAAAGCTCTTGGCAAGGTATGAGAACTAGAAGTCCTATCCTAGCTATCCTTATCAGTTGTGACATCAATTGTCCATTGCTCCCACTTAGTTAACCTCTAACTATGAAGGAAAGTCAAGTGGATGAATCAATTTGATTCCTCAAGTCCTAGACAACTCCTAACGAAAGACTAGCTTTACAGGGATCCAAATCAACTAGCAACTTTCAATTATCAATCAACAAAGGAGTTTGATAACTCAAGAGTCTCCAATTACTCAACCAAAGCCAAGAGGAGAGAAATCTACACTAAAATCCAATTAAGCATTTTATCAAATATTTGGAAGGCATAACATAAAAACATAGAAAACTAGCAAGGGATATTAAATCCAAACAACCAATTGCAAACATCAATGACTCACAAATAATAGAAGAAGCAATAAATATGAAATACTTCAAATTGCATTAAATAGAAAATCAAATCTAACATGAGAATTTATAAACTAAAGTAGCAACATAAAGTAATTAATAAGGGAAATAAATAAACTAGAACGCTAGAACTAATAAGAGTAGAAGAGAAACTAAATTAAAGTAAAGTAGAAATCTGAATTGGAGAAGAAATAAAACTAAGAATCCTAAAACCTAGAGAGAGGAGAGAGCCTCTCTCTCTAGAAACTACATCTAAACCTAAAATTATGTGAATGATTGTTGTGATTCCCCCACTCTGCAGCTTCTAATCTGTGTTTTTCGGGCTTAAAACTGGGCCAAAAGGAGCCCAAAAATTGCCCCCAGTAATTTCTGATACGTCCAGGATGTGGCTCTGTCACGCGTACGCGTCATCCACGCATACGCATCAATTGAACTTTTGCAAGGTCACACGTACGCATGATCCACGTGTGCGCATCACTTAACAGCATGGAAACTATGCCAAGTTGTATATCATTTCGAAACTCCGGATGTTAGCTTTCCGACGCAACTGGAACCGCCTCATTCGGACCTCTGTAGCTCAAGTTATGGTCGATTTAGTACGAAGAGGACATGCTTGACAATTCAGCAATTCCTTCAATTTCTTGTATTCCTTCCACTTTTGCATGCTTCCTTTCCATCCTCTAAGCCATTCGTGCCCTATAAACTTTGAAAACACTTAACACACATATCAAGGCATCAAATGGTAGTAAGAGAGAATTAAAATTAGTAATTTAAGGCCAAAGAAGCATGTTTTCAATCATAACACCAGAATTAGGAAAGAAAATGTAAAACATGCGAATTATATGAATAAATGTGAATTTAGAGGATAAAATCCACTCAATTAAATACAAAATGTACCACGAAATAGTGGTGCATCATCGACTCACATGGCTCCAACCTTTAAATGATTGGTTGCCTCTCCTGCGGCAAGACATAGCTTAAATCTCTTTTTTTTTCTTGTCCTCTGTTCTTTTTTTTTCTCTTTCCAGCACCAAAAAAAGTATATCAAGTGAAATGAAGTTGAGGGCAAGGTTCTGAAAAAAAAACCAGTCCGTTCGTTGAGTCTATCAGTTCACTTAAATAATCGAATTATAATATTATATAAATTTATAAATAAATATATAAAAATATAATTATATTTAAAATATAAAATTTAAAAATACACAAATTAAATAAAAAATCTTATAATTTTATTTGAGTACAATATAAAAATTAAATAATAAAAAATATCTAAAATTTAAATATAAAAAATTAACATTAAAATTTGTTATCAAATTTTAAATTAATTAGTGATAGATAATAATAATATAAAACATATTTTTTATTAAAGAAAGAAAAATCCAAATAGTCATAAATTCAATTGAGCACACTATTAATTATATGAGCGTATTGTTATAGAATTGAATTTAATTTTGATGAACTGTCAGAGTAAAACTATTTTATATGTGCATTAAATCACATCACGTCATATTAGCAAAAATAATTATATTTTACATTGACTGTGTGAATGATCATTTAAAAAAACAATTGTGATTGCACGACTGTGTAAAACATTTTATACTAACAGTGCATCATTGTTATAATAATCAAATAGTTAAAAAAACAAAACATATAACAATTAAATATTTAAACGCTGATAACATTACTCGGAACATATTAAAATTATTCTAATACTAAAAAAAATTCATTTGACAAAACTAACAAAAATTAATTTTGAATTAATTCTGTTAACAAACTTAATTTCATTAATGTCCTTTTTAGTTTTTATTTTTTCTTCTCCTCTCATTCACTCTTACCTTCTGATTTTTTTTAATTTCCCTTTTTAATTACCACCACAAGCTCTTCTTTTCATATTCTTATTCTCTTTTTTATTAAAAAAATAAAAATAAAATTAAATAAAATTAAATAAAATTCTACTTAACATCTGTGTTCTTACTCTTATTATTGTTGTTGTTTATGCTCACCAGTAATGTCTATTTCTCTTGTTGTTGCTGTTATGTGTGTTATTCTTCTTTTTCAAACTACTTATCACATATCTAAGTTAGGGGTGGCAACACTACCCGAACCCGCGGGTACCCACTCCGCCCCTACCCGTTCGGGGCGGGTAATTACCCGCCCCCGCACCGGGGCGGGTTTTAACGGGGCGGGTTCTTGGGCGGGGCGGGGCGGGGTCGGGTTTAGGTTGAACCCGCCCCTACCCGCCCCGGTATATATAATATATATGTAAATATATATATTTTTAATATATAATATACGTAACATATATAAAATAATTAGTAAAATGATTAATAATATTATATCATATATAAATTTTTACTTTAATTTATATTATGTATGTAAATTGTGGTTATATAATTTTTAAAATTTAATTTTTTTGTTGGATTTAATAATTATAGGGGCGGGTAGGGGCGGGGCGGGTACCCGCAGGGGCGGGTTAGGGTTTAACATTTTACAACCCGCGGATAGGGCGGGGCGGGTTCGATGCGGGTTTTCTGTAGGGCGGGGCGGGGTCGGGTAGAGCAAAAACCCGCCCCTACCCGCCCCGTTGCCACCCCTAATCTAAGTCGAAGAGCATAGAGAATATAAAAAGTGATGACAAAGGAAGGAACCATATAGGCGAAACAGATATAGAAAATAATGACAAAGTTGGGTGTGAAAGAAGAGAAGGAGAAAGGGAGAAGTGGCAAAGGGTAGAGATTATGGCCGCTAGTACTGCAATAAGTGGCGATGGTTGTTATGTTACGTATCCGTAATCTCACACTCATGTATGGATCTTTTGGAACTCTACCCTTTCTTTTCACACTCACTGTAAGGCTTCGTTATCCTCGTCATCGATTGCAATGACTGTGGTACTAGAGGGATCTTACTACGAGTGGTTGCTGAATGTGGGGGGAAGAACAACCCGACGGGTTTTGGAGCAACTGTCATGACGAGGATGTATTTGTAGAAAAAAAAGACAAATTTTGAAAAATAAAATAATTTGACTAACTGTTAACAATAAAAGTGAAATTGAAATTGAAACTTATATTAAACCTTAGAAAAATAATATTGAATCAAATTAAACATTATAGATAATTTTGAAGAATTTGATAAAGTACTAAATCTGACCATGAAATATTATAACACTGATCATTCTGATCATATAGAAGAATTAAAACTAATTTATAATGGATTTGGATTCTCTAAAGTTTGAATTTCACTTTAGAGAGTAAAGTGTGATCTCTCACCATTGATTTCATAGGTGGGACCAAAAATAAATATGAAAGAGAAACTATTCAAGAGTAGAAAATCACACTTTACTCTCTAAAGTAAAATTCAAACTTTAGAGGATCCAAATCCATTTATAACTATAAAAGATAAGCTCTGATATCAAAATTATTCCAATCCTGAAAAACTAATTTTTTTTTAAATTACCCTTTCTAATCTAACCTAATTAGTCCAAAATTCTTTCACCTCCATCTCCAATACTCTTCATCACTACCTCCAACCTACTTGCAATTACCACAACTTCTTGATAGAAGTTTGCATGATATATTCCTCCGAATTTTTCCCTTCTTATAAGTTATAACCCTTTTTTCTCTCTGCTAAATTAACAACAGCAACATCATTGCCACCACTCTCTCTCTCTCTCAGCATGTGATTGACGCCATTGCCATCGTCTTTGCCTCCCTCTGCGTCTACATACGTGTGTGCTTCCATTTTTCGCTTTCAGGCTCGATGACGATTGTTGGATCTGACTCTGCCAATGTTATGCGCTCCTTCTTTGTCCCTACCTCCATTGTTGCCTTCAAACTCCTCCTTTTTTTTGCCTTTATGTTAATCCTCCAACTCTTGTCTTCTTGTTTCTTGTCTTGAATTTAGGTGTTTCTTTTTTTTTTTTTTGAAATTGATTATTTCTGTTTGTAAATAGTTGATGTTTTTATTAATAGTTGACTGTGAAAAATGGGATGATGAAGTTTAGGTAGAATTGGGGTTGGTTGGTGTTTGGTTGGGGTAGAGCTTGTAACACCCTAATATTCAAATCCTTATGCTCGAGTCATAAGTCAATGATATTACGGAGGTACGACTCTCAGGTGGATTTTTAATAAATAAATATAGGTAATTTCGAAAGGAGTATTAATCGAGAAGCCTGAAAAGAGTAGAAATAAAATCGCGAAGACGTATCTCTCACGTTTCGACAACAAAAGATAAACCGTGAAGCCGAAAACGATATACGGACAAGGCGTAAAGGAGATTAAGAGATAGATAACAGATAGATATATATAACATAAGTAAATAGCTACTAGTCGCGACCCGCGAAGTTTAGGTCGGCTAGAGTACATTATGAAATTAGTTGACAACAGTATATCCTAATCTCTCCCGAAGGAAACATGAGAGCCTCTATAGGCAAATTCAAAGAGTTCAATACATAATATAAACTTTCCAAAACAAAGGTGGAGAGATTCTAATCAAAACACAAAGTAGAGGAAATAAAGATCTTCGCCGTCTCTCAGACGACCCACAACTCACTTCTGAGCACCTGGACCTGTATCTGAAAAACAAGAGATATATACGGAATGAGAACCCCGGGCCCATGGGTTCCCAGTATGGTAAAAGTGCCAAATAAATTCAATGTACTGCAACAAAAACTCACTAAGCATCCTAAACTTCTTCACCAATTATTCATCCTAGGTTCTCGCTAATCCATGAATAGGCAACTGTCATAAGGGAGTGCTAAATTTAATTCATGTTTCACATGTTTCCCAACTCGCTGACTCTTCCACGAATCAGACTCAGAATCATAAGCAAAACCATCACCAGTTGTTCTGCCTCAGTAGTTCTATATCAATACATCATCATGCAATCGCATCATCAATTCATCCCATCAAGAACAGCCCTCACACCCACTGACACCAGCATGAAGGGCCTCTCAGTTGTACAAACACAAGCAATACAGGCAAGTAATACACAAACATGATACAAGTAGAACAAGTAGCATATAGTCAGGCAACATGGCATATATGATGTAGAAATCCAAGACAAATGGCAAACCCAAACAATTCAAACATATGCAAATGATGAATGCCTGCCCTATGGCTGATGATATCATCTGTCGGTTATATAGCCAACCCGACATGTCCTGGTAGCTAGCCATTGGACAGAAACACCCATTGCGGAGCAAGTAGGTTTGAGCTACAACCCCCTTGCTACTACCCGCTCAACCCAGAGCCAGTGGAATAACCACTACTGCGGCTACTACCCAGGCGGGTGTTTAAAAGCTCAACCTGGAGCGAGTGGATTCACCACTACTGCCGCTACTACCCAGGCGTCACAATCTCTGACCTGGAGCAAGTGGGACGAACCACAACCCTTGTTACTACCCAAGTATCTCAAGCATTGGCCCGGAGCAAGTGGGACGAACCACAACCCTTGCTACTGCCCAGGTATCTCAAACATATATTCATTCAATCTCAATTCATATTATCAACATTCATTGTTACAAAATCTCAAACATTAACTTGGAGCAAGTGGGACGAACCACAACCCTTACTACTACCCAAGTATCACAAATAAACATTTATTCATAATCACCCTTCATTATTATCAATTCTCAGACAATGACCCGGAGCAAGCGGGACGAACCACGACCCTTGCTACTACCCAGGTATCACAAATACACATTTATTCAAAATTCCATGATTAAACTCGTTTATCATAATCCTCCTTTCCCGTCTCATACCCGGAGCAAGTGGACAACGCCACTGCCTACTACCCGGGGTCGCGCATCACATTTCAATATTTTTTCATTATTATCTATTTAACATATTCATTCATTAATCATATATGCATTTATACTCAGCCATAAACAATAATGGCTTTGCCGTAACCCGGCAATAACTCAGCCATCCGGATCATGGTCCAATCAAGAACGGGCCATTTATCAATAAATATAGCCCTCCGGCTCATGGCATACACGGTACTTCCACCGTCATCCTCCATATCTCATATAATCATCTTTGATCATCATTGATCATAATTTTTCCCCTTGCTTCACTCGCAAGTTACCACATCCCCTAGCTCATTGCTAGGCATATCAGAATGATTTAATACATAAGAGGTGAGATCGGAGGCTTAGAAGTATGAGATTTAGCTTTTAAAACTCAAAAATCAACTTTGGCATGAAAACAGGGCCACGCGTACGCGCACTCCACGCGCACGCGTGGATGGCCACAAAACTCATCAACGCGCAAGCGTCATACGCGCGGACGCGCGGGTTGAAAAATAGCCAAACGACGCGCAAGCGTCAGCCACGCATACGCGTGGGTGCTCTTGCGCCCCAGGCACAAAACTGGCACAACTCTGGCACAACTCTCGGGAAAATAGCTGGGCATTTGGTGCAGCGCATCGATGCACCCGCGCACACCACACGCACGCGTGGATAGTGCCTTCTTGAAGAACGACGCGTACGCGCCAAGTGCGCCTACGCGTGGAGGGTCATTCTGCTAAAAATTTTCTAAGTTAAAAGCTGCAGAATTTACAAATTCAACCCCCAATCTTCCGACGGACATAACTTTCTCATTTTAAATCATTTTTCACCCGTTCTTCAAACGGCATGGACATCCCGGACCCAATTTCATTTCTAAACAGATTTGGCACAAAACAGAGATCCGTAGTCCAAGTTATGTCCCGTCAAAGTATGCCCAAAAACCATGTTTTCATACAAAACCACTAGGTGCCATTTTCAAAACAAGTCATTTTCAACTCTTTTCAAAATCAACCAAAACATGCCAATTTCAACCCTTTTTGAAATCAATCAAAATATACCAAAATCCACATCAAGCCATCCTCAACTCACACATTGACACTTTACCAAAAATTTCCAAAACCACATCTAACCATTTTAACACTTCTCAATCAAATGGCTAAAGGACAAACACAATATCATGTCATACATCCTTCCTCATCCCAATTTCCAATAATACCATTTCCAATCAACCATCATTATACGTAATCAATATCATACTATCACGTGATTTCACCCACAAATCAACCTTAATCATTCCCCAAGCATATATCACAACATACATGTCTCTAATGCATCATCATACCATCAAGGCATCAATAATCATAATCACATATATGATCACATAATATATCTCAACCGAACCAAACATACCTCGTCTACATAATTTCACCCAAAATTACCAAATTCCACACTTCAACTTCTCAAACCTTATTATTCAATAACCAACCTAATCATTCATATATTCATTATCTGAAATTCATCCAATCACTTGTGCCATCATACAATGCACACATTGACTTACCTTTCTTACCTCTTTCCGGCCTCCGGCCCAAAATTCACGGCCTCCGGCCCAATTTTCACAATTTAAATGCATAAACCACAAATCAATACTCATTACCCAGTACATCAAATTCTCAATACACCAAGCATACAAGGTCACACAATTCTCAACCCAATCATTAATTCACATTATATATCAACTATGCATATTAGTACCAACCATTTACACAATCCAAACTTAATCCTAGGGGCATCTAGCCTAGGAATTCTCATCACAACACACGGTATTTAAATGAAACTTAAACCGTACCTCTTGTAGCCAAACCAATTGAGCCTATTCTTTGGAATTCTTCACCAACCTTAGCTCCAAGCCTTACCAAAGCTCCTCAAGCAATACCAATCTCCCAATTGTGCACCAACATCACCAAATACACTAACATAACCAATATCACATACATACATCAACCTAGGGCTCATAAAAATGACAAATCACAAGGGTTTGAGCACTTCTTACCTCAGCCCATATGAAGTAGGGATAGAACCCATTTAGAATCCATGTTGGAGTATCCCTAAACACCCAAAATCACAAGATTTCAACACTAACTACCCAAAAACGTGTAACAGTGGGGAATTTCGAAAACTGGGCAGAGATGAATGAAATACTCACCACCAAACTTAGATAGAATTGTAGAGGATGAGAAGAACAACGCGTGGCCGCAAACGGCTCGTCAATCGGAGCTCCGTAGCTCAAGTTATGGTGGTTTGAAGATCAAAGAGAGTTAGGTTTTCTCTCTTCTCTTCTCTCTTCTCAAATCAGCGCCCCAACCCTTCTTTTTAGGGTAAAATGAGCTGAAATACTCACAATTAATATTTATATATGTTGGGTCTTGGGCCCACTTAGGCCCGGTTCACTTATTTTTGCCCATTGGCCCAATTTTGGGCCAAAACCTTTAAGATTAGCGCTCTAAATTGCACTTTAAATATTTCTACCTTCCCTAATTATAATTCCTTATTTCTTAATCTTATTTACCCATAATCAATTTCCTCAGTTGTAGTACCAGACAGATCTCAGCCGGTACTGCCGGTCAAAATTCCACTGCGCACTTTTACGCAGAAAACTATATTTTCCGACTCGGAAAAATTCACTGAATCCAAATATCATATTTAAATTATCAAATTCCAATTGCCAACTCTTCCAACCATATTCGCTCCTATTTAACTTATTATTTACTAAATTTCGGTTAGACCGGGTATTACAGAGCTCGGGTGGAATGGCGATAATAGTAGATGAGGTGGAGGTTTAGATCAGATGAATGGAGTGCGTGGTAGGGTAGGGTTAAAATATGAGACTTTTACCAAGAAGGTGGTGGTAGTTATGAGTAAATGTTCATAATGGTTCTTGAGATTCACGCGATTACCCGTTTTGATCCCTGAAATTTAAAATTACCTATAGTGGTCCTCCAGATTCAGGTTCGGGCACCAATGTAGTCCTTCGACCTTTTCCGGCGATGACTGGACAAATGGAGTACTGAGTGGCACCCTCCCTGCCATGCTGGACATTGCAATGGCTAGCTGACGTGACGAAGGTTGTATTTGTATTCAATTTGGTACCTAAAATTCTAATTTTCTCTCATTATTTATCTGATTTAGGTATTTCTTGAACCTCTGTTATCCTTCCTCTTGTCTTCTTATTTCTCTTTATCTTCTTAATCAATTATTCCTTTACCAAACTAACCCTTTATCATTGATTCACAAGTGGCCCTTACATGTTTGGCTATGAAATCAGTGAAGGATTATCTTGTGTTCATAACATGCAGCGAAAGAAAAGAAAGTAATTCTAAAGATCTATTTTGTGCTTAAACTTTATTCGAATAATATATAGATCATATCTAAATATCTTTGGACGCTTTAGTTAAAAAACTTTATTCTTCGATTGTACGAAGATCCTATGCGTATCTACACCGAGACCAACATTTGCTGTCAACTCCTTGACTAATGGATATCTGATCTAAATTGAGAAACCTCTTTGCAACTCTTTGCACACCATAAAATTCTTCTAAAAAAATTAGACTCACATATATTTATGTGTATAGAGGTAAAGAAATAAAACTCTTTTGTTGATTTTCTCTATTTTCTCTACTCTTGGCATACATATATATAGTATGAAATTTGTTACTGATTCTAAATTTGAATCTCAATTCAAATTTAAATCATATCTTGTAATTTCAAATCTGAATCCTTCAAATTTTATGAATCATATAATAACAGTTTAAAACAGAATCAGTTAGGATCTCATCCAAACTTAGAATTCAAATTTAGAAATAGAATAACTAATTATTCTCAAATTTCATTTAATATCCTCAATTATCATACTATTATTATATTCTTGGTACTAGCAAAGAATACAATAATATTCTATTTGAATTAATATAACTATTTATTTGATCAAATCAAAATAATAATTAAATAATTCTACAGCAAAGATTAGAACACTCGTTAGTGTGTGACCCCACAGGTTCAATACTAAGCGGGTAGTAAATTAGTCATACTAAATTTACTAATCAAGGTTGGCGTCTAGCAACACTCCTCAACGACCCAATGATATGAAGTAATATATTTGTACTAAGAATCCGAGAAGAATAAAATATAATTCCTTCCATCTTTCCATCTCTTGGTTAATCCTTAGAGTATGATTTAATTATCAAACTCTAATTTGTTACTATTATTATAATGAATTTTGAATGACCTAAGAAACTCATTTCTTCATTCATTCAATCCCCTTGACCAAGATTTTATTTATCTCCATCAATATAATCATAGAGCTCAAATTCTTTACTGAGAGTTGACGGATTCCTTATTGTCTAATCATTAATTCTAAAGGTGTTTAAATCATACCCAATATTCATTCAACTAGCACCCTATGGTATTAGGTGTCCGGAATCAAAGTATAATAAATACGTTGTTGATTACTATGACAGTCGTAGGTCAAAAGAAACTCTATTACCATATTCATCTTGAGAATATCCTATTGAGAAATATGCGTAATTATAACCATTAGGAATTCTCAAATTGAGTCAGTTCAATGTTCATATCTCTATATGTACCATCTACGGATATGATTTAATAAATGAGATCTATTAATCTTCCTCCAATGAAAACCATTATATATATATATATATATATATATGGTGCACGAATTGTGAATTACACTTTTCACAACGCGTACCACTAACCAGCAAGTGCACTGGGTCGTCCAAGTAATACCTTACGTGAGTAAGGGTCGAATCCCACGGAGATTGTTGGTTTGAAGCAATCTATGGTTATCTTGTAAATCTTAGTCAGGAAGTCAATTATGTTTATCAATTGAATTGTGAATAACCAGTAGAGCATAAATTAAAGGTTACTTGTTGTGCAGTAATGGAGAATATGTTGGAGTTTTGGAGATGCTTTGTCTTCTGAATCTCTGCTTTCCTCTGTCTTTTGATTCATGCACGCACGTCCCCCTATGGCAAGCTGTGTGTTGGTGGATCACCGTTGTCAATGGCTACCTTCCATCCTTCCAGTGAAAACTACGCTCACGCGCTCTATCACAGCACGGCTAATCACCGGTTGGTTCTCGATTCGGTTGGAATAGGATTTACTATCCTTTTGCGTCTGTCACACTAACGCCCAGCCTTCAGGAGTTTGAAGCTCGTCACAGTCATTCAATCCTTGAATCCTACTCGGAATACCACAGACAAGGTTTAGACTTTCCGGATTCTCATGAATGCCGCCATCAGTTCTAGCTTATACCACGGAGATTCTGATCAAGGAATCTAAGAGATACTCATTCAATCGTATATAGAACGGAGGTGGTTGTCAGGCACACGTTCATGATTTGAGGAAGGTGATGAATGTCACAGATCATCACCTTCATCACGGTTAAGCGCGAATGAACATCTTAGATAGGAACAAGCGTTTTTGAATGGAAAACAGAAATACTTGCATTAATTCATCGAGACACAGCAGAGCTCCTCACCCCCAACAATGGGGTTTAGAGACTCATGCCGTCAGAGAATACAAAGTTTAGATCTGAAATGTCATGAGATACAGAATAAGTCTCTAAAAGTTGTTTAAATACTAAACTAGTAGCCTAGGGTTACAAAATATGAGTGGACTATGATGGATGATGCAGAGATCCACTTCTGGGGCCCACTTGGTGTGCTGGGGCCCACTTGGTGTGTGCTGGGGCTGAGACTTTAAGCAATTCACGTGCGGAGGCCATTTGTGGAGTTGAACGCCAGTTTTTATGCCAGTTTGGGCGTTCAACTCCAGTTCTTGATCCTTTTCTGGCGCTGGACGCCAGAATTGGGCAGAGAACTGGCGTTGAACGCCAGTTTACGTCGTCTATCCTTGTGCAAAGTATGGACTATTATATATTGCTGGAAAGCCCTGGATGTCTACTTTCCAACGCAATTGGAAGCATGCCATTTCGAGTTCTGTAGCTCCAGAAAATCCACTTTGAGTGCAGGGAGGTCAGAATCCAACAGCATTAGCAGTCCTTTTTCAGCCTGAATCAGAATTTTGCTCAGCTCCTTCAATTTCAGCCAGAAAAATACCTGAAATTACAGAAAAACACACAACTCATAGTAAAGTCCAGAAATATGATTTTTTCCTAAAAACTACTAGGAATAGACTAAAAACTAACTAAAACATACTCTAAACTATATGAAATTATCCCAAAAAGCGTATAAAATATCCGCTCATCACAACACCAAACTTAGACTGTTGCTTGTCCTCAAGCAACTAGACAAATAAAATAGAAGACTAATAGGTTGAGAAGCAATAATATCTCAGAGTTTTTGATTGAAGCTCAGATTCTAATTAGATGAGCGGGACTAGTAGCTTTTTGCTTCTGAACAGTTTTGGCATCTCACTTTATCCATTGAAGCTCAGAGTGATTGGCATCTATAGGAACTCAGAATTCAAATAGTGTTATTGATTCTCTTAGTTCAGTGTGATGATTCTTGAACACAGCTTCTTTATGAGTCTTGGCCGTGGCCCTAAGCACTTTGTTTTCTAGTATTACTACCGGATACATAAATGCCACAGACACATAACTGGGTGAACCTTTTCAGATTGTGACTCAGCTTTGCTAAAGTCCCCAATTAGAGGTGTCCAGAGTTCTTAAGCACACTCTTCTTTTTGCTTTGGACCTTGACTTTAACCGCTCAGTCTCAAGTTTTCACTTGACACCTGCACGCCACAAGCACATGGTTAGGGACAGCTTAGTTTAGCCGCTTAGACCAGGATTTCAGTCCTTTAGGCCCTCCTATCCACTGATGCTCAAAGCCTTGGGATCATTTTTAATTGCCCTTGCCTTTTGGTTTTAAGGGTTATTGGCTTTTTCTGCTTGCTTTTTTTTTTTTTTTTTTTTGCAAGCTTTGTTCTTTGCTGCTTTTTCTTGCTTCAAGAATCATTTTTATGATTTTTCAGATTATCAATAACATGTCTCATGTTCATTATTCTTTCAAGAGCCAACATATTTAACAGTCTTAAACAACAAATTCAAAAGACATATGCACTGTTCAAGCATTCATTCAGAAGACAGAAAGCATTGCCACCACATTTAACCAATTAGAATTTGTTTTATTTAAACTCGAAATTTTATTGCTTCTTATTCAAAAGATCTACTATTTTATTCATGTTTAATGATGATGAGAAAAATAAACTATAGCTTAATTGGAGATAAAATCAAATAGATACTAATTACTATTATATGACTTCTAAGGTAGACTTTTTATAAGGACACTGTCACAGAGTTAAGGCAAAAATTGGAAATTAACAACCTTTATTCTGGGGGTATGGGGGTTCCTCTGATCCTTGGGAGGCTTGGTATTACAGAAGACTTCTGGCGCTTCAGTTCCCTTAAGTCACGTCCCTGCTCCTCTTGTTCTTTAAACATATGGGTTAGCATTTGACTGTGTTCCTTCTGTTGTTTTATTATTTGCTCCATAGCTTCCTGTATCTTGGTGACAGACGTCTCAAGATATTCCCAATATTCTGCTTGAGGAATCTCTGGGAGGAATTCCTGTGCTCTCTTCTTGATAGGATCCTCCTGTGCTTGTTGTCTCTCCATTGATGCTTTGGTGATTGACTTTTCAATTAGGATATATTCAGTTATTCCCATCTTGACTCCAGCGTCCTTGCAGAGCAGAGAAATCACGCTTGGATAAGCCAACCTGGCCTCTCTTGAATTTTTATTAGCTATCTTGTAGAGTTCAGTGGAAATCAGCTGATGAACCTCCACTTCCTTCCCAGTCATGATGCAATGAATCATCACTGCTCTTTTAACTGTGACTTCAGAACGGTTGCTAGTGGGCAACAGAGAACGCCCAATGAAGTCCAGCCATCCTCTGGCAACTGGTTTGAGATCCTCTCTCTTGAGTTGATTTGGGACGCCCTTGGTGTTGGTGGTCCACCTGGCTCCAGGGATACATATGTCCTCTAGAATCTTATCCAGGCCAATGTCTGCTCTCATCATCCTCCTGTTGAAGGAGTCTGGATCATCCTTTAACTGAGGTAGCTTTAATATCTCTCTGATCTTGTCAGGGGTGGTATGAACAATCTTTCCCCTGACCATGGTCCGAAATTCGTAGCAGGCAGTTCCAGATAGTCTTTGCTTGTCAGTTTGCCACCTACTTTCGTTTCAGGATTAGCTAGGACTTCCCAGTTCCTGATTCGAATTTGCTCCTGGATCTCCGGATATTCATCTTCTTTCAGATCGAATCTCACTTCCGGGATCACTGATCTCAGACCCATTACTTTAAGATAATGGTCTGAATGTTCTTTAGATAAGAACTTCCCTTGATTCCAAAGTGATTTTGGAACGCTCTCTTTCTTGCCTCTTGGAGTGGATTGTTTTCCTTTGGGAACCATGATCTTAGTAGTGATCTTCGGATAAACACACCAAACTTAGAGGTTTGCTTGTCCTCAAGCAAAAGAAAAGAAAGGAGAGGGATAGAAGGAGATCGAGGTGCACTTGTTGATGGAGGAGGGGGGAGGCCGAACCCAAATTTAAAGGGGTGGGGTGGTGGATTTTCGAAAAATTGGAAGAGATAAGATAAAAAGATTTAGTTGAGAAAGATAAGATATAGTTTGATTTTGAAAAGATAGGATAGATTTTTGAAAAAGATAAATCTGGATTTTTGAAAAAGATAATATGGATATTTGAAAAAGATATGGATTAGTTGAAAAGATTTTTTGAGTGAAAAAGATAGATTTGTTTTCAGAAAAGATTTTGAGAAGAGTTGGATTGAATTTGGAAAGATGGATTTTTAGAAATTAAGGATTTTAGAAATCAGGGTTCTTGATATGTTCATGTAAAAATCATGCATTGAAGCATAAAATTTGAAATTAAAATGGAAATACGTGTGGGATTACTGGATTTGGCTCCTCCATGTCCTCCTGGCGTTTGAACGCCCATACACTGCCTGTTTTGGGCGTTCAGCGCCCAAATGCTGATCTCCTGGGCGTTCAGCGCCCAGTTGCTGCCATTCCTGGCGTTCAACGCCCAGTGGGTGGCCATTTCTGGCGTTGAACGCCCAATTGCTGCCATTACTGGCGTTCAGCGCCCAGTGGATGCCCATTTTAGGCGCTGAACGCCCAAAATGCCCCTTTACTGGCGTTTTCTTGCCATGGAGCTTCCAATCTCTGTTTTGTGTGCCGATTCCTTCTGTAACCCTGTAAACTTATACAAATGATTCTGTACCTTAGTGTCAGTGAACTTTATATAAACAAATAAAAATAAAAATAGGGCAAAAATGCTTAGAGGATTGATGCCCCATGGCTGGGTTGCCTCCTAGCAAGCGCTTCTTTATTGTCTTTAGCTGGACCTTGCTGAGCTTTTAATCTAGCTTCAGCCTTGAGCATTCTTGCTCAATGTTGCCTTCAAGATAATGCTTGATTCTCTGTCCATTGACAATGAACTTCTTATCAGAATCAATATCTTGAAGCTCCACATAACCATATGGTGACACACTTGTAATCACGTATGGTCCCCTCCACCGGGATTTCAGTTTCCCGGGGAATAGCCTGAGTCTAGAGTTAAACAACAGGACCTTCTGTCCTGGTTCAAAGATTCTAGATGACAGCTTTTTGTCATGCCATTTTTTTTATTTTTCTTTATAAAGCTTGGCATTTTCGAAAGCTGTGAATCTGAATTCCTCTAGCTCATTCAGCTGGAACAATCGTTTTTCTCCTGCTAATTTGGCATCAAAGTTTAGGAATCTGGTTGCCCAGTAGGCCTTATGTTCCAGTTCCACGGGCAAGTGGCATGCCTTACCATACACGAGTTGGTATGGGGAGGTCCCTATAGGGGTCTTGAATGCTGTTCTGTAAGCCCACAGAGCATCATCCAAGCTCCTTGCCCAATCCTTTCTACGGGTATTTACTGTCCGTTCCAGGATTCTCTTTAATTCTCTGTTAGAGACTTCAGCTTGCCCATTGGTTTGTGGATGATATGGTGTGGCCACTTTGTGGCGAATTCCATACCGAACCATGGCAGAGTAAAGCTGTTTATTGCAGAAGTGAGTGCCCCCATCACTGATTAACACTCTAGGGACACCAAACCTGCTAAAGATATGTTTCTGGAGGAACTTCAGCACTGTTTTAGTATCATTGGTGGGTGTGGCAATAGCCTCAACCCATTTTGATACATAGTCAACTGCCACCAGAATATAAGTGTTTGAGTATGATGGTGGGAAAGGTCCCATGAAGTCAATTCCCCATACATCAAACAACTCTATTTCCAAGATTCCTTGTTGAGGCATGGCGTAACCATGAGGCAGATTACCAGCTCTTTGGCAACTGTCACAATTACGTACAAATTCTCGGGAATCTTTATAGAGTGTGGGCCAATAGAAGCCACATTGGAGGACCTTGGTGGCTGTTCGCTCACCTCCGAAATGGCCTCCATATTGAGATCCGTGGCAATGCCATAGGATTCTCTGTGCTTCCTCTCTGGGGACACACCTACGGATAATTCCGTCTGCACATCTCTTAAAGAGATAGGGTTCATCCCACAAGTAGTACTTTGCATCAGTGACTAATTTCTTCTTTTGTATTCTATTGTACTCCTTGGGTATGAACCGTGCAGCTTTATAGTTTGCAATATCGGCAAACCATGGTGCTTCCTGAATGGCAAACAGATGCTCATCAGGGAACGTCTCAGAGATCTCAAGGAAGGGGAGGGACGTCCCTTCCACTGGCTCTATCCGGGACAGATGATGAGCTACTTGGTTCTCTGTCCCTTTTCTGTCTCTTATTTCTATATCAAACTCTTGCAGAAGCAATACCCATCTGATGAGCCTGGGTTTTGAATCCTGCTTTGTGAGTAGATACTTAAGAGCAGCGTGGTCAGTATACACAATCACCTTTGATCCTACTAAGTAGGATCTGAACTTGTCAATGGCGTAAACCACTGCAAGTAATTCCTTTTCTGTGGTTGTGTAATTTTTCTGGGCATCATTTAGAACGCGACTGGCATAATAAATGACATGCAGAAGCTTGTCATGCCTCTGTCCCAATACTGCACCCATGGCATGATCACTGGCATCACACATTAGCTCAAATGGTAATGTCCAGTCTGGTGCAGAAATGACTGGTGCTGTGACCAGCTTAGCTTTCAGCGTTTCAAACGCCTGCAGGCATGCTGTGTCAAACACAAATGGCGTGTCAGCAGCTAGCAGATTGCTTAGAGGTTTTGCGATTTTTGAAAAATCCTTTATAAACCTCCTATAGAATCCTGCATGCCCCAGAAAGCTTCTGATTGCCTTAACATTGGCAGGTGGTGGTAATTTTTCAATTACCTCTATTTTTGCTTGATCCACCTCTATTCCCTTGTTTGAGATTTTATGCCCAAGAACAATTCCTTCAGTCACCATGAAGTGACACTTTTCCCAGTTTAAAACTAGGTTGGTTTCTTGGCATCTTTTCAGAACAAGTTTCAGGTGATCAAGACAGGAGCTGAACGAGTCTCCATATACTGAGAAGTCATCCATGAAGACTTCCAGAAATTTTTCCACCATGTCAGAGAAAATAGAGAGCATGCATCTCTGGAAGGTTGCAGGCGCATTACATAGCCCAAATGGCATCCTTCTATAAGCAAACACTCCGGATGGACATGTGAATGTTGTTTTCTCTTGATCCTGGGGATCCACTGCAATCTGGTTATAGCCTGAATAGCCATCCAAAAAGCAGTAATAATCATGACCTGCTAGTCTCTCTAGCATCTGGTCTATGAATGGTAAAGGAAAATGATCCTTTCTGGTGGCTGTATTGAGCCTTCTGTAGTCAATACACATGCGCCACCCTGTAACTGTTCTTGTAGGAACCAGTTCATTTTTTTCATTATGAATCACTGTCATGCCTCCCTTTTTTGGGACGACTTGAACAGGGCTCACCCAGGGGCTATCAGAAATGGGATAAATAATCCCAGCCTCTAGTAACTTGGTGACCTCTTTCTGCACCACTTCCTTCATGGCTGGATTTAGCCGCCTCTGTGGTTGGACCACTGGTTTGGCATTGTCCTCCAATAGGATTTTGTGCATGCATCTAGCTGGGCTTATGCCCTTAAGGTCACCTATGGACCACCCAAGAGCTGTCTTGTGTGTCCTTAGCACTTGAATAAGTGCTTCCTCTTCCTGTGAATTCAAAGCAGAGCTTATGATCACTGGAAAAGTGTCACCTTCTCCCAGAAATGCATATTTCAAGGATGGTGGTAGTGGCTTGAGCTCGGGTTTAGGAGGTTTTTCCTCTTTCAGAAGAAAGTTCAGAGGCTCTTTCATGTCCTCTGAATCCTCCAAATCAGGCTGAACATCTTTAAAGATGTTTTCCAACTCTGATTCGAGACTCTCAGCCATGTTGATCTCTTCTACCAAAGAGTCAATGAGATCAACTTTCATGCAGTCTGTTGATGTGTCTGGATGCTGCATGGCTTTGACAGCGTTCAACTTAAACTCATCATCATTGACTCTCAGGGTTATTTCCCCCTGTTGGACATCAATGAGGGATCGTCCAGTTGCTAGGAAGGGTCTTCCTAGAATGAGAGTAGCACTCTTGTGCTCCTCCATTTCCAGCACAACAAAGTCAGTGGGAAAGGCGAATGGCCCAACTCTGACAATCATGTCTTCAATCACGCCTGATGGGTATTTAGTGGAACCATCAGCAAGTTGGAGACATATCCGGGTTGGTTTAACTTCTTCAGTTAAGCCAAGTTTCCTGATAGTGGATGCAGGTATTAGGTTGATGCTTGCCCCAAGATCGCATAAAGCTGTCTTGGTGCAATCACCTTCTAATATGCATGGTATCAGAAAACTCCCAGGGTCTTTAAGCTTTTCAAGAAAGCTTTTCAGAATGACTGCATTGCATTCTTCAGTGAGGAGAACTCTTTTTGTTTCTCTCCACTCCTTTTTATGACTCAAGATCTCTTTCATGAACTTGGCATAAGAAGGTATTTGCTCAAGTGCCTCTGCAAATGGAATCTTTATTTCAAGAGTCCTTAGATAATCTGCAAAGCGAGCAAATTGCTTATCCTGCTCCTCTTTCCGGAGTTTTTGAGGATAAGGTATCTTGGCTTTATATTCCTCAACCTTAGTGGTTAAAGAAGCCTTTTTAGAGGGGTTGTTATCAGCACTTGTGTGTGTCTGATCCCTCACTGGCAATTGTGTACCAGAGTCAGAAGCTGGAGTGACGTTAGACGCCAACTCACTGTCTGTTCCTGGCGCCTGAACGCCAGAAATGTGCCCATTTTGGGCGTTCAACGCTGGATTCTGCACCATTTGGGCGTTCAACGCCAGATTCTTGCCCATTTCTGGCGTTGAACGCCAATCCTGCCTTGTTTCTGGCGCTGAACGCCAGTTTTGGGCATGGTCTGGGCGTTCAGCGCCAGCCTTCCACCCATTTTCTGGTGTTTTAGTGCCAGAATTATTTTTCCCTGGGCTCTTACTGTCCTCAGGTGAATCTTTGGTGGGTCGCTCATTTCTTGAATTTTTGATGCTTTGAGGTGGGGTATTTAATATTTTCCCACTTCTTAATTGAACTGCTTGGCATTCTTCTGCTATTTGCCTTGATAGCTGCTGCTTTGTTTGCTTAAACTGTTCGTCCATATGTATATTAGCTATCCTTGTCTCCTGTAGCCTGTCCTTGAATTCAGCTAGCTGCTTTGTTAGAAAATCCAATTGCTGATTGAATTTAGCAGCTTGTTTTACAGTACTGAATTCAGCAGTTACTGTTTTAACCTCTTCATTCATGGAAGGGTTGCTGCTTAGATACAGATGCTGATTCCTGGCAACTGTATCAATGAGCTCTTGAGCCTCTTCAATTGTCTTTCTCATGTGGATAGATCCACCAGCTGAGTAATCTAGAGACATCTGAGCTCCTTCTGCAAGCCCATAGTAGAAGATGTCTAACTGGACCCACTCTGAAAACATTTCAGAGGGGCATTTTCGTAGCATCTCTCTGTATCTCTCCCAGGCATCATAAAGGGATTCATTATCTCCCTGTTTAAAGCCTTGGATGTCCAGCCTTAGCTGTGTCATCCTTTTTGGAGGGAAGTATTGATTCAGGAATTTTTCTGTCAGCTGTTTCCATGTCCTTATGCTGGCCTTAGGCTGGTTATTCAACCACCTCTTAGCTTGATCTTTTACAGCAAATGGAAACAGTAATAGTCTGTAGACATCCTGATCTATTTCCTTATCATGTACTGTGTCAGCAATTTGTAAAAATTGTGCCAGAAACTCTGTAGGTTCTTCCTGTGGAAGACCGGAATACTGACAACTTTGCTGCACCATGATAATGAGCTGAGGATTCAACTCAAAGCTACTAACTCCAATGGAGGGTATGCAGATGCTACTCCCATATGAAGCAGTAGAGGGGTTAGAATATCACCCCAGAGTCCTCCTGGACTGTTCAATTCCACTTATGTCCATGATGGATATATGTATATAACTTGGACTGATTTATCTTTTTATTTATTTTATTTTATAAGAAGTAAATACTTAAATAAAATAAAATAACTAAAAAGAATTTGAATTTCGAAATAATTTTTTTTTTCGTAAAAAAAATAAAAAAATAATTAGTTAAAAAAAAACAGAAATTTTTGGAAAAAGAGGGAAGATATTTTCGAAAATTAGAGAGAGAGAGTTAGTTAGGTAGTTTTGAAAAAGTTAAGAAACAAACAAAAAGTTGGTTAGTTAGTTGAAACAAATTTTGAAAAGATATTTTTGAATTTAATGAGGAGAGAGAAAAACAATAAGATAGTACAAGATTTAAAATTTTTAGATCTAATGCTCCTTGTTTTTGAAAATTTTGGAGAGAAAACACCAAGGAACACCAACTTAAAAATTTTAAGATCAAGACACAAGGAAAACTCAAGAACACTTTGAAGACTCACAAGAACACAAGAACATGAAGAAAGAACACCAAACTTAAAATTTTTAGAAAACCAAACCAAAATTTTCGAAAACCAAAGGGAAATCAACAAGAAAACACCAAACTTAAAGTTTGGCACAAAATTTAACAGAGAAAATATTATTTATGAAAAAGAAGGTTTTGAAAAGAGTATAAAAGATTCTAACCCAATTACCAAGAACACAGATTAACGCTCTAGCCAAATGAGTTATGGAACTTTCGAAAATTTTTAAGAAAGATTATTTTTGAAAACACCAAACTTAAAGTTTGGCACAGGATTTAACAGAAAAATTATTTTTGAAAAAGGTTTTTTAAAAAATTATGATAGCCAATTACCATGAACATGAACACCACGTTCTAACTAACTGAGTTATCAATTTAAAGTGTTTTAACAAGGAATAAATAATAAAAGACTCTAAACCAAAAAGAAAGATTTTTTTCCTAATCTAAGCAACGAAATAATCTGTCAGTTGTTCAAACACGAACAATCCCCGGCAACGGCGCCAAAAACTTGGTGCACGAATTGTGAATTACACTTTTCACAACGCGTACCACTAACCAGCAAGTGCACTGGGTCGTCCAAGTAATACCTTACGTGAGTAAGGGTCGAATCCCACGGAGATTGTTGGTTTGAAGCAATCTATGGTTATCTTGTAAATCTTAGTCAGGAAGTCAATTATGTTTATCAATTGAATTGTGAATAACCAGTAGAGCATAAATTAAAGGTTACTTGTTGTGCAGTAATGGAGAATATGTTGGAGTTTTGGAGATGCTTTGTCTTCTGAATCTCTGCTTTCCTCTGTCTTCTGATTCATGCACGCACGTCCCCCTATGGCAAGCTGTGTGTTGGTGGATCACCGTTGTCAATGGCTACCTTCCATCCTTCCAGTGAAAACTACGCTCACGCGCTCTGTCACAGCACGGCTAATCACCGGTTGGTTCTCGATTCGGTTGGAATAGGATTTACTATCCTTTTGCGTCTGTCACACTAACGCCCAGCCTTCAGGAGTTTGAAGCTCGTCACAGTCATTCAATCCTTGAATCCTACTCGGAATACCACAGACAAGGTTTAGACTTTCCGGATTCTCATGAATGCCGCCATCAGTTCTAGCTTATACCACGGAGATTCTGATCAAGGAATCTAAGAGATACTCATTCAATCGTATATAGAACGGAGGTGGTTGTCAGGCACACGTTCATGATTTGAGGAAGGTGATGAATGTCACAGATCATCACCTTCATCACGGTTAAGCGCGAATGAACATCTTAGATAGGAACAAGCGTTTTTGAATGGAAAACAGAAATACTTGCATTAATTCATCGAGACACAGCAGAGCTCCTCACCCCCAACAATGGGGTTTAGAGACTCATGCCGTCAGAGAATACAAAGTTTAGATCTGAAATGTCATGAGATACAGAATAAGTCTCTAAAAGTTGTTTAAATACTAAACTAGTAGCCTAGGGTTACAAAATATGAGTGGACTATGATGGATGATGCAGAGATCCACTTCTGGGGCCCACTTGGTGTGCTGGGGCCCACTTGGTGTGTGCTGGGGCTGGGACTTTAAGCAATTCACGTGCGGAGGCCATTTGTGGAGTTGAACGCCAGTTTTTATGCCAGTTTGGGCGTTCAACTCCAGTTCTTGATCCTTTTCTGGCGCTGGACGCCAGAATTGGGCAGAGAACTGGCGTTGAACGCCAGTTTACGTCATCTATCCTTGTGCAAAGTATGGACTATTATATATTTCTGGAAAGCCCTGGATGTCTACTTTCCAACGCAATTGGAAGCATGCCATTTCGAGTTCTGTAGCTCCAGAAAATCCACTTTGAGTGTAGGGAGGTCAGAATCCAACAGCATTAGCAGTCCTTTTTCAGCCTGAATCAGAATTTTGCTCAGCTCCTTCAATTTCAGCCAGAAAAATACCTGAAATTACAAAAAAACACACAACTCATAGTAAAGTCCAGAAATATGAATTTTTCCTAAAAACTACTAGGAATAGACTAAAAACTAACTAAAACATACTCTAAACTATATGAAATTATCCCAAAAAGCGTATAAAATATCCGCTCATCAATATATATATTGATAATTTCGGATTATTAATATCCTTTTAATAATCCTATGACCAAGGGTAATTTAGATTAAATTATAAAAGATTTATCTCTCAATATTATGGTCACTATCACAATGATAAATTCCTAAATTTAATCAAGGACCTTATTATATTAACATTTTAATATAATAACAATAACAAATTATTTGACATATGATTAATTGGATTATAGTCATACTATTTATTCCTAACAATCTCCCATTTGCACGAGAATCAATCATGATAGATTGGATCTTGGACATACTATTATCTCAATAATTTTCCACTTACACTAGAGCCAATCAATCATGTGTATAATTTTTCAATGTACATTTGTGTTTATCAAAACTCTTTTGAACTTAAACACCTTAGCTTTCGAACATGTGTGCTTAACCTTTTGCAAAATACACTTAGTGCATAATAGATATCAAATTTTCTCAAAACATGAAATCTCCCACTAAAATAGTTAATAATTTTTATTTTAAGGACAATCCTTATTGAAAATGATTTTAATACCTATCAGTTTTTAGAATCTTCCATATTATATACCTTTTATTTAGTATCAATGTATATGAATATGAAAAATCTCAGTAACCATTAGTTATATCTCTTATAGAATTGTATCATTATACAAACAAATTACCTTTTTTTAAAAAATAGTTTGACAATAAAACTTTCTATTCTTTTGAAAAATCATTGTACTCCCACCATTCTTTTGTATATACAAAGTTTTCCTTTACTTTACACAAATTGAACTTTTTGATTGTTTTGAACTTCATCAAGTTCTATTTGTTCACCTTGTTTTCTTTTGGAAACAAAATTCTTTTTCAAAAAAAAATTTAAACATCTTGTCACAAACACTTTATCATAAGAAGGGTGTTAGAAATAATATTATTTCTTTAGAGTAACCAATAAATCTCATTTGTCGGACCTAATAGAAATTTATTAACACATATAAGACATCTCCAAACTCTAATGTTCTCGAGTTTTGATTTATGCCCTTCCATATCTTATATGGGTAAAAACTGATTTAGTCAGAATTTTGTTAATTTAGCAATATTTCTAAAACATAGTCCAAATATTCAACGAAAGATTAGTGATCCTTAGCTGAATCAAATTCTTCTTAAACATGATTGAGTACATAGAGAACTAGTATTTGTGCATAATGAAAGAATCTCATTCTCTGCTCAATAAGAATATAATTAGATATTCTCTTAGAGATTTCACTTTAAATTTTTTATAATCAAAATACTCTATATTTTTATTATTAGTCAAACCAATCCGTAAGTATAATTTTAATTCTCATACTCAATACTCATATTGAGTTTTTCTAAAGAGATCACAAACCTTAATCATATCAAGGCCAATTATAAATTGTTTGTAATAAAATAAATCTCCAAAATACTTGCAAGAACAAATCTCGCTAAAGGAATTTGCCTAATGACATTCCAACTTCTAAAGTTGTTTAATTCAAAATATATCGCCCAATACTCCTATTAGTTTAAATAAAATTTATGATAGTTGTACTATCTTACTTTGGGCATCATACATCTTCTCAAGATGTTTAATAATAAATAGTGGGTAGAGATGCCATTGAAATTGGAATTCATGGTTGTCAAAACAATCTATATTGCAGTAAAATAATATTCCAAATATTTCATAAGTTTTAATCGTTTCATAACTAATTTTATCGAAGGATATTATTTCAGTAGGATTATCATCTCAATAACAATCCTTTTGAAAAATAATAAATTTATTTTTAGCAATCTCCTAACTTTTAGAACTTATTTCCATTGTTAGAGAATTTCTACCAGTATTCATAGATTAAATTTTATACTCCCAGGTTGTCTAAGTAAAAATATAAAATTATATATACTGATTATTATCTTAAAAATAAAACACATGGTTGTCAGGTCGCTCTTTATAATCAAGAACATTAGAAAAAATTAATTTATAAAATTATAGTGTTCAAAACACATCAATCAAAATAAATTTTGATTTTTAATAGACTAACATTTAGCCTTATAAAACTATCAAATCAAATTCGACATTTTCAATATATAAACACTTATATATAAAAATAAATATTTTATTCCTTTAAAATAACGTTCCAAAGTCATGATAAAAAAAATAAATAAAATTTGATTAAAATCATAACCATTAAAAATAATAATTTAATAACAATTAAATAATGAACATTGAAATAAATTAACTATTAATTTATTAGAAAACCATTTCAATGGAAGTAACTGTATCACATGCTTAAAAAAATTGAATTAATTCTATTAATTTACAAATATTTAGAAAATAGGAATAAAATTTAAACACAAAAAGTCAAATCTCTGATAGTACTGAAGGATTATCATGTGTTCATAACACATAGCGGAAGAAAAGAAAGTAATCCTAAAGATTTATTTTGTGTAAAAACTTTATTCGAATAATATATGGATCAGATCTAAATACCTTTGAACGCTTTAGTAAAAAAAATTATTTTTCGATTGTACGAAGACTCTATGCGTATCCATACCAAGACCAACCTTTGCTGTCAACTCCTTAATCAATGGATATATGATCTAAATTGAGAAATGTAACGTCCCTTCCATCAGAATACCTTGCTTAAGTCATGGTATTTCTACTAGAAAGAACATTACATAACCTTTTTTAATATTAACTACTTAATTACTGAGCTTTTATATCGATTTTGCGTTTCAGTTTTAAAAAAATGGCAAAAAATTTTGTTTTTATTCATTAAAATCATATATAAAGGATTTACAAGTAATAATAATCACATAAATACTATAATAATAATAATTCTTATACAAGTAATCTAGAATAGAATTTAGATTCAACATATCATACCTTACCCCTTTATATAAAATAAAACTCAACGGACAAGAATGAGTGAACTCTATAAAAGCAATTGAAATCATAAAGAAAGCCTACTAATCGCTCGCAGCTTCATATTGAGTCTTCGAACCTCTGTCACTGAAAGGGTGGAAAATTTTGGAGTAAGAACCAAACCACAAGTTCTCAGTAAAGGTCTAGAATGTCGTGAAAATTAAGAATAAGACGCAAATAGTTAATTTAGTTCAACAATATTCATTTTTATTAATTTCATAAAAACTCTTTGAAATTACGTTAGAAGAATTGGATACTAGCTTCAAGTTATATTTCTTAAAATCTTTCTGATTAATAACAACCTCCAATATAAAAGTGAAATGCATACACAAACAAATTAGACAATACAAGCAAACAAAAGAGTAATTAGCCATTTTTTACCATGAAAGATTGAGGCGCTGACAATAATGACCATGACTAATTTAAATTAACTTTGTAACCATGAAAAATTTTCTCTATTTGACATTTCTAACCAAACATCAATTTTTTAAATTTGCTGTTAGGAAGGCTTCCTACGTGGCAAGTATCCTTCCAACTTGGCTTTTCAACGTGACATTACTGCCTAATTTTACCATAATGACCCTATGTGCTTTTTCTTCATAAATGTGTGCGTTACTTGAAAATCTGAAATCCTAGTGATAAAAGGTTGAGAATATAGTTATGAAAGTAGAATATGGATTTATTATGATAGCTATCATGCTTCTTCTTCTTCATTTATGATGCTTTTTCTTTTATGTTTATTATGAAAGTAGTTATAAAGATAGGAAAGATTAAGGGAGAAATTATAGAAATTAGGATATGGATTTTGTCAATTGTTATAGGACCTGTATTGTGCTTCTTTTCAATCATGTTTCTAGTATTTAAAATGTAGAATTGAGGTTTGATTTAATTATATTCTTTTCCTGCGTTGATGTTGAATTGGAATGGGAAGGGGGAATGTAGCGTTGAACATATCTAACCACAAATTTTTGAGAATTTTTTTGCTAAAATTTTTTTGCTAAAATGTAGCGTTGAACATATCTAGTTTCTGGTTTGTTAAAATTTTTTTTTGACAAAAATAACTTGATAAGTATATATTTGTTGACATATCTAACCACAAAAAATTGAGAATTTGACAAAAGTAACCACTTAAAAATTCGAAATTTAACATAATTGGTTATATTTCATATCACAAACACTGATTTAACTTTGACATAACAATATATGAGTTGTAACAATTAACAGTTAATGAAAATTTGTGAACTGAATGAATGAAAATTTAACAAAAATAACCTTTAGATATTCAAAATTTGACATAGTTGATTATATTTCAAATCACAAACTCTAATTTAACCTTGACATAGCAATATATATGAATGGTGACAATTACTAAATGAAAATTCTTGTACCAAATTAATGTGGGACAAAGCCAAATATATAATCATCTCCCATTAACATAGTAGACATATGAGTTCATGCTAATTCATCATAGTTGTTTGATGAGAATTAAGTAACAAAACAAATCATGGTCAATGTAACTCTAAACCAAAACACTATAACTAAGTTGCCAAAAAGATTGAAGTGCACATGGTCTATGTAACAGCCATATCTAAATTGGGAATTAAGAATTCTGCAATGGTAGCATTTGCCCTAACTTAAAAAATGAAAACAACAATGAAAAAAAAGAAAGAGTAGAAGTAGGCACCAACCGGAACACAGGCAACGAGGGTGACGACGGGAAGGCGATGGCGAGTCCTTTGAGGACACGTTAACGCGATAATAACGACTGAGACGGGAACATACAAGTTCTGAATGCACGACACAGAGGACCTCCATGACGACGACTACACTTGCAATGCTCACAGACGATGAACGCTGGTGAAGAGCGACGATGTCCGTTGGGTTAGAGGAGAGTCAACATCACCATTGATGAAGAACCTTTACTCTGTGCGTGAAACCCTTGGTGTTTCAATTTGGTACCAAGAGACTCTGATGAGTGATTAGTTTATTAACACATTATTTTATTATTAAATTAAAATAAAATAATGACACCTTGGATAATAAACAGCCACGTAGGAAACCTTACTAACGACAAAGAAGTTTGATTAGAAATGTCAAACGGAGCAAATCTTTCATGGTTACAAATTTAATTTAAATTAGTCATGGTCAGTATTGTCAGTGCCTCAATATTTCATAGTCAGAAATGGTTAATCACTCCAAACAAAAAATACAAACATCAATCAACAAACAATTAAATGTAAATAAAGCACACACAGTACAAGTACACCCAAACAAGTCATACAAATACATATGATGAATGTTTAGTCCTAGTACAGGCGATGAGCTCATGTGTCAGTTGTCTGCCCACTTCCCAACATTACCCAATCTCCTACCCGGATATGATTTTCCAACCAGTGCACAAAATTTATAATTCTTAGCTGCTTTATGGAGACAGCCTCTGCTCTCCTCTAACAGGATATTGGTTTGGCTGAAAAACTGACTATGCCCTTTTGATAGTACCCGCTCTTGCATAATAGACTGCGCCGTTTTGATAACCAGTTCTTGTGCAATGCAATTATACTTTGCATACCAGACTGCGCCCTTTTGTCAATCTTTTTTTTATCAAAAGTAGATACAAACTTGGCGCTTCTATTTGGCAAAAATCAGACAATTCATTACTCTGCCCTCATACGACAGGCATACACATATTCTTCTGTGGCATATTCTTAATCAATACTTTATCTTTATCTCTTTCACAATCGTAATTATGCAAGTGGGACAAAATTCATGCCCTTGCCAACAACCTCATAAACCAATTATCCTTTCTCAAAAGAATCATTCAAGGCATTCATCGTCTTTATTTTACTATTCTCAGAAATATCTGTTAATGATATAAAACTCATTTTCTTTTAAACTCTTATAGCCAAAGTTGTCATGAAAATAGTCGTGGCGGATTAACTTTCTCTCTATTATTAATATATCAAATGAACTCAGAATTGCATAAACTTTTTTTCCAAATGATCGTCTCAGAATAAACTTTCTAACAAAAAAAAGTCATGATTTTCTGATCAATCCAGCCTCATAAATAGAAGGAAGACCGTGACTGCTCTGCTGTGTTTAAAAACCAGAAAACAGCAGCAGCATGCAATATTCAAAATTTGATATAAAATTCAAATTAAATCTAACATCCTTAAAAATTAATATGGTTCAACTTAACTTATTCAGGTTTCCTTTCCAATTGGTTTTAGGTCAATACCATTTTTAATGAAGGAGTTATGTAACTTGGAAATTAGGTAATTTTCTGTAGAATTCTGTTTTAAAATCCAATGAATATATCCTCTTCCAAGTCCTATAACTCACTCATTAAAATATGGACAACCCTGAAATTTAAATCACTTACATAAACATGATTAATTTTCACCACCAATTATATGCACTTCAATATCCATTCAGAATCAAAATTTATAAGCTCTCAAAGTTACTGATTTAAGAAAACAGAACCTGACTTTTACTGCATAATGCATCATATTTCAAAAATGCATATCTTTAAAACCACAACTCCAACTGTTCTGAAATTTTACGACATTAAAATAATAGTATTTTATTTAAAATTAGTTTTATTTCAAAATTCAATTCAAAACATTCCCAGTAGAGCCAACAAGTTGTTGCTGTTTTAAAAATTCTACAGTAAAAATTAGATTTCACAATCATAATTCAAA
The DNA here is from genome assembly GCF_059453495.1 of Arachis ipaensis. Classification (NCBI taxonomy): domain Eukaryota; kingdom Viridiplantae; phylum Streptophyta; class Magnoliopsida; order Fabales; family Fabaceae; genus Arachis; species Arachis ipaensis. Next base: position 132,803,519 of record NC_142435.1, read on the forward strand.
AATTCACCATAATTCATATACTTATTTAAATGTCCTTAAACTTTCTAATCTAATTCCATATATTCCCGAATTTCACCCAGACTTGGTCCCACGCAATTTTGTTCATCACAGAATTAGTTATAGACTTTCAAAGTTATTGATTTAATTTAAAAGTAATGCAGAAAATTAGATTTCACATTTTAAATTTGAAAAATCATAACTAATTCTTTAGTTAATACGAACCTTTCAAAATTGAATCTTAATAATTACACTTGTTATAGTTTACTTAGATTTTAATCTCTTATCATTTCAATCACTATTGAGTTACTGGTTCACTTTCAAAGTTGCCGTTTAATTTTAAAACTCAGATTTTCAGCAAGCAGTTCAACATTTCAAGATTTAATCCTTCAAATATTCTCTAAACTTAATTCCAATCAATCACCAACTAAGTCCACCATCATTACAAAAATCAAATAACTAGCTCAACAGCAGCAAATTCAATATAATCCATCAAAATTCAGAATTCTCAGCAACCATTCATTAACAATTCATAATCCACACATAATCAATTTCACAAAATCAACAAATTCAATCACATTCGGAGCCACAATTCTAGATCCATATAACCAATCAATTACTCAATAATTAAACCTATTTGCAGTTATCCAATAAACTTTGCGGGCATTCTTAAATTAAAACCATTTAAATTAAACCCCCTACGTTGATTAACCGAATACAGGAATTAAACGCAACAATCCCACTTATTTTGAACCACAACAGCAGCGGCAATTCCAACACAACTGGAACGGCGGCAGTGGCACCAACTTTGATCACACTTATAGCAACAACACTTTCGACATTTCCATGAGAACATAAGAATACTAAAATAAAGATATCAACTATTGAAATCAAGATAAAATATAATAGAGAAACAAGGTATTAAATAGAACATGAATAAAATCATTACAGGATTATGTACAGGAGGTTCGATGTTAGAACAAAGAGGATGATGCAACAGCTTGTCTTCTCCGGTGAGAAGCTTCAACTGTGACAATTCCAGCAAATGCAACAAAGCCAAGAATCAGAGGCAAATACAAGATTGTTACAGAGCAAATAGGGTTCAGAGATGGTGATTCTGGTAGCTAGGTGATGCACCACTATTTCGTGGTACATCTTGTGGTAATTGAGTGGATTTTATCCACTATTCTCACACTTGTTCATGTAAATTGCATGTTTTACATTTTCTTTCCTGATTTTGTGCTATGATTGAAAACATGTTTCTTTGGTCTTAATTTAGCTAATTTTAATCCTCTCTTATTACCATTCAATGCCATGATACGTGTGTTAAGTGTTTTCAGAGATTACAGAGTAGGAATGGCTTAGAGGATGGAAAGGAAGCATGTAAAAGTGGAAGGAATACAAGAAATTGAAGGAATTGCAAAGCTGTCAGCCCTGACCTCTTCGCATTCAATCGATCATAACTTGAGCTACAGAGGTCCAAATGAGGCGATTCCAATTGCGTTGGAAAGCTAACATCCAAGGCTTCGAAATGATATATAATTCATCATAGTGGCCATGCAGCTAGGCAACACGCATGTGCACTTGACGCGCACGTGCACCTAACGCGCACGCGCACATTGGCGAAAAGTCCATCGCGCGCACGCGCACCTGGCGCGTGCGCGCGACATGCGCGATGTACTGCAACTGCAAAAATTGCTGGGGGTAATTTTTGGGCAATTTTTGACCCAATTTTTGGCCCAGAAAACACAGATTAGAGGCTGCAGAGTGGAGAGACATTCAGACACTTCTCATTATTCATAATTTTAGGTTTAGATGTAGTTTCTAGAGAGAGAGGCTCTCTCCTCTCTGTAGGTTTTAGGATTTAGGATTTCTTCTTTCAATTTCCCCTTCGGTTCAGGTTCAATGTTCTTTTAATTTAGTTTTCTTATACTTTTATTTACTCTATTACTTTAATTTATTTTCTCTTCTTGTTAATTCATTAATGCAAAGTACTATTTTTACCTTTAATTAACTTCCAGTTATTATTTAATTTATCATGTCTTCTTTTTATTCCCTTTTATGGTTTATGAAAATGACATTCATGTCAATGGAATAGACTCTCAACTTGACTTGGGAGTTGATTAAGAGGAGAACCTTGAGTTGGAAGACTCAAGAGTTAATTTGTGATTGGCTCTCTGGCCACTAACACTAATCCTTCCCAAGGGAGAGGATTAGGACTTGTGAATAGAAGTTGGCTCCCAACTTGACTTTCCTTTATTTAGTAAAGGATAACTAAGTAGAAACAACAACCTATTCCTATTAATCTTGGGAAATCCAACAAGGATATAACTTCCAATTAATCTTCTTCGGGTCAAGGATTTTATTTTAATTACATAAAATCTCTTGTTAATTTTCATTGCTTTAATTTATAATTATTTATTTTTCTATTCTCCAACTCTAAAATTTCTCAGAAAAATCATAGCCAATAATAAACACACCTCCCTGTAATTCTGAGAGACGTCCCGAGGTTTGAATACTTCGGTTATTATTTTTATTGGGTTTACTTAAGTGACAACCAAAACTTTTGTACGAAAGGATTTTCTATTGGTTTAGAAACTATACTAGCAACGAGAACTTATTTGTGAAATTCTTTACTAGCAGAAATCCGTTCGTCAAAATGGCGCCGTTACCGGGGAATTGAAAACGTGTGCCTTATTATTGGTTATTGTAAATATTCGCTTTTTCGTTTCTTTGTTAGTGTTTCTAGTTTTAGGAGTTTATTTTCATTAATTTTTATTAGTTTTTGTTTTTACTTGCTACTATGAATTTTCACCCCTTTCGCTATGAGTTTGGTTCAAATTCTGTTGTAGGGAATGGATGCTATAATGAGAATATGCATCAAGGTCAGAATAATCAAAGATGGGAGGAGCCACGAGGATTTGATCAACCATTTCGGCAACAACCCCCTCCAAGGTGCCATGGGCAACGACCATTCTACAATCCATCCCAAGACAATAGTTATGGTGGACCCTTTCGTGACAACCAACCTCCACCAAATTACTATGGTCAAGAGTCGTTCCAGGGTGCGTACTAAGATGATGAATATGGTGGACCCCCTTGTAGTTACCAACAAGCCTCACCATATGCTTATGAACCACCTCCTCAACATAGCTTTGAACCACCATACTCATAAGCCACCTACAACCATTCACCTCCGTATGACCCCAACCCTTATCCACCACACCAACCACCATATGAACCATACCCAGAACCACCACCTCAATATTCACCATATCCATATCCTTATCAAGAAGAACCACCTCCGTATTATGAGCCCTTTCTCCCAACAAATGAACCCTCCTATCCACCCCCAACCTCCATTGGATAACAACACTCTTAGTGTCATTCACCAAAGACAAAAGACCATGGAGAACACACTTAACTCTACCTTAAATGGTCTGACCTCTGCTTTACAAGGTCTCGCCTCACAGATTGGATCATTGAACACCCCCAACGATCAACCCTCAAGCTCTAGTACACCTCCTTTTCAACTACATAATGATCCCTCCATCCCATCACCGCCCTCCATGGAAGAGCACCCACATCCATCAATCCAAGAGCAACACGATCCCAATTATGCTATTGATAAACCCCATTTGGAGGGTTTATCTTGTGTTGAATTTAGAGGATTTTATCGCCTTCTCCCACATTTATCCAATGAAATAGCATGGTTTTTGTTATTCTCCTTTAATTGTGCTTAAGAGTGAAAACATGCTTTTTAGGTCTTAAAATAGCTAAAGTTAATTCACCTTGATTCCATTAGATGCCTTGATATGTTTGTTAAGTGATTTCAAATTTAGGAGGCAAAGATTGGATCAAGGGAATGAAGGAAAAGCATGTAGAAATGGAGAACTCATGAAGAAATGAAGGAATCGCAAAAGCTGCCAAGCCGACCTCTTCACACTTAATCGACCATAACTTGAGCTACAGAGTTCCAAATGATGCGGTTCTATTTGCGTTGGAAAGCTAACATCTGGGGCTTCGAAATGATATAAGATTTGCCATAGTTTCATCGTGCATAATGGCGCGCACGTGCACTGTACGCGTATGCGCTGATGGATGCACATGATTCACTTAATGCAACTCGTGGCCAGCGATTTTAGAAGCCTTGTGGGCCCAATCCAACTTATTTCTGATGCTATTTAAGCCAATGATTGAAGGAAAATTAACATACTTTAGATCATTAGTCATAGTTTAAGTTTTAGAAGTAGTTAGAGTTAGTTTCTAGAGAGAGAAGCTCTAACTTCTCTGTAGAATTAGGATTAGGTTTTTGGATCTAGATCTACTTCTTCTCCTCTTCTAATTTTCCTTTTTCTTCCCTAATTGCTCTCTTGTAGTTGTAGAATTCTTCTTATCTTGTAATTCCTTTGTATTGTTAGTTGTAGTTTATGAACTTTCTTTTGTAGATCTACATTTCTTCTTCAATGCAATTGGTAAGTTCTTTGTTGTTTCATAATTGTTTTGCCTTTCTATTGTTAATCTCTTGCTTTTGTAGTTGTAGATTCCTTTAATTCTTGCAATTAATAATGTTTGCCTTTATTACCTTCTATGTGTTTGTTGAAATGCCTCTTCTAGATATGAGTTAGATTTTGTTCCTCTTGGCCTAGGTAGAGTAATTAGTGATGCTTGAGTTATCTAATTTCTTTGTTGATTGATAATTAGAAGTTGCTAATTGATTTGGATACCACTAAAGCTAGTCTTTCCCTTGGGAGTTGGCTAGGACTTGTGGAATCAAGTTGATTCATCCACTTGACTTTCCTCCATGGTTAGAGTTAACTAAGTGGTAGCAATGGACAATTTGTGGTCACAATTGAGGAGGATAATTAGGATGGGACTTCTAGTTCTCATATCTTGCCAAGAGCTTTATTAGTTGTAGTTCACTTTCTTGCCATTTATCTTTCTTGTTTTTTATCAAAAACCCCAAACATAACTCATAACCAATAATAAGAACACTTTGTTGCAATTCCTAGGGAGACGACCCGAGGTTTAAATACTTCGGTTTAAAATTTTAGGGGTTTGTACTTGTGACAAACAAAAATTTTTGTATGAAAGGATTGTTGATTGGTTTAGGAACTATACTTGCAACGAGAATTTATTGTGAATTCTAAACCGTCAAAAGTCCTCTCATCAGCTATTGACATGGAACAAGAGAGAAGGGATCGTCTTCACAAATTCATACTTCATAAGAAGCTAGAGGAGGCCCTAAAGGTGGAGGTAGCAGAGACCCTTGAAGATGAAGGAGTGGTTGAAGAATTAGTGAAGGAAGACATCAAGGAGGAGTCCGATTTTGTATTAGAGCAAGTGGAGAAAGCCGAAATTATCACAGAAGAGGAAGTGGTTGAAGACTTAGGAGATGCGGAACCTCCATGGGAAAGTCCAGTCATAGAGCCTCCTTCCAAGGTGTTTGATGTTGATGTTGAGGAGGGTGTACAACCTCCGAGGCATATCATGGTTGAAGACTTTGCAGAGAATGATCAAGAGATGGAGATTAAAGAAGAAGAAGCACAACCTCCCATGCCCTTGGTAATTAATGAAGAAGAGATTGAGTCGAAAGAAAGCTACCAAGAGGAAGAGGTTGAAACTGAAGAAGCTTGCAAAGAGGTGGAAGTTGTCAAGGAAGAGCTCAAGGGAATGGAGCTGGAAATCACCTTGCCAAAGTTGTTGGAGACCTCTCCCCCAAAGCCATTACCATCCACTACAACATTCAAGTGGGTAAAATTCTTATCCTTGACCTTTACTTTCCCACTTGAATATGGTTTAATTGAGACAGATGGTCAGCTTAGAGCTTTTTGTGGCTTTAAGAATAAGAGGGAGATGGTTAGTGGTTGGCAACACAATCCTAGGTTCGTTGTGGTTAGGAGCTCAAAATCTAAGTGCAATGGTTGGTATAAGTCTCAATTGAATGGGTCTAGGAGGTTGTTTGGGTGCTTCAGTGATAATTCAGATTGCGTGCCACCCGGTTGGAAAAATGATGATCAACAAGAAGACGGGTGCAAAAGCAAGGTTTGGGACCCCGGAATTCATTCCAACAATCAACACTCTTGGGGCCATGTCACTTGCTTTGATTTGCTTGAAGGCTTTATGTGCCTAGTTTGGGATCCCGGAGGCTACTGGAATTGCAAACATTGGTGGAGATTCCTAGATGAGTTCAAGCATAAGCCGCCCTAACAAGGAGCTCACCAAATGTCCAACTTAAGGACAATAACTAAAAGTGCTAGGTGGGAGACAACCCACCATGGTATAATCGTCCCTTTTCATTCCTAGGTTTATTTTATTTTATTTTTCACAGTATTCACTCATAATTTCTGCATAATCATCTACATTTTGCATTCTATATTTTGCATTATGCATAAAAAAAAGTAGATCGACGCGCAAGCATCCACGACGCGCGCGCGTCGTATGTGTATGCGCAATTGAACAGAGAGTTGCTCGAGAGACGCGCGAGAGGGGTGCATGGCGCACAAGCCATCCCACGCGTACGCATACCGCACGCGTACGCGTCCCTTGCAAAAAGTTCACCCCACGCGTAAGCATCAGCGACGCGTACGCGTGGGTATGAAAATCGGCGTTAATGGCGTGCTGAACAGAGAGTTGTGATGGTCTGGGGCTGGCACTGTGCTAGAGGCACAAAATCACCCACGCGTACGCGTCCCTGATGCGTGCGCGTCCTTTTGCTTTCAGACCACCCAAGCGTACGCGTGATGCCCGCGCGCGTTGCACCCTGTTTCTCATTTCTTACCTCTTTCTTCTCTTCTTTCTTCTTTCTTCCTCCCTTCTTACTTTCTTCTCCTTCATTTATTTAACTTCTCATCCTTATTCTCTTCCATTCTATTGCACTTAATTTATTTGCATGCTTTCATTCACTGCATTTTAATTTTGTGCATGTTTCTATTTTCTTTTCTAAAATTTTTTTATGTTTCCGTTGGTGTTACATGTTTATATTCGACTGTTGCATCTTTTTCTGGTATTATTTGGATGCTTAGTGACTTGTTTTACACTGTTGGGTGCTATTATTTTTCTGTCATTGTCAATCTTTTATGATACCTGTATTCCCTTTTGCATTGACATGAATTTATATTTTCTTGCATTACCCACACTCTCTTCCCCATTGTTGAAATTTTTGCACTATTGATATGCCATGTGCTTATACTGTTTTCTCACTTGTATGTTGTAGCTACCATGTAATTGAGACTCTCATCATTTGGCATTAATCCAACCACATTTTATTTGTTTCCTATCTTTGTTTTTGGGTTACTTTTCTTCTTTTTCCTCTTCTTTCAGGATGGCCACCGAGGAAGGGAAACAGAAAACTTTTACATGGGGCGACAGACAAGTCCATCTGCACAATCTTTAGAGAAAGGTGTCAGTTGTAGCAGCCCGTCTACTTGCACATCTCAGCATGTACCGAGGACGGTGCAATCTTTAAGTCTGGGGAGGTCGATACCGATCTCCATGGGTTAGTCATTTCCTATTTCAACACCAATGTTTAATTTTCATTGTTAAATTAGTTGTTACATTTGCATGTTTGATTGCATGTTGCTTGATTTTGTGCATATTTTACCACTACTTGGCTGGAGTGATAAATTCCTTTCAAGACCCTATTTTATAATATTGCACTAATTTAAATTGAAAAATTTGTGTTGAACTTTTTTGAAGATTGTAAATTGGAACATGATTTTTGAACTAAGAACACACAACCTGTGAGATTTGAGCTTAATTACATGGTTACATTATTTAACCATAATATTTTATTCTTGTGTGTTTCCTTCTTTATGATTGCAATCTATATTTTGTTCCATTCTATATGTCCATTGTTTAGTGTATTTACATGCTTGTATATGACTGAGGCCATCATTTGTTATTAGCTCACTTATCCCAAATAGCCTACCCTTTCAATGCCATCATTTGTTATTAGCTCACTTATCCCAAATAGCCTACCCTTTCAATCACCTTTGTTTGTCACCTTGAGCCTTTTAATCCCCTTCTATTCTATATTTTACCATATCACTAGCCTTAAGCGAAAAAACAATTAATTACCCCAATTGAATCTTTGGTTAGCTTAAGATAGAGATTATGTGTCAATTAAGTGTGGGGAACTGTGGAAACTTGGGTTGATGAAAGTGTACAGTGTTTCATTGACAAAATATTGGAAATTTGGGTACCTACTCATGTGAGACCAGAAAAATTAAAAATTCACGTGCATTGATATGTTATGTTTACTTTTATATTTTTAATAAAAAAAAAGAGAGAAAAAGAAAAAGAAAATATATATATATATATATATATATATATATATATATATATATAATATAATATAAATAAATAAATAGGGGATAAAATTACCCCAATGTTAAGTTTAATAAAAGATCAATGCATATGTGATAAAATTAAAGGAAAGCTGGTACATGAGTATGTGATACAAAAGTGAAAATTTTGGGTAGCTAGGCATGATTTTAGAATTACATAGAGTGTGTGTATGTTAGGTGAGAACTTAGGTTAGTCAAAGATTCATATTTTAGTTCACTTGGCCATACATATATCTTCACCCTTACCTTAGCCCCATTACAATCCTGAAAAGACCTCATGATGTTTGCATTGGTATACTAAATATTTGTTGATTGGTTAGATGAAGAACAAAGTTTAGAAAGCATGACTAGAGAAGAATAGAGTGATCAACCCTAGACACTTGAGAGATTAGAGTGCATATACACTACCAGTGAGGGTTCAATGCTTAATTCTATGTTCCCTGCTTTCATGAGCTATCTTCCTACAAGTTTACTTGTCTTTTATTCTGTGATTTGAATTAGTGGAATTTGATTTATGTTTGTCTTAGAGAATTTGTTTACTTTTAACCAAGTAGATTGGTGCACGAAATTACAATCACACTTTTGTAACTCCGCACAACTAACCAGCAAGTGCACTGGGTCGTCCAAGTAATACCTTACGTGAGTAAGGGTCGATCCCACGGAGATTGTCGGCTTGAAGCAAGCTATGGTTATCTTGTAACTCTTAGTCAGGATATCAATAATTCTCAGATTTAATTGTAAAAAGTAAAAGAACATGAAATAAATACTTGTTATGCAGTAATGAAGAACGGGTTGAGGCTTTGGAGATGCTTTGTCTTCTGAATCTCTGCTTTCCTACTATCTTCTTCTTCATGCACGCAAGGCTCCATGGCAAGCTTTATGTTGGGCATCACCGTTGTCAATGGCTACTTCCCATCCTCTCAGTGAAAATGTTCCAAATGCGCTGTCACCGCACGGCTAATCATCTGTCGGTTCTCGATCATGTCGGAATAGGATCCATTGATCCTTTTGCGTCTGTCACTATGCCCAACACTCGCGAGTTTGAAGCTCGTCACAGTCATCCCTTCCCAGATCCTACTCAAAATACCACAAACAAGGTTTAGACGTTCCGGATCTCAGGAATGACCGCCAATAATTCTAGCCTATACCACGAAGGTTCCAATCTTAGATTAGAAGAGATACACATTCAAGCTTGATTGCATGTAGAACGGAGGTGGTTGTTAGGCACGCGTTCATAGGTGAGAATGATGATGATTGTCACGGATCATCACATCCATCAGGTTGAAGTGCGAATGAATATCTTAGAATAGAAGCAAGCGTGATAGAATGGAAAACAGTAGTAATTGTATTAATTCATGAAGAACAGCAGAGCTCCTCACCCCCAACAATGGGGTTTAGAGACTCATGCCATAGAGAATACAATAAGAAACGTGTAAAGTGTCATGAGGTACAATATGAATCACTGAAAGTAGTATTTATAGTAAACTAGTAACCTAGGGTTACAGAAAATGAGTAAGCTAGGGTGTTTATTGTAAAATTCCACTTCCGGGGCCCACTTGGTGTGTGCTTGGGCTGAGCATTGAAGCTTTCATGTGTAGAGATATTTCTTGGAGTTAAACGCCAGCTTTTGTGCCAGTTTGGGCGTTTAACTCCAGCTTTTGTGCCAGTTCTGGAGTTAAACGCCAAAATTCTTGAACTGACTTGGAACGCCTGTTTGAGCCATCAAATATCGGGCAAAGTATGGACTATTATATATTGCTGGAAAGCCCAGGATGTCTACTTTCCAACGCAATTGAGAGCGCATCAATTGGGCTTCTGTAGCTCCAGAAAATCCACTTCGAGTGCAGGGAGGTCAGAATCCAACAGCATCTGCAGTCCTTTTTCAGCCTCTGAATCAGATTTTTGCTCAGGTCCCTCAATTTCAGCCAGAAAATACCTGAAATCACAGAAAAACACACAAACTCATAGTAAAGCCTAGAAAAGTGATTTTTATTTAAAAACTAATAAAAACATAATAAAAACTAACTAAAATGTACTAAAAACATACTAAAAATAATGCCAAAAAGCGTATAAATTATCCGCTCATCACAACACCAAACTTAAATTGTTGCTTGTCCCCAAGCAACTAAAAATCAAATAGGATAAAAAGAAAAGAATATACAATAAATTCCAAAAACATCTATGAAGATCAGTATTAATTAGATGAGCGGGGCTTTTAGCTTTTTGCCTCTGAACAGTTTTGGCATCTCACTTTATCCTTTGAAGTTCAGAATGATTGGCTTCTATAGGAACTCAGAATCTAGATAGTGTTATTGATTCTCCTAGTTAAGTATGTTGATTCTTGAACACAGCTACTGTATGAGTCTTGGCCGTGACCCTAAGAACTTTGTTTTCCAGTATTACCACCGGATACATAAATGCCATAGACACATAACTGGGTGAACCTTTTCAGATTGTGACTCAGCTTTGCTAGAGTCCCCAATTAGAGGTGTCCAGGGCTCTTAAGCACACTCTTTTTGCTTTGGACCACGACTTTAACCACTCAGTCTCAAGTTTTCACTTGACACCTTCACGCCACAAGCACATGGTTAGGGACAGCTTGGTTTAGCCGCTTAGGCCAGGATTTTATTCCTGTGGGCCCTCCTATCCACTGATGCTCAAAGCCTTGGATCCTTTTTATCACTCTTGCCTTTTGGTTTAAAGGGGTATTGGCTTTTTCTGCTTGCTTTTCTCTTTCTTTTTTTTTTCTGCAAGCTTTCTATTCACTGCTTTTTCTTGCTTCAAGAATCAATTTTATGATTTTTCAGATTATCAAATAACATTTCTCCTTTTTCTTTCATTCTTTCAAGAGCCAACAATTTTAACATTCATAAACAATCAAATTCAAAAATATGCACTGTTCAAGCATTCATTCAGAAAGACAATAGTATTGCCACCACATCAAAATAATTAAACTGTTTTAAAATTCAAAATTGATGTACTTCTTTTTCTTTTTCAATTAAGAACATTTTCCTTTTAAGAAAGGTGATGGATTCATAGGACATTGATAGCTTTAAGACATAAACTTTAATTTTATTGATTATGGAATAAAAATAAGACTAAAAAATTAATATAAAGGCAAACCCATAATAATAGAAGACAGAAAATTAAAAGCAGAAAAATAAATGACTCTTAAAATAGACTCTTAATAATAAAGATTATCACAGAGTTAAGACTCAACAACCTTGATTTTGAGAAGTGGATGCTCCCTCAATCTGTGGGGTGCTTGGTCCTTCAAGGGAGAGCTTCTGGCGCTTCAGCTCCTGTAGCTCACGCCCCTGCTTCTCCTGTTCCTTCAGCAGCTTGCAGAGCATACAGTTTTGATTTTGCTATTCTTCCTTAAGTTGTTCCATAGCTTCCTGCAGCTTGGTAACAGATGCTTCTAAGCGGGTCCAGTAGTCAATTTCAGGAATTTCTAGGAGGAACTCCTGCGCCCTCTTTTTGATGGAGTTGTCTTGCACTTGTCCTTCCATTGACTTCTTGGTGATTGGGTGTTCAATTGGGATGAATTCATCTACTCCCATTCTCACCCTAGCATCTTTACATAGCAGAGAAATTAAGCTTAGGTAGGCCAGTTTGGCTTCAGTGGAGTTCTTGTTTGCAATTGTGTAAATCTCACAAGAAATCAGATGATGAATCTCCACTTCTTTTCCAAGCATAATACAATGAATCATCACTGCTCTTTTGACAGTGACCTCAGAGCGGTTGCTAGTAGGCAATATAGAACGCCCAATGAAGTCCAGCCAGCCTCTTGCAACTGGTTTGAGAATTTCTCTCTTGAGTTGGTTTGGGACACCTTTGGAATTGGTTATCCACTTAGTTCCAGGGAGGCATATGTCCTCTAGAACTTGATCCAACCCCTTATCTACTCTCACCATTCTCCTATTAAAGGATTCAGGATCATCTTGTAGTTGAGGTAGTTTGAAGACCTCTCTTATTTTGTCCAGATGGAAGTAAATAATTCTTCCTCTGACCATGGTTCTGTAGGTATGAAAGGCGGTTCCAGTCATTCTCTGCTTATCTGTCAGCCACAGATTTGAGTAGAATTCCTGAACCATGTTTCTTCCAACCTTTGTCTCAGGATTGGCTAGAATTTCCCATCCTCTGTTTCGAATTTGCTCTTGGATCTCCGGATATTCATCTTCTTTCAAATTGAATTTAACTTCCGGGATCACTGACCTCAGACCCATTATTTTGTAGTAATGGTCTGCATGTTCTTTGGTTAGGAACCTCTCTTGATTCCAAAGACTCTTTGGAGTATTCTCTTTATTGCCTCTTGATTTGGTTTGTTTTCCCTTAGGTACCACGATCTTGATGAGTCTTAGCTCAGTGATCACGGAAAAGTACACCAAACTTAGAGGTTTGCTTGCCCTCAAGCAAAAGAAAGAAAAGGAGAGAGAGAGGAGAAGAGGTAAATTCGAATGGTGTAGAGGAGGGGATGGCCGAAACTATTCTTATAGGAGGAAGGGATGGCTTTCGAAAAATTTGAGAGAGATATGAAAAGATATGGAAAAAATTTGAGAAGATATTTGAGTTTTTGGAAAGGATTTGAAAGAAATTTGAAAAATAATTTAGAAAATTATTGAATGATGAAAATTGAGGGTGAATGATGAAAGTTTGAAACATGTTTATGCAGCAAATTATGAGTCAAAACATGAAAATTAAAAAAAAATTTGAAGTTGGAAACAAAATCTCCTCCCCCTGCCTTTCTGGCGTTAAACGCCCAGAATGGTATCCATTCTGGCATTTAACGCCCAGTTGTTGGCCATTATGGGCGTTTAACGCCCAGCCAGGTACCCTGGCTGGCGTTAAACGCCAGAAACTCCTTTATCACTGGGCGTTTTGCTGAACGCCCAGGATACTGCAATTCTGGCATTAAACGCCCAGAATGGTACCCATTCTGGCGTTTAACGCCCAAAATGGTACCTTTACTGGCGTTAAACGCCCAGAATGATACCCATTCTGGCGTTTAACGCCCAAAATGCCCCTTACTAGCATTTTCTTGCCACCAAGCTCCTTTTCTCTGCTTTTTGCACTGAATCCTTCTGTAACTCTGTGAATTCCTTTATTTTTGATGATTAACCTTTGATGAAAATGTATATCAAGCCTCTACAAGTATTAATTTAAAATAAATAACTTGCTAATGGCTGGGTTGCCTCCCAGCAAGCGCTTCTTTATTGTCTTTAGCTGGACCTTTACTGAGCTTCATTCAAGCCTCAGTTTTGAGCATTCTTGCTCAAAATTGCTTTCAAGATAATGTTTGATTCTCTGTCCATTGACAATGAACTTTTTGTCAGAATCAATATCTTGAAGCTCAACATATCCATATGGTGACACCCCTGTAATCACATATGGTCCCCTCCACCGGGATTTTAATTTCCCAGGGAATAATCTGAGCCTAGAGTTGAATAGTAGAACTTTTTGTCCTGGCTCAAAGACTCTGGATGACAATTTCTTGTCATGCCACTTTTTTGCTTTTTCCTTATAAATTTTTGCATTTTCAAAAGCATTGAGTCTGAACTCTTCCAGCTTATTTAGCTGGAGCAATCTTTTCTCACCAGCTAACTTAGCATCCATGTTTAGGAATCTGGTTGCCCAGTAGGCTTTATGTTCCAGTTCCACGGGCAGATGACAAGCCTTGCCATACACAAGCTGGTATGGAGAGGTTCCTATAGGAGTCTTGAATGCTGTTCTGTATGCCCACAGAGCATCATCCAAGCTCTTTGCCCAATCCTTTCTACGGGCAATTACAGTCCGTTCCAGGATTCTCTTTAGTTCTCTATTAGAGACTTCAGCCTGCCCATTTGTCTGTGGATGATACGGAGTTGCTACTTTGTGGCTAATTCCATATCGAACCATAGCAGAGTAAAGCTGTTTATTGCAGAAATGGATTCCCCCATCACTGATTAGTACTCTGGGAACACCAAATCTGCTGAAAATATGTTTTTGGAAGAACTTCAGCACAGTCTTAGTATCATTAGTCGGTGTGGCAATTGCTTCCACCCATTTAGATACGTAGTCTACTGCCACCAGAATGTAAGTGTTTGAGTATGATGGTGGGAAAGGACCCATGAAGTCAATACCCCATACATCAAACAACTCAATCTCTAAGATCCCTTGTTGAGGCATGGCATAACCATGAGGCAAGTTACCAGCTCTTTGGTAACTGTCATAGTTACGCACAAACTCTCGGGCATCTCTATAGAGAGTAGGCCAATAGAAGCCACACTGGAGGACTTTAGTGGCTGTTCGCTTACTTCCGAAATGTCCTCCATACTGTGATCCATGGCAATGCCATAGGATCTTCTGTGCTTCCTCTCTAGGGACGCATCTATGGATCATTCCGTCAGCGCATCTCTTAAAGAGATATGGTTCATCCCATAAGTAGTACTTTGCATCAGAAATTAGTTTTTTCTTTTGCATCCTGCTGTACTCCTGGGGTATGAACCTCACAGCTTTATAATTTGCAATGTCTACAAACCATGGTGCCTCCTAAATGGCAAAGAGTTTCTCATCTGGAAAGGTCTCAGAGATCTCAGTGGAAGGGAGGGACGCCCCAGCCACTGGTTCTAACCGGGACAGGTGATCAGCTACCTGGTTCTCTGTCCCTTTTCTGTCTCTTATTTCTATATCAAACTCTTGCAGAAGCAACACCCATCTTATGAGCCTAGGTTTTGAATCCTGCTTTGTGAATAGATATTTAAGAGCAGCATGGTCAGTGTACACAATCACTTTTGATCCTACTAAATAGGATCTAAACTTTTCAATGGCATAAACCACTACAAGTAGCTCTTTTTCTGTGGTTGTGTAATTCTTCTGTGCGTCATTTAGAACACGACTGGCATAGTAAATGACGTGCAGAAGCTTGTTATGCCTTTGTCCCAACACTGCACCAATGGCATGGTCACTGGCATCACACATTAATTCGAATGGTAATGTCCAGTCAGGTGCAGAGATGACTGGTGCTGTGACCAGCTTGGCTTTCAGGGTCTCAAACGCCTACAGACACTCTGTGTCAAACACAAATGGCGTGTCAGCAGCTAGCAGGTTGCTTAGAGGTTTTGCAATTTTTGAAAAATCCTTTATGAACCTCCTATAGAATCCTGCATGCCCCAGAAAGCTTCTGATTGCCTTAACATTGGCAGGTGGTGGTAATTTCTCAATTACCTCTACCTTAGCTTGATCTACCTCTATCCCCTTGCTTGAAATTTTGTGTCCAAGGACAATTCCTTCAGTCACCATAAAGTGACATTTTTCCCAGTTTAAGACCAGGTTAGTCTCTTGGCACCTTTTCAGGACAAGTGCTAGATGATCAAGACAGGAGCTGAATGAGTCTCCAAATACTGAGAAGTCATCCATGAAGACTTCCAGGAACTTCTCTACCATATCAGAGAAGATAGAGAGCATGCACCTCTGAAAGGTTGCAGGTGCATTGCACAGACCAAAAGGCATTCTTCTATAAGCAAATACTCCAGATGGACATGTGAATGCTGTTTTCTCTTGGTCTTGAGGATCCACTGCAATTTGGTTGTAGCCTGAATAGCCATCCAAAAAGAAGTAGTATTCATGACCTGCTAGTCGTTCTAGCATTTAGTCTATGAATGGTAAAGGAAAATGATCCTTTCTGGTGGCTGTATTGAGCCTTCTGTAATCAATACACATACGCCACCCTGTAATTGTTCTTGTGGGAACCAGTTCATTCTTTTCATTATGAACCACTGTCATGCCTCCCTTCTTGGGGACAACTTGGACAAGGCTCACCCAGGGGCTGTCAGAAATAGGATAAATAATCCCAGCCTCTAGTAACTTAGTGACCTCTTTCTGCACCACTTCCTTCATGGCTGGATTTAGCCACCTCTGTGGTTGAACCACTGGCTTAGCATCATCCTCCAATAGGATCTTGTGCATACATCTTGCTGGGCTAATGCCCTTAAGATCACTTATGGACCACCCAAGAGCTGTCTTGTGTGTCTTTAGCACTTGAATTAGTGCTTTCTCTTCCTGTGGATTTAAAGCAGAGCTTATAATAACTGGAGAAGTATCATCTTCTCCCAGAAATGCATATTTCAAGGATGGTGGTAATGGTTTGAGCTCGGGTTTAGGAGGTTTCTCCTCTTCCTGAGGGATTTTTAGAGGTTCTTTTATCTCCTCCGGTTCCTCCAGACCAGGCTGAACATCTTTAAAGATGTCCTCTAGCTCTGATTCAAGACTCTCAGTCATATTGAACTCTTCCACCAAAGTGTCAATAATATCAGTGCTCATGCAGTCATTTGATGTGTCTGGATGCTGCATAGCTTTGACAGAATTTAACTTGAACTCATCCTCATTGACTCTCAGGGTCACTTCCCCTTTTTGTACATCAATAAAAGTTCGTCCAGTTGCTAGGAAAGGTCTTCCTAGAATGAGAGTTGCACTCTTGTGCTCCTCTATTTCCAGCACTACAAAATCAGTGGGAAAGGCAAATGGTCCAACCTTGACAATCATGTCCTCAATGATGCCTGATGGATATTTAATGGAGCCATCAGCAAGTTGAAGACATATCCGGGTTGGTTTGACTTCTTCAGTCAAGCCAAGATTTCTAATAGTAGATACATGTATTAGGTTAATACTTGCTCCAAGGTCACATAGGGCTGTCTTGGTACAAGCACCCTCTAATGTGCATGGTATCATAAAGCTTCCTGGATCTTTAAGCTTCTCTGGTAAGCTTTTCAGAATGACTGCACTGCATTCTTCAGTGAGAAACACTTTTTCAGTTTCTCTCCAATCCTTCTTATGACTTAAGATCTCTTTCATGAACTTAGCATAAGAGGGTATTTGCTCAAGTGCCTCTGCAAATAGAATCTTTATTTCAAGAGTCCTGAGATAGTCTGCAAAGCGGGCAAATTGTTTATCCTGTTCCGCTTGGCGGAGTTTCTGAGGATAAGGCATCTTGGCTTTATATTCTTCAACCTTAGTTGCTGCAGGTTTATTTTCTACAGAGGTGATTGGAGAAGCCTTCTTAGAGGGGTTATCATCAGCACTTGCAGGTGTCTGATCCCTCATTGGCGTTTGAACGCCAGGAGTGGGTGCAGAATGGGCGTTTAACGCCAACTTTTCCCCCTTTTCTAGCGTTTGAACGCCAGAATTATTCCTCTCTGGGCTCTTGTTGTCCTCAGAGGGATTTTGGGTAGTGGGTTGATCATCCTCTGTCATTTGTTCTTTTTTTGACTTTTTGCTTCCTTGAACTGAATTATTCAATGTTTTCCCGCTCTTTAAGTGGACAGCTTGGCATTCTTCTGTTATCTGTTTAGATAGCTGCTGTCTTGTCTGATTCAATTGTGCTTCTATATTTTTATTAGCAATTGTAGTGTCTTGGAGCATCTCTTTAAATTCTGCTAATTGTTTTGTCATAAGGAGTAATTGCTGATTAAGTTCGACAATCTGTTCTTGAGGATTATGATCAGTAGTTATTGTCATAACTTCTTCTTTTATGGAGGGCTCACTGCTTGAATACAGATGTTGATTTCTAGCAACTGTATCTATGAGTTCTTGAGCCTCTTCAATTGTCTTCCTCATGTGTATAGATCCACCACCTGAGTGATCTAGAGACATTTGAGCTTTTTCTGTAAGCCCATAGTAGAAGATGTCTAACTGTACCCACTCTGAAAACATTTCAGAGGGGCATTTCCTTAGCATCCCTCTGTACCTCTCCCAGGCATTGTAAAGGGATTCATGATCCTCTTGTTTAAAGCCTTGGATGTCCAGCCTTAGCTGTGTCATCCTTTTTGGAGGGTAAAATTGATTCAGGAATTTGTCTGTTAACTGTCTCCATGTTTTTATGCTTGCTGTGGGTTGGTTATTTAACCACCTCTTAGCTTGATCTTTTACAGCAAATGGAAATAGTAATAATTTGTAGACATCCTGATCCACTTCTTTATCACGTACTGTGTCAGCAATTTGTAAGTACTGTGCCAGAAACTCAGTAGGTTCTTCCTGTGGAAGACCGGAATACTGGCAATTTTGCTGCACCATGATAATAAGCTGAGGGTTTAACTCAAAGCTGCTTGCTTTGATGGCAGGTATACAGATGCTACTCCCATATGCAGCTGTAATGGGGTTAGCATATGACCCCAGAGTCCTTCTGGACTATTCACTTCCACTTAGGTCCATGATGGAGAAAGGGAGATAATGTGGATTGCAATTATGTTTTTATTTTTATTTTTGTTTAATTAAAATAACCGAAACTAAAATAGAAGAAAATAAAATAAATGGAAAATAAAATAAAATTTCGAAAATAATAGAAATAAAATAAAATAAAAGCAAGTTGAAAACTAAATTAATTAATTAATTAAAAAGATTTTGAAATTAGCAATTAAAAAGATATGATTGAAAATTATTTTGAAAAAGATATGATTGAGAAGATATGATTGCAAATTAAAAAAAAAAAAGATATAATTGAGAATTATTTTGAAAAAGATATGATTGAGAAGATATGATTGCAAAAATTAAAAAGATTTGATTTTTGAAAAAGATTTGAAAAGATCAATTTTTGAAATTAGAATATTGACTTGACTAAAAAAAAGATATGATTTTGAAAATCTTTGACTAAATTAATGTAAAATTTCGAAATTTATGAGTAAAATAAGGAAAAGATATTTTTTTGATTTTTGAATTTTAATGCGGAAAGAGAAAAACAACAAAATGACACTAAACTTAGAAATTTTAGATCAAAACACAGAGAACAAACAAGAAATCTTTGAATGTCAAGATGAACACCAAGAACACTTTGAAGATCAAGATAAACACCAAGAACAATTTTTGAAAAATTTTTTAAGTAAATAAAATCACAAGGGACACCAAACTTAAAATTTTTAGAAAATCAAGCACAATATTTTCGAAAAATTAAAGGAAAAACAAAGAAGACACCAAACTTAGAATTTTTAAAGATCAAGAAAGACTAAGAACATGTAAATTCGAAAAAAAATAAAAGAGAGTAAAAGCATGCAATTGACAACAAACTTAAAATATGAAACTAAACTCAAATAAAAGACTCTAAACCAACAAAAATAAAATATTCCTAATCTAAGCAACAAGATAAACCGTCAGTTGTCCAAACTCGAACAATCCCCGGAAATGGCGCCAAAAACTTGGTGCACGAAATTACAATCACACTTTTGTAACTCCGCACAACTAACCAGCAAGTACACTGGGTCGTCCAAGTAATACCTTACGTGAGTAAGGGTCGATCCCACGGATATTGTCGGTTTGAAGCAAGCTATGGTTATCTTGTAACTCTTAGTCAGGATATCAATAATTCTCAGATTTAATTGTAAAAAGTAAAAGAACATGAAATAAATACTTGTTATGCAGTAATGAAGAACGGGTTGAGGCTTTGGAGATGCTTTGTCTTCTGAATCTCTGCTTTCCTACTATCTTCTTCTTCATGCACGCAAGGCTCCTTCCATGGCAAGCTTTATGTTGGGCATTACCGTTGTCAATGGCTACTTCCCGTCCTCTCAGTGAAAATGTTCTAAATACACTGTCACCGCACGACTAATCATCTGTCGGTTCTCGATCATGTCGGAATAGGATCCATTGATCCTTTTGCGTCTGTCACTACGCCCAACACTCGCGAGTTTGAAGCTCGTCACAGTCATCCCTTCCCAGATCCTACTCAAAATACCACAGACAAGGTTTAGACGTTCCGGATCTCAGGAATGACCGCCAATAATTCTAGCCTATACCACGAAGGTTCCAATCTTAGATTAGAAACCCAAGAGATACACATTCAAGCTTGATTGCATGTAGAACGAAGGTGGTTGTTAGGCACGCGTTCATAGGTGAGAATGATGATGATTGTCACGGATCATCACATCCATCAGGTTGAAGTGCGAATGAATATCTTAGAATAGAAGCAAGCGTGATAGAATGGAAAACAGTAGTAATTGTATTAATTCATGAAGAACAGCAGAGCTCCTCACCCCCAACAATGGGGTTTAGAGACTCATGCCGTAGAGAATACAATAAGAAACGTGTAAAGTGTCATGATGTACAATATGAATCACTGAAAGTAGTATTTATAGTAAACTAGTGACCTAAGGTTACAGAAAATGAGTAAGCTAGGGTGTTTATTGTAAAATTCCACTTCCGGGGCCCACTTGTGTGTGCTTGGGCTGAGCATTGAAGCTTTCATGTGTAGAGATATTTTTTGGAGTTAAACGCCAGCTTTTGTACCAGTTTGGGCGTTTAACTCCAGCTTTTGTGCCAGTTCTGGAGTTAAACGCCAGAATTCTTGAGCTGACTTGGAACGCCTGTTTGGGCCATCAAATCTCGAACAAAGTATGGACTATTATATATTGCTGGAAAGCCCAGGATGTCTACTTTCCAACGCAATTGAGAGCGCGCCAATTGGGCTTCTGTAGCTCCAGAAAATTCACTTCGAGTGCAGGGAGGTCAGAATCCAACAGCATTTGCAGTCCTTTTTCAGCCTCTGAATCAGATTTTTGCTCAGGTCCCTCAATTTTAGCCAAAAAATACCTGAAATCACAGAAAAACACACAAACTCATAGTAAAGCCCAGAAAAGTAATTTTTATTTAAAAACTAATAAAAACATAATAAAAACTAACTAAAATATACTAAAAACATACTAAAAACAATGCCAAAAAGCGTATAAATTATCCGCTCATCATAGATAGAAGTATTTTTACATTTAGTTGCATTCATATAGATAGGTTGCATTTCATAAGTTTTACCATTCCTCTTCACTCCTTTATAGTTTCTCTTGAGCTTAGCATGAGGACATGCTAATGTTTAAGTGTGGGGAGATTTGATGCACCAATATTTCGTGGTACATCTTGTGCTTAATTGAGTGGATTTTTTCCACTATTCTCACACTTGTTCATGTAAATTGCATGTTTTATATTTTTCTTCCTGATTTTGTGCTATGATTGAAAACATGTTTCTTTGGTCTTAATTTAGCTAATTTTAATCCTCTCTTATTACCATTCGATGTCATGATATGTGTGTTAAGTGTTTTCAAAGATTACAGGGCAGGAATGGCTTAGAGGATGGAAAAGAAGCATGCAAAAGTGGAAGGAATACAAGAAATTGAAGGAACTGCAAAGTTGTCAGCCCTGACCTCTTCGCATTCAATCGATCATAACTTGAGCTACAGAGGTCCAAATGAGGCGGTTCCAATTGCATTGGAAAGCTAACATCCGGGGATTCGAAATGATATATAATTTGTCATAGTGGCCATGCAGCTAGGCGACACGCATGTGCACTTGACGCACATGCGCACATTGGCAAAAAGTCCATCGGCGCGACATGCGCGACTTACTGCAACTGCAAAAATCGCTGGGGGTAATTTTTGGGCTGTTTTTGACCCAGTTTTCGGCCCAGAAAACACAGATTAGAGGCTGCAGAGTGGAGAGACATTCAGACACTTCTCATTATTCATAATTTTAGGTTTAGATGTAGTTTCTAGAGAGAGAGGCTCTCTCCTCTCTCTAGGTTTTAGGATTTAGGATTTCTTCTTTCAATTTCCCCTTCGGTTCAGGTTCAATGTTCTTTTAATTTAGTTTTCTTATACTTTTATTTACTCTATTACTTTAATTTATTTTCTCTTATTGTTAATTCATTAATGCAAAGTACTATTTTTACCTTTAATTAACTTCCAGTTATTATTTAATTTATCATGTCTTCTTTTTATTCCCTTTTATGGTTTATGAAAATGACATTCATATCAATGGAATAAACTCTCAACTTGACTTGAGAGTTGATTAAGAGGAGAACCTTGAGTTGGAAGACTCAAGAGTTAATTTGTGATTAGCTCTCTGGCCACTAACGCTAATCCTTCCCGAGAGGATTAGGACTTGTGAATAGAAGTTGGCTCCCAACTTGACTTTCCTTTATTTAGTAAAAGGATAACTAAGTAGAAACAACAACCTATTCCTATTAATCTTGGGAAATCAAACAAGGATAGAACTTCCAATTAATCTTCTCCGGGTCAAGGCTTTTATTTTAATTACATAAAATCTCTTGTTAATTTTCATTGCTTTAATTTATAATTATTTATTTTTCTATTCTCCAACTCTAAAATTTCTCAGAAAAATCATAGCCAATAATAAACACACCTCCCTGCAATTCCTCGAGAGACGACCCGAGGTTTGAATACTTCGGTTATTATTTTTATTGGGTTTGCTTAAGTGACAACCAAAACTTTTGTACGAAAGGATTTTCTGTTGGTTTAGAAACTATACTAGCAACGAGAACTTATTTGTGAAATTCTTTACTAGCAGAAATTCGTTCGTCACTAGGGCACAACTAACTCACCATGAACGACGGTGGCGACTAGGAATTCTGGCAACAATGGCGACAACCCCCTTTTCCTCCTTCTTTGTCGTGCTCTGTCTCACCGCTTCTCTTCCTCTCATGTGAATTGGCAACAGCGACGGGTAGGGTACGACGGTGGTGACTCCCTCAATGGCGATGGCTATGGACGCTCGGTGACGGTGGTAGGACGCGGCATTGGAGGAGGGACAGCTTCGTTGCGGCCTCTGTCTCTTTCTCATGCGCATCGTTCTCTTCCTCACGTCCGAACCTCTCTCTCAGTCACTCCTCCACCTTCACTTAACGGCGATGGCGGTGGAACTTCCTGTTTCCCCCCTCAAGCCCCCTTCCCCCGGTTTCTTTCCTTTCCTTTTCTGAATGTATGCGTTTGGTTTGTGTTAGGGTTTAAGGATTGTAAAATTAGTGTTTTTATTTGGGAATTTAGGGTTAGGGCAAAATATATACGAGTAATATAATAATTTTACAAAATATTTGAGATAAAACAACAATTTAGAGTTCAAATATAATACTGTAAAGATTACTTTTAAAGTGCATAAAATTTTATTTATCAATATATCAATGAGCTCAAATAATTATTTCTAATTTAAATTATAAAATAATTTATTAATCACATTTTATAAAATATAGTTTAAATCTAAAATTCTAATTATCTAAATTAAATAGCATAACTTTTTATTATTTTTTCCATTACCAAAATTTTAATGCCAATTTATATAAAATAACTAATTATAATAAAAATTGTACATAAATATTAATTGACTTAAACTTAAAATATTTATAAAAATAAATTTAATCATTCCTAATAAATTAATCTCTAAGAGCTCAAATTAATAAAACAAACCATAATTTATTCATAATAGAAACTACTTGAATTAAATTATATATTACCACTACCAGAAACACGGACTTTAGCCACGGAAAAAACATGGCTAAAGACAAGAAAAACCGTGGTGATGACACATTAGCTACGAATGGATCTCTGTGGCTAACAAGGGCGACACATTTCTATTTAGCCACATTTTTTAGCTTGTTAGCCACATTTTTGTAACCCGTGGAGACATTTGAATAGCCACAGTTTTTACATTATTGCCCACACTCCAAACTGTAGCTAAATGACAACAATGTAACCAAAAAGTATAATTTTGTCATAATTTTTTCGTGGCTAATATTGGTAGGCTGAATTTGTTTGGCACATTTTTCTGTGGCTAAATATTGCTGGGTTATTTAGCCATCAAAGCAACGATAATAAATATTAAAACAAAAAAAATTAGCAAACTAAGTAAGAACCGTAAAGAATATGCATTGTTCATATAAATAGTTAAAAAATAACAAAAACCAAGTTCTATAATTCTATACGACAAAAAAATAAAATTATCTCAAATAACAGTATAAACTAGATATAAATTAAGATTAAAATAACAAGGCATGAGATGCATCAATCCGACTGAGTGTACGACACATGATCAGAGAAGGTAGGTACTTCATCACCGTACTTCTATCGTAGAAATCTGTGGAGAGTTGTCACTTGATCTTTAGCTTCTTGAAGTTGCCTCTCTAAATCTGTGACATGCGATTGCGATGCACTGCTAGAATCTTCAAAGTTTGCAACTCCAAAGATGCATTTTGACTTACCGAAACTACTGGGACATGTAGCATTACTAAAACTACATACTCGCTTGAGCCAAGACTTTTGAATGAATACCTTCAGTGGCAGCACACTCTTGATCTTCAATCAAATGCTCTACTATTTTTTTCTACCAACAAATGCACACGCATTGGCGTTGAGTATTCACATAATTAATGCATTAAAAAAATATACAGCTGTATAAAAAAAAATTAAGTCACTCACAGCTAACCGTTGTCCTTCCCCGCTTACATAATTCCCATTTTTCTTTAGCAAAGTTGATACAATAACCTCGCTTCGACATACAGGTCTTCCCAATTTTTTCTCCTATTACAATAAATAGAATATTAAAGGTAATCACAAATTTAATTATAAACGCTAATTTTATGAAATAGTATAACAGTACTAGGCACAATAAGAAAAAATTTACCATTGGAGTTGCTCTTCTAGCATTGCTTTTACTTCCATCGGCATGTGAAACTAGAAGCTTTTCACGATTTTTGGCGTTTTGCAAACATTGTTTCTAACATTTTCAAGAACAAAAAATTAGTAAATAAATGTTACCAGATACCCATAGCCAATATTCAATAAAAAAAACATAGAATAAGTATTTACCTTTCTTTTAGGGTCCATAAAATGATCCACAAAAGCAGTCCATTCAATAGGTGGTATGTCTGAGGGATTCGCAGCTAGAATTTCTGCCTTTCTTTTGTTAGGTTAGAAGTATTGTCCTCGTAAATTATACTTATGGACCTTTCATCTATCACCTAAGGTCCTCAGATCCCATTTGACGCCAGCAGCATAATCAAACTCAAAATTTTTTTTGAAATAATTCATAGATGAAATCAATTATTAAATGACAACAAATCAATAAAAATGCACATCAAAGTGAAATAAACTTACTTCAATAAATTTTCACTGTCTTTTTGTGTTGTCTTCTGGCATCTTATCCCATATTTTGATTGATATGGAACAAAATCTAATTCGATGAGCTACTTGACCAAGAAATCTCACAAACAGGTTCAAGCCGTTATCTCGACCTTGTCCATCTGCATCCAATTCCATCATGACTTTTTCACTTTTTTCAAGGCCCAAACTTGAATCGCTGTTATCTTGCGAGTGATGATTTCTCCGATAGAGGTGTTTGAATTCATGGAAGAACATCAAGTCAAACTAAACCAAAATTTAAAAAAAAATCAAAACGGTATAGATGACAAACTTATATCTATCAAATTAATTGCACACACATATATATCACTAATTAATCTAAATTGGATACTAATCTAATCTAAATTGCATACACATATCGGTACCAAACTAAACATAGTATTGGACAATAAGAGCACGGTGGGTTGGTTCGAAATTGTTTCTAGAATCCTAAACTTACTAATTAAACAAGTGCGGCTTAAATGAAACGGGAAATTATATTACATAGTTCAAGGTTTCATTACACTAAAAGAGGTTACCAACAAAGTTAGTGATGGACCCAGAAAATTTATGTTAAGGGGGCAAAAATAATGCACATTACTATCAAAAGATATATTAATCTAAAATATAAAAAAAATAAAAGTACACACTAGTTATTCGAATACAAAAAATAAAACAAAATTTACATTAGCCACTAACTTTGTTCTCTTCAAATCTTAAAGATACTTCTGATCACTTCTTGTTTTCATATTTTAAAAATGTTGAATAATTATTTCATTCTCAACTTGATTATGAGCACTATCATAGTTTTTAACATGTGTTTGTAATCGCTCCTTTTTTCAATTTGAAAAGCCCTCTTTTACAAAAGCATCACCACTCGCATCATCAGGTTTCATAAGATTGTAACAAAGACAAAATACATCATCTATTAAAATACTATATTCCAACCAATTGCCAAATTTATCAAACAAATTAGCATTAAATCTACGAAGAGAAATCCCAAAATATGTTTGTGAAAAATCATGTTCTCTGGGTTGACAAAGAACCTTTTTGCAAATAAGCTCGTCTAACTTCATCTCTGACATTTGGATCATAATTTAAAATTTTGGGTCGTTGTCCATGATTAGCTACTAGGCTTTTGACATTGAATTCTAGGAACTTCTTTTTATTAGAAGAAACTAATGGAGTGACTTCAGATTCTAGTGGCAGTTTTCTTTTAAAATATTTCATCATTACTATTTATAAAAATAAAAAATATTCTAAATTAGTAAATTGATCAATTCACTTTAAAAATTTATATGCAACATAGTTACACACAATAGAACAAAAGATAAAAACAAATAATAAGGATCAATAAATTGAGAATAAAATAAAATGTACAAAGTCATGAAAAGAATAAAAAATTACATTAATACTTAAACTATAATTGCTTGATTAAAATTTGCAATTGAAAATATCAAAGAGAGAAACAATGAAATTAGAAGATATATAGAGTCATAGAGAGCTCTATAAAAAACATAAAAAATTTAAAATTTACCTTTCGATGAAGAGAATATGATCACTAAACAAATAATAGAAAAATAAGATTGAGAATATAAAACCAAGAAGAGTGTTTAAGAGAATAAAAAAGTGACGGCTAAAATTTGAAAATAGGAGAAGACTAAATTTGATTTGGTTAAAAAAGTGAGTTTGGGACTTTGAGCAATTGGGCTTAATTTATTTGTAGTAGAGTCATTTAAAAAATTTAAGTGGGAGTATATATATATATATATATATATATATATATATATATATATATATATATATATATATATATATATATATATATATATATATATAATCAAAATCACAGTGGGGACAAGTGTCCCCCTATACGTAGGTTCGTCCCTGAACAAAGTAAACATATATATTGCTAGTTTGTCCACGCATGATTAATCAAGATAAAAAGAATATTATTAAAGCAAAGTGTATAACAACAAGAATTAATTCAAGGCCAATAATGCCGACCACAAACAGTTACATCTTTTTCCCACATATGAATAGTTCTTGATCATGTATAACATGTATAAAGACCACAAGCAAAAACACTATATTACAGTATCTAATAATTATAAAATATATATATATAATTACACATATCCAAGAGAAGACAGGAAAAACACAAATAGGCTTGGTGCAGACCAAACAGAGAAGGAATCAAAACTAAAGGGAACAATAGCACACAAATTAAAAAAAAGGATGAGAAAAGAAACTAGCCAGCACAAGTATAACTTCTAGAAAATAAAATCAACCACCACTGGGCTTTGTCTATAAATGCACTAGAGATTGGTAAAATTAAAAGGTATCTACTAGAAGAATACATAAATTGGCTAAATAAATGGATCTGATTTGGCAGAGGGGCACCTAATAAAAAACTAAAATACTCAGTTCTTATGGTGAACTAATTAGATCAAATTAAAAGAGCAATGATTATAGGACAGTGGACAGAAAAAATAAAGTAACTAGCTTAATTCACATAATATTATTTGGGTAAAACTAAACCAATAAATGAAAATGAAAACTGAAAACAACAATCTAACATTGTAGGTGAAAAGACAATGTTGCACAAGATAATGACCAAGAAATGAATAGCAAAATTTACCTAACCAAGGCCATGCCCTAAAATGGTAACCATATCAGCTGAAATCAGTTCCGGGCTCCGAGGTGACAGAGCCTCTTAATTTGCTTAAAAAGGGATTTAAAAAGATACAACAGTAACATATGTATTTTATTTTATAGGAGCATTTGGATAACAAAATTTCACACCAATACTATTTCCTAGTTGCTTGAAAAGAGAAGTTAGAGATTGAATAAATCTATCTTTGACCTTCACAAGCAGTGGCTCAATTTCATCTCTTTTATTCTTAGGTATAGCAGGCTCTGGTAGATCAATACCACTTTGATTTAACATTTCCATCTCTAAAAATTCATCCCCGTCATCATTGAGACTTATTTGCTCCAAACCATCTTCCGAACTCAAGTTTATGTCTTCAGTTTGTTTCCGTAGCTCTTTAAGGATTGATTGTCCGGAAATATTATGTTTACGCTTCATAGTAAACTGAATGCCTACGATCCAAAGTCATAGACAACATAAAAAAATTCAAAAAAAAAAGAAGTCAAATAAAATAGTGAGATAAAATAGTTCATATAATTGAAACACAAGAAGTCAAACAACATAAAATTAGTTTCATGCATGTCTCTACATTTAAAAAGTCAAACTTAAAATCAGATTCGGAATATTTCAGAAGTTTTATCGTTCATAATTAAAAGAAATCACTCAAGTCCAACCATACTAGATCAATGATTACCTGCTTAGAAACTGGTAAATATATATTTGGTCCGGTTAGATGATGTTTCTCCGATCTTATATAATCTCTTAAGTCTTAAACCCAAACATGAACGCAAGAGCAAAAAATCATATAATTTTCTTCTTAACGTGTATTCTCATTGCTGATGAAAGCCATATACTAAGCAATAACTCAGTCATGATCATGGATTTTAAACAAAGGGCCTAAGAGCTAGTAAATGGGTATTGAAAATCAGAGACTTAGTATCAAAATTTTTGTCATGCAAAATTAATTAATAATGATCTCATTACATACATAGAAGACTACTTAAATTAATACATAGAAATAGTCATGATGACTTTGGAACATACCCAGCTTACTAAGTTTTATGTTATTTTTTTTCCTTTCACTCTTAGAATATGTATAATTTCCTTTTATTCACATCATAACTGTGACAACATTCACCAGCGGATACTCAAGTGTATCAATTTATTAATGTTATATACGATATGGGTTTATAAAATTAACAACATTGCTATTAATACCAAGTCATAAATAAAAATGCTCACAAGAAAAAAAACAAAGTAGAAAACAGTATCATCAATTGAATTGAAAACTTCACTATATAGTGATGATTATGTAGCATGTTCAGCTGAAAACCAAAAGTAGCATTAAATAGAAAGACTAAGCCTAGATAAAATTGGAATAAACGGAAAGACTAAGTGATTTATGAGTTTTGCTCAATGGTTTAGAATTTCTCTTCTAGAAATAAGAACTTCGTTGTAAGCATAGTTCTAAACCAATAAACAATTCCCACATCAAAAATTTGAGTTATCACATGTAACAAACCCCAAATGAAAATTAACCGGAGTATTTGGACTCCGGGTCGTCTCACGAAGAGTTGCAATGAAATGTATGATTATTGGCTATGAAGGGTATAGGGGGGTTTTGGTTGATTAGAGGGGCAATAAAATAAAAAGACAAGAAAAGTAAATTGAGCAAAAGTTTAAAGAAAACAAGTAATAAAGAGAGACATTCATGGCAATGGATTGAGATCATAGGCTTTCTATCCTAGTCATGCATGATTAATTCATCTTATTTAGTTAACTCACACATCGGGAGAGTGTCAAACAAGACTAATTAATCATATCACAAATATAAACAAGAATTTATCTCATTACGTCAACTCCAACAAATAGGGAGAAAGTCTAACGAGACTAGCTAATCTCAATCCAAAAGTCCTAACCAACTTACTAATTAAATTAGCAAAAGATTAGCGTCAATGGAAACAATATTCCATAAGTCCTAATCAACTCACTAATTAAACTAGCAAAAGATTAGAGTCAATGGAAACAATATTAGCTAACAACTCTAGATCACCAACATAAGTTGGGTTTTCATGACTCAAGATTACTTAATTACTCTTTCCAAGCCAAGAATGCCAAAATCTACTCTAACATCCTTCCAAGCATTTTATCAAACACTTGGAAGGCATAAAAGGAAAGCATAGTAAAAGTGCAAGGAAAGTAAATATACACTACTCAATTGCAAGGAAAGTAAGATCTCAACTCAAATCAACAATAAAAAGAATATCAAATATAAAATTGCATTAAAAGTAAACCAAATCTAACAAGAGTTCATAAACATAAAATTGACAAAATAAAGGAAATGAACAAGAGAAACTAAGAAGATTAGAGTAGTAGCAACAAGAAATTAAAAGAGAAAACTAAATCAAAACAAGAATTAAAACTTGGATTTAAGAAAATTAAACCTAAACTACCCTAAATTCTTGTTTATTCTACCCTAAAACATGATGAAAACATGATGAAAACTAAACTATGACTACTTGGTTTATTCCCCCTTCAATCCTTGGGTTCAATAGCATCAGAAATGGGTGGGATTGGGCCCAAAATGAGCTGCAAAATCGCTGGGGGCGATTTCATAAAAGTGGGCCACGAACAGCATCGGCGCGCGCACGCAAAGTGCGCGTGCGCGCCCCTGAACGCGGAGAAACATATGGCAAATTTTATATCATTTCGAAGCCCCAGATGTTAGCTTTCCAACGCAATTGGAACCGCCTCATTTGGACCTCTGTAGCTCAAGTTATGGTCGTTTGAGTGCGAAGAGGTCGGGCTTGATAGCTTTACGGTTCCTCCATTTCTTCATGAGTTCTCCCACTTGCATGCTTTTCTCCTCACTTCTTCCATCCAATACTTGCATTATAAACCTGAAATTACTCCACAAACACATCAAGTAATCGAATAGAATCAAAGTGAATTAAAATCACCAATTTTTAGGGCCTAAAAAGCATGTTTTCACATTTAAGCACAAATCAAGGGAGAATTGCAAAACCATGCTATTTTATTGAATAAATGTGAGAAAAGGTGATAAAATCCCCAAAATAAGCACAAGATATCCCACAAAATTGGGGTTTATCAAATCTCCCCACACTTAAACCAAGCATGTCCTCATGCTAAGAATAAAGAAGGACAAGAAAAGGGTATGAACATTTATTCAATGCAAATAAAATATATACACCTATCTATATGAATGCAACTAAATGCAAAATGATTCTACCTACTTGGTCAAAAGCAAATCAATCTCCAAGAACATATATAAGCAAGTAGGGCAAAGGTCATATGACGACTCACAAACTCTACCAATTCAAATATCAAAATGAAGTTCAAATAGACTTGCAAGAAGAACGCTCATGAAAGCCGGAAACAAGGAAGTGAGATCGAACCCTCACCGGATGTGTATCCGCTCTAGTCGCTCAAGTGTATAGGGTCGATCACTCAATTCTCTTCTACTCATGCTTTCCAAGATTTGTTTTTCTTCTAACAATCAACAATTATTCAATGCATGCATACATTCATCATGAGGACTTATTCATAGGTTGTAATGGGGCTAGGGTAAAGGTAGGGATGTATATGGTCAAGTGAGCTTGAAATTTGTATCTTTGATTAGCCTAAGCTCTCACTAAACACATATAACAACCTATGCAATTCTAATACACAACCTAGCTACCCATGATTTCCACTTTTTCACATACTCATGCATTCATTTTGATTCACATTCCATATGCATTGATTTTTTATTGAACTTTACTTTGGGGCACTTTTGTCCCCTTTTTATTTCTTTTTCTCTTTTTTTTTCTTTTTCTATTATTTTTTTCCTTTTATATATATATATATATATATATATATATATATATATATATATATATATATATATATATATATATATATATATTTTTTTTTTTTTTCTACATTTTTTTTTTGAAAAATATATACAAACATATCAATGCATATGGTTTTACATATTTAATGCATAAGCATGTACCAAATTCCCAAAAATCTTCAACAAAAATACAAAAACACACTTTTCTCTCCACCAATGTCCCAAGTTTCCCATACCCAAATGATACACACCCACACTAGCCTAAGCTAATCAAAGATCCAAATTAAGGATATTTATTGTTTTTCACTTAGGGGTAGTGATGTGCTAAAATTAAGAACGAAAGGGATTAAATAGGCTCAAAATTTGGCAAACAATGGTTGATGAAAGGTAGCCTATTTGGGTAAGTGAGCTAAATAAAATGATGGCTTCAATCATATAAATGCATGTATACATGGAATAATGGACATAAAGAATCAAACAAATCAAAGATTACAATCATAGAAAGAGAATAATGTACACAAGAATGAAAATAAGTGGTTAATAGATGTAACCACACAATTAGTTTCAAAACTCACATGCTTGTGTTCTTAGCTCAAAAACCATGTTCCAAAATAAATTCTTCAAGCAAGTTTGTCACAAAATTTTTTTTTTCAAATTGGTAGGGTGCCCTAAAAAATAATTTTTCTTGGAAAAGAAATCATCACCCTAACCAAGTAGTCCTAACATAAAAAAAAATGCTCAAATATGTATAAATTTTAACTATCATGCAACCTATCATGCAGTGCAACAACTAACTAGCAAAGGGAATCAAGAATTGGTGTTGAAAGAAAGAAATTGTTACCCATGGAGATCAGTCGGACGACCTCCCCACACTTAGAAATTTGCACCGTCCTCGGTGCATGCAAAAAAGAGCAAGGTGGACGGGTTTCTACAATTGATGAGCTCCTTCAAAAGGTTGTGCGGGTGGACTTGTTTGTTGCCCCATTTAGAAGCTTTCTCATTCCTTTCCTTCTTGGTGGCCAACCTAAAAGGAAGGAAAAAGAAAGAGAATTAAGCCTACAATAAAGATAGCAAAGCAATTAGAACATAGGTAGGGGCTAATGCCAAATAAGAGTAGGGTTCTCACTACATGGTAGCTACAACATGCGAGTGAGAAAACAATATAAGCTAAGGCATATTAACTAATACTTGATGCAAGAATAAAGTCAAAGCATAGGCAAATGACATGAAGAGCATGTTGCATCAAGCTTAAACAAGAAATAGTGGGTTATGAAAAACATGCAAGCTCATATCAATGCACAAAGGATATAAGGATCATCAAAGGTTAAGCATTGAATTAGAAATTTCATTACCCATCAATATCAAACAAGTCTAGAAGCACCAAGATTAACCAAGAATTTCTCAACAATTGAGTAAGAGAATTCAACACCATTATTAAAATAAGAAACTTAGAAAATAAAAGGGAAAACAAGTTACAAAAAAAAATAAAAATAAAATTAAAATTCAATGAATGAAAACAAGGAAATGCAATAAAAGAAAATGGAAGAAAAAAATTTTTTATTTATTTATTTATTTATTTTTTTTAATGATTTTTTTTATTATTATTATTATTTTATATTTTTAAAAGAAAGAAAGAAAAAAAATTTTCCAAGAGAGGAAGAAGAAAGAAAAAAAATAGAAAGAAAGAAGAAGGAAAGAAGAAAGAAGGAGAAAGGAGAAAGGAGAAAAACAGGGTGCAAATCGGTGCATATGCGCCATGCGTGCTTATGCACGGATGCATCAGGTACAATCCGCGCGCGCGCGCCATGCGTGCTTACGCGCGGATGCGACAGGGACAATCGGCGCGCGCGCGCGGATCGCCTGGCACAAAGTAGGCATAAAGTGGGCACAACTCTCTGGTTTTTGTACCAGGAGTGTGATATGCACCACCCGCGCGCGTGCGCACTGCGCGCTTGGGCGCCGATTCCCTTTTTTTTTTTTTAGAAGTACAAACACAGAATTTAATACTCTCCTAATCTATAAACATTCTAAAGCAAGCAAAATTCAAATTTAACAACAAATCTTTTTGGTTTTTTTGAAAAATTTTCAAATACACTAAAAACAAAACTTATACTACAAGCAAAATGCAATCTAACTACAACTATTCTAAGCAAAGCATGAATGCAATAAACAACCTACCAACAAAAGCAAAATGCATAAGAGTATATAAAATAAGAAAAACTACCTACAATGGCAACTCCAATCACTTATTGACCAAATCTAAAAGAGAGTGGAAAGAGTTTACCATGGTGGGGTGTCTCCCACCTAGCACTTTTAGTTTAAGTCCTTAAGTTGGACATTTGGGAGGCTCCTTGTCATGGTGGCTTATGCTTGTATTCATCCTTGATCCTCCAAGAATGCTTGCTCCTCAATTGGTTGTCAGAATTTCCAACAATTTCCATCAAGCTTCGGTGAGATTCTTCCCAAAATATGAGCTCCCAAAATTGATCCTCATATATTCCCGGATCCCAAATCTTGTTTTTGCACCCATCTTCAAGTTGATCATCATAGCTCCAATTGGGTGGTTTAGCCTTGGAATTCTCAAAGAAGCATCCAAACATTCTCCTAGACCCATGTAATTTGGTTCTACACCAAACATTGCCATTCAACTTTGAGCATGCAACCATCATGAACTTAGAATGGTGTTTCCAACCACTACACAACTCTCTCTTACTCTTAATTCCACAAAGAGCTCTAAGTTGACCATCATTTTCAATCAAACCATATTCAAGTGAGAAAGTGAAGCTTAGGGATAGAAATTTTACCCACTTGAATGTTGTGTTGGATGATGGTGACTTAGGAAGGGGGACCTCCCCACACTTAGCCAACGTGAGATTCATTCCCTTGTGCTCTTTCTTTGCATCTTCCACCTCTTTGCAAGCTTTTTCAATTTCAATTCCTTGCTCACCAACTTCTTCTATGCACCCTTCATTGCTCAAACCATGTGTTGGAGGTTGTGCACGGTCCTCCTTGTCATTAATTTCATAACACAATGAGGGAGATTCATCAATTCCAAAAGACTCATTAGTTGGTGTGGAATCATCTTCAATGGTGGAGCTTGCTTCTTGCTCAACCTTCTCCTCTTGGTAGCTTCCTTCCAATTCAATCTCTTCTTCATTGCTTACCAAGGGTATGGAAGGTGAGGTATCTTCTTCCTTACCCTCTATGTCAAACCCAATTGGAGAGAATTCAATTGTACATAAAAATTCTTCAATGATTGAATCCATCTCTTGGTCAACCTCTTCAAAGACTTCAACCACTTCTTCCGGCTCAATTATCTCAACTTTCTCCCCTTGTGGCAATCCTTGTTTCAACTTCTCTTCTTCACCTTGAAGCTCTAAACTCACTCCCTCACTATGCTCCTTGGTTGCTTCTCCACATTCGTCAATGGGAGTTCCTTGATTGCTTAGTTGGGAGGAGGCCATATTGCTAACAGCTTCCACTAGGATAGCCATCTTGGCTCCTAGCTCCTTAAACTTATTTTCATCCTCCTCTTGTCACCTTAGGATATGAGATTCAAGATCTCTCAATTCATGCGTGGGGGCTTCATCGGGAGGTGATGGTGGGAGAGAAGGTTCATTGTTTGGGAGTAAAGGTTCATAATCGGAAGTTAGTTCATCTTGGTAAGGGTATGGAGGTGGTGTATATTGAGGTGGTTCTTGAGAGTAATTGTGTTGGAATGGTGGTGGTTCCATGTATGGTTCATATGGCTCATAAGGTGGTTGGTATGGTGGATATGGGTTGGGGTCATATGGAGGTGTTTGGTGAAAAGGGGCTTGTGAGTAAGGTGGTTCAAAG
The DNA here is from genome assembly GCF_059453495.1 of Arachis ipaensis. Classification (NCBI taxonomy): domain Eukaryota; kingdom Viridiplantae; phylum Streptophyta; class Magnoliopsida; order Fabales; family Fabaceae; genus Arachis; species Arachis ipaensis. The sequence goes on from NC_142435.1 coordinate 132,839,129, forward strand.
TCATGTTGAGGGGGTGGTTCATAGGCATGTGGTGGTGGTTGTTGACAATCACAATAAGGGTCACCACATCCATTAAATTGATATGCATTAGGATTAGAGTTATACCCATAAGAATCCGGAGGGGGTTGTTGCCAAGAAGGTTGATCAATCCCTTGAGGCTCCTCCCACCTTTGATTGTTCCATCCTTGATGCACATCCTCATTGTAGCTCCCATTCCCTACAACATAATTTGAACCAAACTCATAGCCAAAGTAAGGATGAGAATTCATAATAGCAAATAAAAACAAAAACTAATAAAAATGAGAACAAAGTCCTAAAGCTAACAAAAACTAAGAAATAAGCAAAAGGCAAACATATTCACAATATTCACAATAGCCAATAATATAACACCATTGCAACTCCCCGGCAACGGCGCCATTTTGATTTATGAGTTTTGCTCACTGGTTTAGAATTTCTCTTCTAGAAATAAGAACTTCGTTGTAAGCATAGTTCTAAACCAATAAACAATTCCCACATCAAAAATTTGAGTTATCACATGTAACAAACCCCAAATGAAAATTAACCGGAGTATTTGGACTCCGGGTCGTCTCACGAAGAGTTGCAATGAAATGTATGATTATTGGCTATGAAGGGTATAGGGGGGTTTTGGTTGATTAGAGGGGCAATAAAATAAAAAGACAAGAAAAGTAAATTGAGCAAAATTTTAAAGAAAACAAGTAATAAAGAGAGACATTCATGGCAATGGATTGAGATCATAGGCTTTCTATCCTAGTCATGCATGATTAATTCATCTTATTTAGTTAACTCACACATCGGGAGAGTGTCAAACAAGACTAATTAATCATATCACAAATATAAACAAGAATTTATCTCATTACGTCAACTCCAACAAATAGGGAGAAAGTCTAACGAGACTAGCTAATCTCAATCCAAAAGTCCTAACCAACTTACTAATTAAATTAGCAAAAGATTAGCGTCAATGGAAACAATATTCCATAAGTCCTAATCAACTCACTAATTAAACTAGCAAAAGATTAGCGTCAATGGAAACAATATTAGCTAACAACTCTAGATCACCAACATAAGTTGGGTTTTCATGACTCAAGATTACTTAATTACTCTTTCCAAGCCAAGAATGCCAAAATCTACTCTAACATCCTTCCAAGCATTTTATCAAACACTTGGAAGGCATAAAAGGAAAGCATAGTAAAAGTGCAAAGAAAGTAAATATACACTACTCAATTGCAAGGAAAGTAAGATCTCAACTCAAATCAACAATAAAAAGAATATCAAATATAAAATTGCATTAAAAGTAAACCAAATCTAACAAGAGTTCATAAACATAAAATTGACAAAATAAAGGAAATGAACAAGAGAAACTAAGAAGATTAGAGTAGTAGCAACAAGAAATTAAAAGAGAAAACTAAATCAAAACAAGAATTAAAACTTGGATTTAAGAAAATTAAACCTAAACTACCCTAAATTCTAGAGAGAAGAGAGAGCTTCTCTCTCTCTAGAATTCTACCCTAAAACATGATGAAAACTAAACTATGACTACTTGGTTTATTCCCCCTTCAATCCTTGGGTTCAATAGCATCATAAATGGGTTGGATTGGGCCCAAAATGAGCTGCAAAATCGCTGGGGGCGATTTCATAAAAGTGGGCCACGAACAGCATCGGCGTGCGCGCGCGCCCCTGAACGCGAAGAAACATATGGCAAAATTTATATCATTTCGAAGCCCCGGATGTTAGCTTTCCAACGCAACTGGAACCGCCTCATTTGGACCTCTGTAGCTCAAGTTATGGTCGTTTGAGTGCGAAGAGGTCGGGCTTGATAGCTTTACGGTTCCTCCATTTCTTCATGAGTTCTCCCACTTGCATGCTTTTCTCCTCACTTCTTCCATCCAATACTTGCATTATGAACCTGAAATTACTCCACAAACACATCAAGTAATCGAATGGAATCAAAGTGAATTAAAATCACCAATTTTTAGGGTCTAAAAAGCATGTTTTCACATTTAAGCACAAATCAAGGGAGAATTGCAAAACCATGCTATTTCATTGAATAAATGTGAGAAAAGGTGATAAAATCCCCAAAATAAGCACAAGATAAACCACAAAATTGGGGTTTATCACTAAGCCAAGATAAAACTGGAATAGGAAAATAAAAGAGCTATGAATAAAGTAGAGTTATGTTCAACGAAACTAAACTAAAAGCCCATCAGACATAATATTCTCCTGGATACTAGATTTCACAAAATTGTCTAGCTTTCTCATGAGCAACAGGATCCAAATCATCTTTCCAAAATGGCTTCTTGTTGAGATCAAAATCCTTTACCGCAGTTTGGATTTCTAGTGATTCAGTTGTAGAGCGAATATACCCTCTCTTATGGAAAAAAAATTTGAATTGTGTTGCTCTATAATGGTGAATTGTTTTCGACGTGCCCACTCAAACTCACATGCTGGCTTGTTTGTAATGCTCGTCTACATAGATGAAAAATGCAGCGATACTGCAAACAATTTATTTTTAAAAGTTACCTTCAAATCCATTAATATAACATCGCCATCCCAGTTAGAAAAAAATAGTAAAATATGGAAACCCAAACCTTTGCAGATACTGCACGCTAACTGCATATATCTCCTACAAGTTTCAAACCAAACCAATTAACTATAGAGAATTATTGAATGGTAACATGATGTTAAATTCAATAACAAAGCGCAAACAGAATATTGAAGATAGCAAACCTCTATACTAGAATCCATAGCAGAGGATGAGGCACTAGTGTAGAATGCATGTGAGAAGGGCGACTTTTCACATATATTGGTGTGAGCATTGAGTGCTATCAGCCAGGAATGAATATTAATCTTGTTACACCAAATATTGGAGGCCACATCGAGTGCGTATTTCAACGAGGAGAATGGAGAGGCAGAAGCCATCTCCTTAGCAAACTTTATGCTTCCACGGCATTCAAGCAAGTCACGCTCTTCCATAGTAATAATAGTTAGTAGTTTTCTGCAAATAAAGGATTAAAAAGCATTATGATTAAAAAGCATAATTAGTCATATTTTTTATAATTAAGACAATTAATCAATTTTTTATAAACAAATAAAAGATTGAAAAATCACTGCACTATACTAACAAAAAATTAATTCTCATTCACTCCACACCCCAATTCAAATCTTGCTCCCTATCAAAAGGAGTTAAATGATACTAACATACAATTTTTGCATAAAGAAGTAGCCATCAAAACTAAGAGTTAAAGATGAAATTCAAAATAGAATTGAAACCTGACGATAAACTTTTGCTGCTCAACGAATTATTTTATAAATTGGCTTCTCAAGGCTTATGAAACATACTTTAAATAAGCCCAACGGATGGCTTTTCTTTCTTCAACATTGAAATTAATGTAATTAATACTTAGTAATTAAATTGCTTATTGTTCCAATTAATCATCGTTAGTAGTTTCTAAAATTAGTTAGAGCTATTCTGTTAAACATAAACATATACTCTTTTTGTACTCTTTTTATAATTTCAACTTTCATTCTCAATTAACTCATTCTTTATTTATCACAAAAGTCTCTAAATTAATTCATATTGTGGAATTTAGCACTAAAATTGTATTTGGCCAGAAAGAACACGAGCAAAAAAATGTGCATAGTAAAATGGAAAGAAATAGTGAAATTGAACGTATATGATTACGTTTCTTTATTTACACTACAATCTGATTCTTATACCGGTTAATGAACAACATAACCACACTAAGAAACTATTGTTTAATCAAGAAGGGAAAATTAACAACTTCAGCTAGTTAATAATCATAGAAAGTGTGAAAATTACAAATCATGAACTGCATTTAAAATCAGATAACTAGCATACCTTATTAATTTTTCAATGGCAAAACTAGGAAGGAAGGAGAAGAAACCAACTATCGGGAAACTGTAAAAACCTGCACCTTGATATTTATCTGAGGTTAGGGTTAAAATTTGAGAAAAGTATAAATTGCGTAAAAATATTTTGAAAGGACTACAGGGAAACACCAAATTAAGCGCGAAATTTGGAGGTGGACATCATTCGATTTCTCCATGGTGATCATTGGGTCTATGGAAATTGAGAAAGCCCATCTCAAGTTAGCAACGGACAAACAAGAATGTTGGAAAGCTCCGCAAAATTTTGCCAGGGAGATACAAGGCGTTCCAAGTGATTACCACGGTCATAGAGATTTGCCACTGCTTCTCGTTCGTGGGTACCTTCTCGTTGGTAACTCTCGTGTTTCTGGTAGTGTGTTTACATTACTGAATTTTAATTTCAAATTATATGAAATAACCAATTATAAAAATTACACAAAAAATATTAATTAACTTAACTCCAAATATTAATAAAACTAATTTAATTACTCTTAATTGATTAATTTTTAAAAATAAGGAGTTCATATCAATAAAATAAGTCATAACTTTTTCATAATAAAAGTTACTTAAATTAAACTGTACAATTTTTGTTTTATTTTTCAATCACTAAAATAATAAAAAATATTCAATTATAATAAAATTACATAAGAATCTTAATTGATTTAAAATCAACTTACCTTATAATAAATTCAATTACTTTTATTAAAATAATTTCTAATAATAAACAAACTAAATTGATAAAATAAATCATAATTTAATTCATAACAGGATTTTCAAAAACACGGGATGTTACATTCTACCCACCTTACAAAAATTTTCGTCCTCGAAAATTGATATAAGATGGAGAAAAGGTTTATATTCACATCCCCTTTTGAATATTTCAAAGAAACAAAGAAAATCATATCATATGAATATAGAAGAAAATATATGAAATGATGCAACCGTTTATAAAATAATTTGATCCAAGTTAAATTTTTGAATATCCGAAACTTAACAAATAGATGTAGCGTTCGTTCAGAATTCCCAATGAAGCATGATCATCTTGCTCCATCATTCTCACGATTCCTTGTGATGTCGCACATTCACCGGTTTCATTTTCTGCGTGCACAATCGCGTCTCTAAGAACTAACATATTGCTTTATTTAAGTATCGTATGTGTCATTCTAACAATTTCGAGTTTACTTGAGGAGATACAAAATACTGGAAAGGAAGGGCAGGCGAAAAGGATGGTATTTCGCAAGGACTTGAAAGAATGCTTGAAATCATCAATAAACAAGGATGTATATAACCAATAAATGTACCGGAAGGAGAGTCAAATTGAAATTTTAAAAAGAAATTTTGAATCAAAGAGTTTTGATATGAACAATAATAGAAAAAATAGTACAATAATTTAGAACAACTTCAAATGGATTCAGAGGAAATTTGTTTATCTTTTTCAAAAGAAAATATATAATGATTCAACATTTTTCAAAAGAATTGAACAAAGTATAAATGATATGTTATGCCAAATTAATTTCAAATTTAAAATAAATTATGTGAGGTTTGTAAACTAAAGCTTATTTGGTGCTAAGGGCAAAGTATTTCCTTTTTAAAATCTTGGAGATTACTTAAGTATATAATTAGATAAGGGTAGGCATAAAATTGTAGTAAGGTTGGAAGAAAATCAAGTTTTATTCAAAGAATAAATTCTGAACTAATTTTTTTTATAAACCAATGAAGGATAAGTGGTGTATTACAAATAAACAAGATTAAACTATATAAAGAAGTTTTAGAATTTATGTAAGAAGGTATATGCTGAATTAAAAACGATTCTATCAAAATTTAGAGAAGGGTATTGGATATAGTCAAGTAAGAAAAGAATTGAATCGGAATTTTCTCAAAGATGATCTGAAACAAGTACTCAAGAAGGAAATTACAAGAAAAGATATATTGCATCAAAACAAGGTCAAAGGTTTTATCATTCTTGTAGAGGAACACAAAGCCAATGGTTGTAATCTGAGCAAGATACGCTTAAGTTACAGAACGCGAAGCAGGAAAATTAAATCGCGTAATTAGCTTGCTACAAATCATATTACGGTTTCAAACTGCTTAAAAATCAAAGATTATGCATTGCGCCAAAATTAATTCAATATCAAATCAAGAAGTACCGAATTTATGAACAGTGTTATAGTTGAATGTTCCCTAAAGATTCAAGCAACAACTAGGAACATAATCAAGTAAGGACATGTATGAATGACAAGATATAGTGGGAAAATATCCAAAACACAATCCAAAAAAGAGATCATGAACTAGATATTCCAATACAATTGGTAGAAAAAGAGAAAACGTCGAGCACAAAGAAAGATTATACGTCGAAACGGAACTAATCTCTAGAACTTAATTTCTAACGTTCCCAAAATCCCGTGATTCGCATTATCTATTATTTCTATTTCGTTTATGATAACCGATTAGTGTTTTCATATATATATATATATAATTGGTGTTAAGTTGGCCAAACATAATACCATGAAGTATGCAATGGTAAACTAATAGCATTAATCAACAGACAGTCATGCATATAAAACATAAACCCTTGTTATCAGAACATGTCTTAAGGCATGACAGACACTCAAAGTATCCAATGAAGCATAGTCAGTCCACTCCTAAGGCTCTACAGGAAGGACTACTCTAATACCATATTATAGCTTCCCTTCTAGCAAAATACCTTGCTTAAGTCATGGTATTTCTACTAGAAAGAACATTACATAACCTTTTTTAATAATAACTACTTAATTATTGAGACTTTATATCGATATTCGCATTTCAGTTTTAAGAAAATGGCGGAAAATTTTATTTTTATTCGTTAAAGTCATATATCAAGGATTTACAAGTAATAATAATCACATGAATACTATTAATAATTCTTATACAAGTAATCCAGAATAGAATTTAGATTCAACATATCATACCTACCCCTCTATATAAAACAAAATCTCAAGGGTCAAGAGTGAGGAGACTCTATAAAAGCAATTGAAATTATAAAGAAAGCCTACTAATCGCTCGTAGCTTCATATTGAGTCTTCGAACCTGTGTCGCTGAAAGGGCAGAAAATTTTGGAGTAATAACCAAACCACAAGTTCTCAGTAGAGGTCGAGAATGCCATGAAAGTAAAGAATAAAATGCAAATAGTTAATTTAGTTTAACAATATTCATTTTCATTAATTTCATAAAAACTCTTCGAAATTACATTAGAAGAATTGGATACTAGCTTCAAGTTATATTTCTTAAATTCTTTTTGATTAATAACAACCTTCAATATAAAAGTGAAATGCATACACAAACAAATCAGACAATACATGAAAACAAACAATACAAACATCAATCAATAGATAATTAAATGTAAATAAAGCACACCCAAACAAGTCATACAAATGCATATGATGAATATCTAGTCCTAGTACAGGCCATTAACTCATGTATCAGTTATCTGCCTGCTTCCTGACATTACCCGGTCTCCTACCCTGATATGATTTTCTAACCATTGCACAAAATTTATGATTCTTAGCTACTCTATGGAGATAGCCTCTGCCTCCTCTAGCAGGATATTGGTTTGGCTAAAAAACATATTGTGCCGTTTTGACAGTACCCACTCTTGCATAACAGAATACGCCATTTTGACAGCCGATTCTCGTGCAAGGTGGTTATACTTTGCACACCAGACTGCGCCCTTTTGACAGCCGATTCTCGTACAAGGCAATTATACTTTGTATCCCAGACTGTGCCCTTTTGTCAGCTGGTTTTTCATGCAAATCAGATACAAACTTTCTGCTTCTCTTTGGAAGAAATCAAACAATTTATTACTCTGCCCTCATACAGCAGACATACACATATTCTTCTGTGGCATATTCTTAATCAATACTTTATCTTTATCTCTTTCACAATCGTAATTATGCAACGAGATAAAACCCTTGCCAACAACCTCATAAACCAATTATCCTTTCTCAAAAGAATCATTTAAGGTATTCATGGTCTTTACTTTACTATTCTCAGAAATATCTGTTAATGATATAAAACTTATTTTCTTTTAAACTCTTATAGTCAAAGTTGTCATAAAAATAGTCATGGCAGATTAACTTTTTCTCTATTATTAATATATTAAATGAACTTAGAATTGCATAAACTTTATGTTCAAATGATCATCTCAGAATAGACTTTCTAACAAACTAAAAATCATGATTTTCTGGTCAATCTAGCCTTGAAAATAGAAGAAAAATCGTGATTGTTCTGCTATGTTTAAAAACTAGAAAACAGCAGCAGCATGTAGTATTTAAAATTCCATATAAAATCCAAATTATATCTAACAAACTTAAAAATTAATATAGTTCAACTTAACTCATCCAAGGTTTTTTTACAATTGATTTTAGATCAATACCATTTTTAATGAAGGAGTTATGTAGCTTGGAATTTAGGTAATTTTCTATAGAATTCTATTTTAAAATCCAGTGAACATATCCTCTTCCAAGTCCTATAACTCACTCATTAAAACAAGGACAACCCTAAAATTTAAACCACATACACTAAAATACTCAATTTTCACCATCAATTGGTTGCACCTGAATATCCATTCAGAATCAAAAGTTATAAGCTCTCAAAGTTACTGATTTAAGAAAACAGAATCTGGCTTTTACTACATAATGCATCATATTTCAAAAATTCATATCTTTAAAATCACGATTCCAACAATTCTAAAATTTTACGACAATAAAACAATAGTTTTATTTAAAATTGGTTTCATTTCAAAATACAAATCGACAATAAACAATAGTTTTATTTAAAATTGGTTTCATTTCAAAATACAAATCAAAACATTCCCAGCAGAGCCAACAAGTTACTGCAGTTTAAAAATTTTGCAGTAAAAATCAGATTTCATAACCATAATTCAAAATTCACCATAAATCATATACTTAACGAAATGACCTTAAACTTTCCAGTCAAGCTCCATATATTCCCAAGTTTAACCCATACTTGGTCTCATGCAATTTTGTTCATCACAGAATTAGTTATAACCTTTCAAAGTTACTTATTTCATTTAAAAGTAATGCAGAAAATCATATTTCACAGTTTAACTTCGAAAAATTAAAACTAATTCTCCAGTTAATATGAACCATTCAAAATTGAATCTTAACAATTACACTTATTATAGTTTACTTATCTTTTAATCTCTTATCATTTCAATCACTATTGAGTTACTGGTTCACTTTCAAATTTGCCTTTTAATTTTAAAACTCAGATTTTCAGCAAGCAGTTCAACATTTCAAGATTCAATCCTTCAAATATTCTCTAAACCCAATTCCAAATAATCACCAACTAAGTCCACCACCGTTACAATAATCAAATAACTATCTTAAGAGCAACAAATCCAATATAATCTATCAAATATCAAAATTCTCAACAACCACTCATCAACAATTCATAATCCACACATAATCAATCAACTTCACAAAATCATCAAATTCAATCATATTCACAGCCACAATTCAACATCTATATAACCAATTAATTACTCACAACAATTAAACCTATTTGCAGTTATTGAATAAACTTTGTGGATATTCTTAAATTAAAACCATTTAAATTAAACCCCCTACCTCGATTAACCAAACTCAGGAATTAAACGCGACAATCCCACTTAGTTTGAACTCACTGCAGCAGCAGCAATTCCAACGCAACCGAAACAACGGCAGCGGCACCAACTTTGATCACACTCACAGCAACGATGATTTCGACAGTTCCAGCAGAACACAGCAATACTAAAATGGAGATATCAACTATTGAAATTAAGATAAAACATAACAGAGAAAATGGGTATTAAACAGAACATGAATGGAGCTGTTACAGGATTATGTATGGGAAGTTCGGTGTCAAAACGAAGAGGATGGTGCAGTAGCTTGTCTTCTCCAGTGAGAAGCTTCAACTGTAACAATTCCAGCAAACCCAATAGAGCCAAGAACATCAGAGGCAAATACATGATTGTTACAGAGCAAATAGGATTCTGAGATGGTGATTCTGGAAGTTATGGCACGATTAACTCACCATGAATGACGGCAGCGACTAGGAATTTCGGCAACAACGGCGACAGGCCCCTTCTCCTCCTTCTTTGTTGTGCTAAAGTTTTATTTAAAATTTGTTCCATTTTAAAATTCAAATCGAAACATTCCCAGCAAAGCCAACAAGTTACTATTGTTTTAAAAATTTTGCAGTAAAAATCAGATTTCATAATCATAATTCAAAAATTCACCATAAATCATATACTTAACGAAATGACCCTAAACTTTCCAGTCTAGCTCCATATATTTCCAAGTTTAACCCAGATTTGGTCCCATGCAATTTTGTTCATCATAGAATTGGTTATAACCTTTCAAAGTTACTTATTTCACTTAAAAGTAATGCAAAAAATCAGATTTCACAGTTTAACTTTGAAAAATCATAACTAATTCTGCAATTAATACGAACCTTTCAAAATTGAATCTTAATAATTACACTTATTATAGTTTGCTTAGCTTTTAATCTCTTACCATTTTAATCACTATTGAGTTACTGGTTCATTTTCAAATTTGTCGTTCAATTTGAAAACTCAGATTTTCAGCAAGCAGTTCAACATTTCAACATTCAATTCTTCAAATATTCTCTAAACCCAATTCCAAACAATCACCAACTAAGTCTACCACCGTTACAATAATCAAATAACTATCTTAAGAGCAACAAATCCAATATAATCCATCAAATATCAAAATTATCAACAACCACTCATCAACAATTCATAATCCACACATAATCAATCAATTTCAAAAAATCATCAAATTCAATCATATTCACAGCCACAATTCAACATCCATATAACCAATCAATTACTCGCAACAATTAAACCTATTTGCAGTTATCCAATAAACTTTGTGGACATTCTTAAATTAAAACGATTTAAATTAAACCCCTACCTCGATTAACTGAACTTAGGAATTAAATTCGACAATCCCACTTAATTTGAACTCACAACACCAGCGGCAATTCCAATGCAACCGAAACAGTGGCAGCGGCACCAACTTTGATCACACTCACAGCAACGACGATTTTGACAGTTCCAGCAGAACATAGAAATACTAAAATGGAGATATTAACTATTGAAATTAAGATAAAACACAACAGAGAAACAGGGTATTAAACATAACATGAATAGAAGTGTTACAAGATTATGATTGGGAGGTTTGGTGTCAAAACGAAGAGGATGGTGCAGTAGCTTGTCTTCTCCAGTGACAAGCTTCAACTGTAACAATTCCAGCAAACACAACAGAGCCAAAAACATCAGAGGCAAATACAGGATTGTTACAGAGCAAATAGTGTTTAGAGATGGTGATTCTGGAAGCTATGGCACGATTAACTCACCATAATGACGGCAGCGACTAGGAATTTTGGCAACAACGGCGACAGGCCCCTTCTCCTCCTTCTTTGTCGTGCTAAAGTTTTACTTAAAATTGGTTCTATTTTAAAATTCAAATCGAAACATTCCCAGTAGAGCCAACAAGTTACTACTGTTTTAAAAATTTTGCAGTAAAAATCAAATTTCATAACCATAATTCAAAAATTCACCATAAATCATATACTTAACGAAATGACCTTAAACTTTCCAGTCTACCTCCATATATTCCTAAGTTTAATCCAGACTTGGTCCCATGCAATTTTGTTCATCACATAATTAGTTATAACCTTTCAAAGTTACTTATTTCATTTAAAAGTAATGCAGAAAATTAGTTTCATAGTTTAACTTTGAAAAATCATAACTAATTCTCCAATTAATACGAACCTTTCAAAATTGAATCTTAATAATTACACTTATTATAGTCTACTAAGCTTTTAATCTCTTATCATTTCAATCACTATTGAGTTACTGGTTCACTTTCAAATTTGCCATTTAATTTCAAAACTCAGATTTTCAGCAAGCAGTTCAGCATTTTTAAGATTCAATCCTTTAAATATTCTCTAAAGTCTAAACCCAATTCCTAACAATCACAAACTAAGTCCACCACTGTTACAATAATCAAATAAATATCTTAACATCAACAAATCCAATATAATCCATCAAATATCAAAATTCTCAGCAAACACTCACCAACAATTTATAATCCACACATAATTAATCAATTTCACAAAATCAACAAATTCAATCATATCCACAGCCACAATTCAAAATCCATATAACCAATCAATTACTCACAACAATTAAACCTATTTGCAGTTATCCAATAAACTTTGTGGACATTCTTAAATTAAAATCATTTAAATTAAAACTCCTACCTCGATTAACCAAACTCAGGAATTAAACGTCACAATTCAACTTAGTTTGAACTCACAGCAGCGGCAGCAATTCCAACGCAACCAAAACGGCGGCAACGACACCAACTTTGATCACACTCACAGCAACGGCGATTTCGACAGTTCCAGCAGAACACAGCGATACCAAAATGGAGATATCAACTATTGAAATTAAGATAAAACATAACAGAGAAACAAGGTATTAAACAGAACATGAATGGAAGTGTTACAGGATTATGAATGGGAGTTTCGGTGTCAAAACGAAGAGGATGGCGCAGCAACTTGTCTTCTCCAGTGACAAGCTTCAGCTGTGATAATTCCAGCAAACACAATAGAGCCAAGAACATCAGAGGCAAATACAGGATTGTTACAGAGCAAATAGGGCTCAGAGATGGTGATTCTGGTAGCTAGGGCACGATTAACTCACCATGAACGATGGCGGCAAATAGGAATTTCGGCAACAACGGCGACAGCCCCCTTCTCCTCCTTCTTTGTCATGCTAAAGTTTTATTTAAAATTAGTTCCATTTCAAAATTCAAATCGAAACATTCCCAGTAGAGCCAACAAGTTACTGCTATTTTAAAAATTTTGCAGTAAAAATCAGATTTCATAACCATAATTAAAAAATTCACCATAAATCATATACTTAACGAAATGACCTTAAACTTTCCAATCTAGCTCCATATAGTCCCAAGATTAACCCAGATTTAGTTCCATGCAATTTTGTTCATCACATAATTAGTTATAACCTTTCAAAGTTACTTATTTCAATTAAAAGTAATGCAAAAAATTAGATTTTACAGTTTAACTTTGAAAAGTTATAACTAATTCTCCAATTAATACGAACTTTTCAAAATTGAATCTTAATAATTACACTTATTATAGTTTACTTAGCTTTTAATCTCTTATCATTTCAATCAGTATTGAGTTACTGGTTCACTTTGAAATTTGCCGTTTAATTTCAAAACTCAGATTTTCAGCAAGCAGTTCAACATTTCAAGATTCAATCCTTCAAATATTCTCTTAACCCAATTCCTAACAATCACCAACTAAGTCCACCACCGTTACAATAATCAAATAACTATCTTAACAGCAACAAATCCAATATAATCCATCAAATATCAAAATTCTCAGCAACCACTCATCAACAATTTATAATCCACACATAATTAATCAATTTCACAAAATCAACAAATTCAATCATATTCACAGTCATAATTCAACATCCATATAACCAATCAATTACTCAAAACAATTAAACCTATTTGCAGTTATCCAATAAACTTTGCAGACATTCTTAAATTAAAATCATTTAAATTAAACCCCCTACCTCGATTAACCAAACTTAGTAATTAAACGTGACAATTCCACTTAGTTTGAACTCACAGCAGCGACACCAACTTTGATTACACTCATAGCAATGACGATTTTGACAGTTCTAGCAAAACACAGCGATACTAAAATGGAGATATCAACTATTGAAATTAAGATAAAACATAACAGAAAAACAGGGTATTAAACAGAACATGAATGGAAGTGTTACAGGATTATGAACGGGAGGTTCGGTGTCAAAACGAAGAGGATGGTGCAGCAGCTTGTCTTCTCCAGTTACAAGATTCAGCTGTGATAATTCCAGCAAACACAACAGAGCCAAGAATATCAGAGCCAATTACAAGATTGTTACATAGCAAATGGGGTTCAGGGATGGTGATTCTGGTAGCTATGGCACGATTAACTCACCATGAATGACTGCAGCGACTGGGAATTTTGCAACAACGGTGACAGCCCCTTTCTCCTCATTTTTTGTCGTGCCCTATCTCACCGCTTCTCTTCCTCTCACGTGAAGTAGCAACAGCGGTGGTGACTCCCTCAACGGCGACGGCTTTGAAGGCTCGGCGACGATGGTAGGACGCAGTGTTGCAGCCTCTGTCTCCTTCTCAATCGCATCATCTGGATGAGCCAAGACCTTTGAATGAATACCTTCAGCGGCAGCACACTCTTTATCTTCAGGCAAATGCTCTGCTAATTTTCCTACAAACAAATGTACATCGCATTGAAGTAGAGTATTCACATAATTAATGCATTAAAAAAAATATACAGCCGTATAAAAAAAATTCAAACACTCACGGCTAACTGTTGTCCTTCCTCCCTTACATAACTCCCATCTTTCTATATCAAAGTTGAAGTAATAACCTTGCTTCAACATACAGGCCTTCCCAATTTTTCTCCTAATATAATAAATAGAATATTAAAGATTATCACAAATTTAATTATAAACGCTAATTTTATGGAAATAGTATAATAGTACTAGGCACAATAAAAAAAATTTACCATCTGAGTTGCTCTTCTAGCATTGCTTTTACTTCCACTGACATGTGAAACTATAAGCTTCTCATGATTTTTGGTGTTTTGCAAACATTGTTTCTGTGATTTTCAAGAATAAGAAATTAGTAAATAAATGTTACCAGATACCCATAGCCAATATTCAACAAAAACAAAAAAAAAAACAAAAAATAAGTATTTACCTTTGTTTTAGGGTAGTCCATATAATGATCCACAAAAGCAGCCCATTCAACAGGTGGTATGTCTGAGGGATTCGCAGCCAGAATTTCTGTCTTTCTTTTGTTGGGATAGAAGTATTGTCCTCATAGATTATATTTATAGGCCTTCCATCTATCATCTAATGTCCTCAGAGCCCATTTGACGCTAGCAGCATAATCAAACTCAAATTTTTTCTTGAAATAATTCATAGATGAAATCAATTATTAAATGACAACAAATTAATAAAAATGCACATCAAAGTGAAATAAACTTACTTCAATAAATTCCCACTGTCTTTTTGTTATCTTCTGTCATCTTATCCCATATTTTGATTGATATGGGACAAAATCTAATTCGACGAGCTACTTGACCAAGAAATCTCACAAACAGGTTCGAGCCGTTATCTCGACCTTGTCCATCTGCATCCAATTCCATCATGACTTTTTCACTTTTTTTCAAGGCCCAAACTTGAACCGCTGTCATGCGAGTGATAATTTCTCGGTAGAGGTGTCTGAATTCATGGAAGAACGTCAAGTCAAACTAAACCAAAATTAAAAAAAAAAACAAAACAGCATAGATGACAAACTTATATCTATCAAATTAATTACACATATATATCACTAATTAATCTAAATTGTATACTAATCTAATCTAAATTGCATAACATATCGGTACCAAACTAAACATAGTATTGGACAATAAAAGCATGGTGGGTTGGTTCGATATGGTTTCTAGAATCTTGACCTTACTAATTAAACAAGTGCGCTTAAATGAAATGGAAAATTAGATTATATAGTTCAGGGTTTCATTACACTAAAAGAGGTTACCAACAATGTAAACATATCTATTGCTAGTCTATCCATGCATGATTAATCAAGATAAAAAGAATATTATTAAAGCAAATTGTATAACAACAAGAACCAATTCAAGGCCAATAATGCCGACCACAACCAGTTACATTTTTTCCCACAAATGAATTGTTCTTGATCATGTATAAAATGTATAAAGACTACAAGCAAAAACACTATATCACAGTATCCAAAAATTTTAAAATATATATAATTACACATATTCAAGAGAAGACAGAAAAAACACAAATAGGCTTGGTGCAGAACAAACAGAGAAGGAACCAAAACTAAAGGGAACAAAAACTAAAGCACACAAATTAAAAAAAGGATGAAAAAAGAAACCGACCAGCACAAGTATAACTTCTAGAAAATAAAGTCAATCACCAGTGGGATTTGTCTATAAACGCATTAGAGATTGGTGAAAT
Organism: Arachis ipaensis; assembly: GCF_059453495.1. Taxonomy (NCBI): domain Eukaryota; kingdom Viridiplantae; phylum Streptophyta; class Magnoliopsida; order Fabales; family Fabaceae; genus Arachis; species Arachis ipaensis. The sequence continues at coordinate 132,855,195 of NC_142435.1, forward strand.
TAAAAGGCATCTACTTGAAGAACACATAAATTGGCTAAATAAACCGATCTAATTTGGGAAAGGGGACACCTAATAAAGAACTAAAATACTCAGTTCTTATGGTGAACTAATTAGATCAAATTAAAGAAGCAATGATTACAGGACAGGGACTCAAAAAATAAAGTAACTAGCTTTAATCACATAATATTATTTGGGTAAAACTAAACCAATAAATGAAAATGAAAACTGAAAACAACAATCTAACATTATAGATGAAAAGGCAATGCTGCACAAGATAACAACCAAGACATAAACAGCAAAATTTACCTAACCAAGGCCATGCCTTAAAATGGTAACCATTTTAGCTGAAATCAGTTTCGGACTCCGAGGTGACAGAGCCTCTTAATTTGCTTAAAAAGAGATTTAAAATGGTACAATGGTAACATATGTTTTTATTTTATAGGAGCATTTGGATAACAAAGTTTGACACCAATACTATTTCTTGGTTGCTTGAAAAGAGAAGTTAGAGATTGAATAAACCTACCTTTGACTTTCACAAGCAGTGGCTCATTTTCATCTCTTTTATTCTTAGGTGCAACAGGCTCTCGTAGATCAATACCACTTTGATTTAACATCTCCGTCTCTAAAAATTTATCCACATCATCATTGAGATTTATTTGCTTCAAACCATCTTCTGAACTCAAGTTTATGTCTTCACTTTGTTTTCGTAGCTCTTTAAGGATTGATTGTCCGAAAATATTACGTTTATGCTTCATAGTAAACTAAATGTCTGCAACACAAAGTCATAGACAGCATAAAAAAATTAAAAAAAAAGAAGTCAAATAAAATAGTGAGATAAAATAGTTCATATAATTGAAACACAAGAAGTCAAACAACATAAAACTAGTTTTCTACATGTCTACATTACTGAGCATAATACTAATACAGCATATTCACTAAGTCATTCATAGAGCATATTTAACAAGTCAAACTTAAAATCAGATTAAGAATATTTCAGAAGTTTCATCATTCATAATTAAAAGAAATCACTCAAGTCCAACCATACTAGATCAATGATTTCCTGCTTCGAAACTGGTAAAAATATATTTGGTCCGGTTAGATGATGTTTTTTCGATCTTATATAATTTCTTAAGTCTTAAAGCCAAACATGAACATCAAGAGCAAAAAATCATATAATTTTCTTCTTAATGTGTATTCTCATTAATGATGAAAGCCATATACTAACCAATAACTCAGTCATGATCATGGATTTAAAACAAAGGGTCTAAGAGCTAGAAAATGGGTATTAAAAATCAGAGACTTAGTATTGAAATTTTGGTCATGCAAAGTTAATTAATAATGATCTCATTACATACATAGAAGACTACCTAGATTAATACATAGAAATAGTCATGATGACTTTGGAACATACCCAGCTTACTAAGTTTTATGTTATTTTTTTGCCTTTCACTCTTAGAATATGTATAATTTCCTTTTATTCACATCATAACTGTGACAACATTCACCAGCGGATACTCAAGTGTATCAATTTATTAATGTTATATATGATATGGGTTTATAAAATTAACAACATTGCTATTAATACCAAGTCATAAATGAAAATGCTCACACAAAAAAAAAAAACAGAAAATAGTATCATCAATTGAATTGGAAACTTCAGTACAATATACAGTGATGATTATATAGCATGTTCATTTGAAAACCAAAAGTAGCATTAAATAGAAAGACTAAGCCTAGATAAAAGTGGAATAGGAAAATAAAAGAGCTAAAAATAAAGTAGAGTTATGTTCAACGAAACTAAACAAAAAGCACATCAGACATAATATTCTCCTGGATACCAAATTTCACAAAATTGTCTAGCTTTCTCACGAGCAACAGGATCCAAATCATCCTTCCAAAATGGCTTCTTGTTGAGATCAAAATCCTTTATCGCAGCTTAGATTTCTGGTGATTCAGTTGTAGAGCAAATATATTCTCTCTTACGGAAAAAAATTTGAAATGTGTTGCTCTATAATGATGAATTATTTTCGATGTGTCCACTCAAACTCACATGCTGGCTTGTTTGTAATGCTCGTCTACATAGATAAAAAATGCAACAATATATATTCAATTTACAGTATTGTATATAGGTGCTAGCAAACAATTTATTTTTAGAAGTTACCTTCAGATCCATTAATATAACATCGGCATCCCAGTCAGAAAAAATAATAAAATATGGAAACATAAACCTTTGCAGATACTGCACGCTTAGTGCATATATCTCCTACAAGTTTTCAACCAAACCAATTAACTATAGAGAATTATTAAATGGTGGCATGATGTTAAATTCAATAACAAAGCACAAACAGAATATTGAAGATAGCAAACCTCTATACTAGAATCTATAGCAGAGGTAGAGAATGAGGCACTAGTGTAAAATGCATGTGAGAAGGGTGATTTTTCCACAGATATTGGTGTGAGCATAAAGTGCTATAGCCAAGAATGAACATTAATCTTGTTACACGAAACATCGGAGGCCACATTGAGTGCGTGTTGCAACAAGGAGAATGAAGAAGCAGAAGTCATCTCCTTAGCAAACTTCATGCTTCCACAGCATTCAAGCAAGTCACGCTCTTCCATAGTAATCATAGTTAGTAGTTTTCTACAAATAAAGGATTAAAAAGCATTATGATTAAAAAGCATAACTAGTCATATTTTTTATATTTAAGGCAATTAATCAGATTTATATAAACAAATAAAAGATTGAAAAATCACTACACTATACTATCAAAAAATTAATTCTCATACACTTCACACCCCAATTCAAATCTTGCTCCCTATCAAAAAGAGTTAAATTATACTAACATACAATTTTCACATAAAGAAGTAGCCATCAAAACTAAGAGTTGAAGATGAAATTCAAAATAGAATTGAAACCTAACGATGAACTTTTGCTACTCAACGAATTAGTTTATAAATTGGTTTTTTAAGGCTTGTAAAACATAATTTAAATAAGCACAATGGATGGCTTTTCTTTGTTCAACATCAAAATTAATTTAATTAATACTTAGTAATTAAATTACTTATTATTCCAATTAATCATAAATAGTAGTTTCTAAAATTAGTTAGAGCTATTCTGTTAAACATAAACATGTACTCTTTTTATCACTTTAACATTCATTCTCAATTGAAATCATTCTTTATTCATCATGAAAGTCTCTAAACTAATTTATATTGTGGAATTTAGCATTAGAATTGCATTTGGCCAGAAAGAACACGCACAGAAAAATGTGCATAGTAAAAAAGAAAGAAATAGTGAAATTGAACGTATATGATTAGATTTCTTTATTTACACTACAATCTGATTTTTATACTGGTTAATGAACAACATAACCACACTAAAAAACTACTATTTAATCAAGAAGGGAAAATTAACAACTTCAGCTAGTTAATAATCGTAGAAAGTGTGAAAATTGCAAATCATGAACCACGTCTAAAATCAGATAATTAGCATACCTTATTAATTTTTCAGTGACAATACTAGGAAGGAAGGAGAAGAAACCAACTATCGGAAAACTGTAAAAACCTGCACCCTGATATTTATTTGAGGTTCGGGTTTAAATTTGAAAAAAATATAAGCTGCATAAAAATATTTTGAAAGGGATGGGAGAAACACCAAATTAAGCGCAGAATTTGGAGGTGGACATCGTTTGATTTCACCACGGTGATCATTGGGTCTGTGGCAATTGAGAAAGCCCATCTCAAGTTGGCGACAGACAAACAAGAACGTTGGAAAGCTTCACAAAATTTGGCCACGGAGATACAAGACGTTGCAAGTGGTTACCACGGTCATAGAGATTTGCCATTGCTTCTTGTTCGTGGGTACCTTCCTGTTGGTAACTCCTGTGTTTCTGGTAGTGTGCTTCCATTACTGAATTTTAATTTCAAATTATATTAAATAACCAGAGTTAAAACTCAAAATGACTCCCAAATTTGACCACTGACTCAATTTGACCCTTTAATTTTCAATTGACTCAATTTATACCCAGAAATTTTAAGGCGTGGTTCAGATTGGCCCTTTTGTCCAACTCCGTCATTGAAATGATGACATGGCACCCAAACCTCACCACATGCCTCTCCTTCTTCCTCTTACCTCGCCATCACCACCTCCCCTCTACCAACACACTCTCTCCCCCAACAAATAACTACATTCACAACCCACCAACACCCATACATTTCTACTGCCATAGTTTTGAAGAGCATAACACCTACACTCACCATTCCTTCATGACAGCAAGCAGACAACAAACCAATAAATGTGACATTGTTAGGGGCAACACCATAAACCACCATTTGTGAAAAGAGCTGCAATGCTTGCTTACCGTGACCATTCATCGCCATGCCGCAAATAACGGCACTCCAAGAAATAACATCCTTATGCACAATCATGTTGAAAATTTTGAACCCCATTTTCATGTAACTACACTTAGCATACATGTTGAACAATACATTCCCAATGTTACCATCAATCACAAAGTTACACCACCCATTGTCCCAAATTCAAAGCACCCTCACCTATTGCACCCATCTTTGTGTTTTTATTAGGAGGGATCTAAAGTGTGTTATTGTGTTTCTTTTTCTTTTTCTATTTCTCTTGAATTTGTTAATGTTAGTGATTGTTAATGTTGTTTGTTGGGAAAGAAGAACATTGGTAGAGGGAAGATGGTGATGGTGATGGTGAGAAAGAGAAGGATCAGATAATAGAAAGGCCCTTCATAAGTGGTGGTGGAAATGTGTGGGTGTTGGTGGGTTGTGAATGTTGTTGTTTGTTGGGGGGAGGGAGGTTGTTGGTAGAGGGGAGGTGGTGATGGCAATGGTAAGAGGAAAAAGGAAAGGCATGTGGTGAGGTTTTGGTGTCACGTCGTCACTCCGGTGACGGAGTTGGATGAAAGGGTCAATTTAAGCCACGCCTTAAAATTTCAGAGTATAAATTGAGTCAATTAAAAATTAGAAGATCAAATTGAGTTGGTGGTCAAATTTCGGGGCCATATTGAGTATTAACTTGAAATAACCAATTATAAAAATTACACAAAAATATTAATTAACTTAACTCCAAATATTAATAAAACTAATTTAGTTACTCTTAATTGATTAACTTAATTCCAAATTTTAACTCCACATTGTTCTTGTTCAAACCATCATCCAAAGGGTTATTAATAGCTTCAAGCTTTTGAAGAGTAAAAGACCCTTCTGACTCAATCACTTATATCACTTCATCTAGTGTTGCACCATATCTTGGCTTGTTCATTGAATCTAATTTTGCTTCTTCAATCAAAGACCCTTCTGACCTAAGAGTGCATATAGTTAAAACAGGAATAATAACACAATTTTTCTCTCATCTTTGTCTTAATTTTTATGTATCATAATATCAATCAATTCAATTATCTACACAAGCACAAAAGAGATCATGTAGCCTTAGAATAAAATTATATATCATTAACATCATGAGTTAGAGACAAATATCATACATTATACACTACTTTTTGTCTATTTCATATATGAAAATCAAAATCTAAAAAATAGTTTAAAATTGTATAGCCCTAACCCCATCAATATCATCCCATGTTCCATTCATAAAAAAAAAAATAGAACACCCCCAAACTCCAGCCCAACGTATAAGCAATTAATGAAACCTTAGAAAAAATAGTAGCAAGAAAGCATAACCGTTCTCCATTGACAAGAAAACCGTCATCATAATGAACAATCATACATGCATTTCAAAAATAAATTAAAAAAAATTAAAATCATTAAACCCTAACACTAAGGATTATGTGTGTGTTTGGATTACAGTTTACAAAAGAGAGTTTGCATCAAATTGATTTTGCAAACTTGATTTTGATGAAAAGTAAGTTTGTGTTAAGGTGATTTATGTTTGGCAATCTTTATATCAAAATGGATTATAGTAAAATAAATGCTTAAATACTTTTTTTGTCCCTAATGTCTTAGGTGAAAATCAAAATGGTCCCCGACCTTTTTCCCTTATTAAAATCATCCTCAACGTTACAAAACGTTATAAAATCGTCATTTTCTACTTTAATTTTATTTTCTTGACCAAATTACCCTTAAAATTAATAAAAATAATATTAAAAAACAAAAATAACCCCCCAACCCCCACCCCTACCCCGTCTCCGTATCTCTTCCCTTTCTTCCCTCCCATCCCCTTCTTCCTACCCTTCCTCCTACCCCTCTCTTCGAAACCCCCCTCCCAACCACAACCCCAATTCTTCTTCTCTCTCTTTTCGCCACCGTACCATCTCCGCCCCCGCCTTCTTCTCCACCTTCTTCTCCCTTTCCATCACCAACCTCAACCCTTCCTCCATTGACGTTGGCCTCACCTTCCTCATCTTCCACGATGACCACTTTCTCAGTGATCCTGGCCTCTCCTTAACCCTCAACGACAACCATGTCGGCATCGACCTCAACGGCGTCATTTCAGCACTGGCCGCCGCCATCACATCGTTCTCCGTCACTGTCATTCCTATCCTCAGCCATAGCTGCGATAGCGACAGCAGTAATAGCTTCCCGCACCATCTTTCCTCTTCTTTCCCTCAACCGCGACGGTGACGACGACGGACGGCAGCAACACCACTCCTCTTCTTTGAGTTTCTCTCTTTTCTCTTCTCTCTTTTCTGTGTTCTTCTGTCTTGAATTTTTCTGTCTTGAATTTGAATTGGTGTTATTGTTGTTGATGGATTTTTGAATCTAAATATATTGTTGTTGTTGATTCTGTGTTAGCTTTGCTTGATTTTTTTGAAATAAAAAAAATAGTTATTGCTATTGAAAATTTGGGTGGAATATGAATATATTGCTGTTGATGCTGCGTTATTTTGTGTTAGCTTTGCTTGATTTTTTTAAAATAAAAAAATAGTTGTTGTTGAAGATTTTTGGATGGAATCCGAATATATTGTCGTTGATGCTGCTTTAGCTTTGTTTAATTTTTTGAAATTAGAAAAAATAGTTGTTGTTGAAGATTTGGATGGAGAGAGTGGAGCAGGGAAGAGGGAGGAGCTGAGGAGGTAAACAGAGGAGAGTAAAGGGGAGAGATGACGATAAAGCTTAATTTAGTCCATAAATTTGAATAAAAGGACGATTTTATAATATTTTGTAACGTTGAGGATGATTTTAATAAGGAAAAAAGATCGGGGACGATTTAGATTTTCACCCAAGACGTTAGGGACGAAAAAAATACTTAACCCTAAAATAAATGTTGTTTAGATTACACTACTCAAAATCATTTTCAGATAAAAAATTACTAAAATAGACATCAACTTAAATAATTTTTGCATATTATCTTATCATTTTAATTTAGATATTTGAATAGATCTTATTAATTAATTTTATAATAAAATTAATATTTACTTACTAAAATAAAAAAACATAAAAATTGGCAAAATATATTGTTAATTAAAACTAAAAAAATATAAATTTTAGAGAGTACTAAAAATAATAAAGAAAATTAAATATTTACCTTAGTAGTAATTGAAATAAAACAAAAAGTTTTTTATGATGTTTTTTATATATTATATTTTTAGTACTCTTAGTACTCTTTTTTGGTATGCTATAATTTTTTATCATTATTATTATTTACGATTAATTTTTTGTTTAATTTACTTTACCTAATGGGATCAATAAATCATATTATAAAAATATGACAAAAAAATAATACACAAAAATCACAATTATAAAAATATATAATGTCAAACAAATAGTTAACAAAAAATAAAAATAATAAATAATAGAAAAAGAGAGTTCATATAAATAAAAATAATAAGAATTCCATAAATAATACAATAACATACCTAAAGGATAAGGTTGGTAAAATGTAAATAAAGATTTAGTGTTAATGGCTAAAAGTCCGTTAGTGAAACACAGAAACTAAAAATGGTTACTTCCTGTAAATGCTACGTTTATAAATAAAAAAGTTTGTCAAACCAAAAATTAAAGCTTTCAAAAAACTTACACGTGCTTCTCCCCCCTCCCCCAACACGTTTGCCGAACACATCCTACCTTGGCTAAGAATGAGAGGGGAGCAATCTCCTTTCCTTGAAACTATGATTTTCACTTAAACCTAGTTGTGCGTTAGTTCAACCTAAGTAACGAAGGATTTCAATAACTCTTTACTGGTGTCATTGATCAGAGACAAAGAAGAATAGTAGAGGTAGAGAAGAATAACACTTTATTATAGGTCAAAATCGTTTCTTCGATCCTCATATACAAAACAACGAAGTTTCTGATTTCTTTGGGCGCCAAAGAGTAAATGACATCGTTTACCCATCATCCAACGTGGTAGGGAGGGTGCCACTTCAGCACTTTGTTTGCCCAGTCATCATCGAAAAGGATCGCGGGGCTACATTACTGTCGGGATCTGAATCTGGAGGACTACTATAGGTAATTTTAAATTTCAGGGACCAAAACGGATAATTACGTGAATCTCAAAGACTATTATGAGGATTTACTCGGTAGTTACAGGTAGGTCGGGGTGGTGGTGAAGAGTAGGGGTGGCAAACGAGCCAAAACCTGCTGGGTCGGTCCGCGTAACCCGCCAAAAAAGCCGGATCGGGCTAAAAAATTGGGACAGCCAAATAGCAAAAGCCTATCTAACCCGCACCACTTAAACCGCAGGCTTTGGTTGGGCGGGCTTCCCCGCCTGACTTAGTATTTTTTGGCAAGGGAGTATTTTTGTAAATTTTTTGCCAAAATCCAACTTCCCCCAACCCAACTTACAAGAAAATGAAGATGAAAATTGAGTGTTTTGAACTATGTTTATTTTACTTTGGAGATAATATTTATAATTATATTTTAGATTATATTTATTTTACTTTGGAGACAATATTTATAATTATGTTTTGGATGAAAACTTGGTTTATAATTATGTTTATTAGATATTTATAATTACAAGGACTTTAATATTTATAAATATAAAAATTATAATTTTTTATATCTTTAAAAATTATAAATTTATTAAAATAATTATGAAATTATATATATTATTTAATAGTTAATAATAAAAAAAGAGGAGATTTGGCGGGTTTAGCCCGCCAGCCCGCAGTTAGACGGGGCGGACTTCCCCGTTGCCACCCCTAGTAAAGAGTATTAGAAATTATGGGTAAGGTAAGGATAGAGTTTGGGATTAGCTAGTTAAAGTGTTTGAAAATTTTTTATAGTTTTTAAAGTTTGAACAGTTTTGTCTATTAGAACTCATTTTTCATAATTATAAGTTTGTTTTAATTTTTTCATGATCAGATTTATTAGCGTATATTTTTTTTTCGTCGTTTTGGTACTTTAGCCAAAAAATCTTGAAAAATTAAAGACTAAATGTTTGTTTGGAATAAAATAAAAAGAAAAAAAGAGAGAAAAGAATAGAAATTAATTTTTTTTAGGTTTAATTACTCTGCTAGTCCTTATAGTTTTGCAAAATTTTCAATTAGGTCCTTATACTTTTTTTTCTTTTAATTGAGTCCTTGCACCAATTTTTTTTTTTAATTGGGTTTTTATACTTTTTTTTTCTTTTTATTTAGGTCCTTGTACCAATTTTTTTTTTTTAGTTGGGTCCCTATAAAATTAAGCCAATTACTACTAAGAGGGATTTAATTGAAGAAAAAAAATTTGGTGCAGAAACCTAATTAAAAAGAAAAAAAGTATAGGGACCTAATTGAAAATTTCACGAAACTATATGGACCAACAGAGTAATTAAACTTTTTTTTATATAAATTATACTTCAAAATTTATATTTTTTCTTCCATCTCCTTTATTTCTCTCATACTTCACACAAAATCAACAAAGCCTAAAGGAGATATTGTACAAATTGATAATTACCACTCATATGCCAATATAAAAAAAATTTATTTAATAAAGAATCCACAATTATTACTTTAAGTATTTAATATTGTTAGAATTTTTTTATATAAAAATAAATATTTCATACGACAATCACAGATAATAAAAAGACACTAAATTTAAATCTAAAGAAAAAAATTAATTATTTTTTATGTTGAACTAAAATCAAAAAGTGAATCCAATATTTAATTTCATAGAATCTTAACGTGTAAAAACAAAAATAAATTTTAAGTTTTTTTGTTTCTAAAACAACATAGAAAGTGATGCAATATTGTGACATATCCTTTATTTTTTTTTTTTTTTGAATAAATATGTATCATTCGTTCATCAGAATATATTTTAATGGACAAAATATTATTTTTGATGTATTCTCCCAAATTTGAACCTTAACAATATCACTCATAAAAGAAAAAAAAATACTACAAAAAAAAAAATACACCACAAGAAATTATTAAAATTAAAAAATACTAGAAAAACACAATCAAACCAAAACAAATTATTGAAAGTTAGACTTGAAGAAAGGGTGAAAAATTAAAAAATAGGGAACGAGGAGGATAATGCTAGATTTAAGAGAAAACTAAAAGAAAAAACAAAGAATGAGAATGATGAAAATAATGGAGGAGGATTATGTGGTGAAACAAAAAAAAAAGTAAGAAGAGAGGGAAAAGGAAGAAGAGGATGGGTAAAGAAAGGAGAGAGGAGTATAATCTCGTAGGTAGAGAAAGGACAATGGAGAAGTTGAGGAATTGGTACGGCGGTAGCAACCCTCTAAAGGAATTGCTTATTTTGGTGCAAAAAATAAAAAGCATATGACATATGAATTTTCCTAAATAAATAAAAGGTATTTTGTGAATAAAGAAATGCATTGGAAGTAAGAAATAGATTTATTTTTAAATAAATCATTTAAATATTTTATTTATGAATATAGGTAATTTATAGCATATTTACCAATTTTCATTCTTCTACATATTTTGTTTATAATGTAAATGAATTAAGATTGTTTATATTTTATTTATAATGTAATGAGATAAGATATGATTTTATTTAGCTTTATCTTGTTTTTAAAATCAGATATATAAAATTTGAAAGATACACATATTTCGTTTATAGTGTAAAAAAGATAAATAGTATAAACAAAATAATTATATAATTATCTCGTTTATAAATGAAATATGTGTATTTGTAAATATAATATAATTTTTATAAATATAAAAATATAATTTTTGAAAATAATAAAAAAAGTAATAATAATTTAATTTAAACTAATTTAAAAAATAAAAATTAATATATTTTGTTACTATTTAGATAAAATCATATATTAACAAATGTTATAATAAGATAGTTAGATTAAAAAATTCAAATACAGGATCGATTACTAATTTAAATTAAAAAATAGGGTAAAAAACAGAAATAAACTAGGGGAGAAAATAATTTATGTAAATAAGCCAAAACGAAAATTGCTTCATGAATCCACCAATACACATTTATATGTAATTCGAACCAGCTTGGTTCGAACTCCATTTCTACATAATTCGAACCAGCTTGGTTCGAATTATACACAAACACACGCACACACTAATTCGAACCAGCTTGGTTCAAATTACACACAAACGCACGCACGCACTAATTCGAACCAGCTTGGTTCGAATTACACACACAGTAATTCATGGTATAATTCGAATTATGCTGTTAAAAAATTAATAATTTATTAAAAAAATTATTAAAAATTTTATTAAAAAAATTAATAATTTAAAAATTAAAAAAATATATTTTTTATTTCATACGTTAAAAAAAAGTTAACAAAATATTTAATTACAAGACTTCTTTAAAATATTAATGAGCTATCAATTCGAATTCCATACAATACTTTTCTGTCTATTTTTAATAGGTCATGAATATTTTTTAATAAATTTTTTTTATATTTTCTTTTGAATTATACTACAAAAAATATTTTATCCTATGCAAAATAATTTTAAAAAAATAGCTTAAAAAATGTTAGGAGTACTATAAAAATTTGTAATGTTATAATAATTTAGGTAAATACATGCAAGTACTCAAATTTTAAATAAAATATTTTACATAGTCAATAATAATTTAGAAATGAAAGAAAATATTTTATTCCATACAAAATAATTAAAAAATATATTTTATTCTATACAAAATTATTTTAAAAAATGGCTTAAAAGATGTTATGAGTACTATAAAAGTTTGTAATATTCTAGTGATTTAGGTAAATACATGATAAAAATATTTTTTCTTTAATTTCTAAATTATTAGTGACTATGTGGAGTATTTCTTTAATGTCCTAAGTCATTAGGACATTACAAATTTTTATAGTACTTCTAACATCTTTTAAGCCATTTTTTAAATTATTTTGCATAGAGTAAAATATTTTTTTGTGGTAGGACATTAAAGAAATACTCCACATAGTCACTAATAATTTAGAAATTAAAGAAAAAATATTTTTATTATGTATTTACCTAAATCACTAGAATATTACAAACTTTTACAGTACTCATAAGTCATAACATCTTTTAAGCCATTTTTTAAAATTATTTTGTATAGAATAAAATATATTTTTTAATTATTTTGTATGGAATAAAATATTTTCTTTCATTTCTAAATTATTATTGACTATGTAGAATATTTTATTTAAAATTTGAGTACATGCATGTATTTACCTAAGTTATTATAACATTACAAATTTTTATAGTACTCCTAATATTTTTTAAGCCATTTTTTTTAAATTATTTTGCATAAGATAAAATATTTTTTGTAGTATAATTTAAAAAAATTATTAAAAAAATTTATTAAAAATATTCATGACCTATTAAAAATGGACAGAAAAGTATTGTATGGAATTCGAATTGATAACTCATTAATATTTTAAAGAAGTCTCGTAATTCAATATTTTGTTAGCTTTTTTTTAATGTATGAAATAAAATATATATTTTTTTTATTTTTAAATTATTAATTTTTTTAATAAATTTTTTAATAAAATTTTTTGAATAAATTATTAATTTTTTAACAGCATAATTCGAATTATACCATGAATTACTGTGTGTAATTCGAACCAAGCTGGTTCGAATTAGTGTGTGCGGGTGTTTGTGTGTAATTCGAACCAAGCTGGTTCGAATTATATAGAAATGAAGTTCGAACCAAACTGGTTCGAATTACATATAAATGTGTATTGGTGGATTCATGAAGCAATTTTTGTTTTGGCTTATTCACATAAATTATTTTCTCCCTTGGCTTATTTCTGTTTTTTACCCTAAAAAATAATTTAAATAATTATCAAATAATTTAATTTAATTGGGATCAATAAAATAAAAATTGATATATCTTATTACTATTTAGATAGAATCACATATTAACAAATATTTAATTGGATAGTTAGATTAAAAAGATTCAAATACAGGAATAATTACTAATTTAAATTAAAAAATAATTTAAATAATTATCAATAACTATGTACCATTTACAAGCAGTTTCTACTTTCTACCCTCTTGGATTCTCCATATTCACGCTACACGGTTGCACTAAATTCCTGTGTTCAACTTTTTTTTTTTTTTTCCGTTTTAGTTCCGTTTAAAATTTTAAACATTATTTTAATGGATATACGTAAAAAAATTATTAATTTTTAAGAAAATAAATGTAATTTAAAATTATTCATTTAAAACTAATAAATTATTTTTCTAAAAACCAACACATTTAAATTTAGTACTAAAAAAAATGCTATAAAAAATAAAAAAACGTAACAAAAATTTAAAAATTTTGACAAATAAAATTGAATGATATATAATTTAAATTTAAAATTTTTAATATAACAAATTTTTTTAAATTTTTATATACTCTTTTTAAATATTAATTTAAATATGTTGGTTTCTAAAAAAATAATAGACTAATTTTAAATGAGTAATTTAAAATCATTATTTTTAATTTATTTTTTTAAAAACTAGTGATTTTTTTTACATACACCCATTAATCTAAACTAACCATCTAACTCCACTGTTGTTTGAAACCACCCTTTTGAAAAGTTTAGTACAAATTATATGAATTTTTATTTTTTAAATTAGTCCAAATTAAATTATTAATATATTTTTTATTATTCTCAAAAATTATATTTTTATATTTATAAAAATTATATTTTTATATTTAAAAAAATAAACATATCTCATTTACATTGTATTTTTTCAAATTTCATATATCTTATTTACAAATGAGATAAAGCCAAATAAAATTGTGTCTTGTCTCGTTTACAATGTAAACGAGATATAAACAATCTTAATTCGTAGGCAAAACACATAAACAAACTATTAAGGTTTGGAATTTACGTGAATGTCCTAAATACAAATAGTAGACGTGAATGCCCTAAATCTATGTAAATCGAATCAATGTAATTTGATTTACTTTTATTCCATGTAAATCGAAGGAATCTAATTCAATTTATCTTAGTTTCATGTAAATCGAAGCCATCAAATTCGATTTACTAGAAAGACACATCATTCGAATGATATTAATCCAATTTACGTTTATGCATATAATTCGAATATGGTTAATTCGATTTACGTGGGAGAAATGTAATGCATGTAATTTGAATCAATATGATTTGATTTACACTTAATTGTCCATCATGGTAACTCGAAGCTACTAGACTCGATTTACTTGAAAATAAATGAATGTTATTAAATCGAAATGATTTAATTCGATTTACTTAAGAAGCGCGTGCTATATAAATAGGATCATAATGTGGAGTGTTGAATAGAGGTGAATTCACAATGGCAAGTGAAGAGAGTTTTCTAGTTTTTGTGCACTACAAAGGCACGATTAAGAAAAAAATACGAGCGGGTATAAAATTTACTAATAAGGATCTGTTGAGTGTCTTTATCAGACTTTCTACGAGCCTTGTTGATTTTCAAAATACCGTATTACAGAAACTGGAACTACATGGAATGAAACGGATAGGAAAGTTATATCATAGAATTTTGATTTCTATTGTTCACGAAAGGGTGAAGTATGACTCGTTTGTGATAGACAGTAAAGAGGATCTGCAAGTTTTATTTCATTATTGTCGCTAGTTTTCAGAAGTGAGAATCCCTGAACTATTAGCCAAGCTTGTGGATGTAGTCTCTAGCTCGAGAGAGCCAAACCGGAATAATCAATCAGTACCAATGGCAGCAGCCTCCAATTCAACCCATGTTGTTGCATTTTCATTTCTACCTGTAATGGCATCTGCGGGAGATTTGATGGCATCTCCGTCCTTCATATCCGATCTGCACCACGATGAGATTGTTGATATAGGTGCTAACATCAATACTCTTGTTATGATCCCGCATTCTGGGGAGATTGGAGAACTGGATGCGGTGGAGGACATGCTAAGGGATGACGATGATGTCGAGCCCGATATGATTACTGATGACAACGATGATGACATAGGGAGGAGTACTCCTATTGGGGTTGGTGGAGTATCGAGCTCGAGAACTCAATAGTACCCGCTGCACTTTTTGACTTTAGACTTAGATGCCATGCGACATCAGGTGTTCCCGGATGTAGAATCCGGTTTTGGAGCCAAAGATTCACAAGACACTGTAGGTCTAGCTGACTTTCAAGTCGGTCAGCAGTTTCAGAATAAAGAGAAAGTTGTATTATGTGTGAAGACTTATAGCATCAGTGGGAGGGTTAAGTACAAAGTCTTGGAATCAAACCCTGCCAAGTACTACGAAAAGTGTAAGGAGTTTAGAAACAGCTATAGATGGTTGATTCAGATAACTTTATGATAGCGTAAGGGTATCTGAGAGGTCAGACAGTATAACGAACCTCATACATGTTTGGCCACTTCGATCTCCAGTGATCATAGGAAGCTTGACTATCATGTGATATATGCTTTCATCCTTCCTATGATTAGAGCTGATGCAGCTGTGTCCATCAAGATACTGTAGAATGTGACAAAGGCACATTTTGGGTTTAGACCTATGTACAGAAGGGTTTGGCTGGCTAAGCAGAAGGGCATCGCGTAGATATATGGGGATTGGGAGGAATCCTATAATGAGTTGCCAAGGTGGGTACTTGATGTAACGATGCCAGGTAATATTGCAGTTCTGAAGACAAGTCCAATGCAAGTTGGAGGCCAGGTTGACGGGTTATCTGTTGGGAATAAGTAGTATGACCACAATCCAATCAATCATATGTCAAATAATTTAGTATTGTTATTATATTAAAATGTTAATATAATAAGGTCCTTGATTAAATTTAGAGATTTATTATTGTGATAGTGATCATAATAATGAGAGATAAATCTTTTATAATTTAATCTAAATTATTCTTGGTCATAAGATTATTAAAAAGGACATTAATAATTCGGAAAGATCAATATATATATATATATATATTGGTCTTCATTGGATGAAGATTAATAGATCTCATTTATTAAATTATATATATAGATGGTGCATATAGAAATATGACCATTGAAGTGACTCACTCTGAGAATTCCTAATGGTTATAATTACCGCATATTTGTCAATAGGATATTCTCCAAATGAATATAGTAATAGAGTTTCCTTTGACTTGCGACTGTCATAATAATTAATAATGTATTTATTATACTTTGATTCCAGACACCTAATACCCTAAGGTGTAAACTCCGTAAAATTAATAAGTAATTAGCCAATAAATTAATAGCTAAATAGAGAAATTAATAATATGTATTTTATAGTTTAATAAAATAGAGCTAATTAAAATAATAATTTTGACACTAATTTTAAAAAATTTGGCCCAAGATTAGGCTGACCGGACCGAGCCAGATGAATCGAATCCGTATTAGGCTCAAGGACCAACCCACTCAGCCCAAACACACTTAAGGGAGCTCCCCTTCCTCCCTCATTTAGCATGAACGCTGGAAACAATTGGAAAAAAAAAGGGAAGAACACTCTCCATAACCAAACCCTCACTCAAATCTTTGATTCCAAATAACTTTTGATCCAAAGCTCCGATAGCCGCACCGTTTATGGCTACGCATTCGTGGCGTCGATCTCTACAAAGCCCAGTGCTTTATAAGGTGAGGAAACCCCATTCTCAGTTTCTAATTTCTCTTCTCAAATTCGAAAAGTTTCATGGTTTGGGTGTTGAGATTCTTGGTTAATTTGATGTTATAGGATCAAATTGACTTGAGAAATTTGTGGGCTTTTGTGAAATTGAGGCACATACGAGGTAAGGATCTTCAGCCCTAGTCAAACCCTTGATTATGTGAGTTTGGGTATTGAAATTTGGTATATGAATGTGGTAATGTGAATTAGGTGGTATATGTATGAGAATTGGAACGTATTTGTGGAAATTGGAAGCTTGGGTTGCTGAATTTTGGTGTTGGAGGCTTGTGAGCTAGCCTTGTGGGATAGCCTTGGGTTATACGAGGAAATCGATCAAGGTATGGTTTAGGTTTCTCGTATTTAATATATAATGTCTTGTGAAAACTTAGGCTAGATGACCATAGGATAGGGTAGAAAGATTAAGTGTGTTAAATGCTCAATGCTTGTGATAATAAATGATAATATGGTTTGAGCATGTGATGATGTTTAATTGATTATATTGGAAATGGAATGATGAATAAGGGTATGGTAATGATTGATGAAATGGTGATCATGAAGGTGTATATATATGATTGTATATTGATGATAGTTGGCAAATTTGTGAAGTTTATGTATAGGGTTTATGGAAATGAGGTATGGTGAGTGATGAGAGGGTGTGGTATCTCATTAGTGTGATATGGATTGTTTTGTGCTATACATATGTTTAGGAAGTTGTAGTTGAATTTGGTTTTTAAAGAAAATTGAGGTTTTGAGGTTTTGTGTAAAGTTAGTTTTTGACCAAACTTCGACGAGCCATAACTCATCTTTCAGACCCCCAAATGGTTTCAAATTAGTTTTCTATTAAAATTTGGCCCGTGAAGTTTACGCCATTCAAAGAACGGAAGGAAAATGATTTAAAACAAAAAAGTTATGCGCGTCGGAAGTTTGGGATTTAAAATTGAAATTCTGCAGCTTTTCAGACTTAGTTAAATTTTTGATAAAACGTACGCCCATGCGTATGCGTGACCAGGGGTTTTCGCATACGCGAAATTCCTCATACGGGACCAGTCGATTCTGCCCGGTCCGCATGCGTACACGTACGCGTGGCCCCTGTTTCAGCAAATCAAAGTTTTGTATTTTAAAGCTAAATTTTGAACTTCTAAACCTCTATTTTCATTCCTTTGGCCCTAGATCTTGTTAGCAAGCCTAGTAATAGGATGAAGTTAGAAAATGATGATAACTTGGAGATGAAGTAAGATTTTTAAAAGGTAATATGTGATTAGAGAAGATGGTTTTTGATTGATAAAGATGATGAAAGTGGTATATAAGGCAATTAAGAGAGTAAAGTAAAATTGAGAATTATTAGATGAGCTATGAATCATTTTTAAGATTGAAAATGATACTTATGAGATATAATTGATTATTAATGAGACATTCGTTGACCCCCTATACGTAAGATGTGACCGGGCACTCTAACTCCCTGGGTTCCTCCATGGGCATGCATATATGAATATTATTGAGCTTGGGGTGTTGTTTCTCCCATGTCAGCTTGGGATTCTTCCCATGTATATTATTGAGCTTGGGGTGTTGTCACCCCCATGTCAGCTTGGGTTCTGTCCCATGGTTTATTTTTTAGCTTGGGGATGCATGTACCGAAGGACTGTCCACAGTTAGCTACCAGAACATGTCGGGCTGGCTATGTAACCGACAGTTGATATCAACAGCCATAAGACAGGCATACATCATATGCATATTGTTTGATTTGCTTTCTTGTGCATTAATTGGGATTGCCTAAATGATTTTAATATGCTAATTGTTATACTTGCTATCTGTATTACTTGTATTCTATCTGTGTTTGTCATTGTCTGTTTGTTTGTCTACGTAAATTCACCGGAGTTGGAGGAACAGAAGAAAGGCAGAGAAGTTAGGAATTTAGTTAGGCTTAAGTCTTGGTTAAGTTAAGAATCCCTAGAATGACCACCTTGACTTATGGTTTCTATTTTAATCCTTTAAGCTTTATAACTGAATGTCGGCGTTCTAGGATTGCCTCTGGCATTCCCAAGACCTTATATCTTATGTGTGTGGCACCTTTACCATGCTGAGAACCGGAGGTTCTCATCCCATACTATGTTGTGTTTTTTAGATGCAGGTCGAGAGGCACCTCGCTAGGTGTCTAGAGCTTCTACAGCGAAGTGGTTTCATTTTGGGACTTACTTTTGATAAAATGATATGTGTGTGTGTGTAGACTCTCCTCGTATGTCTATGTTCACTTTACTTGTATGTCTATGTTCACTTTACTTTTGTACCTCTTAGAGGTTTATGGAGAACTAGGATTTTATGTATGTATTTTGGGCTTCGGGCTATGTATATATGTATGTAAATATCCTCCTCTGGTTAGCCTTAACCTCGCAGGCTGAGTTAGGAGCTTGTTATTTTGTACCTTTGACCCTCTATTCCTACTTTCTGCTTATTCATGCTTATGATTTTTTGTTTCTTCACACGCAAGTAATCCTGTTTCCCGAGCGTTGTGTTTTTATTTTGCGGATTTTTGTTTACCCATTTTCAAGGCTCTTTGTATAATATACTCTTTTCCCTATTATTATTATTATTATTATTATTATTATTATTATTATTATTATTATTATTATTATTATTATTATATATATATATATATATTATTTTAGAGGTCGTAATACCACACCACCTCTATTTTACGGCTTAAGTGTAAAGCTCTATGTGGTAGGGTGTTACATTATGGTATCAGAGCAGTTTGTTCTTATAGAGCCTGAGGGACAGGCTGACTATGCTTCTGTGCATTCTCTGTGTGTGTATTTATGTGCTATTATAATATCTAACTGATATATATGGCATAAACGTTCAAAAGCATGCATTTGGGACTTGAAGCACTAGACTTGCGATATTGAGACTGATCAACTTTATATCACTTGTTTGGTGTGTATAGGAACCAGATGTCGACTCGCGGACGCAGTCGCGGGCGAGGCAAAGATAGAATAGGCAATGCTAATCCTGAACCGACAGGGAATGACCCTGTAGACTTCATGGCTGTCCTAGGAAACATGGCTGTAGCTATGCAGGCGACAGTTGTAGCGTTGGGAAACCAGATGAACAATGGGAACAATGGCAAAGAAGGCCCTATGACGCTTGCCACATTTTTGAAGGTTCACCCTCTGACCTTCAGGGGAACTTCAAACCCCACTGACGCGAATAACTGGATTCAGGCGATGGAGCGGGCACTGCAGGCTCAGCAGGTTCCCGAAGAGCAGTGGGTTGAATTTGGAACTTATCAGCTGCAAGTCGAGGCCCAGTATTGGTGGCAGGGTACATGACGTATCCTGCATCCAGACGGTGTTGTAATCTCTTGGGAAGTGTTCCGTACAGAATTTTATAGAAAGTATTTCCCCAATTCGATCAGAAATGCCAAGAACTCAAATTGCTGCAATTAAAACAAGGCCAGATGACTGTTACTGAGTATACTAATAAGTTTGAAGAGTTGTACTGATTCTCCCGCATCTGTCAAGGTGCTCCTGAAGATTTCGCTGAGTGGAAGTGTATCAAGTACGCGGGAGGTCTTAGGAGCGATATTCTGAGCTCCGTGGCACCAATGGATATCAGAGCATTTTCAGAACTTGTGAATAAGAGTAGGGTGGTTGAGGAATGTGTGAGAAAGGCGGCATTAGATAAGGGTGGTCATAGAGCCTTTGCTAGGGGAGATCAAGGAAGGACTTTTGCACCTAGAGGTCAAGAGTTCAAGTGAGGCGGCAATATTCCACGGCAACATCAAGGTCAGACTAGCTTCTGGAGGTTCAATAATAACAACAACCAAGGAAGTGGACAAGGAAAACAAGCTCAGTTTCCGTAAGACGATTTGACTTGTAGGAGGTGTAAAAGATATCACCTGAACTTTCGTGTAGAGCCAGTTGGGATGTATGTTACTAGTGTGGGGAAGTCAGGCATGTGTCCTGGAATTGTTCGGAGAAGAAGAGTCAGGAAGCTAGAAGGGCTCCGCAGGCGGGACGCGTGTACACTATGGCGGCGGATGGTGCTGAGGGCACAAATGCCCCCCGATTAGAGGTACTTGTAAACTAGTTGTTGAAGTTTTGAATGCCTTGCATGATAACGACATGTAGTACACATTTTAACACATTACTGAATGTTGGGAAATTGTGGATTTCCAAGTAAACGATTGATTGATAACTTCCGATTGGTGGGATAGAACAAGTTTGGTTGGCTTAGATGGAGTGACTAGGTTCTTGGAGAATAATAACTAAATTTATGTAGTAGAAGAGGATTGAAAAAGTAAGCATACAACTTGAGTCATAGGTTAGGGATTGGAAATGTTAAGAGTGGTGCGACGATACTATTAGAATCAATAGAACTTATGAGTTTGAGGGAGTGTGAGATAGAAGACGAAATCCATTCAACCAAGTGTTCCCGGTAGGAAGCACCAGTTATGTCGAAGGGAAAAGAAGATAATAACAGGATGAATTATACGTGAGGGAGTGCGTTAGCAAAACTCGGCGAGTCAACCTACTTTTTCCTTTAGTGACTTACACTGGGAGTCCATCTTAAATTTCTTCTTGAGTAATGAACTTATCAACTTCCCAATCCTATTTTCTTACTTGCGTGAATCTCGTTTCTCCCGAAAGGAGCTTGAGCTTGTCCTGGAATAATAGTGTGAATCCTTGAATCTTGGGAATTTCTGCAAGTGAAATTGCTCTATTTAGCGAACTTACATTCCGTTGACATAAGCTAAGATTTATTTAACTTGATGGACTTCATCCCCTCTCCATCAAGCTTGGACTTCAATCCTCTCTTTAGAGTGCACCTTAACTTCTCCTTGTGCATTTTTACTAATCTCCCAGGCTTGCTGCAACCACCACATAGAACATCCTTTTATCTCCTAAGGAATATCGTTCGAGTAGTTCAATCACTTTTGGGCTTAATATCTTTTAAAATCAACTTAAACTTGGTTTAACATCATGTACGAATCCTAAGCATAACCATCAGGATGTCGATTCCTTGAAAGAAAAGAGTGACTGTACCAAAATTCATGACATATGAACCTAATGGAATTATCCGAAAATCCTACACATGCACTATCCAAGGGCTTAGGAGATGAACGGATATGACATCATGACAGCGTGACAACGCCTTAATGGAAGGATTCTGAAAAATGGTTAAAGGATTTAATATACAATAGGAAATAGTAAGGTGACACGGTACGCTAATTACTTTAGTATTGAGATGACCCCGGAGGACTAGAGAGCCGAAACAACGGAAAGAGTAGATGAATTTGAGTTGAGACTCTAACTGTGCAGATCCAACTAAAGAGTTGTGCGGATAAGAGAAGAGAATACCTAAATCATTCAAGAAGGAGGTTACGCGTACTCAACAGTTACTTCAACAGAATGGGATTAGTAAGCAATTAAGATTAAGGAATTACACCCGAGGTGTTGGACCAATTGTAATAATAAGACGGATTATAATAATAAGGACGGAAGGACACACCTAAGAACTTGGACCCAACAGGAAGAACGACTACTACACCTATTTCAGATAATTGAACTTAAATTTTGGGTGCAAAATTTCTAATTAGGTGGGTAGGATGTAAACCCCATAAAATTAATAAGTAATTAGCCAATAAATTAATAGCTAAATAGAGAAATTAATAATATGTATTTTATAATTTAATAAAATAGAGCTAATTAAAATAATAATTTTGACACTAATTTCAAAGAATTTGACCCAAGATTGGGCCGAACAGGTCGAATCAGGTGAACTGGACCCGTATTGGGCACAAAGCCCAACGCACTCAGCCCAAACACACTTAAGGGAGCTCCCCTTCCTCCCTCATTTAGCATGCACGCTAGAAACAATTGGAAAAAAAAGGTAGAATACTCTCCATAACCAAACCCTCACTCAAATCTTTGATTCCACATAACTTTTGATCCAGAGCTCCGATCGCCGCATCGTTTGTGGCTACGCGTTTGTGGCATCGAGCTCTACAAAGCCTAGAACTTTATAAGGTGAGAAAACCCCATTCTCAGTTTCTAATTTCTCTTCTCAAATTCGAAAAATTTCATGGTTAGGGTGTTGATATTCTTAGTTAATTTGATGTTATAGGATCAAATTGACTTGAGAAATTAGTGGACTTTTGTGAAATTGAGGCACATACGAAGTAAGGATCTTCAACCCTAGTCAAACCCTTGATTATGTGAGTTTGGGTATTGAAATTTGGTATATGAATGTGGTAATGTGAATTAGGTGGTATATGTAAGAGAATTAGAGCGTATTTGTGGAAATTGGAAGCTTGGGTTGTTGAATTTTGGTGTTGGAGGCTTGTGAGCTAGCCTTGTGGGGTAGCCTTAATGGTTACATAGATTTTTTATAATCATGTTCAATAATGATTGTCCTTCAAATAATATTATGCACTATTGTAGTGAGAGATTTCATGTTTTGAGAAAACGTGATATTTGTTATGCACTAGGCGTATTTTATAAAAGGTCAAGCACATATGCTCAAGAGCTAAGGTGTTTAAGGTCAAAAGAGTTTTGATAAACACAAATGTACATTGAAAAATTATACACATGATCTTTTGGCTCTAGTGCAAGTGGGAGATTATTGAGATAATAGTATGCCCAAGATCCAATCTATCATGATTGACTCTCGTGCAAGTGGGAGATTGTTGGGAATAAGTAGTATGACCACAATCCAATCAATTATGTGTCAAATAATTTGGTATTGTTATTACATTAAAATGTTAATATAATAAGGTCCTTGATTAAATTTAGAGATTTATTATTGTGATAGTGATCATAATAATGAGAGATAAATCTTTTATAATTTAATCTAAATTATTCTTGGTCATAGGATTATTAAAAAGGACATTAATAATCCGGAAAGATTAATATATATATATATATATATATATATATATATATATATATATATATTGTTCTTCATTGGATGAAGATTAATAGATCTCATTTATTAAATTATATATATAGATGGTGCATATAGAGATATGACAATTGAACTGACTTATTCTGAGAATTCCTAATGGTTATAATTACCGCATATTTGTCAATAGGATATTCTCAAGATGAATATAGAAATAGAGTTTCCTTTGACCTGCGACTGTCATAGTAATTTACAATGTATTTATTATACTTTGATTCCGGACACCTAATACCATAGGGTGCTAATTGAATAGATGTTGGGTATAATTTAAATACTTGTAGAATTAATTATTAGTCAATAAGGAATCCATCAACTCTCGGTAAAGAGTTTGAGCTCTATGATTATAATGATTTAGATAAATAAAGCCTTGACCAAGGGGATTGAATGAATGAAGAAATGAGTTTTAAGTCATTCATAGTTCATTATAATAATGGTAACAAGTTAGAGTTTGAAAATTAAACCATACTTTAAGGGTTAACCAAGAACTGGAAAGATGGAAGGAATTATACTTTGTTCTTCTAAGATTCTTAGTAAAATTATATTACTTCATACTATCGGGTCGTTGAGGAGTATTGCTAGACGCCAACCTTGATTAGTAAATTTAGTATGACTAATTTACTATGCGCTTAGTATTGAACCTATGGGGTCACACAGTAACGAGTATTCTAATCTTTGCTATAGAATTATTTAATTATTATTTTGATTTGATCAAATAAATAATTATATTAATTCAAAATAGAATATTATTATATTCTTTGCTAGAACCAAGAATATAATAATAGTATGATAATTAAAATATTAAATGAGATTTGAGAATAATTAGTTATTCTATTTCTAAATTTGGAAGAGATCATAACTGATTCTGTTTCAAATTGAGTTATGATATGATTCATAAATTTGAAGGATTCATATTTAGAATTTCAAGATATGATTTAAATTTGAATTGAGATTCAAATTTAAAATCAGTAACAAATCTCATACTATATATATATGTATGCCAAGAGTACAGGAAAGGGAAGAGAATAAAACACAAGAGTTTTATTCCTTTACCTCTACAAACATAAACGTATGTGAGCCTAATTCTTGGAGAAGAATTTTATGGCGTGCAAAGAGTTGTAAGAGGTTTTTCAATTTAGATCAGATGTCCATTGGTCAAGGAGTTGACAGCAAAGGTTGATCTTGGTGTGGATACGCATAGCGCCTTCGTACCATCGAAGGAGAAAGTGATTTTCACTAGGGTACACAGGTATTTAGATCTGATCTATATATTATTATTGGAATAAAGTTTAAGCACAAAATAGATCTTTAGGATTACTTTCTTTTCTTCTGCTGCATGTTATGAACACATGGTAATCTTTCATCATCAATGTTTTTCCACCGACTTTTTTTGTCGTTACCATCGTGCATTGAGGCATTCAAGTATTGTAAGTTATTGGTCAGTATTGATGGAACCCATTTGTAAGGCAAATACGGGAGAACTTTGTTGGTTGCGATTGCTCAAGATGAGAATTCTAATATCATTCCCATTGCTTTTGTCCTAGTTGAGGGTGAAAATGCGGAGTCATGGTCGTTCTTCCTGTCTCATTTACGGTAATACGTGACTCCTCAACCTGGTATTCTCGTGATATCAGATAGGTACAACGGGATCAAGGCCGCCTTAGAGGCACCTGATGGAGGATGGGCTCCGTGAGCTGCTTATCGTGCATTCTGTATTAGGCATGTCGTTGCAAATTTCGTGTTGAGTTTCAAGGAAAAGGATGCAAGGATGTTTCTAGTCAACGCTGCTTATGTGAAAACTGAGGTCTAGTTTGACTATTGGTTTGACATCCTTCAGACCGAAGACCTGGCAATATGTGACTGGGCCAACAGGATGGAGTATAACAAATAGACTCAGCACCGAGACAAGGGTCGAAGATTCGGCCATATAACTACAAATATTTCCGAGTGTGTTAATTCGGTGCTAAAGGGTGTCAAGAACCTTCTAGTTTGTTCCTTGGTGAAGTCCACCCATGGAAGATTGGCGGAGCTCTTTGTTCGCAAGGAAAGAGAGGCTGAGACACAGTTGGGGACAAGTCAACAATTTGATCAGTCACTTGTGAAGGCAATGGAGGCAAATCTAAAGGCATCGAGATGTTTCATGGTGACACTATATGATATGGACAATTCGGAGTTTAATGTGGCCGAGACTACTCCAACAGGTAACTTCTCACTTGGTACTTACACAGTCTCGTTGAGAGATCGGACTTGCAATTGCGGGTACTTTCAGGTACTTCACTACCCATGTTACCATGCAGTCGCCTGTTGTGCATATTTTTGCCTGAGTTGGGAAACCTATGTCCACGAGGTATATTAGCTCAGCACGGTATTTCATGTATACCGAATGGAATTCAATCCTCCAATTCTAAAAGGCTTCTGGCCATTATACCATGGTCTAACAGTCATTCCTGATCCCAGTAAGAGACGTGCATCTGAAGGTCGTCCGAGGAGCACTAGAATTTGCACTAGTATGGATGAGGTCGATCCGAATAGACCTAAACAGTGTGGGCTATGCAGACAGCCTGGTCATACCCGGCGGAGTTGTCCACAGGGAGGACATGCCGGGGGTCTGGAGCGGCTAGTGGAATTTAGTGTTTTCTTTATTATGTTGCCTTTTTATGATATATTACGCTTTATTGTTCTTTAGCAATGTATGTGGCATTCAATCACTATCTTTTCCGTGTTTGTAGTTGTCTTTTTCGTCTTCATTAGCAATATTATTGCGTTTTCTTTTTCATCTTGGTGTTACCTTAACTTTTTTTTAAGAACATCTTTAATATATAGTTTCCAACCTCTTTCAAGTATTATATAAACATGATAACCTAATACTGAATACCACAACACAACGATAGAGACATAGCGTGATAAAATAATAATATATAACATAATAGATGTAACAACCCAGTTTTCAGGTACACAAGATCTTTTCTGAAGATACGGAGTTCTCCAGAAGATCAGTAAAGGAAACACCTCTGCTGTATCATCAAGTATCTCAATCCTAAATGTCATTATTTCATATTTAAGCTAGAACCTCTTTTGGGTCAAGCTCGACAACGCAATCGCGAAGAACCTTGTTTTTGAACCGTATCAGTTAGGAGTTTTGATTCTAGTTTTCATAAATAGTCTCTGTTTGACGAACCGGACTCGATTCATGAGAGAAGAGAGATAATAGTATATTATTATCATTATATTAGTATTAGAAGCTGCTTGAATGATATTATAAGGTTACCTGGTCTGTTTTAGTTAAAAACAAGAGATTGGTTTAACCGGGTTCACAATTTACTGGTGCAGCTTAGCACCAGCACTCTCTGATGACTTAAGCAATGCTAATGCATCATCATACATATTATACTCTCATATTAAATATGTTATTAGTGTCATTTATGCTAGTAGCTCATAAAATTATTTTTAGAGATGTTTTTACGAGTATTCCGATACATCTAGTTTTAGTAGTTATACATCTGAGATATTTTAATATTATTTTAATCTACCTCCAAGCCAACCAATCACAACTCTCCCTACACTCCTAAGACACTCCAAGGCTAGTCATTTACTCCCTTTGGCCAAAATTGAAAAGAGAGAAAAGAGAGAAAACTTCATGAACACTTAATCTTCAAAGCTTGATTTCTTCTGAACTAAAACTCAAATCAAAATTCCAATCCAACCAAAATGATCCTCTCTTCTTCCTCTACATAACCATATAACTTATCAAGGCTAGAAATAAGGGTAGATGGCTGTCCCTTTCCCGTTTGAATTCAGTTTTCAAGGAAGCATGCTTAAAACATGTGTTTTCTTAATGTTCTTCTTTAGATCTCTTGCTTAGCTTGACTTGTGAGCCAAGAATCTTCAATTCCCAGCATGTTTAAGGTGAGGAATCCCTTCCTAACATGTTGATTAAGGTTTGGTCAGTTGAGGTTTTATGGATTCAAAGTTGTTCTTGATGTGTTTAAGAAGGAAAAAGTGCAAAAAGAACACCTAAAAGCATAACCAGATTTGAGGCAGCAAATCAAGGTAGGGTTTGGTAAAATTAATCTTGATTAATTGTGTTTGAGTTGTGTGATTATGATATGATTTGGTTATGCTTGAAATTGATTGTTTATATGAATGATTCTTGTTGAAATTTTGGTGAAAATTTGATGAAATTTGATGATATTCAAGCTATGAATGCATGTTCTTGTGGATGCTGAAATTTTGAACCCTAGGACTCAAATTGGGGTTGAATTTGTGTTGAAATCCAGTAGGAAATAAGGGGCTTTGGTGGCTGCAATTTTATTTTGAATTATGGTAAAAAATCGGTTGCTAAAAAAATTGAAAAACAGGTAAAAACAGAGAAAGAATCTGAAAAATTTACGAAGAACACTTTGAGTGTGATGAAGAAAAATGAAGAATAGGCTTTTGATCCATAAAAGGGCAAGGAAGTAATTTTTTTGGTGTTTGGGGGGTTATTTTGTAATTTCTAAAAGTTAGGGTGGTTAAAGTAGAAATATTAAAAGTTACGGGTGGTAAAAAGTGAATTTTAAAGTTAAAAGTAAAAGGTAAGTTAATTTTCAAAAATTTATTGATAAAATAATAAATAATAATATTTAATTAAAAATAATATTTTAATAAAAATAATAAAATAATGCAAAAATGACAGTTTTTCGTAAAAGTTTTAAAAAGACAACTTTAATCTCAGAATCTCATAATTACCTTCATAAAATACTCAGGGAGTGGTAATAACATATTAGTGAGGCAAAGACAAAGGAAAGATAAAAAGTTAAAGAAGAAATAAAAATCGAAGAAAAAGTTTGTAAAATTTTAATGACAGAAAACAACAAAGATTAGTGAACGAACTAGGAGCAACGTAGTTAGTTCTTAAGTTGTGCCTAGGGGTAGGCATAATATGAAAAGTTAAACTATTTCAATATAGACTTAATGAACCTATACTTGGGACAGGCTAACTATTCATACCGAAATTTACCTAAGCTATAAATACATACGTTAAACAAAGAAAGCAGAGCAGAGTAAAGAGATACAAAGAAAAGAATAATATGATAAAGAGAATAGAGAACAAGCAGAGGGCCTGTTAAAAGGTCATTTGTTGTATTAAGGAAACTCCAGAGATATTTGTATACTCATCTGCTGCTTTTCTGTTGGCCCTAGAGGTCCTGTAGGCCCAAGTTCATCTACAGAGCATTATTATTCCTGTAGGCTGAAGTTCACCTACAGTGAATATTAATTGTGTATCTCAGGGTGTTACTCCTGTAGGCCGAAGTTCACCTACAAAGAGTTTTGATTCCTGTAAGCCGAAGTTCACTTACAGGGGCGCCATTTCTGTAAGCCGAAGTTCACTTATAGGGGTGCCATTTTTGTAGGCCGAAGTTCACCTACAGAAAGTTGTTGCCTTATGTTTAGACTATTCCTTAAGCCGAAGTTCACTTACAGGAGTGTTATTTCTGTAGGTCGAAGTTCACCTACAGAGAATAAGCCATATCTAGGACTAGTTCCTAGGTAATGTCGGGCTGCATGGTGTAAACCGACACGTGAGCTCATGGCCTGCATAGGACAGACATGCATCATACTTGGTTGCGCATTTCCTCTGTTATGATTGTTGTATGAATGTATACTTTCCTTGTTTGTATTCTATTCTCTGTGTCTGTGTTTTACTTTCTTGTATTCTTCTGTTTGTGATGTATTTTCTGTTTTCTCTATTTTCTCTATTTATCTGTCTTCTATTTACTGCTTCTCTATATTCTGTTATTCGTCTACCAAACAACATAGAATTAATGAACTTAACTAATAACCCCCAGCCTTACTAAGAACTCCCCAGTTCTTACCCCTTCTCTCCCTTCCCCCTTCAGATGGAATCATGGGTACCTTTCCATAGTTCGCTGACGACCATTCGTAAAGAGGATTCCGCTCTAGGTAGTCTTCTGAGTCTAGGGTGAATTCCATTCTCTGTTTGTATGTATATACTGTGAGACTAGCCAACGTCTGCACCCCATTTGTATGCGCACTTTAACCTAAATCCTGTGTATGAGACTCTTATTATGTGGCTACTTGATGGAGTACCAGTGAGACATCATATGGCAATGTGTGATAGTGCAGAGGAGGAGTAGTAGACGATCTTTCATCTTTTGATGACATCCGACCTGACTCGAGTTTTGAAGACATAGAATATACTTTCCCTCGTTGTAGTAGTCTAGAGGGACTAGGTGAGTATAGAGTCTAGGCTAGCCTGGGTGCCAGCTTAGGGACTTTTTGAACAGGTCAGGGCCTGGGATGTTGTATGTATATATATGTATATAGTTATTATCTAGCTATATATAGGGGTGTTCTAACTAAAGATCTTTACTCTAATAAAGGCTGGATAACTGAATATTGTTAACTTTTTGAGATGTATATAAGTGTGGTTGTTTATAACTGTTGTATCTGTTATTATTTGCGTATTAATTATGAATGATTCCATTTATTAGTTTAAACATTTTCAAAAAAAGTACCTCGCTAAATAACTACGCTCTTAACAACGAATCAGGCTCATATAATAAATAATAGATAATAATTAGGAAGACAAGTTGGTAACGCTCAATTTCCAGTATGATCTAGACATACTGAAAATTGGGTCGTTACAATAGTCATCCGAATAGTTAGAATAGATGTGACCCTGCATGTAAAGCAGCAGCGTGGGCGCCTAATCCTCTGTGCTTTCTAAGCGAGAGGTACCTCATCCTCGTCTCCGGTGGGTCCGGGTGGCCTAGATGACCTGCACGATCAGGGATGCCGCTGTAACTGCCGAGGGAGGAGTGCCTCCCAAGACAAATGTCTCGTCCAAAGGCATTGACAGAGGCTCCTTCAGGTCCACATCAAGGGTCGTCTAGTGTTCGGTGACCTACGTCCATGTCGGGCTGCCTCATCCTCCTGTATAAAGATGCTAATCTCCTCCAAGAAGCGGGATCCTCCGAAGTCACTATCAAGACCATCGTTGCCTAGCAAATCCGAAAGAAGCTCACCGGGATTTATGAATGTCTAACTCTATGCAGGGCCATATCACTGCTAGGCACTCCAACAAAATAATCATCGAACCCCCGTCACCTCCAAACCTTCCACTGTCCCCTAACCTTGAAGCACTACACTGAAACCCACCCTCACCCCTGCCACCTCCACAATCTCCACCTCCACCTCCATATGTACATCCACCATATCCACCTCCACCAACACCAGATCCACTTACTACACCACCTCCACCACCATCACTATCATCTCCACCTCCACCACCTCCAGCTCCACCCTCATCCTCGTCTCCAATGCTATTATCTCCACTGTCATCTCCACCACCTCCGCCGTTATCCCCGCCTCTCCTAATACGTCGTCCTCTACCACGAGTTCCTTCCCTCCCTCCCTCTCAACCACGACCCCTACCTCGTCGACGACCTTGACCCATACCCTCCATGGCATCAATCGCATCATCAAGCCATCTCCACTCTCGATCGCTAGCTTAAAGAATCTCCTCCCAAGCTCATGCCACCACTCCAAGTAGGCCTGTGATAGTCCTGGATTTGCCACCATATCAAATCATAAACCATGGTTGGCCCACCTAGTCCAATGTATGTGCCAGCTTTGTAACGTGTTTAGAAACCATCGGTCTCCACCTAGGCCATCCTTCGATATCAGAAAATCAATGTGGAGTGCAGGAAGTGGGCAATGTTGTACTCCACTAAGCTGTGGTAGCACCCTATCCACCTAATGCCACTCTATCAGAGCAAAGTAGATCAATGCCGTCACAGCCCTCTATAGTGCCGTATGTTGGGGCTCCAGGATCTCGGAATGAACGACCTGAACAACATCTGGTGCGCTATATGGCATCCAAGTAAACTGGTAAAGAGAAACGAATATCGGGGGTCAATTTACATCCAGTAAGTAGTTTTAAAAAACTCAACATTGAATGCTTGAAAGCTAAAACACTCACATCCCTTAGCTGGAGTAAATATATCCTGAGCCTCCACTACGCGACTATCGGCCCCTTCTCGCTCAATGTTGGCTGATAACCGGACTACCTGACACTCAATACATGTTATAAACAAACGCAATAATCTTTAATATAAAACCCAAAATATAACAACTGTAACCATTAAGTACCTCGCCGTCAACAGCCAATGAAAGGCGTCAAACCCATCGGGCTTGAAACCCGGGAACCACCAGAAGATCCATGACTAGAGGAGTTGAAATGAACCGGCCAACTTAACCACGTTCCTATTGGCCACATGGCACAAGCACCAGTATAACCACGATAGAGTTGCGGATCCCCAACTATATCTGCCCATGTCCTCTAATCTCGCTACGTACGATAGCCACCTAATATGCATGCATGTACTGGACTTGTCACCGAAGAGCTGCGTTGATAGTAGCATCATGATGTACGTTCTCGCGTACCTCTTAACTGTCTCCTTGTCTGCATCCTGGGGAAGGTCACTGATTGTCTTCTGCATCCGAGTGCATTTTATAGTGAACTTGTTGATACAGTCCACCGAAGACAACACACCTAACAACTCCACGAGCCAATCCCATGCAGGTCGGCCGTCGTCAATATACCGCTCGAAATCCATCAGACATCCACTGACATAGTCACCGTCAATGGAGAGGCCTAACTGGTACGCAACATCTTGTAGCATAATTGTGCACTCCTCGAATAGCATGTGGAAGGTATGGGTCTCAAGACGCCATCGCTCGATAAGTGCACTAACCAACGGCTCATCCAACCTAAACCAGTGGTTGTGGAGCCTCGCAAGATGGGCTAAGCCAGCCATTTGCAAGTACGACATGATCCTCTCATCTAGGAGCATATCATGCTGCCTCCACATGCTAGTGATTGGTGGGGCTGCATGACAATGAAAAAGTCCCCTAAGAACCATAACAATTTAGAAAACAAAAATAACTTAAAACAGATAATTCTAATAAAAATATACTTTGATGTAGCTGATATTGCAATGGTGAACATAAATAATCCAACATTTAAAAATTAAATTAAATTAAATTCAACCACGAACTTAAATTAAATTAAATTCTAACACAAAGTAGTTTATCTAATATGTAGGACGTAAAACTAAACCCTAAACTATAACTAAACTTGTTGTGCCTTGTTAATCTAACATTTAAGAATTAAATTTTTTTAAGTAAATTAATTAATATTAAATCCTTTCTAATCATCTACTACCTAGTCAATCTAACACTTGAAACCTAAATTAAATTACATTAAATTAAACTCCAACAAAATGTCTAACCTCGTTAAACTCCTAATATTTAAAACTTATAAGTTCTAATAAAACCTCTTATCACTACTCTAACTAACACCTAGTTATCCCTCATCCAACATGCATTTGTAATTTTAATATTCTAACAAACTACTGACCCTAAATCAATACTCTAACAATCTATTTGAAATTTAAAAATTCTAATAACGCGTCTAACCAAGTTCTAAGCGATTTAATATCACTAACTAGTCTTTATTTATTAAAGAAAATAAATTAAATTTCATTCACTGACCTCTTCATAGACGCTACCAGCAATATGGACAACTCTGTCTAACCGATATATTTAATTTGGGTTGTCTTCCATTTTCGCGGTTTGAATCTTATAGTATAGATCTTCTTAGTTCCTTTGGATTTTGCGGTTGGGGGGTGGGGTTGAGTTTGGTGAAATGTAATTTGAATTCTATATATAGGGATATCTATGATAAATCAAACCTATTAGGTAGTGTTTGTTTTGAGATATTGGGACAGAGACTGGGAGATTGAGACTTAGTATCATGTTTGATAGTTCAGAGAGTGGTACTAAAATTTCAGTATCTTTCCCAAAATTTCAGTATTTTAGTACTCCAAAAAGTGGAGACACATGAGACTGAAATTTTTAGGGACCGAGACTGAAACTTTAATAACATTTTAATATTTTATACCTAAAATACTCTCATTTCAATTAATTAATTTTAACTTTATCCTTTGTGCAAATTAAATTAGATCTTCATTCTTATTTCAATCTCTGTCTCTTAGCTTCAGTCTCTCAATCTTTGTCTTTCTTCCAAACGCTACCTTAGAGTCAATTTACTACTATAGCTTGTTACAGTCATAAATTGAATTTAACCTATATGATTTATTATGAATTTGTAATTTGAATTCACTCCATTTGATTCACTAGGAGTGGTAAAATCATTGCCTAAATTGAAGCTATTTGTATCAATTTACTAGGGGCATAAAACTATGGATAATATTTCGAATTTCATTCCTTGATAAATTGAATCTAATAGTTTCGATTTACATGAAACCATACTAATTTGAACTAACCTAATTCAATTTGGTACTAGAAGAGCTAATTCTTATTCAATGAATTCGATTTATATAAAAATGTGAATCAAGACTCTCATGTAATGTTATATGGTTGAGGGGATTTATGTAATATTGCTTAGGGTTTAGTTTCTTTACGTGCTTTGCCCTTAATTCGTTTACACTAAAAACAAGTTATGTAAAAGAACGAAAATTGATAAATATACTACAAAGTACCTATAT
This sequence comes from Arachis ipaensis, assembly GCF_059453495.1. Taxonomy (NCBI): domain Eukaryota; kingdom Viridiplantae; phylum Streptophyta; class Magnoliopsida; order Fabales; family Fabaceae; genus Arachis; species Arachis ipaensis. The sequence continues at coordinate 132,889,687 of NC_142435.1, forward strand.
CTGTAAATAAAATATTTAAATTATTTATTTAAAAAAATCAATTAAAAATATGTTAAAAATATATAAAATTAGAAAAATACTTTATTTATTTTATTGAATAAAATCTAACTCATCTTATATTTAAAGCATCAATAATTAAATAACTTTTTAATTATATCATATATGTTAAAAATTAATAATTTGTATATAACATATATTTAAATACAAAAAATATATTTAAAAATTAGTTTAATTTTAATACACTAACAATATAAAATATTTTATATAATCATTCAATTATATCTATTCTTTTTTAGATTTTTTTAAATAGTCAAAATAAAAAAGTTGTTATTTTTTAATATGATACTACCTGATTCGTTGCATGTATAAAAGAAACTCATGATATATCAAAATTATTTTTATATAATAATTGCTACTTTTTTTTTCTATGAAACTAATTTAACCAATAAAAAATGTACTTGTAAAAAAGTGAAAAAAACATACTAGTTCAAGTGGGATTTTTTTAAATAAATAAAATAAATATTTTATTTATTAAAATATATAATTTATAATATTTTTATCAAAATTCATCATATCTCTTATCTCATTTGCAATGTAAATAAAATAAGATTGTATGTATCTCGTTTACATTATAAACGAAAAAAGACACAATACGACGTAATCATATCATATTTGTACATGTGGTGTTACGTCGTATCACGTTTGTATATGTGGTATGTAATGATCTTTTCTCATTTACACTGAAAACGAAATAAGACTAAACGCGATCTATATATATAATTCATTTAATAATGTTCTTTGGATAGATTTTTCATCCATTTCTTCAACTTTCCTCTAACTTCTACCATCTTCTAATCATATTATCGACTTACTGAGTAAGCATGGCGTGCGCACATGATCCAAATCCAATGTTTGATAGCGACTAGGTACAGCTGATAAGGTCGGAATTGGATGAAGAGAGGACAGAAGATACCGAATTGATGGCTCGATCGGGCGTCTCTGGTACAAACTCTTCCTTCTTATCATCTTCCGCAACGTACTCCTCGTCAGAATCCTCACCATCAACGTCCTTGTCTTCCACTGGACTAGCAACATGTAGCGGTGGTGCGAGAGAAGGGTCATCTTGCACAAAATTCGGCTAGCCAAATCCACCGCCACCGACATCACCTACCTCCGCGGAAAGCTCCATCACTTATTCCGCCATGATTCTCCCATGGATGTCAAACACGAGGCGCACATGCTTGTCATCATGAAGCCAAAACAGATGAAACCGAAAAATTCCATTTCCCATCGGTTCTAGCAACCGATACCCCACCCTTTTCGATCTCTTTTCTCCCGCTACTATCAATATTACCTAATATCAGACTCTTCAACTCCGACAAAAAACTTACTTGTTGGGTACATAACAAAATGAGATTCTCACAATCAAATATCACACCAGTATCACTATTTCTCATATGGCCATTGGAATATATACTTACAATCACATATCTACTACTATTAGACATTTTGCCTTATTTTTCGGAAGAAAAACGGAAGAGAAGAAGTGAATATTTGTGGATAACACAAAAGGTTGCACATTATTTTATAGTTGCTGAAAATTTATCTGAACGTATCTTATTTATACTGTAAATGTCATATATATATTCACCGTAAACGAAATAAAAATACATGTATCTTATTTACGTCTACCCTATTGGACTTTATTTCGTTTACACAGTAAACAAGATAAAAGATATAATGAATTTTAATAAAAATGCTACAAATAATATATTTTGGTAAATAAAATACTTTTTATTTATTTAAAAAAATTTCAGTTCAAGTGTCAGTCATTTTTCACGTTTTTACATTGCAAAATAATAATGATAATAATAATAAAATAATTTAATAATCCAATACTGGTACGGCATGCGAACAAAGAAAGAAGACTTGAATTGCGGGGAAGGCGAAGGAGAGAGAAGAAGAAGAAAAAATAGACCCCCGAAAAAAGAAACAGTACTCATCTCGTCGTCGTCGTCGTCGGCGACCAGAATAACTCTTGAAACTTTCCGATCCCATTTTTTTCTCTCTCTATATTCCCTTCGCCACTCTAACATCCTTCACGATCACTTTCTCATCTTCAATTAATTCCGTTCGTGCATTCCGTAAATTATTAAGGTTCTTCAGGGTAACCAATTAAAGAAAACAAAAATGTCGCTGAATATGAAAACCCTAACCCAAGCGCTGGCGAAGACCGCGGCGGTCATAGAGAAAACGGTTCAGACGACGGTGCAGGAAGTCACTGGGCCCAAGGCCCTCCAGGACTATGAGCTTCTTGATCAGATCGGCTCCGCCGGGCCGGGCCTGGCATGGAGGCTATACTCTGGCCGGTCCAGGGACCCATCGCGGCAGCACCAGTACCCGGTCGTGTGCGTGTGGGTGCTCGACAAGCGGGCCCTCTCAGAGGCCCGAATGCGGGCCGGGCTTACCAAAGCAGCCGAGGATTCGTTCCTGGATTTGATCCGCAAAGACGCTGCGAAGCTCGTGCGGCTGCGGCACCCTGGCGTGGTCCACGTGGTCCAGGCACTTGATGAGAGCAAGAACGCCATGGCAATGGTCACCGAGCCTTTGTTTGCTTCGGTTGCTAATACGCTGGGAAATTTGGAAAATGTTCCCAATGTTCCTAAGGAGCTCCGGGGAATGGTAATTGAAATTGAATTGAACTGAATTGAATTGAATTGAATTTCATCGAATTTTCTCATTGTGTTATGTGATCTAGGCATCTAGCTTGATTTAGTGCATGTATTTCAACGAAATATTTATTTTAGGAATTAATCAAGCTGAATTAAGGTTAAACTATGTTAATGTACCAACTTGGTTGCTTGAAATGGTTGGGTGCTTATGCCCCTTAACCGTGTGTCTATGGGTTCAACTGCGAAAAAAAAAAAAAAAAAAAATCCCCGAAAGCCTTCTTGGGGACTGCCACGTGTTGAGCTAGATTAGTTGGGTTCTTGGTGATAGTGAACTAACCTGGTGGGCTTTGCCCAAAACATTATGTTAATGTAAACACCTAGATGTTAATTGCTGATTATGTCTTCATGTTCAATGTGTTATGTGATATAATGTTTGAATTTGCTAGTTTTTTATGAGAAAGCTTTTGCTTTGCAGGAAATGTCACTGTTGGAGGTGAAGCATGGTTTACTTCAGATGGCAGAAACGTTGGACTTTCTCCACAACCATGCTCATCTCGTTCATCGAGCTATATCACCTGAGGTAATAATTTTCTTTTTGGTGGTTTTCATCTTTTAGTGATCCTTTTTATGTTAGTTTGAAGGAGTTATTTCCTTCCCCATCTTCTGTTTTGTGGGCTGCTGCGAATAAATAATACCAGTGAGTGGCATCTAAGTAACTGCTAATATCATTTAATCTTAGTTTTCTGCTTTTCTCTCATTGGGATGTTTGCCGATGCATCATGCTGCACCCATCGCGGTTGATATGCATCTTTTCTACTTTGCCAGTTGACTTTTGTTTCACTAGTGTCATTATGTGTTCCTCGATCTTGAGGTTTATTGTCTATATTTGTTTATTGATCATAAAAAGATATACTTCGCAGAATATTCTTATTACTTTGAGTGGAGCATGGAAACTCAGTGGATTTGGTTTTGCAATTTCAGCTTCTCAGACACATGGTGACTCGGCTAATCTGCATGCCTTCCATTATGCTGTGAGTGGAATATACCCTAATACTGACATTAAGATTTAGATGCATATGTTGCCTATTTCTTTTAATTAATTGATTAGTGCATATGTTGGTTTCGTTGTGGTTTGCTCCTGTAAGCAGCTTTCTTTTTTTTGCTTCCAATTGGTTTGTATTTGTTTGATTTGTTTCAGTTTAATATTGCCAATTTTATTGCTTTCATAGAGCAACTCTTTTGCATATGGTGTTTGTTTTAATCTTCATATGGAGTTCTTTCCTTTCCTTTTCGGCTTTTCCCCCTTCCTCTGATCCACTACATATCTATACATCTCTGCTATCTATACATCTCTGCTTTATCTATAAAATTCTAGTAACATTATACACTTTCGTCTTGTGATGTTCTTTCTTTTATTATTGTTTTTTACTTTTTACCTGTGTTGATTGTATTTCTCACATAATTGTGTATCCGTCTGAATAAGTGACAGATATGCTTCTTGATGATGTTTTATTATCTAGCGTCTGTACTATGATTTTCAAAATGCCAAAAAAGCTATCATTTTCAGTTGTTTAACAAGAATTTATACTATTGTATCACATCTGTACTTGAGAGCTTAGTAATTTGGGTTAAATGACCTGTATCTTATTGCACTATGACTGCTTACAGGAATATGATGTTGAAGACTCTGTTTTACCACTTCAGCCATCACTTAATTACACGGCTCCTGAGTTGGTGAGGAGCACTGTGCCTTCTGCAGGCTGGTCTTCTGATATTTTCAGTTTTGGATGTGTTGCCTACCATTTAATTGCTCGCAAATCTTTGTTTGACTGCCACAACAATGTGAAGATGGTATTCATTAATCTTTTTATCTACCATTCTCTTAGACTTATGCTTATCCGTTGCTTTAGTTTGTCTCAGAAATTGTTTGAAGTAAATCAAAGGAGAGGGTCTAAAACTTGTGTACTTGTTTGCTGGTTAAAAATATATTGACATTGTCAGTTTTTTTTTTTAGAATTTTATTTTATTTTTTAAATGTATTAGTTGGCTGGAGTGGCCTGGCATCTATCCAACTGCCTTTTCATCAAGGACCCGTGCTGTAAATTTGATGTTGATGTGGTTGTTTGACAACAAAATTATACTTCTCTATTTTGTTTGGATGAAATTCTAGTCTCCAAAATGATGTAACAACTGTTGGGAATAGATTCTGGGTTAGAGCACTGACAGTCTGAATTGATATTTCTTCATGATTAAATTACAATTTATTTGGTTTTTTCGCATGTTACAATGAAAAAGGGCTTTCGGAAGAATCCTGAACTTAATGTAATCATTTATTGGAATAATAATCCTGAGCATAGTGCATATGTTGATATTAGCGTTGGAATTTCTTGGAGTTTGAACTGACGGAAGCATTTAGGTGACTAATAGAGTTGTATCTGAAACCAGGGGCTTGATATCTAGAAAAGAAAACTAAAGCAATATAACTTTGTTCCATCTTTCCCTTTTCCATTGATGGATTTTTCAAGCTCCTGTTACTCAGAATTAGATTGTTACATGTAGTGTAATAAGCTCGCAGCGTAAGTGCTGGTATCATATATTCTAGTTGACATCTATTATTGTGAATTGTGTTCTTAGCACAGATTAGTGTCTGAAGTTATTCTTAGGTGGTTAAGGGATTGAAGGATGCTTAGCTTAATGCACTCTTATATTATTTTGCTTGCTAGAAAATAATAAGAAACTTTGGTGTTTTACTTATGCAGTACACAAACACTTTGACTTACTTATCCAGTGATGCTTTCTCGTCTATCCCATCAGAACTGGTTCATGACCTGCAAAGGATGCTTTCTCCAAATGAGTCTTCGAGGCCAACAGCAATGGATTTTACAGGTAAAGCTGGCTTGGGGAATCAAAACATTTTATCCATTCTTTGAATGAAAAATAAGAGAGACATCGCAAAACCTTGAAAGGATTTTCTTGGGGGAGTTCCTTGCACTTGAATTTTCAATGGGTGTTAGTGTTCACTATCGTCATCATCATCATAATTATTATTTATGCCCCTCATATCAATTTTAGAGCTTCTTAATCTTAGCTCCTTCATAATGTTATTGTTATTTCTTTAAGATTTATTGTTATTATAATTGTGGATTATTGGGTTTTTGACATTTCTAGTGAGGATCGGCCAATAACTTTAGTCAGTTTTTTATGTTTTTGTTTTCAATAATTAAAGAAGAAATAGTATTGATAGGCGTGGAAGACCAGACATCCTCAAAGAACAAAAGGTTAAGATAGGAAGAAAAATGGAGCAGTGATTTCCATTCACTCATTTTTATTTTATTTGTCTGAGCTACATTAAGGGGATATTCTTTGTCTTTAATTTTTTAACTATCTGACATTTGAATTCTAATTTGTGAGCTGCGATATTATCCGTTTTTAATAATGGAAGTATAATTATGTTAATTCTGACTAATTTGCTTTTTTTGTGTTCATATTTGCATGTGCGTATATGGATATTACTGTACATTCTGGTAGGAACTTCCATTCCATGCTATGTTCCTACCCCTGTACTTCCTGCTATTCATAGGAGCTCGCTAGTCGCTCCTGACAACCTTGATGACATGCCACAAATGGCCTTTTAGAGTTTTTCTTTAGTAGTTATGCAGTGCAATTGCCCTGCCTTGTTTAATGGATCAATCTTGTTGACTTCTGTCTTTCCTTTTTCATTCTTCTTTTGGGATATCTTATCTTCTCCCGATTATTCTCCTCTATAAAAAGATTTCTTTCTGGTAGTTTGGTTTTGGTTTTGGTTTTGGTTGTATTGACAGGATATGTGCTCCTCATGTTGCAGGCTCTCCATTTTTTCGGACTGACACCAGATTGCGTGCTTTGCGGTTTCTCGATCACATGCTTGTAAGGGTTTTTAGTTCCGCTTGTTAGCATCATGGCATGCCAGTCAGTTGAAAAATCCCAATAATGTGCTTATCTTCCTTCAGGAAAGAGATAACATGCAGAAGTCAGAGTTCTTAAAAGCATTGTCAGACATGTGGAAAGATTTTGATTCCCGTGTATTGCGTTACAAGGTATGATGTTTGCTTTGTTATGTTAGGTAATTGGGTTTTGTTTTCATCTGGCAGTCAGTTTTATGTCAATTCCCTTTTTCCCTGTACATAAGTTTGATTTCAGAGGGTGTGTTTTGAATAGCTGAAAGAATTTTTAACTTCAAAACTTGCTTATTTGTACAATTGCCTTTTCCCTCAATTTTATTTATTAGTCTTTTATTGTTGTGTCAAATAAAATTTAGACACCTAAAATTCCATGCAGGTCCTTCCGCCACTTTGTGCTGAACTTCGGAATGTTGTGATACAGCCAATGATTCTACCAATGGTTCTGACCATTGCAGAGTCTCAGGTTAGTTCTCACTTTTTCTTTCATTGCTTAGTTAGAGTTGCCTAAAACACTCCTTATCATGGTGGTGAATGTAGAAAATTAGTCATACTTCTGAAGTGCTGATATTGGCTGCAATTATTATTTTATTTTATTTTATCTTCTGTTGTTTTTCTTGTCAATTGCCTATCAATGTCAACATTGTGTATACCTGTTAGCTTTGACATCGCTGTAGCTCCACTAGCCCATCCATTGTTCTTCTTGGTTCTTCTGGATCTCATTTCAACCACAATTGTAACATTTACAATGCTCCATACTTGACTTCTTTGTGCAAATTTAAAGGGCTTTACTTTATATCTTGACATTCAGGATATGGTTGGAGTTCATCTATTTGAGAGATGATAGAAATTTGTCTTAAGTGGTTTGTAATATTAACAATGGAGACTGAAATGATAAAAGTGGATAAAAAAGATAGGTGGATTAGAAGGCAGGAAGACTGCAAACTTGTGTTGAAAATTCAAAAAAAAAAAAAAAGACCCCACCCTAAGCAGTTTCCAAAAATTGTGTTTTTGATAGAGCCTAATGACATGGTTTGATCCATGTAGCTAGCCTTGACTAGTGAATTGTTTGTAATTTTGTACCCTTCTCTCTTGCTCTTCTATATATTTTAAGTGAGATCCTTTTCTAATTCTTGCTGTCGTAATATAGAAGTTTATGATTCCCTTGCTTGCCGTAATAGTTGTAATAATGAAATCTCTGATCTGCTTGAATAGATTATAAATACATATTTGTCTAAGCATTAGTACACAGTGATGTGGATATTTTAAGGGATTTTTTGTAAAAAAAAAAAAAAATGACAGTGAATAGATTCATCAAGATAGAAAGGAAACTAGTTGATATTTTAAGTTTTTGTTTAGGACAAGAATGATTTTGAGAACTCAACACTTCCAGCCCTTGTACCTGTCCTGAGTAGTGCTTCTGGTGAGACATTGTTACTCTTGGTGAAGCATTCCGAGCTTATAATAAACAAGGTAGTTATCTGTAAATTCTTTTTATTTATTGTAATGACTTAGGGATCCTGGCTTTATATATTCTGTTTGACCATTGCTTAATACATTTTTCATTTAGGCTAGTCAAGAGCATTTAATTTCACATGTTCTTCCAATGATTATTCGGGCCTATGATGATACCGATGCTCGTTTACAAGAGGAGGTCCTGAAAAAATCTGGATCTCTTTCCAAGCAACTTGATGCCCAGGTGAGTGCTGTATTCCTGTAGGAGTTTTTCTTATTGTTGAGAAATTTTAAAATAGCCAGATATTTTCTCTATATCATTTGAAGCTGTTTTATAAAGTTGATTATTGTGTGCCATGAAAATATTTTCTTCAATAGATTAAAAACTCTTGATTTTGGTAATTGAAACTTCAAAAGTTCTAGCCTGCATCTTGCATGTCCCTCGATGGGTCTGAAAGAATGGTAGGATGGTGGTTTGTGGAGAATTGCCAAAAATTATCATGGTGTTACTGTTATGGTGACTGGCATTGTGACCTATGGTCAGTATGGTGGAAGTATGGGGCGTGCGCACACACACACACACAAACATTGCGAGATAACTTCTCTATTACTAATGAAGGTGCTAAAACATAGAATAAATAACCTCTAGTAGCAGTTACTTTTGCCCATGTATACCCTTCCACTAACATTGAGAGAGAACTGTTGACACTACATTATACTGTATAGCCTTCTCATGAAACAATTAACACTACATTATACAATTAGCTTTGACGCTATATTTTAGTTATTTCTTTTTATGAGTATATTTACATTATTATTGTTTGCTAGTTGTGACACATTTGTAGCAATCGGAAACATGTGGAAAGACATTTGGTTAGTAAAATGAGTCTCTAATCAGTGGATAACCTTTGGTTTGGCTCTTTGTTGCTTTCCGTGACAAAAAATTAGATAAATATTATTCTGTATTAAAGCAGCAACACTTGTTATGTATCTGATATTCTTTTCTCTTTCAGCTAGTGCAACAAGTGATTTTGCCCCGTGTTCATGGGTTAGCACTTAGAACAACAATTGCAGCGGTATGTTAGGCTTTTCTTTTTTTAAAGTTAAAATTCCTAAAGTTGACATGGTTATTTTGGTGTCTTTTAGGTTGCGTTTGTTTCTGAGAACAGGATAAGATAAGACACTGAGAACAAGACACAAAGGGCAAGACACAAATTTAGTGTTCTTGTATTCTGTTTGGTGATAAACTAGAACAAATTATGAAAATCCAATTTATTCTCATTTTATTTCATTTAAAAAATTTGAGAAGAAAAATATAATAATAAAAAATATAATTATGAAAAATTAACAAGAATAATGAAAGAAAAAATGAAAAATAAGTTGTGTCCCTTGTTAGCGTCTTTATGTTTTTTCTATTAGGATGGACACAAAATATATATACTAATTCATTGCCTCTGGACACAATGTCTTTGTTCATATCTCATCTGTTAAACACGATTTTATGTCTCAGTGTCCCATTCCTGTAAACAAACGCAGCCTTAGTACTGTAATCTTGATTTTGCTAAATAATAAGGAGGTTATCACTTTTTACCATGGTAGTTACCTACTCAAATTGTGGTTATATGCAGTTTTGAAATTTAATGTCTTCTCTCACCTATTATACTTATTCTTTTGTTTGTTTGTTTTGTTTTGGTTTTTTCCCCTTCTCTCCGGTGTTTTTAATATTTCATAAGGAAATTTTTTCCCCATTAGTGATCCTATTCTCTTGTATATTTATGCTTATATATACTATATTTGTTGTATGTCTGATGTCTGTTTCACCCTTTATTAAACCTGTAATCTGTTAGTATTTCTGTTATGGCAGGTTAGAGTGAATGCTTTCCTTTGCCTAGGAGAAATGGTTAGCCGACTTGATAAACCTGCTGTCTTGGATGTCTTGCAAACTATTCAGCGGTGTACTGCTGTTGACCATTCTCCTCCAACCCTTATGTGTACCCTTGGGGTTGCAAATTCTATTTTTAAGCGGGTAATATTAATTAGTGGCCTGATATATGAATTGTATATGTTTTAGCATACTGATTCCTGCTACATTTGATGACATATGGGGTTGCAGCTAAATTTTGTTTGATTTGTTTTGTTCAGTTTGGTGTAGAATTTGTTGCGGAACATGTTCTTCCATTAATTGTGCCCCTCTTGACTGCACAACAACTGAACATCCAGCAGTTTGCCAAATATATGCTCTTTGTGAAGGATATGCTCCAGTAATTGTGTTTTCATACACACTTTCTATTAGTTGCTCTGTCTCTGTCTGTCTCTCTCTCTCTCATGATATTCCATTGACAATTTCTTTCTGAATTTGTTTTCATCATCATACAGGAAGATTGAAGAGAAGCGTGGAGTAGCTGTGACTGGTTCTGGTATCCCAGAGGTAAAAGCATCTCCTATGGTTAATGGACTTCAAAGTGAAGCACCAAGGATGAGTAGCAGCACTGTGGCTTCTTCAACCAAAAGTAGCTCCCGTTGGGATGAAGATTGGGGTTCCACAGCAAAGGGAACCACCGCAGCTGTCCAGAATTCTGTTAATGCATCTACTCAATCTGTGCTCAGCAACCCTATTGGCCATTTAACATCTTCACAAAATAATTTGCCATCATCTGCTGTTTCTAATCAACAGGCTATCAATTCGTGCCCTTCAGTAGATATAGAGTGGCCACCTCGTTCATCTTTTGACATTGCCCATCAAAATGGTGATGCTGAAAGGGGTGCAGTTGCAGGAGGAACCTCATCCACATCTAATAGCCTTGAAGATATTGATCCTTTTGCTAATTGGCCTCCACGTCCTAGTGGCTCAACAGGTGGATCTGGAATTTCCAACAATGGTACTTTTGGAACCCCAATGAATAAGATGACAAGCACTTCAAGCAATGTGGGTCTCCAAATGAGCAACAATCAGCCACTTAATTCCCGAAGTTCTGCAGGCCCTGTCAGTTTGAACATCGGGAACAGTATTTCATCCACTGGTAGCCTGAATGGTGGTTTTGAACCTCAGAATTCTATTGGGTTCCAAAAACAGAGTCAACAGTTGCCTGCATCAACTGTTTCATATAACAAGTCAACGGATCTAGGATCAATCTTTGCTTCCAACAAGAATGAGCAAAGTGCACTTAGACTTGCACCACCCCCTTCAACCACAGTGGGTAGAGGAAGAGGCCGTGGAAGGGGGCCTGCTTCAACCAGTAGGCCCTCTCAGACCAGGTCACATTCTGAGCAGCCACCTCTTATGGATTTGTTGGGGTAGCTTGCTTCTATTATTGTCGTCGTATCAGGGTTGTGAGTTGCTGCTGAGATTGTATTATTATGTCATGTCCTTATGCTGAATGCTCTGAGATATCGTGAAGGGAAAGATTGCAGAAAATCATGCCACGTGCTTAGGAATGACAACACTTTGTAAAGGTTTCGTTGTATGTTGCTTAGTTAAAGTGACCGTTTAAAAATTTGGATTAATATTTTTTTTTAAATATTTTTTTGTTCTTATATATCATACTTCATTCTAAGGTCATCAGGCAAAGTGTATTCAGAGAAGTCCTGGTTACTTAGACTGTGTTGAGAACAATAAAAAGCAGTCAGTTTTTCCTTAAACAATATTGATCCGTATTTCAATAGGGATAGATCGGCATTAGGCATAATGGAAACTGTTTGCGGGTTGAAGGGACTGTGAAGTGAAAAAAATGGCGTCAAAGTTCTGTTTTATCTTTTTTATTTGAATTATTGTAATTGAATGCTCATGGCAGCATTGTTTTGTCCAGCTTTTGTAGAAGTTGATTTCATTGGATTGAAGGATCAACGTGTGAAATTTTCAGTGGCACTCTTTTTTGTTGTTTGGGGGGGGGGGGGGGGTGGTTGGAAATTGACCTCTTATTTTGGCTGTACATGAGTGATAGTGAAATTTGACCACCTCTTTTTATTTGTGTATATTTTTTATTTTTTGAATATTTGTATTAAAAAACTTTAAAAGTGATCGATAAAAACAATAAAAGATTTATTTTTTATATTATAAAAGGATATAAAAAATACAGACAAGAAGTGGTATAAATATATTTTTCTTATAATTATTGATTTCTATCCATGACCACAAGAGTATTTAAGTAATTTTATTGATTCAATCTCTATATTTATTTTAAATTAAATAAGATATTAAAATATAATTTAGTCTTTCTCTCTTAGTTTTTATACACTTTACATCAACTATAATACTGAGACTTTCTGTTCTGAGGGTTATCTGAAACGGGGTTGCTTTTGGGTCTGAATGTGAGGTTCATATCCATACTCTTTGTAAGACAGCGTCCGACTTTCACTGGTGTTGAGGTGCTGCCGTCCGAGTTCCTCGTGAGAAGGTGGGAGGTGGTACTTGTGAGGAGGTGGAAGGTGGTACTTGTAAGGGGACTCCGATGCTTAAATTAGCAAAGGTTTAAGTAGGTTTTTTGTAGATTGGGGTTTGAATATACCTAAGGGTGTCAGTGTATTTATAGTAGAATAGATAACAATCTTTTAGAGTAGTTGCACCTTTGAGGGTGGATAACTGTTCTCTTTTGTTAGAGAATTTGTTAAGATCTCCTTTCTAGATGAATATGAGATATCTTAGGAGTCAGTTACTTATTTGGATAAGTAGGGCCAAACTCTTATCGTTGTGTCCAACCTCTATAAGGTCAGTCCTAGAGTGTGATCTGGACTCTTGCTATCTAGAATGGACTTTTAATCATTTTGGAACTAGCTCTCATAATAGACTAGTGTATGAGTAGTGCCCCTACTCGAGGTCGAGCATAAAGTTGGGCTCGAACAATTAGATGACCAAGTTGAAATGTTGAGCTTGGATAAGTCATTTAGTAGTTTGAGTTCTGAAGCCAATAAGGTCGGTTGACTCGACGTAATTTGAATGTTGTAACGTTTCGTACAACTCGTTCAGTTCGAGTTATTTTAAGGATGCGTGACTTGTTTTAATACAAATCACCATTCTAAAATTTGTTTTCATTTTGTACAACTTGTTTTATACTGAGTTGTTTTGAAGGCTGTAGATTTGTAGCACGAATTTGTTTTTGGTACAAATCGCTTATTTTGAGACATGATTATTTCTTGATCGGATTTCATGCAATTCGTTTAGTTCGGATTTTTAGGACTTCACAACTTGTTTTAAGTACAACTTGTTTACTTTGAGTCATTTTAAAATATCAGATCATCTTTATAGCCATCGAACTTCGTTGCTTTATCCATTGTGCCCCTGCTCGAGGTCGAGCTTTATGAAGTCCGATTCGAGCAATCAACCGGATAGGATTATCGAATGAAGCCTTTCAATGATTTGTTCAACTCGTTCATTCCGAGTTTTTTTATAGATGACTTGTTTTTATACAAGTCTTTTTTTGAAGCACAACTCGTTATATATCAAGTTGTTTTGCGCGATTTGTTTTAATACAAATCGCTTAGATCATATGTTTATTTTTTACTCGATTTCGTTCAACTCATGAGTTTGAGTTGTTTTAAATCCCCAAGCCGTATTATAACCACTGGGCACCAATTTGAACCTCATTGCTTTATCCGAGCGACCATTAAAAAGGTCGGCTTGTGATTTTCGTGCTTTGTCGAGAATAAATTGGCGGCTTAGTTGAAGGGATTATATGTTTATTCCCTCTCCTTTCTAGTTTTTGCAAGGTTGTCATCCTTGTGTATGATACAACTCGTTTTTACCCGAGCTATTTTAATTGGAAGATACGTTTCGATTTTGTTTGAAACGCTCCTACCATCCTTCCATTCCTTTCCAACTCGTTTCTGTATGAGTCGTTTGGTTAAAGGATTGTTTTTCTTGTCATTTTGGCTTTTATCCTTTTGATTTTTCGCAACTCATTTTATATCGAGTTGTTTCAATTTTGCTTTAGTGATTTTGATATAAATCACTTTTAAAGTTTTTCTTTCAGGTTGATACTTGATACAAATTCGTTGAAAATATGGTTACCTGGAACAACTCATTTAAATTGAGTTGTCCTCGTGTTATTGTGGATGCTGGAACAAGTTTTCTTTGGGCAACTTGTGAAGTTGTCCCAATTTATACGACTAAGTCGTTTATTTTGAAACTTGTAGAGATGAGCTCGTGGGCTTGGAATATTGTACGACTTATTTGTTACTCGTGCAAGTTGAGTTGTTAAATCGTATTTATGTTTCGAGGGGCGTATTTAATTAACTTACTTTTGTGACTTATTCTAAGCACAACTCTTTCAACCCTTTTGGCCCGACCTTTTTTCGATGTGTTTTTTTCCAATTCATGTAACTTACACCAATTTGGACCTCGTCGCTATCTTGCCAACCAATCAGGTTGGAAAATAATTTTTGTGTTTTGTCGAGCTTAAATTGGTGCGTTTTAATTGTAGAAAATCAATTTTTATAAGAAATTGTAGTATCTCCTTATGTTGGAGGCGTGTCGCGACCTGAGCAATTCGCCACCCTTGAGGTCGGACATTTTGTAGTAGCCTTTTCCTAAGACCTCAAGGTCCTTTCCAGTTTGCTGTCAGCTTTTCTTCGCCCGATCTCTGTAACCCAATATTATTTCTTATCAGGATGAGGTCTTTTGTGACGAATCTTGTCGTACCTCATATCCATCCTTTGAATGTTACCAATTTTGTTGTAGAATTTCTCAAAGCCTCTTCTCTTATCTGAGTTTACTCTCAAATTTCTAGAAGGAGGTCGAGTTCTTCTTTTGTGCTTTGACTTCATTGCAGAATGTTGCCCTTAGTTTTTCTTTATTTATGTCGATGAGAATCATGGCTTCTTTGACATATGCATGTCAAAAGGAAGATTTTTCAGTGTTAGTTTGAGTCATTCCATATGTTTATAGCATTTGTGTGAGCTTTGAAAAGACGGTCAGTAGTAGTCAGCTCGTAACACATTTTTGCTGGTGACCTGCCAAATTTCATTGTGGGTTTTATCTAGAACTTCTTGTATTCAAAGTTAGGACACACTTTGATAAAGAAATTGATATCCCTTTTTTATAGAGAATATTGCAAACTAAGGTGTAGTGCTAAGCTTCTTTCATTAATCTCCTTGCCTCCCTTTACTCTTTGAGGAAGGATGTCGAACTAGATATATTCAACACTTGGAGTCGTCCATCCCTAGATTGTGAGGATATCCGTCTTGTTGACTTCTTTTGATATTGAATGTAACTGTAGTGTTTTTTGGATCAGGATTTTATTATCGTCCCAGGCTTTATACTAGCTACTAGCTAGCTTGGAGAGGACATCAGCTCGGCCATTCTGCTCTCGGGTTATATGCCTGACCTTTCCTTTTTCATTCTCGAGGATGATCCCTGTCCCACTACCAGCTTTGTTTGATGGTCTGTCTTCATATAGGTTCCAAGTCGTGGAGCTCCCATTTCACTCCCCAGTATATTCTGCAAGGAAGTCGGCCAAGTATTGCGACTTTATGGTTGTCTGAGCTTCATACTTTAAGCCGAACTCGGACATCTCCACATCCCACTGTAGCATCTATCATGCAATATTCACTTTTTTTCTGGAGGATATGCTTCATGAGTTGATTAGTTCAGGCTCTGATGGTGTGAGCTTGAAATTGGGGATCACAATCTCCGAGATGCCAGGACCAAAGCATATGCAACTTGCTCAATTTTCTTATAATTGAGCTCAGCTCCTTGTAGTACCTTATTGGTGAAGTAGGTGAGATTTTGTCTAGCGTCGTCTTCTTTGAAGAATGCAGAGACTACTGCTTTGTCAGCCACAGCTAAATATAGAACGAGCTCTTCAGTCGGGTAAGAATTGGAGGCTGAGACAAGAATTTTACAAATTCTTGGAAGACTTGTTCACATTCTTGGGTCCATGTGAAGTCGTGCCTCTTTCATAGTAGAACAAAGCTAGAGCTATAAGTCTACCATTTAATTATTGAACCTCCTCTCGAGCAGGTCGGGTTAGCTTCAATGCTCCCTTTGAGTGAGAATGAACCCCAAGAATTTTCTTGCTTTTATGCGAAGGTGCACTTTGTGGGATTTAGTCTCATTCCATGCTGCTTTATTGTTTGGAATACTTCTGTCAACTTGGATAACAAGTCGTCTTTACTCTTTCCCGATGAGACTTTAATTGTTCTGGCTTCTGCAAGTCCTCTTGTGCTAACATGCACAAGCCGATTCAGAGTGCTTATAGACTTTAGTGATCTTTCTCTGTCTTTGCACTCCTAACTTCTTTTGTGGTCCAGCGTTATTGTAACAATGTATCTATCCAACTGGCTTTCTCTAGCTAGTTTTGCAATCACATTTTTCAAATCATAGCACTCATTTGTAGTGTGGTCTTAAATTCAATGGTACTTGTAGTAATCTATCCAACGTCCTTTATTATTGCTTTGGATCGGTAGAGGAGGAAGTATCTTTTCCGTGGCAT
The DNA here is from genome assembly GCF_059453495.1 of Arachis ipaensis. NCBI lineage: Eukaryota > Viridiplantae > Streptophyta > Magnoliopsida > Fabales > Fabaceae > Arachis > Arachis ipaensis. The sequence goes on from NC_142435.1 coordinate 132,906,178, forward strand.
ATTTTTCTGTATATACTCACTAGAAAATTATGTAATAAAATATAAGAGTGATAAATATTACTTCGGGACCTGTGCCTCTTTTGGTAATGACTTTGATGCCTTTTGCATAGAAGTGACTATACTACAAGGAAGACTTACATTTATGTTGTCTCCAATTTCACTGTACTTAGTTGTATGATTGTATTTTCTGTGCCAGTAAATTTGTCAAACAAAGTCCTTTTACATGACTTTTTGTAGATTCTACCGTTAAGACTTTAATCAGACCAGTTGTTTCTTCTGTTGGAGTAGTAGGGGTCTTATTTACCCCTTTCCTTCTCACATATTTTCTCTTACCAATTGAATTTCCTTTTAATTGAACATTCTTTTCTTACGTTGGCTTTTGAGTTTGTTTTGGTTTGCTTTCTACAATGACTATAGGACGGTGTTTTCTTCTCCTTTGTTTTGATTATGGTGTGCTTTCTTCCTGGATGACATCCATCTTTATTGGTGTGCAAACAGCATCAAATTCTACAATTGGATTATTTTTTTCATATTCATTGGCAGTGATACAATTTGTGAGCAACCAACAAAAGATGTGCCCTGAGGATTTTCGATGTTGTTCACTACTTTGATTTGATTGGGAGTCTTAAAGTACAAATCAATGATGTGATTCGAATTATCGACGATGTAGAATTTTCCACTCTCATCCAATCTCATATTAGCGTTGCAACCTTCTTAACCATTTCTGAAGCTGAACCAGATTGTTCTTCTAGCAGAACTGTACCGTCTCCACCAGTATAGCGAGGCCGCTAGCACAGGGCCCTGACACGAGCTTCGTGTCGTCGATTACCACCAGAAACTTGCCAGAGGCGGCTTCCACCATCTTTTCATAGAGAAGAGCGTCTTTGCGGCCTCTTACAAGGTGGAGGTTGGGGTCGACTTCGTCAATGCTGTCGATGGCAAAGATCGAGGTGGGGATTATTGTTGCAGAGAGGGAGAGGGATGGGATTTCAAAGGAGTGTTCCTGCTCCTTGGTGTGCTTGGAGGTGGGGACGCTGATGCAGAATTTTGCAAAACCATAACTCGGCAAGTTCACCGAATCGTATCAAGTAATACCACGGTGAGTGGATTATCATTCCCACGAGGATTAAAAGACTAAGATACAATGATTGACTAATTCTAATTAGTCAAACTGAAACAGAGGAGTGAAGGAATTAAACGTGAAAACAAAGGCAAATAAAATAGCAAACAGTGAATGAAAACAATGATTATGAGAGTGTTAAGGTTTCAAAGATATTCACTCCTTGGAAAAACAATCCTTATGTTCATTTATTTGAGGCATGCAGAGATCAATCACGATAAATCATAGATAGTCAAATTCCAATTCCTTGGCAATTCAAAGCACAAATCTGATATAGTTTCAAATAAGATTCAAGAGTAGTCCTTAGGTTGAATTATATGTCACTTATCCAAGCTAGTCCAAAACAATTGAAACTTATTCAAACTAGAGCAATTTAAAATCATAAAGTGTCGCACACTCTTTGAAACACTATTCCTAATTAAATCAAAAAGTCACGAGAAAGAGTTTTCAAGATAATTCCAATATTACTTCTTCAAAACAATATTTAGAATCCAAAATGGAGTTAGAATATTTCCCAACAATTTCAAATCTTTAGGGATGAAGAACGAAAACTCAAACAAGAAATAAATCAAATCATAAACCTCAAATAAAGTAAAACACTTAGATTAATAATCCATAAAAAGATAAACAAAGCTCCTAACCTTAACAAAGGAGATTAATTGCTTATGGTGGGATGAAAATAAAATTCTAAAGTATGGTGTGTAGTCCATGCTGTCCCCTATTCGTGGAAAAAGTCCTTATTTAAAACCTAAAATTCAAATTCAAACTAAATCAAAATAGAATCAAATCAAATCCTAATCAAATCTTTTCTAATGACTCTTAATTAACTAGTGATCTTCCTTGTAACTGAAATTCAGAACTTGATGTGTTGCTAAGTTGCTTTATTAAAATCATGAGCTTGCACTTAAGTCTTGGGCTTGAGAATTGACTTTTAGCCTTCTTGATGCGCACTTTCCAAGGGTTGGTGTTGCACTTAAAGATGTGGGTCAAGTGAGGGACGTCCCACGCCCCTAAATATTAGAGGCTTGGCATGCAAGTGGGCATGGGTTATGTCCCACTTCTTCGAGGACTTGGAGGCTTAGCGTGTCCCTGGCGTGTGCAACGTCCCACGTGCTCGAGGACTTGGAGGTTGAGGCTGATGGAGCTTGGCCCAACGTGGGACGTGGGAATGCCACTTGCGACGTCTTTGCAAGCATGCAGGATGGGGTTGCTGGCCTTTGGCCTAACGTGTGACGTGAGGAAGGCCACGTGCGACGTCTTCGTACGGAGAGGGAGATGGGGCTGGTGGCCTTTGGCCCAACGTGGTATGTGGGTCTTCAACGTGGGATGTGGAGCTTCATACATGGAGGTGGCATGGGCAACGTCCCACGTTGGTGAAGGATGAAGGCTTGTGCGTGAGGCACATTAGACGTCTTCGTGCCTAGAAGCTTGGGTGTGGACTAGGCGTGACCCATGTCCTACGTTAGTGAAGAGAGTAAAGAATGGGGTGGGGGACATCCCGTGTTAGTGATGAAGAGAGAGTGGAGGTGGTGAGACAAGTGTGGCAAGGCATACATGGGTGTGGAGGGATGTGGCACACCATGCTTGTATGGAGTTTGGAGTGTTACATGGTGTGTAGGAGCGTGTTTGGAGGTATTTTGGACGTGTTTTGTGCGTGGCAGAAATGGCTAGGCATGTGGGAAAGTCCTATGCCTTCATGGAACACTTCTAAGGGGTGTTTTGCTGCATGAAGGGCGTGTAGAGGGTGTGGCTCACGTCCCATGCTGGGGTTTTTTGTGCTGAATTTTCGAGCTCAAAGATGAGGGTCGTTCGCGGCCCAAACTGAACGTCCACTATAGACAATTATATATTGTTGGAAAACTCTAAAAGTTATCTTTCTAACACCGCTAAAACCTTTTTAATGGGACCTTTGTAGCTCAAATTATGCTCACTCGAGTATGAAGAGGTCAGAATGACAATATCCACAAATTCTTTATGTATTTGTCTTCAATTCTTGGTTCCTTGGGTGGTTGCTTCCTTTTGCATGGTACCTTCCTTGGTTCTCCCAGAGGCTTATTTGGTTGTTCTTCTCCTCCTTTATTCTCGCTTAAAATATTTTAATAACTTCTTAAACATATCAAAGCACAAAACAACTCCAAGAAACATTGATTAAAACACAAAATCTCAATTAAAATAAGGAAATTATTATATTTATTCAAAAAAAAAAAAGAATAAAGAAAGTAACTAAAGATGCTCATGCATCAGATACTGACGATATTGGAGAGTTGACCGGTGGAGAGGAGTTGTTCGAGCTTGACGAGGCAGCGGTAGATTCAGAAAGACAAGCGGATTGGGATTTTGATTGTTTGTGACAAGGTTTGATGGCAGGGAACTCACGAGTTATGGCACTTTGTCGTTTCCTCCTCTTTTCTTTGATGATGGCGAATTTGCGATTTCCAATCCACCATGGTTGGTGTTGTCATCATCATATTGAGAAGGTGCATTGGGAGTTGGTATGTTAGCAGAGACTGCAGGAGCATCATCCTTGCCTCTGCCGTTTGGTATATTTAATCCAATTTAACAGAGTTTTTGGTATCCATAGAAACTGTATTCCAACCTATATTTATATGGTATTTTTGTCACCTATAATAAACCTGATGGATTGTATTTAAATTGGCTGATGTTGCATTCTCTTGCATGGATATAAATTAGGAAAAAGCGTTTCATTGTTTTTACCAACAATATTTTTCATTTTTCCTTCATTACTGACTCAATATGGGATATTTTATTTATTTATTTTTTCCTATGCATTTGGAACATGCAACTGCTCTATTATCCTGAGTGGGTATCTGTGGTTGACAATGCTGCCTAGTGTGTAGATCGACACTGGAAGTAGGAATCCTTAGAGTGGAGGCGTACACGTGTAAGTGGAAATTTGGTACCCAAGATCAGAAAAGGTTGTGTCAGCGTCGGAAGCCCTGTAGATGTGACTTGTGGACCGGGAGTCAGGGGAGGTCCAAAACTTTATCATGATTCTTCCCAAGGTTGTAATGTCGGCACAACCGTGGATTCCGAGTTTGAGAAGAAAACCAAGTTCTACGTCATGACTCATCCTATTACATGAGAAGCAATAGTTTGCCATGAAGAGTAGAGGAGTAGGTGAAAGAGAGAGTGGAATCTTTGATTTTGTTACCACCATAGAAAGGTCGAATTGACGTAAAATCCTTGGGAGTTATTCACACATCTTTATTGCAAAAGAATCATTGTATGTCAGCGGTGCACATTTTGATACTTGTTTATCAAAAAATGCCTTGTTTTCCTGTGGAATTTAGTTCTTCATAACAAATTTGGATTAATCAAGCTGTTTGAACTGGATGCATAGAGAAAGCCAGCGCACATTTTGTTGAGGGTAATTGTGTCGTTGATTATAATATGCTTGCATCCTGTTCTTTTCGAGTGGTTGTCTTACTATCTTGTTGATCATCCGTCATTATCAAGAGTTGAGCTTCAAGTCTCCAGCAATAGCGCCAATGTTCTGAGACTTAACTGAAATAGGGTTGCTTTTGGGTCTGAACATGAGGTCCAGACTCCTTGTAGGGTAGCGTCCGACTCCGAATTCCGCATGAGGAGGTGGAAGATGGTACTTGTAAGGGACTTCGATTCTTAAGTTAGTAAGGGTTTAAGCAGATTTTTTGTAGATTGGGGTCTGAATATAGCTGAGAGTGTCAGTGTATTTATAGTAGAATAGATAACCAACTTTTAGAGTAGTTCCACCCTTGAGGGTGGATAACCGTTTCTTTTTGTTAGGGAAGTTGTTGAGATCTCTCTTTTAGATGAATAGGAGATGTCTTAGGAATCAGTTACTTATTTGGATAAGTAGGGCCATAGTCTTATCGCTGTGTCCGACCTCTATAAAGTCCGGTAAGTCCTAAAGTATAGTTTGGACTCTTGCTATGTAGAATGGGCTTTTAGTCATTTTGAGTCTAACTCTCATAATAGGCCCGTGTATGAATAGTCTCCTAGTCTCTCTCAATTTCAATCTCCCATCCAAACGCAACCTAGTGATCTTCATCTAATGTAAGTGTAACATTGGACAATGAGATCATATTTTTTGTTTATCTTTATTAGTAGTGAAATAATATACACTAATATGTTGAGTAAAGTATTATTTTTGTCCCCAACATTTGGGATAAATCCTATTTGTGTCCCTAACGTTTAAATCATCCTATTTGTATCCCTAACGTTTGTAAAAGTGATTCAATGTTATCCTGTCGTCAATTACACATCATGAGCGCTTTAGTTTGAGTTTTAAAAATCTCTTCTTAAAGTTAGAATACAAATGTCTGGGATAGAATCGATGATCTACTCCGAAAAATAGCTCATCAAATGTTGAAACTAATTCCTACAACATTTACATAATTCACTTTTCTAAGGATATAATTGAATCTAAACACAAATAATTGGTATAATATTAAAATCGAACACATCCAAGTGAGACCTGATTGAGAATGAATACATCTAAGTGAAAATAATTAAAAATTATAATCTGATTTGTTAGTATAATTGATAGTAGGATAACATTGAATCACTTTTATAAACGTTAAGGATACAAATAGGACGATTTAAACGTTAGGGACACAAATAGGACTTACCCCAAACGTTAGAGACAAAAACGATACTTTACGCCTAATATGTTTAATAATTTATTTTATTTTTTATTAAATATGTATAATAATAAATTTAAAATTAGTTAATATAATAAATATTTTATTTTTTTTGATAAATGATTTTAGATTCATGTCTTAAAGTCTAAAATAATATCAGATATAGTAATAATTTTTTTTTACTAGAATGATATTCGATAAAAAATACTATTTGTATATTAAAATCAATCGTTAAAATTAGTTATTATATATTTGCTTACAAAATATATGTATAATTTAACTTATTTTTAATGTATATTTTATATTTTAATATATATTTTATATTAATAACTAATTTTACCATAAAATCTAACATAATTGTATTCAAATATATATATATATGGACCCAACAATAATAATATCAATTTTATTAAACATTTTTGTTTATACATTTTTCCGTCAATATCATTATACAACAAGTTAAACGCCGGAAAAAAAAGTAAAGATAATCTTTTCCATATATTAAGAAAATTAATCATGGTCAATAAGGGATCAATTATTGAAGAAACTTAATTAATTTGGGTTGACGAAGTATTTAAATAAGTATTAAGAATTTGAGTTTTGTTTTTTTATGTCAAAATATGTTGATCAATAAAATTTTTTTGAATAGAGCTCTAATTTGCGATAAATTAATCTTTGATCTGTCGGACAAAAATATCATAGAGAAAGAAAGTAACTTGACCAAATAATATATATAAAAAAATATTATATACACACAAAAATTAGTTACTATGTATATGTATAAATATATGCATTAATTTATTTTTAATATTTATATTTTATTTGAATAAAATATTATTTTAGTTCCTAACATTTAGGTCAAATATTAATTTAGTCTTTAATATTTTAAATGTCATATTTTTGTCCTAAAAAATTTTAAACAATTTTAATGTTGTCCCACTATTAAATTTACACAAATAATTAATGAAGTGAGTGATAAAACATTATTATTAAGTTATATCTTTTTTTTATATTATAAAAATATAACCAAAACTTTCTTGTAACACTTCTTCTTTTCGATCTTTTTCTTGTTATAAAAAATCACAAATTTTATCAATCAATTATCAACGCTCTAGAATCAAAGAAAAAGTTAGTGATCATTGATATGTCGATTTTACTTACAAAATGGAATCAAACGTTATTAGCTCTTAAATATGTTAACTGTTTGTGTCAAATTTAATAGTGAAACAACATTAAACTTGTTTAAAATTTTTGAGACTAAAATAGGACTTTGAACATTTTTGAAACTAAAATAAGACGTTTAAAATGTTAGAGACTAAATTACTACTTAGTCCAAATGTTAGGGGACCAAAATAATATTTTATCTTTTTATTTTAATATGTATATAAATAAATGATTTGGTGGCTATTGTTTATGTATTAATTTTGATGCACTATGTAAAATATTTTATACAGTCGTATAATCATAATTATTCTCTTGATAATCATTCACGCAATCAATATAAAATGTAGTTATTTTTACTAATATAGCGTTACGTGATTAGATGCACATATAAAATTGATACAAGCCCCGTGGAAAAAATTGAGAAATGCCATATGCCAATTGGTCCAATTACAAGAGCAACAACTAAGAAAATAAAAGAAGGTTTTGCAAACATGGCTAAATAATTTGTTCAGAAAATGCATCAAGAATTGGACAAGACAATGATTAATGATTATCACAAGTCAAATGTCTTACTATTTACAAGATGCATTAAACACTCTCGTTAGTCAAGATGAATTAAAAAGACATCACTTTTTTAGAATTTACTTTATGTTTATTTTATTTTGTTGTTTTGTTTGTTTTAAGCCCAGTTATGATTTAGCCCTTTTTTTTATTCTAATGAACTTATGAGTTAGGGTTCTAAACATAAGAAATATAAAAACCCTCTAAAATTTGGTAATTTCTTTGAGTTTCTTTGAAAAACTTGGGTGCGAACAGGTAATGTAGAGTGATTCCCTTAACTATTGCATCAGAAAATCAAATTGAGGTAGAGGAGTCCCTTTCTTTGATTTTCCATCTTATCCTAAGTTACGTTCCGTATCATTTGGTATCAGATTTCAAGTATTAGATTAATTTTCATTAGTCTACATTTACCCTTCTTGTGTTCTAAATAAATAAATAAAAAAAAAACCAAAAACGTCTCCTTGGTTTGTTTTCTATGCCTCCATTTTGTGTCTTTGATTAAAAAAAAAATTCCAGCCACGCATAACAAATTTATCCTTACGTCTTGTTCTTTTTTTTGTTGATTGGCTTTTCATCTCTTTTTATTTATTATTATTTTTTTTATTCTTTTTTTTTTAATTCCTTTTCCTAATATTATTTCCTATCCTTGCTACTTCTATGTTCATCATTATTCTTTTCGTCCTTCCCTTGTCATTCATTTTCTTATTAGTTTATTATCTTTTTTCTTATTATTAGTACTTTTTTCTTTTGCCAACATATCTTGAGTATCAAAAAAAAAAAAGGAAGAGTACGCACTTTGAAGTCTACAAAGTAACACTTAAGCAAAGTAAAAAAAAAAAACACACAAAAAAGGCGTTGTGTTCTTATCCAAAAAAAATCTCAAAAAAATTATTAAATAAGTTATTATTATTCTTCTTCTTCTTATTATTTTTATTTTTTTATTATTTTTATCTTTTTGTCTTCTGTATTTTTGTCCCTTTTTTTTCATTTTTTTTTCTTTTCATCCTTTCCTCTTATTGTTGTGTCGGTTTTTCTCTATCTTTTATTTTTATTTGATTTATAAAGTACAACAGTCAAAGAGATTCAAGAGTGGTAAAAGGTAAGAATGGTAAGTTCAATAGAGAGTAAAAGCCAATTTTGAGAATAAATACGAGTGTCCATCCTTGAGTGAAACATGTAAAAAAGTGATTGTAAGGTCCTTTCTATAATATTTTTGTTACAGGTTTATTGTTATGACAGCTCATTCCGAAGATACTTTAGTTGACATGGAGTTGATGCAAAAGGCCATTCAACACTTAACTAATTGCTTGACTGAGTTGGAAACATGGAGGCAAGAGGTGACACAGACACTGTCCAAGAAGACTAAACAAGGACCTTTCTAGAATTGGCGTCAGAATCATGTACCTTCTGATGATGACTCTGATGGGGTTATAACACCTCGACATAAAAGTCAAGATAGCAATATCAATGCCATCAAGATGCAAATACCACTATTAAAAGGGAGAAATGTTCCTAAAGTTTATTTGGAGTGGGAACGTAAGGTAGAAAGAATTTTTGCTTGTTATAATTACTCTGAGGCAAAGAATGTTCGTTTGGTAGTAGTTGCATTCTCTGACTATGCCTTGTTTTGGTGGGATGAACTAGTTAAGACAAGATAGCGGAATGATGATCACCCTATAAAGTCTTGGGATCTCATGAAGCGCCTCATGAAGAAAAGATTTGTGCCTTCGTACTACTACAGGAAAGTACATCAGAAATTACATCGGCTGACTCAAGGCTCCAAGTCCATTGAAGACTACCATAAGGAAATGGAGATACTTATTATCACTGCCAACATAGAAGAGTACACTGAGGTTACTATGGCACAATTTGTAGGTGGTTTGAATAGAGAGATTGTTGATGTCGTGGAGTTACATCATTATGTGAAGATGGAGGATTTAGTCAGTATGGCAATGAAGGTGGAGAGACAACAACAAATAAGAGCACCAAGAGGATTGTCTCATGCTAATCCAAAGTGGGAGTCTCATAGTGCTGACATAACAAAGACTAGGGGTGCTGAACCTAATGCCTTGTTTGATGCAACAAAGAAGAAAGGTAATTCTAACTCTTCTTCTGCTACTTCTAGGCATCAAGATATTAAATGCTTCAAATGTCATGGTATAGGTCATGATGCTAGTGATTGCCCAAACAGAAGATTGATGGTTATAGAGGAGATGATATTGTCTCTGATTCTGATCATGGTGATGATTCTAATCATAATAGTATGCCACCTTTGGAGAATTGTTCTGATGGTGATATTGAGTATGCAGTCCATGGTGAATCTCTTGTTGTCAGATGTACTTTGAATTTACAAGTGAAAGAAGATAGTTTAGAGCAACACCAAAATCTTTTTCACACTAGATGCTTGGTGGGTGAAAAGGTGTGTAGTCTGATTATTGATGGCGGGAGTTGAACTAATGTGGCTAGTACACTTATAGTGGAAAAATTGGGTTTGACATGTGTTTGACATCCTAAACCATATACATTGCAGTGGTTGAATGACAGTGGAGAGATCTAGGTTGACAAGCAGGTGACAATTGCATTCTCTGTTGAAAAGTATGTTGATGAGGCATTGTGTGATGTAGTGCCAATGCAAGCTTGTCATTTATTATTGGGAAGACCTTGACAGTTCGACCGTCGAGCATTTCATGATGGTCACATGAATCGGTTCTCCTTTGATTTTAATGGTCGTAAGATCACTCTTACTCTTTTATCACCTAAGGAGGTTTACCTTGACCAGTTGAAACTTCAACAGGATACCAAGGGAAAAATGGGATGTGAGATCACAGAAAAATCTAAGAGAAAAAAGGCTATGAGAGAAAAGAATATAGCAAAAGGCCCAAAGATGAGTGAAAAGAAAGAAAATAGTACATGTCATGAGAATAGTTCAAATACAGAGAAAATTAAGAGAGTTGAGAGTAACTTGTGTTTCTTTGCCAAAGAGAGAGATTTAAAGCGTGCTTTAATAGGCAAGAAAGCTTTGTTTATGGTTCGATTTAGGGATACTTTATTCTCTGACTCTGACCGTAATCCAAATTTGCCAAATAGCTTTGTCTCTTTGTTGCAGGAATCTGCAGATGTTTTTTCTACTAACGTGCCACGTGGTTTGCCTCCTTTACGAGGGATTGAGCACCAAATTGATTTTATTCCTAGTGCTAGCATTCCTAATAGACCAGCCTATCAGAGTAACCCTGAAGAGACAAAGGAGCTTCAAAGGCAAGTGGAGGAGTTATTAGCCAAATGTCACATCAGGGAGAGTATGAGTCCATGTGCTGTACCAGTTTTGTTGGTTCCAAAGAAGGATGATACTTGGCGGATGCATGTGGATTGTCGTGCAGCCAATAAGATTCAGTAAAGTATCGTTATCCTATCCCTAGGTTAGATGACATGCTTGATGAGTTATATGGTGCATGTATATTCACTAAAATCGATTTGAAAAGTGGGTATCATCAATTTAGAATGAAACTAGGAGATGAATGAAAGACTGCATTTAAAACAAAAGATGGGTTATATGAGTGGTTAGTAATACCTTTTGGGCTAACTAATGCACCTAGTACTTTTATGCATCTAATGAATCATGTTTTGTGAGAATTTTTTGGTAAATTTGTTGTTGTTTATTTCAATGATATTCTCATTTATAACACTTGTTTGGATGACCACTTGTCACATGTTTCAGCTGTTTTGGAAGTGTTTCGAAAAGAAAAATTATATGCCAATCTTCAAAAGTGCACTTTTTGTATTGATCGAGTTATATTTCTTAGTTTTGTTGTGAGTGCGAGCGGAATTGGGTTGATGAGGAAAAGGTAAAGGCTATTCGTGAATGGCCCACGCCTCAGAATGCTTCTGAGGTAAGAAGTTTTCATCGGTTAGTTGGGTGTTATAGGAGATTCGTAAAAAAAATTTCTACCATTGTTGCGCCTCTCACAGAGGTTATCAAAAAAGATGTTGGATTTAAATGGGAAAAAAAATAAGAAATTGCATTTCATACCCTAAAAGATTGTTTGTGTTCTGCTGCTATTCTTGTTTTACCTAACTTTGATAAAACCTTTGAGATTAAATGTGATGCTTCTGGAATTAGTATATGTGCTGTTTTGATGCAGGAAAAACGAGTCATTGCCTTCTTCAGTGAAAAGTTGAATTTAGCTCAGCGTAAATATTCAACATATGACAAAAAATTATATGTTTTCGTTCGGGCTTTGGAGGTTTGGCAACACTACCCCTTACCTAAGGAGTTTGTGATTCACACGGATCATGAATCTTTGAAGCACTTAAAAGGATAAGGTAAGATTGATAAAAAGACATGCTAAATGGGTGGAATTCATTGAAACATTTCCATATGTGATTGCCTTTAAACAAGGTAAAGAGAATGTCGTTGTTGATGCTTTATCTCGGAGGTATGCTTTGATTACTACACTTACTTCTAAGTTATTAGGATTTGAGTTTTTAAAGAAGTTGTATGCAACTGATTCTGATTTTTTTGCTATTTATGTCTCTTGTGAACATAGTACATTTAACAAATTTTATAGACATGAAGGTTTTCTATTTCGTGGTAATAGACTTTATGTGCCTGCTTGTTCTATGAGGGACTTACTTGTTCTGGAATCACATGATGGAGGTTTGATGGGTCATTTTGGTGTACATAAGACATTGAATGTGTTATCTGAACATTTTTATTGGCCACACATGCGTAGAGATGTTGAAAAATTTTGTGCTAAGTGTATTGCATATAAACAGGCTAAATCTAAGTCTTTACCACATGGTTTGTATACCCCCTTTACCTGTGCCTATGCATTCATGAATTGATATTTTTATGGATTTTGTTCTTGGTTTGCCTCGAGCTAAAAAAGGTAGAAATAGTATTTTTGTTGTGGTAGACAGATTTAGTAAAATGGCTCATTTTATTGCATGCCACAAAATTATTATACTCTACTACTTGTCGTCCTCAGACTGGTGGTCAAATTGAAGTAGTAAATAGAACATTAGGGACCTTATTATATGTTGTTGTTGGTAAAAATTTGAAAACTTGGGAAGATTGTTTACCTTTTATTGAGTTTGTTTATAATAGAACCATTCATTCTTTTACTGGTTTTTCTCCTTTTGAACTTGTCTATGGTTTTAATCCTTTAACTTTTTTGGACTTATTACCTTTGCTTTTGAGTGATCTTGTTAGCTTGGATGTAAAAGGTAAAGCTAAAAAGGTTAAAGCAATGCACTCAAAAACACGTGAGTTGCTTGAAAAGAAAAATAAGTTGACAGCTCAACGAGTGAATAAAGGTCGAAGATAACTTGTCTTTTAACTAGGTGACTAGGTATGGGTTCATTTGAGAAAGGAGAGGTTTTCTACTCAAAGAAAATCCAAGTTAGACCCTAGGGGTGATGGTTCATTTTAGGTGCTCGAAAGGATCAATAACAATGCTTACAAGATTGACTTTCCAGGTAAGTATAATGTATCAGCTACTTTTAATGTCTCTAACCTATCTCCTTTTGATTTGATGCAGATTCAAGGATGAATCCTTTTCAGGAGGAAGGGAATGATACGAGCCCTATGGGACAAATTGAGAACGATATATGCCAATTGGTCCAATTACAAGAGTAACAACTAAGAAAATAAAAGAAAATTTTGCAAACATGGCTAAATCATTTGTTTATGAGATGCATCAAGAATTGGGTAAGACAATGATTAATGATTATCAAAAGTCAAACGTTTTACTATTTACAAGATGCATTGAAGACTCTCATTAGTCAAGATGAATTAAGAAAACTGTTGTGATAAGAACGAGCAACGTGGATGCCCATTCCCATGTAAAACTCACATTTTCAAAGAAGGAATGACATTAAATGCATGTTGAAATTAAGCTCCCAATATATGTATAAATAGAGGCCTTTGCGTCTGAGAGAAATACAAGCACACAATTACAAATATTTCCATTTCTCTCTCTCTCTCTCTTTACAGTAATAAAACAAATGCAATTCTCTCTCTCTTTACTTTTAATACTTCTTTCTATCTTTACATATATATACATATTACAACATATAATATTAATGTATATATATAAATTATTATTGAGCTAATTATATTAATGCTAGAGTCTTCTATTTACATATTTTATTTTATATTTACATCTTCCTTATTTATTTAGTTGTTTTACAACACGTTATCAGCACGAGACTCTGATCAAATTTTTAGGAAGACTCAGGTAACAAATTTTCATTATGTCGAAACTCTCTCATCTTGAATTTCATGCTCTTGATATATCTGGAAACAATTATTTATCATGAATATAAGATGCTGAAATCCATCTTGATTCAATGGATCTTGAAGATACCATTAAGGCTAAAAAATAATGCATCCCAGAAGGATAAAGCCAAAGCCATGATTTTTCTTCGTCGTCATGTTGACGTATGATTGAAAAATGAATATCCCACATTAAAAGATCCTGCAAATTGTGGAAAGACCTTGAAGAAAGGTACAATCATCAAAAGACGGTGATACCTCTTCAAGCCCGATATGTTAGAGAAAACTTTATCGACCTTCCATGCCTCGAATGTGCTCCTGTAGTAGCAATCGAGAAAAATAATTTAAAAAATATTTTGAGCTAATTTCTTGCTTTCTTGTTGCTGAACGCAACAATGAGTTGCTCTTAAGAAATCATGAAGCGCGCCCAGATGGCGCCGCCCCATTTCCTGAAGCAAATGCGACAAATTATAACCCCAGAAGAGGTAAATAGCAAGATTTTGATAACAAGGAAAAATATAGAAGGAAAAGAAATTATGCTCACAAGAAAAGACCTCACCAGAAGTGGGATAAAGAAAGAAACAATGGGCAAAGTAAATCAATTGAGGCTAAATGCTTCCGTTGTGGTGGAAATGGCCATTGGTCACGTACCTGTCGTACACCAAGGCACCTAGTTGATCTTTATCAAGTATCCTTGAAAAAGGATGACAAAGGAAAGGAAACAAATTTTGTTTCAAATTATGAAAATTCCACCATTCATTATGATGTATCTAATTTCTTTGAGGATCCTGAAGGAAATATTGGCTATTTGATCAATGATGGAATAGTTTGATATATGTATGTGTTTGTTAAGTATTTATGTGATTAATTTTACTGTGCATGTACTTCTACTTATTTTATTATCATTTGTTTTTATTTTTTTGAAGAAAAATGGCAAGGACATATTCTGAAGATATTTGCCTTGCGGATAGTGCGAGTTCACACACTATTCTTAAAAGTAATATATATTTTACCCATCTTGTGCCAAAAGATGAATATGTTAATACTATTATTGGCTCGGGCAATGTGATAGAAGGCTCCGGAAGAGCTATAATTTTGTTTCCTGGAGGAACAAAATTTATAATAAATAATGCACTATTATCTACCAAGTCTCGAAGAAACTTGTTGAGCTTTAAAGATATTCGCCGAAATGGATATCATATTGAGACTATGAATGAGGAAAATCATGAGTATTTATGTATCACAACTCATGATTTAAATAAAAAGGTTATACTAGAAAAGTTACCCTCACTTTCATCTGGATTGTATTATACCAAGATTAGTGCAATTGAATCACATGCCATTGTAAACCAGAAGTTTACTAGCCCAAATGAATTCATAACTTGGCATGATAGATTGGGTCATTCGGGAACAACCATGATGAGGAGAATTATTGAAAACTCTCATGGACATTCACTAAAGAACCAGAAGATTCTTAAATCTAGTGAATTTTGTTGTGCTGCATGTTCTCAAGGGAAGTTAATTTTAAAGCCATCACCAGTAAAGATTGGATTTGAGTCCCCTGAATTTCTAGAAAGGATTCAAGGTGATATATGTGGACCTATTCATCCACCATGTGGATCTTTTAGATATTTTATGGTCCTGATAGACGCATCTTCGAGATGGTCACATGTGTGCTTATTATCTTCTCGCAACCTGGCGTTTGCGAGATTACTGGCTCAAATTATTCGATTAAAAGCACAATTTCCAGAAAATCCAATCAAATCAATTCGCCTTGATAATGCTGGTGAATTTACTTCCCAAGCTTTTGATGCTTATTGTATGGCTAATGGAATAAGTGTTGACCATCCAGTAGCTTATGTTCACACACAAAATGGGTTAGCAGAATCACTTATTAAGTGCCTCCAATTAATTGCTAGACCCTTGCTTATGAGAACAAATCTCCCAACCTCGGTTTGGGGGCATGCAGTTTTACATGCCGCAGCACTTATTCGTTTGAGGCCAACGAGTTACCATCAGTTCTCTCCTATGCAATTAGCTTTTGGTCAGCAACCAAATGTTTCCCATTTAAGAATATTTGAGTGTGCGATATATGTTCCCATTGCACCACCTAATCGCACCAAAATGGGACCCCAAAGAAAATTGGGGATATATGTTGGATATGATTCTCCCTCTATAGTGAGGTATCTTGAGATACAAACGGGAGATGTGTTTAAAGCCCGGTTTGCGGATTGTCATTTTGATGAATCAAAATTTCCAACATTAGGGGAGAGAATAAGCTTCCTGAAAAGGAACTTAATTGGAATGCATCATCATTGATGCATTTAGATCCTCGATCAGGGCAATGTGAACTAGAAGTTCAAAAGATTATACATTTGCAAAGAATAGCAAATGAATTGCCTGATGCATTTTCCGATACAAAGTGGATAACCAAATCTTATATACCAGCGAAAAATGCCCCAATTCAAATTGATATCCCAGTAGGACAAGTAGCCGCTGAAGAAAATTCACGCCAGAAGCGTGGCAGGGCGGAAAATGTCCCAATTCGAATTGATGTCCCAGTAGGACAAATAGCCACTGAAGCAAATACACGCCAGAAGCGTGGCAGGCCTGTCGGTTCCAAAGATAAAAATCCTCGAAAGAGAAAAGAGGTAAATACTATTCCTGTTGAAAAAGACATTGTAGAGACACCTGTAGTTGTCCAAAATTCTAATATAGTTTTAACGCCAGAAGACGTTCAGGTACCTGAAAATTGTGAAAATGATGAGATCTCGATAAATTATGTCTTTACAGGAGAGAAATGGGACCGAAATAAGACAATTGTCAATAAAATATTTGCATTTAACGTGGCATTAAATATCATGCATGAAAGTAAGGATCTTGAGCCAAGGTCAGTCGAAGAATGTCGACTAAGGAATGATTGTCCAAAATGGAAAGAAGTCATGAAGGCTGAGTTAGACTCACTTGCAAAACGTGAAGTCTTTGGACCTGTAGTCCGTACACCTGCAGATGTAAAACCTGTTGGATACAAATGGGTATTTGTGAGAAAATGAAATGAGAAAAATGAAGTTGTGCGCTATAAAGCCCGACTTGTGGCACAAGATTTCTCACAAAGGCCTGGTATAGATTATGAAGAAACGTATTCCCCTGTAGTGGATGCGATAACATTGTGTTATTTGGTCAGTTTATCTGCATATCATAAACTGCATATGCATTTAATAGATGTGGTAACAGCCTATTTATACGGCTCATTAGATCGGGATATCTATATGAAAGTCCTTGAAGGACTAAAGATATCTAAACCATCCAATGAATATTCGCAAGGGTTATACTCAGTCAAATTGCAAAGATCTTTATATGGTCTAAAGCAATCTGGACGAATGTGGTATAATCGTCTTACTGAGTATCTGGCAAAAAACGGATTCAAGAATGATGATATATGCCCATGTGTTTTCATAAAGAAAACTACATCTGGGTTCATTATAATTGCTATGTACGTTGATGATTTAAATATCATTGGGACTCCTGAAGAGATTCCAACAATTATAAAAACTCTAAAAGAAGAGTTTGAGATGAAAGATCTTGGAAAGACTAAGTTTTGTCTCGGCCTGCAGATCGAGCATATAAAAAGTGGGATATTTATTCATCAAATAACATACACAGAAAAGATCTTGAAAAGATTTTATATGGATAAGTCACGTCCCTTGAGTACCCCAATGATCGTAAGATCTTTGGATGTGGAGAAGGATCAATTCCGTCCTAAAGAAGGAAATGAAGATATCCTTGGTCCTGAAGTACCATATCTTAATGCCATTGGAGCGCTAATGTATCTTGCTAATAATACACGACCTGATATATCATTTGCTGTGAATTTACTAGCAAGATATAGTTCCTCTCCAACCAGAAGACATTGGAGTGGAATCAAGCAAATCCTTCGATATCTTCATGGAACGGTTGATATGGGATTGTTTTATCCCTATGGATCCAAGTCACAACTAGTTGGCTATGCAGATGCCGGATACTTGTCTGATTCACATAAAGGGAGATCTCAAACAGGATACTTGTTCACATATGGTGGAACAGTTATATCATGGAGGTCCACGAAACAGACGATTGCTGCAACATCCTCTAATCATGCCGAAATACTAGCAATTCATGAAGCAAGTCGCGAGTGTTTTTGGTTGAAGAGTTTGATCCAATATATTCTGTCATCATGTGGACTGATTGATCATAAGATAGCTCCAACTGTCCTGTTTGAAGATAATACAGCATGCATTGCTCAACTTAAAGGCAGATACATCAAAGGCGATAGAACAAAGCATATTTCTCCCAAATTCTTTTTCACTCATGATCTTCAAAATCAGGGGACTATTGACGTCCAACAGATTCGATCAAGTGACAATCTGGCAAATTTATTTACAAAGTCACTCCCAAAATCCTCATTTGAAAGATTGGTACATGAGATTGGGATGCGCCGATTTCGAGACATTAACTGATGTCGGCAAGAAGGAGAGACTGCACTCTTTTTTCCTTGGTCAGGTTTTTTCCCATTGGGTTTTTCTTGACAAGGTTTTTAATGAGGCAGTCCCCATCACAAAGGATATTGTACTCTTTTTCCTTCACTAAGATTTTTCCTACAGGGTTTTTCTTTAGTAAGGTTTTAATGAGGCAATAATCCTAAATGGGCATCCAAGAGGGAGTGTTGTGATAAGAACGAGCAACGTGGATGCCCATTCCCATGTAAAACTCACATTTTCAAAGAAGGAATGACATTAAATGCATGTTGAAATTAAGCTCCCAATATATGTATAAATAGGGACCTTTGCGTCTAAGAGAAATACAAGCACACAATTACAAATATTTCCATTTCTCTCTCTCTCTCTCTTTACAGTAATAAAACAAATGCAATTCTCTCTCTCTTTACTTTTAATACTTCTTTCTATCTTTACATATATATACATATTATAACATATAATATTAATGTATATATATAAATTATTATTGAGCTAATTATATTAATGCTAGAGTTTTCTATTTACATATTTTATTTTATATTTACATCTTCCTTATTTATTTAGTTGTTTTACAACAAAACATCATTTTCTTAAAATTTATTTTATATTTATCTTATTTTGTTGTTTTGTTTGTTTTAAACCCAGTTATGATTTGGCCTATTTTTTTTATTCTAGTAAACTTATGAGTTAGGATTCTAAACTTAAGAGGTATAAAAATCTTCTAAAATCTTGTAGCCACTTTTTTTCTTAATTTTGATGAATGAAAATTTCTTTGAATTTCTTTAAAAATTTTGGTTAAGGTAGAGTGATTCCCTTAGTTGTTGCATCAGAAAATCAAATTGAGATAGAGGAGTCTATTTCTTTAATTTTCCATCTTATCCTCAATTACGTTTTGTATAAAAAATGGTCTTACATAGATAATACATTAAAATTAAATTTATTTTATATTATTTATTTATCATTTACGTTATCTATTTTATAAAATATTTAACAATAAAAAATTTCCTCAAAAACTTCTATCATTTTTTCATCCAAAGTCAAAGTTGCATTTGCTTTGGCTTGTGATGAATATTCAACACGGCATACTAATGACTATGATGAGCTACCTATAAGAGGGGGAGAAGAGGGAGAAAGGAAAAGGGAAAGGGAGGGGGAAGGGGGGGGGGGGTTTGGCATGATCCGAATTGCCATGTTCATCCTGAACCCAGTGCATTTAAAAAACAAAATATGATAAATAAATAAGGGGGGAGGGGGGGGAAGAGAAAGAGGGAAAGAGGGAGAGGGGGGGGTTGGCATTAGGGGTGTTCATGGCCCGGCCCGACCCGAAGACCCGGCCCGGTCCCGAACTTTTTAGGGGCTAATTTAGTGTGATTTCATCGGGTTTAGGGTCGGGTAAGGGTCTAAAAAATAGACCCGGTCATTATTTCGGGTCGGGTCCGGGTCATAGCTCGGGTCACCCGAATTCGGCCCGGTGGCCCGGTCATCATACACAATTAATATTTTGTGTTATTAGTGATGGATGATGACTATTCTTATGTGAAATTTAAGTATTGTAAACCTTAATATTTTGTGTTATTAGTCATTATAAGACTATAAGTTAATGTTTTATGTTTAAAATGCATAAGACTTTAAACTAATTCATAATATTGTGTTATTTGTATTGATTTAAATATTTGGTGTTATTAGACAATATTAGTATTGATTGTGGTTATGTTTTAATTTTAGAAAATGGTTGGTTCTTGTTATAATTTTTTAAGTGAATTTTACTATGTGACTTGTGAAATAATGATTGGACATTAGGTGATTTTTACATGTTGAAGACCCGGTTTTCACCCGATTTTTACCCGATTTTCACCCGGCCCGAAGATGCATAGGTTTCATCGGGTCTAGGGTCGGGTTATGGTCATGAAATTAGGCCCGGTCTATATTTCGGGCCGGATCTGGGTCAGGCCAAACCTGGTGTGACCCGGCCCATGAACACCCCTAATTGGCATGATCCGAATTGCCATGTTCATCCTGAACCCAGTGCATTTAAAAAACAAAATATGATAAATAAAAAAGATAAAATTATCAAGAATATTATAACGCAAATTCAAAAGGAAATAAATTAATATTTTCCTAACTTTGAAAAAAAGTTTATCTTGCGAACCGTTCAATCACTCCCATTAAAGAGAAATAAAACTAACCCGAATTATAGGCAGTTGCCAGGCTGGTCACATATTCTGTGAGATTTAGATTTCAACTTCTTTATTCATTTCCCGTCTTTGTCAGTACTCACTACTACCCACCCCAAAACGGCAGTCATGTGCTGCCGTTTTACCTTCCCCATCACTCCTTAACCGTCACCAGCACCACTAACAACCAACCTCACTTCAGCTTCTCTTCTTTACTCAGCTCCCTCAGTCAATGCACAATATTATGCTCAAACGACGACGTCGTTTCACCAAGCACCACCATCACCACCACCACTACCGCCAACGAAAATGACCAAAAAGCCCTTCCTCTTCATCCCCGTCCGCTACCTCATCGTCTTCCTCACATTCATCTGCACCTCCGTCTGCTACATCGAGCGCGTTGGCTTCTCCATCGCCTACACCGTCGCCGCCGACGCCGCCGCCGTCACACAATCCTCCAAAGGCTCCATCCTCTCCACCTTTTACTACGGCTATGCCTGCTCCCAGGTCCCCGGCGGCTACGCCGCACAGAAGATCGGCGGCCGCCGCGTCCTCCTCCTATCCTTCCTCCTCTGGTCCCTCACCTGCTTCCTCGTCCCCTTAGATCCAAACCGCGTAACCGTTCTCGTCGTCGCACGGTTACTCGTCGGCGTCGCGCAAGGGTTTATATTCCCTTCAATCCACACCGTTCTTGCGCAGTGGGTCCCACCTCATGAGAGATCCAGATCCGTTTCTCTAACTACCTCAGGCATGTACCTTGGTGCAGCTTTAGGTATGCTACTCCTCCCGAGCCTCGTTAAATTCAAGGGTCCGCAATCTGTTTTCGTTGCCGAAGCTGCTCTCGGCGCGGTTTGGTCTTTGCTTTGGTTTAAATACTCGTCCGATCCTAAAGCCACCGCTTCCGGTGCCGGCGAACAGCTGCTTCCGACGAACAAGAAAATTGACGCGCGAAAACCTGCGCCGAAGACCGTTACGATCCCTTGGGTGAAAATCATGACGAATTTGCCTGTTTGGGCTATTGTTGTTAACAATTTCACATTTCATTATGCTTTGTATGTGTTGATGAATTGGCTTCCTACTTACTTCGAATTAGGGCTTCAGCTTAGCCTCCATGATATGGGTTCATCAAAGATGATGCCTTATTTGAACATGTTCTTGTTCTCCAATATCGGAGGCGTTGTCGCGGATTATCTGATTACTAGGAGGATTATGTCAGTTACCAGGACAAGGAAATTCTTGAATACTATGGGGTTTGTGGTGGCGTCGCTCGCATTGGCTGTGATTCCGAGTTTTAGAACTTCTGGTGGTGCTGTGTTCTGTTCCTCCGTGGCGCTTGGGTTCTTGGCGTTGGGGAGGGCGGGGTTTGCTGTGAACCATATGGATATTGCACCAAGGTATGCTGGCATTGTGATGGGAGTTTCCAACACTGCTGGCACGCTGGCTGGCATTGTTGGAGTTGACTTGACTGGCAAGCTTCTCGAGGCTGCGAAGGTTGCAGATGCTGATCTGTCAAGTCCTGAGAGCTGGAAGGCTGTCTTCTTCATTCCTGGTTTGTTGTGCGTGTTTAGTTCCTTGATATTTTTGCTGTTCTCAACAGGGGAGAGGATTTTTGATTGAGGTTTTAGGCCTGGACTGAATCGTTGTTACTTTGATTATCATTATGATAATGATGAGGAGAAGGAGGATTGAATGGCTTATATGCTTTATTATTTGTTTGCGGGGATTTTATTTTCATTATATCACCGCATTGTATCATTCATTATTTGGAAAAAAAAAAGGGGGGGGGGGGGGGATCTTGTACCAAAACTTAGTAGCATTAACTCTTAAACACAGTGTTGATCATAGCTTTCAGATATTGGATTTTTTTATATTGTCTCTCCAGAGTTGTACCATTGCTACTTAGTAAAGGCTATAGCTTAGATCAGAATGTATCTGGAAAATAATGATTTTTATGTGTTACGTTAAGCAAACTTGGATGAAACTCGTCTCCTAGTAAGGATTATTATGCATATTTTATTCCACGTCTGGACACAGATTTTGTTGTTGGATGGCTTTTTTAATCTCTAGGTTTTATTGAATAGAATTACTCACACCCACTCACTAAATTTGCTCATTGATTAATTATCAATTTACCATATATTAAGATTACTGGTAAGATATTAGCAGAGCATACATTTGACAGTCCAGGGGTTGGACTTGGAAGAGTAATCGGCATTTCAAGAGCTGTCAACCAAGGTGAAAATTGGAAAAAGGAAATAAGAAATTGTTGCTGAATGTGGCTATAAAGCGTGTTGTGTACCAAGAAGGAAGCAATGGAAGGAGGACTGGGATGTGTAATTTGAATGAGGCTGCTACTTTGGGCAGAGATGATGCTCTTAAAGACTGGGCATAGAAGAATGGCATTCCTTCCGCACAGAGACCTTTAAGGCTTTAACTGTGGTTTTCCTTAAAATGAGGTAGGATTTCTAGCACTATTATATGCTTATGTTGCTCGGTAGGTTAGCATAATAATACAACCACCCTGGAAGAGAAGTAAGCTTGTAAATTTACAGTTTCATTTCAAACTCTTTTCACTGAATTGCCGCTAGAATTGAGTTATTTTGTGGAACAAGCTAAGGATTCCCACTAACAATCACCAAGGAAAAACAAAAGTATATTCTCTATGATTGACTCTACTCTTGGGTCTGTGACAATGGTCATGTATGTATTTCCTTGTAGTAAATGTTTGTTGATGCTTGTGGTGGTGATAATGAGCTCATGGAGATGTTGACATATAGCATGCTGTAATAAGATGATGGCGACTTCAACATCAATGCATTTGTTGATGCTAGTGTACTGACTGCAATAATCTCGTGGAAGGTGAGGATAATTAGATTTAGAACGATGACGACTTCTTTCATTCCCCAATTAAAATGATGATGATTGTATACAGTGTGGTTGTCAATTGTTTGTGCTATTTAGTAATGCACCTTAGTAATTAATATGACCTTCCATCATTTGCAGTTTTCTGTTAGCTCAATCTCATTTAGTTAGAAGATGATACACATGACACTTTATGGTTTGTTGTGTTTTCTCACCCCTCACATAGGTCAGTGTGATAAGTGATAACCATAAAGGAGGTTGATGTGACATCTAAATTTTAGAAAGTAAGCGTGTCAAGTGTCATATAATATCTAAATTTCATGGAAATTAATGAATCTTTTTATAAATAGAAGTGTCTGCGTAGGCTAATCATAGTTTAGTGTAATCAAAAGTTTCATCCTTCACCCGTTTTTCCTCTATAAAACACGCATTTCCCATATTTTGCGATGTTCACACTAAACCCAAAGCAGTAGTTTACATGCTTTTTTTTTTAAACAAGGACCTCAACACAATGTGGTGGAGCATAAAGACCAATCAAAAAAGAAACTAAAAACACAAACAGAACCATATTGATACCTTAACCCATAGTAATATCCCGCATGCCATCAACAACTATAGGGTCAACACCATATCACTCTTGGTAGTTTTTTACCAACTTGTTGATAACTTCCCATACACGGAGTCTTTTCTCTTGAATACCCTCTTATTCCTTTCTATCCAAACATTCTAAATGACAGCAAAAAAACAAATCAACCATCTCATCCGCTCTTCCTTTCATGCGCTTCTGTTCAATTTACAAAGTGTTGTTTAAGAGTACCTGGGATAGTCTATGAACTATCAAAAGCAAACACCCAAGCACATCACACCTGCCAAGTAAACTCATAGCCAAGAACAAATGAAAAGATTCTCAACATCTGTTTTACATAATACACAAACATTATTATTCTGTTCAATAACACCTAATCTACCCAATCTTTCTTTTGTATTAACTCTGCCAACCCAGACAAACCAAGCAAATAACTCAATTCTTGGTGGAATGACTCAATGACACCTCTCCAAATAGAGCTAATAGAACTATAGCTTGTTATATCCCCTAGAGGTGTTTATGCCTGCAAAATCTGTACAAAAGAATTAGTAGTATAAACGTTTTTTTTTTTTTATCAAATTTTCATACAATTCGATTCTCTCTCTCTCTACTGTTAACTTAACTGATTGTAAGACCCCATGAAATTGGTTAACTAGTTCTAGCTCCATTGGAACAGCTCCTTCCTCCATTAAAAATTCCATATCCAAGGTGAAGGAGAATATTTAAAAGCCTGAATGTACTGGCTGTTCCCACATGTACTGGCTGTTCTCCTTTTCAGCCTGAATGTATAAAGTTTCCTGTAATACATGCTAATGATTTTTGTTACTATCATTGAAGTCGTGACACTTGTTAGGTTCAAAATCTTGCATGAAGCTACAAATATATTACGGAAAACTAGCATATTTCGATTGTATACTAAAAGCAGCAATTATGCCTTTCAGTTTGTGCCATTGCAAAATTTGCTTGACACATATGGTGAAGACATTAGTCTGCACTCTGCACTCACATATGCATTTTTCACACTCACTCTTATTTAAATGTTCTTTTAAAAAGAAAAGCATCAGCTATATTGATTTATGGTTACTCTCCATCCTATTTTGCGGCCCAACCACCAGGTGATCCGCGACCGAGTTAACCACCCTGCAGTTCCTCCTAATCTCACCAGGCTGGCCGGACTGCAAGTCACCCATCTTCAGCATCCCTTCGACAAAATCTCTAAAGAACTCATCTTGACCCTTGCTATACAATTTCACAAACTTTTTCGTCAAGGGGAAAGTGAAGAGTGTTTCATCGGAGTTGAGGAACCCCCTCCCAGCAACCAAGTCCTTGAAATATTGATTATCGAACAACCTTGGTGTTGAATCAAGTTCCACAGTCGTGTTCTGATCGACATCAAGGGGGCATCGCTTGTATAGTTCTTCCCTGAATATGGGGTTGATGGCAGGATCAGGCTTTCCAGTTCCCGATTGATTGTAGAGCCGAAACATGATTGAAAAACATCGACCTTCGCCGATGGAGTGTGATCCTGAGAGTGCCACAAGGTCCTTGACAGAGAGGTTGAATCTGTGAAAAAGGTCAATGAGAGTGGTTGCGTTGGCTCTTGGGCTTGGCATGATGTTGTCTGCATCTTCTTGACTTGCAGTCAGGCTGTCCAATCTTCCCAACCTCACCTCCCAGTCGGGTCCTCCGGTCTGCAACAGATGTTAAGAAAATAAATAAAATGAGAAGAAGAATAAAACCTAAGAATGATATATGATCTCAAGTCTTAACAATGAATCTAATAATGTCTTCATTCAATAATATTTTGTTGCTTACAAAATTTAGTACAATCATCACTCAATATATTTACATAGAATTGAACCAAAAGGCTATCCAGCTACTGAGCTACCTTTCTATAAATACCATGAGCGTATAATGAAATAATAAAGAAATCTATCTAACTTTATATTATTTAACGAAATATTCTTTGATTCATTTAATAAATCTAAACGTAAATATAGCTTATTTTCTCAGTTATATTTTATACATGAACTTAGTTAGTTGAAGCTTTTGTTCTGTAATTTGACAATGAAGGTTACTCTTACAATAAATAAAGTGTACCTCAAGTCCTGAAATGAGTGTCACTTATCTAAATAACTAAATAGAGTAAAGTATTAAATTGGTCCTTTAAGTTTGGATCTAATCCTGTTTTGATCCATAAAGTTTAAAGTGTTCTATTTAAATTAAAAAA
Organism: Arachis ipaensis; assembly: GCF_059453495.1. NCBI lineage: Eukaryota > Viridiplantae > Streptophyta > Magnoliopsida > Fabales > Fabaceae > Arachis > Arachis ipaensis. The sequence continues at coordinate 132,932,306 of NC_142435.1, forward strand.
ATTTCATTTAGCTTCAATGTAATCCTACTGTGAAGTCGACCTTAATGTCTTTTTGTGAATAAAAGGTACAAACTCCAGAGACACAGAATCAGCAACGGATGCATCACCACGAGTCACTGGTCTTGGTTCAAGCACATAGAAAATACTTCGAGAACTCGCTTTCCGTGGGGAAGTTCGCTGGTGGCAACGAGAACAAAGTCATCGTCACCTCTACCGCAAGAAACTCCCCTCAACAACCGAAAAGTTTGGTTATATAAATTTTCCATATCTGAAAACTGAGTTTCGTTAATTATTTAACGTTAACTTTACGGCATGACTACATTGAAACTAAATAAAATTTTTTTGGATTTAAATAAAACACTTTAAACTTTAAAGACCAAAACAGGATTAGGCTCAAATAGTACTTTACCCTAACTAAATATTATCTTCGTCATATTCTAAAGTGGGACAATTACTTTTCCCTTATTTTGGCGTGTTATGAACAATTTTACATTCATGACATGCAATAATGGATAAAAAGACAACTATTAAAAATAATTTATTCCGTATATTGATGCGTGCACATAGCCAAAGGAGGAAAGAGAAGACCTAAACAACTTCATACAGGAAAAGTCACTTAAGTGTAAGGAAAAGGATTTTCCAACCTCAATAATACTGTCGGAATAGTATTTAAAAATAAATATTATGTATACAACAAATACTCTTATATAAAATACAATTGTTATTAATTAATTATGTATTCAAATTATTTTTTAATTAACAAACAAAAAGAATACGTGTAAGTTGTTAAAAAATTACTGGTGCGACAATAATATCCAATACAAAGAGTGTATGACTGTATTTGTCGTGGTCAATATAATTTTCAGTATGAAAATGCAAAACCAGAAAAGCACTGACCTAAGATAAACAAGAATACAAAAACTGTTAATTTTTTAAACAGAACATAACCATATTCAGGTGATCTAGCATTCTTAATTTCTTATCAATATGATCCAAGTCAAATCAATATTCTAATTGTATAAGCTTAGCAAGTTTCCTTGTCAGAAGAAATCATAGTAGCCACATAGGAGGAAGAATAGCTCCTCTACTTGACTATATTCGAAACTTTCCATTGGTGTGTGCGTGTGTATAAGCTTTGCAATGGAAAAGAAAAGGAAAAACTTGAAAGATAGAGATGCATACTAACCAGTGCTACAGCATCTCTTGATGCCATGATTATGATATCAGCGCAAGAAACAACACCAGGACATGCCTTCTCAAGAGCCTCCTTGATTTCATCAACAACTTCATAGGATCTAAGTGAATTAATATTTGACAGGGACAGTTTCTCCCCTAGCATGGTTGGTGTATCATCAAGCAACATGGAGCCATCACACCCCTTCACAATTTCAATTCCTCAAATCAGAAAATGCAAATAAATAAATATCAATCTGGGGTATTTAATCAACACTATTTTTGAATTGATATTAGTTGTAACACACATTGACAAAACAATCATGGAACTGGAAGCGCATGACAGAGGCAACACTTCTCGGCTCCCTCATGAGGGCCCTCTTCATGACATCTCGGACTATAAATTCAGCTTCTGGACATGTCTCTGAGTAATATCCTGGTCGAAGATTCAACGAGGACACCAAGGCTATGTGCACAAGTATTATGAGAAACACAAGCATGGTCATCAGTTGGCTTGTAGGCATGTCAAAAATGCTGAAGATGAAGCCCTTTTGAACTGTATTTCAAGTAGAGATCATAGTAGGTCAGTGTATTTGGGTATGGTAACTTTCACTTGAAATGTATAAATAAAAAAATGAAAAAGAAAATAACAACAAACAACAACTATGCAGAGTAAAATTCTAAAATTAAAAATTTTACAGCCAGAATAGAGGATACAATCACATCAGAATTGGAATGTCAATGAACCCAACCAGAACTTAAAGTTAGAATTGTGCAACTCATTTGAACATGACACCTCAGCTTGATGAAGTGCAAAGGGTAGACTCGGTAGAGTAGTCTAAGAGAATTTCAGTACGAAAGTGACAACCATGTAAGGCCAATCAAGTTCAGGAAAGAGACAAAAATAAAAATAAAATTTGATTGATGACCGGATCTTATTGACTTTGTCCCTACCCAACTTTCAAACAAAATTACTCATACAATCAAGGAGCTGAGTGGACCAAAGCATATAGTGATGTCTTAATTTGAGGAAACCAGAATATTTCTTTATACACACATAAGATCAGTATTCATTCTTGCAATCTTGATTTGTTATCTTGTACAGCTCAGTAGCTAATAGTGTATCCAGAAGCAGAGTTCATCAAACAGACCTATTTACTTAACTCAGCAACACTACAAGCTTAACAAGTAACAAGCAGAGAGCTGAATAATAAGGAAAAAAAAATGCAGAGAACAAAGGCTTCATCATCCATCTGATGGAGCATGATTGGGAGGTTTAAAAACTCATCAGACCAGTGTAAAAAGCAAGAACAACAGATATGCTGATATAGTGATATATGAGCAATTCCCAATCCCCTTTCATATGTCAAGTTTACCAAACATTCGCATAATCAGTAATCACCCTATAAAGGACAATCTCCAAGGCTCTACAAGTCTTTTTTTTTTTTCCTTAAAAAAAATTAAGGACTTTAAAGGTTAGAGAAAAAAATTTGTTTGCTTTATTTTGAATTTAAAGGGTTAAACAATTTTTTAGGAGAGAAAAAAAAAAGCTTCCCAAAACAAATAGACATCACTAGTGAATAGTGAGGGAAGCAATATTGCCATTTGCCACTCTCAAGTTTGATATTGCCTTCCTTTCCAAATCATCCTTCAAAAGTTAAAAACCGTAAAGACAATTACAAAAAGGCATGTACTCTTGAACTAAAAATTAGATGAATTACGAAAAGTCTTCCCTGTTTTCAATCACAAAAAATACCGAGTCTTTATCTGACATTATATATATATATATATATATGAAAAGTCGTATATGAAAAAAAAATCATTCTCCTTCATTTTTACACCACACCGAGTTCATCATCAATAATATTCACTTTGATGTCAAAGTAACACTTCTATATAAACAAAAGCAGTAATAATATCTACTATTTTTATATTTTTATTTTTGAGTCACAAATTAAAATAATAAAAAAATTACCGTCTTTCCTCTCTTGCAAAAAAAAAAAAAAAAAAAAAAAAAAAAACCTTTGTTATCTTCCGTCGCAAGTTGATAATTGACAATTGTTAAATAATATAATTTGACATTGTTGACTAAATTTATCGATTATCAGCTATCACTTCAAGTATGATTATTGAAAAAAAAAAAAAAAACACTCCCTCCAAAACAGAGTGTGATCTTGGAGAAGAACTGAAGCCAAAGGATCAGAAAGGTTTATTCGATACACAAGTTTCAATAACAAACAACTAAAAAGCTACTGTTCCACTGCTATGAAAACGGTAAAGCAGAGAGACGCTGCAACAGCATAGCATGAATTGAAAAATGTTGTCAAAGAACTGGCGCAGATTTAAGGCGCGTTAAAAATTAAACGCAACAAAAAAACGAAAACGATTCAATAATCAAAAGATAAAGCAGAAAATTATACCTAGAGTGCTATTGAGGCGAAGGCTTAACCAAATTCTGATTCAACGAAGGAGCACCACCTTGTGAAGGAGAAAGGGCGTGTCTAACGGAGTTTCGATGTTTCGAAATTTCAGTCAAAAAGAAGCACTAAGATTCTTTTTTTTTTTAATCTTTTCTTGTATATAATAAAAATAGTGAAGACCAATGCAAAGCAAGTTAGCTTGGTAAAGTGGTGATGATGGTGGTGCTGTGTGTTAAAATTGGAACCATGTGGCGCCGAGTTAATGGTTCTGTTTTTCCGCAACTTTTCGCACTGGTGTCAGCAACTTGCAGAGGAAGGTGGCTACGTTTTCTTGTTTTTCAGTCTAAGCGAATGTTAAAGTTACTCAAATTTTTATAAATTTACTTTTCAATATACAATAAAATTTAATCATCAATTAGTAATTATATATAAAAATATATTTTTTATTTTTTATTATATTTCTATAAACAAATGTATTTAATTAAAAATATGTAAATTAATATATAAATATAAACAAATATAGTAAATAATTTTTGTAATATTATTGTGCTTTTTGTTTAGTGTCAGAAAGCGACAAGTCCAGAAGTCCATGGTACAGGCAATTGGCGAATGAGTGAGATGGAAAAGACGAAAGTGTCCTTGGTTTTTGTCGCGTTGTGCGAGGCCGGAGACTGGAGAGTGCGACTGTACGAGGCGACATCTTTCCTTGAAGGCAGACAGATGGATATGGTCATGCTTGCTTTTACTTTTTTGTTAACCAATGTTTAACACTCCACCCTTGACTTGAATTAGGGTGTCCGCGGATCGGATCGGATATGTCCGAAAATTCGATTCAATCTGCATAATTTTTATCGGATCGGATCAGATATGATATTGTTTTTTTTAGTATAGGATTTGATTCGATCCGATTCGCAAATGTGCGGATCAGATCGGATCGGATATCGGATATATTTGCATAATTAAACTTTCTCTTTTTAATCATATTTCTATGTAAGCAAATTCGATAAAAATATTTCTTTCATACTTTTAAACTTATTTATTTCTAAAATATTTTTAATCAAACTCTCTCTAAATAACAAAAATAAAATAATACAATATATGAATAATAATTACTGACTAAAACATATAAACAAGTGAATATAATACCAAACATATATATATTTATTTATTTTTAATTATTATAGTGCAGATCTGCGAATCCACGTATCCGATCCGCAAAGGGTGCGGATCGGATTGGATCCGATCCGATCAATTTGCGAATCGGATCGTATCCGTAATTTTCGGATCGGATGCGAATATTTACCGCGAATTTGTGGATACGATCCGATTCATGAACACTCCTAACTTAAATCATGTAGGGATTAAATATTTCGGTATTTTTTACTAATTTTTTTTAATAAATGGGACAGTTGATTTGAAAATTGAAACTTAAGAACTTTTTCAGGTTTAAAATCAGGATTAAATCCCGGGCAGTTAACTAAAGAATATTAAATTCTTTTTTTAGGTAAAATTAATTTACAGATATTAGAAATTGGATATTACATTAATCATACATATATGATGTATTTTTATTTTTATACATGTTTTACATATTTTTCATAAAAAGTAATTAAAATTATCATGAATATAAAATATTAGTTACTATTCTACTTTTGTATTTTATTTTTAAGTATATATAATTTAATTATAATATAAAATTATATTAGAGGTTTTTCCCTTTTAGGGATATTTTGACGATTTCACATTTTCATTAACAATTTAATTTATCCACGCTTGAGTAAAATTGAAACTATAATCGGAATATAATTGAAAGTAACCAAAATTATGGAATAGAATTGAAATAAATTACAAATATAAAATTAATATACTATGTATTATTATACTAATAACTAATTCTGATTAGTTTTTAATTTTAGAATTTTAATAATAAGTGTTTTAAGAATATTAATTAAAAATTACTATTTCTAAAATTTCTGTGTAATAAATATTTTAGAAAAAAATTATACAATAAATGTTTTAAAAACTTTTAAAAAATAGCTTTTTTAAAATACAAACATTTTACATTTAATAACTTAATTTTAATATCCAGCATTCCAGCATAGTGAGATTATTATTGGAAGGATGAGAATATGGCATGGTATGGGCCACTTTTGTAATCGGTGTGAGTGCCCTGCCGCCCTAACTCTATTGGCTCATCTATTTCGGACAACAAAACAAAAGATCTTCACTCCTGACCCCGTGACACCCAACCACACTTTTTTATTTCACAAATACACCCCCCACTCCATTTTGTACCAATCACTAATTGAAAAAATATATGGAATCAAGAGCTTGTTAGACAAAAATTAAATAAAATTACATTAATTTATATTAATAATTAATTTTAAATTTTTTAAATTTAAAATTTAAATTAATTTTAAAATCTATAAAAATCTATAAAAAAATTTTTTTTCTCACGTTAACTTACCTACTTTCAACAATCACACACACAGATCTCTCTCTCACCGTCAGACTCTCTCCGCCTTTCCACTACAACCCACTTCTCTTTTATCACCGACAATTTTAAGTAGAGCATCGGCTATTTGCAGATATGAGAACTACACTGCAACGAATGAGAGAGAGATATCAGTAATTTTGTTTGGTTTGGTTATGTACTGAAGATTTTAATGGAGAACGTCATCCATAGCAACACGGAAACGGTGGCTGCATGTAAAAATACGACACTCATTTTGGCACCGTTTGATAGTCATTTTTCTAAGTAGAAAGTCAAATTTTTTGTCTTTGACAAACCAGAATCTCAAGATGAAGATTTGGAGTTCACCTTTCGAAAAACTAGATTCCACGTCAACACAAATGGGCCTGGTAGTTTCTTTTCTTTTCTTGCTTTTGAAGGTGGACTTGAGTGGAGGGTACTATAATACAGGTGATCATGTGAAGTTTGAATTGCCAATGGCTTTCACAGTAGTGGTACGGTAGCAGCATCATCACGATGTTGCTCTCTGCGTTTTGGGATATTAAGTGCCGTTTTGATTATTAAAAAGACTGCAAACCACACAATTATAAAAATATAAAAAAAAACATTCATTCAATACTTAACAAAAAAAATATCCAGTTATATTTTAGCAAAAATAATTAAATGTTTATAAAATTAAAAAAATATAAAATTTTTAAAGAAATAGAGACATTCACATTTAGAATACAAAAAAATTTGAAAAATATATAAAAAAAACATCTATTTAGTATGAAAAAGAAATATTCTAATATTTAGCAGAAAAAACATCTATATATATTAACTCGTAGAAATTTTTGATTCACCTAAAGGTATTTTAATTAATTTTTGACTAATACCATTTTAGTTCTCTAACATTGTTGTTACTAATTTTTCCAGGTCAAATAAATGTTCATATTTGAAATCATTAAAAAAGTAAAAAGCTATGTTCATATTATTGGATGCATTGATGCAATTATACATTTTCTCTCCCGCCTTTCTATCGCATCTAAAGGCCTAAAGAGGAACTTGATGATGCAATTTTAACTATTATTGGGAGTTACGTCCGGCTGAAAAAGATGAATAAAAAGAACATCAAGTCATAAGTTTGTGATGCATTAATAACATAATCAATATCAATATTCAATTTAATTTCCACATGAATACGACTGCGTCAGTTTAGGGTTAATCTTTTTAAGGGTTTATCTAATATGTATATTAAAGATATATGATAAATTTATTATTAATAAATATTTTAAATATTGTTATTTAATGAATATAAAAATAAATATATTAAAATTTAAATTTTTATATTTTTAATAATTTTTTTTAATTTATAAATTTAATATATGTCTTTAGAGCATAAGATAAATAATTTTTTTAAAAAAATATTAATTGACATTTGATATAATGCGTTAATATGATACAACTGTGTTTTACTGATATATTAGAGTTATGAAGATAACGTTGCCGGTAATTTGTAGAAATCAGAAAGAAAACAAAAAAAAAAAAAGAAGAAAATAGAGGGCCGGTTGTTGTATAAAGCGAAAATAATTTTTTTTTCAAAAAGCGGAAAATAAAAGGGACAATTTGACGTATGGTGGGGGCAATTTAATTTATAAGAAAAATAAAGAAAAAATAGACAAAAGTACACCTGAATTTTCACACAGAGTATAGATGTACTCCTGAATTTTTTAATGAGTTATTTGTACACATGAATATAAAATTTCGTTGTTAATTCTACCCTTCCGTGACCTGAGTAAATTTTCCGGCGGTAGTGGAGACCAGATGGCACGGTATTGTATGATGTGGCCAATTTGAGGTGACACTGTGGAAAATAGAAATATTTATTGTGAAATTTGTTGAATTTTTTTTTAAAAAAGAAAAAAAATTTACAAGTCTCTTCATTATCTTCGTTTTCGTATTTCAGTATTGAATGAAAACATGCCTTAGCAGAGAGTAAGTATAGTGAATTTCTGAGCACTTTGTAGTTCGTTCATTGCAATTCGTCATTTGTGTTACATTCTGAAGACAAAAGCGGTAGGGCAAGAAGCGTGGAAGTCCAAACACAAGCTTGTGCGAAGGAGGAGAGTTCAGAATCAGATGCGATCAAAAGGTAATGCTTCTGTCCTTCACATGTATCTGTGTTATGATATGAAAATGCATCAATTTAGTTATTCTATAATTTGATAAAGGAATTTTTGATAAACAGATGGCAAATCATATAACCTTTGTGTATCATCACAAGGGAAGATTTGAGAGAAATATGAATGGGGTTCTAAAATATGTTAGAGGGGAGGTTGCTGTAATTCCTAGGGTGAATATGAAAACTCTGAATACATTTTTTATGGTGGGATTATTTAAGGATTTGGGGTATGTCTTGTTCAAAGATTTTTACTGGGCTGAGAATGAGGTATCGAATGGTTTGCATTTAATTAGGCTTGACAGTGATGTAGTCCGAATGTATGAATTTGGTATTCAGAATGGAAGAATATGCCATGTTTATAGGGATCATATTATTGATTTACCTGAGGAAGTTGAAGTGGTAGACGTTGTAGATGATGAGCCATGCCCAACTACAGATACCGTTGAACAATCTACACCACAAGAAACCCCAAGAAGAAGAAGTAAGAAGGCAGTCCACAAAAAGCCTACCCCGAAAAAGTTGTATGTTAAGAAGGCCAATAAGGAAAACGAAATCAACCAAAGTTGCAATGAAACTCAAAACCCAGCATCTCCCAATCCTTCTCCTACAACCCAACCAACGTCACATTCCGAAATCCCAAACGTCAACCGAAACACGACCCAGCAGCAATCTTTATTCTAGCTTGGTTCCTTACCAGCCTGCCGTTGATTAATAGTGTATCGATCCTGTTATTTCGCCGTCTCGCTGATGCCAGGTTGTGGAAGTATCTTGTATTTTTGTCCATCTCTTTTGCGTGCCGAGACCGGGACATCTGTTTCCAATGGACTTCTTTCCTGACATACCACCTCTCACAGCAGGTAACCAGCGCCTTTCTTCTAGCCTCCATCGTTCCATCATACACCCCATTGCTTACCAAGTCATCAATCTTCTTAATTTCTTCCTCAAACCTCATAATCTTTTTATCCATATCCCCAAAGTTAGTCTTATGCCAATTCCCTAGCGGAATCGTCAGCGCCTTCAATTTATCTGTTAACGGCATCTCCCCCAATCCTCGCCACTCCTCCTTCACAAAGCTAAGGAAGCCCTCATGTGTAAACCATGAATCTAGGCTTCGGAACGGCCTTGGCCCTACCCTCTGCCTCGCATGCTCCAATATCACTGGACAATGATCTGATAAACCCCTTGGTCCACCGCATATCCTAGTCCCAGGGAACTCTTCCAACCACTCCACGCTAACCAGAGCTCTATCTATTCGACTGCACGAGCGTCCCCTAAACCATGTGAACTTGCGATTTGTTAGCGGTAAATCTACTAGATGCATATCCTGTACCCAACTCCTGAACTCTTCTGCCGACCTAGGTAGAACATCGGTACCTTGCCTTTCTTCCACATGCATTATTTCATTAAAATCTCCCATGTAACAGTTAGAAACCTGACATAACCCAGCCATATAACTCAGCTCTTCCCACACTTGAAGCTTCGCATCCCTATTATGTGCACCATAGACCAAGAAAATAGCACAATTGTAATTATTTTTTATCAGGATCCCTTCTACACACAACCATCTCTCCCCTTTATAACAGTTATTCTTTTTGAACACCGATTCATCCCATATCAACAGTAGTCCACCCGTTGCCCCGTCCGATCCTACAAAGTTCCAACCTGCATCATCTTGCCCCCAAAGCCTTACAACATCAAATCTAGTCACAACCTGTTTTTTAGTCTTAATCAAGCCCAACATATCTAATCTATGTTTCTTCTTTAACTCCTTCACCATTCTTATTTTTCCATCACCTCGTAAACCCCTAACATTCCAAGAGCTAAATATCATTTAAAATTTTCTTTACACACCTGTTTTTATGTTTAGGCCTGCACCGTCTCAGCTTTTCCTTCTGCTTCGCCAATTTCCTTTTGCGTTCAATTTCTTTGTTCTGCGATTGGAGTATTGCCATAATGTCATCTTCCTCATCGACCAGTAGAACGCCCGACTCCTTCGCCAACTCCCATGTCCTTCGGTTCTCTATCATCTATGCATTCAGTTTTAAGCTCTGTGTGCCACCACCCTTCACCGCATTCCCATCTTCCTCGTCCCCAGAATCATTTCCTCCAGAACGCCTTTCATCCTGCCTGGAATCCTTCCTCTGAACACGTTGAGCATGAATCATGCCTCCACTACGCAGGCTGACGTCCGGACAGGCATGCGGTGTCTCAGCCACGGTTGAGTCCTCTCCAATACCTTTGGGGCTATGACCAACCCTCATATCCTCTCCCGCCGCACCCACTCTATTGAAGTCGGCAGTCCAAACTTGTCCCATCCCCGTCGGCCTCGTCGCGCCGTCTCCCGCCTCAGAGGAACCCCCTCCAAGCCTCCCCTCCCCACCAAGAAGCGCTAAGGCAGAGACGTTCTCAGCCTCCCCAACCTGGCCGCTTTCGCAATTTCGGGTGTGGGGTTCGCCGTCCTGGCGCCGTCGGCTTCCTTCACCTGCATACCGGTGAGATTCCACCGGATCAGGCCCATCAGGCGCATCGTCCTCCTCACCGAGAAGAGCAGCAGCGCTGGTTTGATGGCTGCGCTCACCCTCAATTCTGCTGGTCCGCGACCCGCTTCCAGCCTGACCCGGTTGCACCAAAGGCCCACTCTCCCCATCACACTCCACGTTAGATTCTGGGCCCAGCAGGAATCTGTTTCCTTCTTTCCTGTTGTGATTCTTGTAGGCCCAATATGGGTTTTGGCACACCTGTTTTTGTTTCCCCTTATTGCCTCCCCTATTTGGCCCATTATACTTATAAGATAATGTCATTTCTGAATCAGCCATATCACTTATAACCATCCCTTCCCCTAAGTTAGCCAGCCCTTGATTTTCGCCTTTGACTAAGTGATCTCTTCCGAAATTCAACTGATTTGCATAATTATTATCATTAACCCATTCATTCAAATTTGCTAATGGAATTACCACCCTACCCTTGTCTCCTTCCTCTTCCCGGTGAACCTGTACGATCATGTCCCCGTTGTGATCGACCTCATGCGCCGGTACTGCTTGAACCCTCTGTACCAAATCTACTTCGACGCTTGTGACTATGTCGTTATCCGGTTCCGCTGTATACTTCAGGTTCCATCCCTCACATCCAACTTCTTTTACAAACACATTAAAGCCCCCCGAGCCCACTGTTATATGGATCCACTCCTGAATTGCGTCAATTATACACGTATCAATCTGAATGCGACCTACCGTAAAAGAGTTGCACAGTTCTGTCTCTCTATCACAATGAACTACTTCCCCGCACTAGCCTCCTATCGTGGTGAAGGTTTCCGCAGACCATGCGTGAAGCGGAACCCCAAAACATTCAAGCCACACCCTACGCGTTTCAGTATGTTCCGACTCCTCCCATCGCCATACACTGTGGAATGATCGTAGGAGGCAGTTCATGTTTAAGGTATATGCTTCTTCAGCATGTATAGCGCTATCAAAAGTCAGCAAGGCTTTGTACGCTCCCATTTCCCTAACTTGGACCACATTAGGCAGATTCTTTGCCACAACTTCCTTCAGGGATTCCAAATTAAATGGTTTCGTCATGCCCCCAACAAGACTTCGCTGTAACCATTCTAGATTTTCCTTTGCCATTTCAACTTCGACCTTCTTCGTCCAACCATTGCCATGTGGGTCCTTTCCATCCTTCTCCGCTCTTGAAACATGCCCACCTGGCACAGCATCAACCGGCACTACCTCTTTATTCGTCTTCTGAGAGGTGTGTTGTTGTAAGTTAGCTCCTCCTGGTCTTATCGGTTTGTGTGCTGGTTCCGCCTTTCTTCTGTATCTAGCCTCCCCGACAAATATATTCTTTCCTCTCAGTCTCAGTGGATTCATCTCCGCTATAGCTTTCAACGCTCCTCCTTTCGTCGTATAGCGAATGAAAGCAAACATGTATATGTTTCCGTTCCTCTGTTTTTGGGATAAGTATATGTCGTTGATGCGTCCTGTCCAATTGAATATATGAAATAGCTCTCTCTTCGAAATATCAGTAGGGAGGTTGCTCACAAATATTGAGTAGGACTCGTATTCAAGCCGCCGATACTCTTCTCTGTTCCAAACCCTAGGGTCATTGCCATGTTTTCTAGATCTACCCCTCTCTGTGTTTCCCACCCACGCTCGCTAAAAAAAAAAATCTCTTGTTAATAATATTCATATAAGGAAAAGTTAGTATTAATTAACACCTCAAAAAGAGGATCATTGACTTCAATAGTCACATAAGAATAAAAGATAAAATTTTATATTACAAGTAATAATTACACCGAAAGGAAACGACTTCTTTTTCTAAATTATGGTAGGAAGTCAAAAGAGTTTTTTTTTTTTTATCAAATTTATTTTGTCGACCTAATTTCAAATATTTTATATATATTAAAGATAGATACCAACATATTAAATTCATTTTCAAATTGCACATAAAAACGATACGTGGCTTAAAAAAATGCTCTACACCAATTCTAAACTTTTGACATGTGGAAGAGGGAGAAGAAAGATTTTGATAGTTTGTCAAATGTTAAAATGAAAGGAATGTGTGAGAAGATATTGCAATGTCTAAATAATATTACAATAAATATTTTTTCTCCTCTTATTGATTGATGAAAAGAAGAGATTACTAATTGTATTATAGTGTGATAATCCTAATTAAGAAGATTTAGATCAACTCTTTTTTTTGTGCTTGAGGTTGAATTAAAAAAGATGAATGTGTTGGGTCTTATGTCAACAGTATTCTACTCATTTACTATAAATTTCACAAATCTATATTAATTGGAATATCTCATTCTATAGTTGTCTATAATTTTTAATTTCTCTCTTTATTCTCTTCTTCATTCTCATTTTTATGGTATTTTTTTTGTTATTCTATTTTATTTAAAAAAAAGTTGATAAAAAAATAATGGATGATAACCTCTCTTTTTCATTCTCATTTTTATATTGTTTTGTTTTTATTTTATTTTAGAAAAAAAATTAATGAGAAGAAAGAATGGATAATAAATGTCTTAAACTATTTTAAAGAAAGTAACTTGAGTATTACCTTAATAAACATAATGTTCAATAATAAACGTTTGCTAAAAGATTTCTCTTGTTAACCATATTTATATAAAGAAAAATTATTGTTGATTGACGTCTCAAAAAGAGGATCATTGAGTTCAATAGTCACATAAGAATAAAATAAACAATGAAATTTTATTGCAAGCAGTAATTGCACTAAAAAGAAGCGACTTCTTTCCTTAAATTATGGTAGAAAGTCAAAAGAATTTTTTTATGAAATTTATTTTGTCAACCTAACTTGAAATATCTATTTAATATACTAAAACTGTATTTTCCCCCGACTACTAAAGGTGACGTGTCGATCTCTCATACCTCCGTTTTCCCTCCAAAACGAATAAATTTTTTTCTATTCTAAATTATTTTATTGTAATTATATTATAATTAATACTAAATGAATAATATATAATTATACTAATTTAGCAACATATCTTCATTATAATTAATACTAAATGCAATATTAAACTACTTATCAATTATCAATTAAAAATACTTTTAATAATTTTAATGATAATAATAATAATATCAATAATAGTAATAATAATAATAAAAAATCTTTGTTACCCGATTCACGTATATCAAATAATTTTTCTAAATTATTTTATAAAAAATATCTTTAATATAATTATATTATAATTAATATTTAATGAATAATATATAATTATACTAATTTAGAAATATATCTTCATTATAATTGTATCAAATCAAAATTTAATGCATTATTAAAAAATTACCTTAATAATAGATAATTTACATATTTATTTTTGTTTTACTAAAGTCTATATATAGTGTTTTCCTATGATACATGAATCTAAATTTGAGAACATATATTTTATTAGTGGCAAGTTGTTAACACATTTATATTGATAATAATAATAACTTTATTAGAATAAATATCAAATTTTATTCCTAATATAAAAATATAAAATTTAATTCCTTCCATCTTCATTTTACCACTATAAAAGACCATGTATACTAGAAGAAAATATCATTCGTTTACCAATAAATCTTTCATTTGATAGCTTTTACAACAATTCTTTTTCTTCCTATATAAGGCGTCGTTGCAAGAAGGCAACTATCGTGGACACAAACTACCACACTCTCCAACTTTCGTGCTCATCATTCGGAGCTATATAAGATATGTTATCTATGAAGTATTTATAGACTATGGTGTTATCATGTATGCATAAATAAAAAAATGTTTCGTATTTAAATTTAAGTCATTTACCTGTTTGTAGTATATTGTAGTGTGAAATTACTTTCAATATGTGTTGTGTACGTAACGATATTATTATGTTCTAATTTAAACTTTTACTTTAGAACTGTATTATGATTTTATCTCATCATTTTTTTTTAGATATCAAGTTGACGTATTTTTATTTATTATTATTATTGAAACGGATGTGATATGAAATGTACCAAAAAAAAAAACTCTCACATTCAATTTATTTTATTGTAGTCTTCTATCTATTCTATTTATTTTTATTTTCTTCTTATTCATTTTATTTTCTTTTTAAATATTATATAATTTATTATAATTTATACCAATATATCTGCTTAATATACTAAAACTAAATTTTTTCCCAACTTATGATGGTGAGGTGTCATTTTCTCGTGAATCCATTTTCCCTCCAAAATGATTGCACTATTTCTCTCTTTCAAATTTATTTTTAAAAATTATCTTTAATTGATATAATTGTATTATAATTAATATTTAATCAATGATACATAATTATACTAATTTAAGATAATCTCTTTATTATAATTATACTAATCTCTTTTAAATTTATTTCAAAAAATTATCTTAATTATAATTATATAACAATATTATACTTAGTATTTAATGAATAATTCATAATTATACTAATTTAGAAAAATATCTCTACTATAATTATATAAAATCAATAATTAATGCATTATTAACCTAATTATCAATCAGAAATATTTTTAACTATTTTAATTATATTGATATAATTCTATTTTTTATTCATTATCCTAAAATTTTATTAGTGACAAGTTATTATCTTAATGGTGACCTATATAATAATAATAATAATAATAATAATAATAATAATAATAATAATAATAATAATAATAATAATAATAATAATAATAATAATAATAATAATAATAATATTTTAGAAAAATATAAATTGGTTATTAATAATGATAATTATATGATTAATTTTTAGTAATTATTAAATATATTTAATATAAATAACTAAGTTTAATTAGTTAACAAATAAAAAAAAATATTATTGCACGATTATAGAAGTAACAATAAATATATATATATATATATATATATATATATATATATATATATATATAACCAATTTAATATTAATAACGATAATTATCGTTATTATTCAATAATAATAATAATAATAATAATAATAATCTTTTCTTTAATTAAAACACTCATCTAATTGAATTAATATAAATATTTAATGAAAATAAAGGATAAATTTTTTAGTTTGAAGGATAATACAATCAAATATTCTTGAAGATTTTAAAGTTGTGAGTATATATTCTTTCTATATTAATATACGCATGCATATTACCTCCTTTTTTCCATAAATGAAAAATAACATTTACCCGTTAAATTTGTTAGTTACTCAATCGATTCATCTTATTTATTGTGATTGAGATTGATATATAAACAAAGATTTTTTTCTTCCATTAATTTTAGTAAAGAAATCCATGACGTAAAATAAAATAAAATAAAGTCAGTATCTACTTTTTTTCTCAATATTTTTTATATTTACGATAAATATTAAATATAGAAAAGAAAAAAAAATATTAATTATTATCACTTTTATTTATTTACATTCATAATTAAATTTAATATAATTATAGTAAGTCTCTATGATTATAACAATTTATATCTGTTACATATATAGCAATTATATTATATATAATTATATATCTCCTCTTTTATATATACGTAGCAAGTATTTCTATTTATATAATCTACTTAATATATTAAAATTAGGTTTTTTCTCAACTAATGAGAGTGAGATATGAATTTTTCATGAATTCATTTTTCCTCCAAAATGAATGCATTTAATGAATAATGCATAATTATACTAATTTAGGAAAATATCCTTATTATAATTATATAAAATCTATATTTAATACATTATTAAACTACTTATCAATTATCAATCGAAAATAATAATAATAATAATAATAATAATAATAATAATAATAATAATATACTTCTACTTAATATACTAAAATTGTATTTTTTCCTAATTAATTGAAGTGATGTGTCAATTTTTCATAAATTCATTTTTCTTCTAAAATGAAAGCACTATTCTCTCTTCTAAATTTATTTTAGAAAAATATCTTTATTATATTTATATTACAATTAACATTTAATGAATAATGTATGATTATATAAAATTAATATTTAATGCATTATCAACTAGTGAAAGCGATGTGTCAATTTTTAATGAATTTATTTTCTCTCCAAAATAAAAGTATTATTCTCTCTTCTAAATTTATTTTAGAAAAATAAAAATTCCATGCTGAATATAGGTGGCAAGTTAAAAAAAATAAGCAAGTTAATGGAATCAAATCATATTTCTATAACATATATAAGAATGTATATTTTTATTATATAAAAATTAAATTTTTGTACTTCATGATGGGCGTGGGATACTTCTTAGTGTGTTTCTTAATTTATTTTTTATAACTCATTGAATACAATTTATTACAGTAAATTAATTATATCAACTAATTGATTTGATTAGGTATTTAAATATCACACGATTTATTATAATTTATATCAATCAAATAATTGTAATTTATTATATCAATTATTTTAATTCATTAATTTTTAAGGTACATAATAACATAAATGATTTGTTACTTATACTGATTAAATACAATAAATACATATTAATTTAGTTAAAAAAATCATTGTCTCCTATGTTTTCTATTTATTTTTTTTAATTCATTAAATCCAATCAATTATAATAAATTAATTATATCAACTAATTAATTCAATCAATTATTTTCTAATTTATTTTTTTGAATTCAATAAATCAAATAAAATTAATTATACTAATTATTTGTATCGACTAATTGATTTGGTTAATTCTTAAAAATATTTTTATTTAATTTATTTTATTTATTTAAATATAGCTAATTAGTTATTTAATTTTATTAGGATAAATATCAAATTCTATTTCTAATATAAAAATACAAAATTTTGTTCCTTCTGTTTTTATTTTACCACTATAAAAATACTAGAAGAAAATATTATTCATTTACCAATTACTCTTTCATTGGGTAGCTTTTACAACAATTCTTTTTCTTCCTATGAGGCGTCGTCACAAGGCAACTATCATGGACACAAATCAGCACACACTCTTCAACTCATGTGCTCATCATTCAGAGCAATATATGATATGTTATCCATTAAGCATTTATAGACCATGGTGTTATCATGTATACGTAAATAAAAAAAAAATCCGTAAAAAATCCGTAATTAAGCTTAAGTTATTTACCTATTTGTGTAGTATATTGTAGTGTGAAATTACTTTTAATTTGTGTTGTGCAATGATATTATGATTTAATTTAAGCTTTTATTTTAGAATTGTGTTATGATTTTATCTCATCATTTTCTCTTAGATATTAAGTTGATGTATTTTTATTTATTATTATTGAAGCGGATGTGATATAAAATTTGTAAAAAGAAAAAAAAAACTCACATTCAATTTATTTTATTGTAGTCTTCTATTCTTCTATTTCTTTTTTATTTTTTGTATTCATTTTATTTTTTTAATATCATATAATTTATTATAATTTATACCAATTAATTAATTATAATTCATTATATCAGTTAGTTTAATTAATTAATTTATAATATAAATGATAAAATAGATCATTTGTTACTTATACGTTTATTTTTCTAAAATCTAAATCTGAATAATTATATTTTCAGTTTTTGTTATGAACAAAATATTATTAATAATGAATAATAATTAACCACTCATACTTTTGATCAAAGTATTTGGATAATTTTTATATTTATTAATATTAATTATTGATTATTTTTTCATAAATAAATTATATTATAATTTTATGTTAAAGTCATTCTTCTATTTGCTTTTACTAATTTATTATCTAACTATTATATAAAATTAAAACCGTATTAATGAATTTAATATTAAAATTAATTTGGCTTTTTATTATTTAGAGTGTTTTTCAATCAATAATTTTATACTCTTTATTTTTTTTTTCAGTTTCATTTTGAATTTTAATTTAGTACACAAAGGTAGTGAAATTTCATTGATACTGAAATAAAGTTTCAAAAGGGTCCATAGGGTAGAATAAGTAAAATAATGTGATACCCACATTGCAACATCTAAATAAACAACTTAGAATCTAAAATGTTTATCTTTCTCTTTCTCGTCGTCTATTATATTATCTATTCTATCTATTCTATTATATAAAAATCGAATTTTTACCTTTAATGATAGAATCAACATAGGATGCTTCTACTTTATTTTGTTTAACTCATTAAAGACAATTCATTATGATGAATTAATTATATCAACTAATTGATTTGAATAGATATTTAAGTATCACACAATTTAAAATTAGGTATATTAATTATTTGATTTAATTTTTATGATATATAAATTTAAGAAATAAATTAAAATAAGATAATTTATTACTTATTTAAATTGAATACAACAAATATAAATTAATTTAGTTAAAAATTTACTATTTTCTAATCTTCTATACATAAAAATGACAAAACAAAATTATAAAAATAATATTTTTATCACTTTTGCTATTTTAATTTTTTTTTGCTTTTTTATGTATAATTTTATTTTATATTAACTTTGTTTATTTAATAATAAAATATACTCATATTAATTCTATCATATAATAATATATTTTTCTCCTATATTAATCGAAGAATTTTAATAGTTATCAACTACATCTAATAGAATAACTAAGAAGTGAGAACTACGAGAAGTTAAACCTAGGTTCAAAATGTTGAAACAAAGAAAAGAAAACGATGGATATATGACTAGAGAAAAATGTATAATAATGACAAAATATACTAAAACTGGATTTTTTCTCCAACTAATAAAAGTGAGGTGTTAATTTCTCATGAATTCATTTTTTTCTCTAAAATTAAATCGTTATTTTCTTTTCTAAATTTATTTTAGAAAAATATATTTATTATAATTATATTACAATTAACATTTAACGAATAATGCATGATTATACTAATTTAGAGAAATATTTTTATTATAATTATATAAAATCAATATTTAATACATTATCAACTAATAAAAGTGAGGTACAATTCCTCATGAATTCATTTTTCCTCCAAAATGAAAGCACTATTCTCTCTTCTAAATTATTTTAGAAAAATATCTTTATTATAATTTTATTACAATATTACAATTAGCATTTAATGAATAATACATAATTATAATAATTTAGAAAAATAAAGTCCAGTAATTTATCTTCCGACTACACACGTGTGTAGAATAACTTTTAAGAAGGAGTCATGTATAGTAAATACGGTCGATGATTGTAAAACTGTATGCTAACATTGATATAATATTATTTTAAGTATATGTTTTGCAGGCATCAAAGAAAAGTGTTGAGTTGTTTTTTAGTAGATTTAAATTATTTATTATTTATTAGAGAATTTTGTGCATTAGAATTCTCTAATAATTTATTATTTATTTTGAGTTAATTTTGATATGTTCTTACTTGATAGTAAAACAACATATAAAAATTTGTTGGTGGGTCTAAGTATTATTAAGTTATTTATGATCACATTGAGTATATATGTTTGATTTATTGATGAAATTAGATTACTAAAACCAATTAATAACTATTTTAGGATTAATATATTTAACACTAGATTAATAAAAAACAAATAAATCATAACATTATATTTTTATTAATCAAATTATTATAATTTAAATTAATCTTAACAAAATAATTTAAAATTATAATTTTAATCTTATCACGTGCATGGCACGGGTTAATACAAGTTTAAATAACAACTTTAATCTTATCACGTGCATGGCATGGTACGGTTAATTGTTCTTCATTTTGAGCTGATTTTGATATTTTCTTACTTCACAGTAAACCAACATATAAAACTTTGTTGGTAGATTTAAGTATTATTAGATTATTTATGGTCATATTGAGTATATATGCCTGATTTATTGAAAAAAATAGATTAAATAACTATTTTATAGTTAATACAATTAACACTATATTAAGAAAAGAAAAACAACGCATACAAGTTATTCTTTTATTAATTAAATTATTATAATTAAAATAAAATTTAACATAACAACTTAAAATTATAATTTCAATCTTATCACGTGCGTAATACGGGTGATTAAACTTGTTTTATATATATTAAAGATAGATACCAACATATTAAATTCATTTTCAAATTACACATAAAAATGATACATGGTTTAAAAAAAACGTTGTCCACCAATTCTAAACTTTTGACACGTGGAAGAGGGAGAAGGAAGATTTTGATAGTTTGTCAAACGTTAAAATAAAAGAGATGTGTGTGAAGATGTAGCAATGCCTAAATAATATTACAATAAATGTTTTCTCTCCTCTAATTGATTGATGAGAAGAAGAGATAATTGTATTATAGTGTGATAATCCTAATTAGAAGATCTAGATTAACCCTTTTTTTTGTGCTTGAGGTTGAATTAAAAAAGATGAATGTGTTGGGTTTTATGTCAACGGTGTTCTACTCATTTATCATAAATTTCACAAATCTATATTAATTGCAATATCTCATTCTATAGTTGTCTATCATTTTTAATTTCTCTCCCTACTCTCTTCTTCATTCTGGTCTTTATGGTGTGTTTTTTTGTTTTTTTTTTTATTTTATTTAAAAAAAGAGTAAAGTATTGTTTTTGTCTCCAATGTTTGGGGTAAGTCTCGAAGTTATCTCTAACGTTTCAATCATCCTATTTAAGTCCCTAATATTTTAAAATTAACTCAGTGTTGTCCTGTCGTTAGGGATCCGTTAACAGAATTGACGGCGGGACAAAATTGAGACGATTTTGAAACGTTAAGAACTTAAATAGAACGAAAACGTTGGGGACAAAAACGATACATAGAAATAAATTTTAATTTTATCCTTCAATAATAGCAATTTTTTACTGTATATAATATTCAATTATTTTTTAATCACATCTAAGTAAATTATACTTAATCATACTACTTTCATTTTAAATATTTTTTTATATTTTTATATTAACTTATAAATTTAAGTATAAAATTATAAAAAAATTATTTAGAATGAAAGTAATGCGATTAAGTGTAATTTACTTAAATGTGATTAAAAAAATTAAATACTATATACAATAAAAAATTGATATTATTAAAGGATAAAACTAAAATTTATTTCTATGTATCGTTTTTGTCCCCAACGTTTTCGTCCTATTTAAGTCCCTAACGTTTCAAAATCGTCTCAATTTTGTCTCACCATCAATTCTGTAAACGGATCCCTAACAGTAGGACAACATTGAGTCAATTTTAAAATGCTAGAGACTTAAATAGGATGATTGAAACGTTAAGAACAACTTTAGAACTTACCCCAAACGTTGGGGACAAAAAGCGATACTTTACTCTATTTAAAAAATAATAATAAAAAAAAGAATGGATGATAACTTCTCTTTTTCATTCTCATTTTTATGAAGTTTTTATTTTATTTTAAAAGAAATTAATGAGAAGAAAGAATGAATAATAAAATGCTCCGAAACTATCTTAAAGAGAACAAATTGAGTATTACCTTAATAAATATAATGTTCAATAATAAACATTTACTAAAAAAATTATTTTGTTAACAATATTTATATGACGAAAAGTTATTGTTGATTGACGCCTCAAAAAGAGGATCATTGACTTCAATAGTCATTTAAGAATAAAGGATGAAATTTTATTGCAAGTAGTAATTGCGTCAAAAGGAAACTGACTTCTTTCCCTAAATTATGATAGAGAGTCAAAAGAAATTTTTAATCAAATTTATTTTGTGAACCTAATTTCAAATATTTTATATATATTAAAGATACATATCAACATATTAAAATTATTTTCAAATTGCACATAAAAATAATACGTGACTTAAAAAAATGATGTACACCAATTTTAAACTTTTGACACGTGAAAAAGGGAGAAGAAAGATTTTAATAATTTATCAAAAGTTAAGATAAAAGGGATGTGTGTGAAAATATATCAATACCTAAATAATATTACAATAAATATTTTTTCTCCTCTGATTGATTCATGAGAAGAAGAGATTACTAATTACATTATAGTGTGATAATCCTAATTAACAAGATCTAGATCAACTCTTTTTTTTTTGTGCTTGAGTTCGAATTAAAAAAGATGAATGTGTTGGGTCTTATGTCAACATTGTTCTACGCATTTACTATAAATTTCACAAATTTATGTTAATTGCAATATTTCATTTTATTGTTATCTATAATTTTTAATTCCTCTCTCTATTCTCTTCTTTATTTTCGTTTTTACGGTATTTTTTTGTTTTTTTATTTCATTTAAAAAAAGTTAATAAAAATTATAGAGGATAACCTCTCTTTTTTATTTTCATTTTTATGATATTTTTTGTTTTTATTTTTATTTTAAAAAAAATTAATAAGAAGAATGAATGGATCATAAAATACTCTCAAACTATCTCAAAGAAAGTAATTGTGTATTATATTAATAAACATAATGTTCAATAATAAACATTTGCTAAAAAATTTCTCTTGTTAATAATATTCATATGACGAAAAATTATTATTGATTGACGCCTCAAAAAGAGGATCATTGACTTCAATAGTTACATAAGAATAAACGATGAAATTTTATTCCAAGTAATAATTGTATCGAAAGGAAGCGACTTCTTTTCCTAAATTATGGTAGAGTCAAAAGAGTTTTTTTATCAAATTTATTTTGTCAACCTAATTTCAAATATTTTATATATATTAAAGATAGATATCAACATATATTAAATTCATGTTCAAATTGCACATAAAAATGATATGTGGCTTAAAAAAATGATGTACACAAATTCTAAACTTTTGATACGTGAAAGAGGGAGAAGGAAGATTTTGATAATTTGTCAAAGGGATAAGTACTTTTTTCGTCCCCAAGGTTTGGGGTCAAAATCGATTTCGTCCCTAGCCTTTTTTTTTTGTTAAAATCATCCTCAACGTTTAAAAACGTTTTAAAATCGTCTTTTTCTATTTTTTTGGACCAAATTACCCTCATCATCATCATTCTCCTCCTCTTCACCACCACCACCACCACTCCCTCACCCTTCCGGTAACCCCCACCCCCCACCCCCTCACCCCTCACCCTCCACTCCTCACCGCCTTCCCTCACCGCCTCACCTCACCCCCCACCCCTCACTGCCTCCCCCTCACCCCCTCACCTCATCCCCCACCCTCACCGTAACCCCCCCTCACCTCACCCCCCACCCCTCACCCTCCACTCCTCACCCCCACCCCTCACTGCCTCCCCCTCACCCCCTCACCTCATCCCCCACCCTCACCGTAACCCCCCCTCACCTCACCCCTCACCCCTCACCCTCCACTCCTCACCGCCTCCCCTCACCGCCTCACCTCACCCCCACCCCTCACTGCCTCCCCCTCACCCCCTCACCTCATCCCCCACCCTCACCGTAACCCCCCCTCACCTCACCCCTCACCCCTCACCCTCCACTCCTCACCGCCTCCCCTCACCGCCTCACCTCACCCCCCACCCCTCACTGCCTCCCCCTCACCCCCTCACCTCATCCCCCACCCTCACCGTAACCCCCCCTCACCTCACCCCTCACCCCTCACCCTCCACTCCTCACCGCCTCCCCTCACCGCCTCACCTCACCCCCCACCCTTCACTGCCTCCCCCTCACCCCCTCACCTCATTCCCCACCCTCACCGTAACCCCCCCTCACCTCACCCCCCACGCCTCACTGCCTCCCCCTCACCCCCTCACCTCACCCCCACCCTCACCGTATCCCCTCACCCCCCTCACCGTAACTCCCCCCTCCCACCCCTCACCCCACTCGGTCATCATCATCATCATCATCATCAGATTTCATCAACAACAACAAATTTCATCAAAAATTTAGAAGTTTAAATTTCACCAACAACAAATTTCATCAACAACAACAAATTTTATCAAAAACCACAGAAGAAGAAGAAAAGAATAAGAAGCAACAACAGGCAGAAAGCAAAAACAGAAAAACAGGGGCGGCGGGGGCTGGACGCAGGGGCGACGGCGGGCTGGACGCGGGGCGGCGACGAGGGGCTGGACGCGGGGCGGCGTGGAGCTGGACGCAGGGGCGGCGGCGGGGGGCTGGACGCGGGGCGGCGACGTGGGGCTGGACGCGGGGCGGCGTGGAGCTGGACGCGGGGCGGCGGCGTGGGGCTGGACGTGGGGGCAGCGGCGGAGGGCTGGACACGAGGCGGCTGCGGGTTGGGGGTGATGGAGGGTGGGTGTAGGAGGAAAGGAAAATTGTGTGTGGGGGGGGGGGAGGAGAGAAACGAAGAGATCTGATGGGGGTGGGAGGGTGAGGGTGGAGTTTTTTTTTTAATTTTTATTAATAGTTAAGGGTAATTTGATCCAAAAAAATAGAAAAGGACGATTTTAAAACGTTTTTAAACGTTGAGGATGATTTTAACAAAAAAAAAAGGCTAGGGACGAAATCGATTTTGACCCCAGACCTTAGGGACGAAAAAAGTACTTATCCCTTTGTCAAAAGTTAAAATAAAAGGGATGTATGTGAAGATGTAGCAATACCTAAATAATATTATAATAAATATTTTTTCTCCTCTAATTGATTGATTGATGAGAAGAAGAGATTACTAATTGCATTATAGTGTGATAATCCTAATTAAGAAGATCTAGATCAACTCCTTTTTTTGTGCTTGAGATTGAATTAGAAAAAATGAATGCGTTGAATCTTATGTCAACAGTGTTCTACCAATTTACTATCAATTTTACAAATCTATATTAATTGCAATATCTCATTTTATAGTTGTCTATAATTTTTTTAGCAAAAATATAATTCCATCAAAATCTTAGTTTTTAAGTTATTTAAAGTTGTCCTGATTATTTTGTCAAAAGTGATTTGTAGTTTGAGCTTTGGAAATCTCTAATCCTCCTAAAAGTGAAGATTTTCACATTGAAAGTCTTGCATGAGAAGTTTTCGATTCATCATGTACTTTATTGGAGGTTCTAATCACTACTCAGATCTGTCCAAGATGCATACAAAAAGTAAAGAAATCAGTTTCTCACTATTTAATTAGCTGTAAAGTTGCTGCTGAAGTTTGGAAAAGAACCTCTATTGATGATATTCTTTTTCTGCAGAGCATATAAATTTTTGCCAATAGTAACGAATGGTGAGGGAGAGATTTGCACAACATCTTTTCAAGGATTACGAGCTCTAGCTTCTCACGATTGGATGCAGGAGCATTTTGAAGAGTCACAACCAAAAAGTGTTTTAGCATAATCAATGCTCTCCTACGTTTGTTGCTGAGTCTCCCATTAATCTCTGCATTTAGCTATAGCATTGTCTAAGAACAACAACTTTATCAAATATCTGCACGTTTTCTTATCTTTTAATTCCTTTCTCTTTTGCGAACCGTTCATTTTATTTTCTTTCTTATTTAAAATTTCTCCTTTTCTTTTTTATTATAGTCCTATTATGGACAACACTATTCTCTTATCAATGAATAATTCTTATCTTTAAAAAAAAAAGCTATTGTTCTTGTCCATTCCTAAATGGCTCTCAAATACTATGAACTCACTATTGCTCTCTTTTTCACTTGCTTTCCTCTCTTATTCTCGTAAGATCATCTTCCTCTAATTATTTTTAGAGGTATTCCTATAAACCCTAGCCATTCCAATAGTGAGTGTAGTGCAAATCATTGAGGATTCTATTCTTCCTTTTTTTTTTCTTTAAATTAATTATTATTTAAGTATGAATCGTTTGTAATTGTCTTAGTGATTAAAAGCCAATCAGAAAAAAGAAGAAGAGAGAAGATGGGAGAGAGGAGGGTGTTGAACAAGTGCTACCCATTGGACTTCGATCTGAAAAAATATCAAAGGCTCAGAGGTTGAAAAATCAGAAGATCAACGTCATCTTGATGCTTCCGATGAGTCTTAGGTAAGTATTACAACTTTGTTTTTTCTTACTTTCTTTATTTTCTAAATTTAGTTTTTATATTTTAAGGGAAATCACTAATACTTTATTCCTTATGATAACTCATTTTAGTGGAAGTTTTTAGTGACAATTAGTGCATGTTTGGGCGTCATTATTTTGTTAAAAAAAGATCTTTTTCAATGAAAAAAGATCTTTTTTTATTTTTTAACGTGTTTGGCAATTTTCTAGTAGTAAAAGTAAAA
Source organism: Arachis ipaensis (assembly GCF_059453495.1). NCBI lineage: Eukaryota > Viridiplantae > Streptophyta > Magnoliopsida > Fabales > Fabaceae > Arachis > Arachis ipaensis. Next base: position 132,959,039 of record NC_142435.1, read on the forward strand.
GCACTAGTAAAATAAAAAAAAAGATCTTTTTTGAGAAGCTGTAATTTACATCTTTTTTTAAAAGATCTTTTTTCCTTAAAAAAAAGATGTTTTTCATGTAATAAATAAACAAAAAAGTACTTTTATATTATTATACCCAAACTAATTGATTGATAAAAAGACCTTTTTACATGAGATATCCAAACATAAAATTACTTTTACTTCTCTATAAGATCTTTTAAAAAAAGATAACTCGAAAAAAGATCTTTTCTTAGAAGCTCACCCAAACAAGCCCTTAGTGCAACACGTACTTCTAAAACTTGCAATTATATAATTCTTTGATCTCTCTCTCTCATAAAAAATGGGGCCAAAGACCCAAAAAACAAAACCGCTTAAACAGGGATTAATATGAAACTTTCACTCCCCTTTTATCAGTTTCCAAAGGGAGACGTGTTGGGAAAAACTCAACAAAGGTTTAAACAAGAACTTGTCTAACAGCGAAAGTACCAAAAATAATTTTTTCACAACCTGTGCGATTAAATAGGCAATACTAAAGATACTCCAAGCAGCAAATATAATGGCCAAAATTAAATAACTAGACACTAGAATTTTAACATGGGAAAGGGACAAAAAATCCACGAGACCTAGTCCAGTAAAATCTTCCACTATCAGAATAATGGGTACACAAACAGTCTTTCTAGTGACACTAGGGCATCTCAACAATCAACAAAATACATCATCAAAACTGATGGAATCAACATAAACCGTCCACAAAGTGGGTATCTCAAATCAGGCAAAAGAGAAGACAATACAACTAGCAAGTTATATCCTAATGTTCATCTCTATACCAGGAATAACATACTAAAATTTCATAAGAAATAGAGCAATTTTACCGGTTCAATCGGATAAAAAATGCTTGCCCTTTTCTTTCAAATTTTTTTCCTTTTCGGCGCTGAAGCAAGCCCTCGTTTCTTTCTTTTTCAAATTTAAAAGAAAGCTTCTCTTTCTATCCCATGGCTTAAATGCCACTTTCTTTTATTCTTTTTTTTTTTTAAATTATGGGCCCCACTTAGTTGGGGACCCACCAATAAATCTCTCATTCACCAACTCAAGTGGGGATAGACTGCTCCACCAAGCCCGCCTTCTCTTTGTAGGAATCAAACTTCACTGTAGGTAAACTCTTAGTCATCATATCTAAACCATTATCATCAATATGGATCTTCTCAAGTGCATATGACTTCATCTCAAGCGTTTGACGTATCCAATGATACCTCACCTCTATGTGCTTCGATCGGGAATGAAACGTCGGATTCTTACTGAGATGGATAGCACTCTGAATATCACAAAATAACACAAACTTCTCTTGATTGATGCCTAACTCTTGTAGAAATTTTTTCATCCACAAGAGTTCCTTAAAAGCTTCAACAATAGCAATGTATTCAGCCTCTGTAGTAGACAAAGCAACACATTTATGAAGTCGAGATTGCCACGACACAGCTCCCCCTGCAAAAGTCATCATATAACCAGAAGTAGACTTCCTTGAATCAAGATCCCCAGCTATATCCACATATGTGTAACCATCCAACACAGGTTGGCCACTCCCAAACATAAACAAACTCTGGAAGTGCCATTAAGGTATCTGAGAATCCACTTCACTACTTGCCAGTGTTCCTTGCCAGGATTAGAGAGAAACCGACTAACAAGTCCAACGGCATGAGCAATATCTGGCCTGGTGCATACCATATCATACATCAAACTGCCAACTGCAGATGCATATGGAATCTTCTTTATTTCTGCTTTCTCTTTCTCACTTGTAGGACATTGCTGCGAATTCAGCTTGAAATGACTAGCAAGTGGAGTACTAACAGGTTTAGAATTACTCATACTAAACCTCTCTAAAACCTTCTCAATGTATTTCTGCTGCGACAACCACAGTTTTCCATTCTTCCTGTAACAAGTGATACTCATGCCAATAATTTTCTTTGCAGGACCCAAATCCATCATAGTAAAGGATCTGTTCAAGTATTTCTTAAGACTTTCAATCTTCTTAATGTCATGACCAATAATTAACATGTCATCATCATAAAGTAAGAGAATTATAAAATCACCATCAGAGAATTTCTTAACATATACACAATGATCAGAAGAAGTCTTACTATACCTATGACCTTCCATGAAGGAATCAAACTTTTTGTACCACTGCCTTGGCGCTTGCTTCAACCCATATAAGCTCTTCTTCAACTTGCATACAAGATGCTCCTTTCCTTTAACCGCGGTTGTTCCATGTAAATTTCTTTATCTATGTCACTGTGAAGGAATACAATCTTCACATCAAGATGCTCAACCTCTAAATTCAAGCTAGCCGCCAATCCAAGTAAAACTCGAATAGAGGACATCTTCACAACTGGAGAAAAAATCTCCTCAAGATCAATACCTTTCTTTTGCTCAAAGCCTTTCACAACCAATTGACCTTTGTACCTTGGTCGTGAGACATTTTTATCCACTTTCAATTTGAACACCCATTTATTATTGAATGCTCTCTTACCCTTCGGCAACTTCACAAATTCAAAAGTATGATTCTCATGCAAGGATTTCATTTCTTCTTGCATGGCCTTCAACTAATCTTCATTATGCTCATCAGACATAGCTTCCTGGTAGCTTTCTGGCTCCCCAGTCTCAGTGTTCATCATATACTCATGAAGAGAGTATTTCTGAGAAGGATGACGCTCTCTAGTAGATCTTCTCAATTCAGGATCAACTGGTGGTTCATGTGGGACTTCAACATCTGGCACTTCAGGTTGAGGTGTAGGTTCATCATGCAAATCATCACCAACATTATCAACTTGTGCATCTCCCCTATCAACAGGAGGTCTAGCGGAAGGACCAGGTTCATCATCAGTAGAACGTCTAACAGTTATTGTTGGCTTATCTGTCTTCTCAAGATCTTCAATAGTTTGATCTTCAAGAAAAATTATATCTTGGCTTCTAATTATCTTGCTCACCGGATCTCATAATCTGTAACCAAAGTCTTCGTGACTGTAACCCATGAAGATACACTGCTTTGGCTTTCCATCAAGTTTAGACCTTTCATCTATTGGAATGTGAACAAAAGTCTTGCATCCAAACACTCGCAAGTGACTATAGGAGGAATCCTTACCTCTTCAAACTTTCTCTGGAACATCACCATTAAGTGGAACTGAAGGAGAAAGGTTGATCAAATCTACTGCAGTTCTCATTGCTTCACCCCAAAAGGATTGAGGCAACTTTGCATGAGAGAGCATACATCTGACTCTATCATTGATAGTGCGATTCATTCTCTCTGAAACTTCATTATGTTGGGGAGTATTAGGAACTGTCTTCTCAAACTTGATCGTCCTTTACAATACTCTTCAAATGGACCCATGTATTCACCACCATTATCTGCTCGAATACATTTCAATTTCCTTCCTGTTTCTCTTTCAACACTTTCATGAAAGTGTTTGAAGATTCCGAGCACTTGGTCTTTAGATTTAAAAACAACCACACTTTTCGAGAATAATAATCAATAAAAGTAACAAAATATGATGCACCACCTAGTGTCTTAGCATCCATAGCGCAAACATCAGTGTGAACTAAATCTTGTACTTTTCTCTTGGCTTGCTTTGACTCTCTGACTTATCAGAACTGTGAGGTTTTCTACTTTGACTTCTCTCCCGTGACTCTGAAACATGTGCTTCTGATTGAGAGGAGGCATTAGTCAAACCTCGCTCTTTTCTTCTGGCTTCTTCATTCAACATGCTCTCTTTAACCATTGCTAACGTCAACTTTCCATTTGGAGCTGAGTTAGTCAGTGTCACAACCAGAACTTCCCAACTATCAGGCAAAGAGCTCAACAACAACAAAGCTTGCAATTCATCATTCAAAATGATTTCATTATTTGTCAGTTTGTTCACCATCTTCTGAAAAATGCTCAAGTGCTCCGGCATTGATTTACCTTCAGTGTACTTCATATTGACAAGCTTCCTAATCAAGAATGCTTTGTTTTGCACATTCTTCCTCTCATATAACTCCTTCAATTTGTTCCACATCTTCTCGGCATTCATTCTGGTGTTAACATGTGGATACATGCTAAGATCAAGCCATTGCCTAATCAAAGCAACTGCCTTCCGATTCAGCTTCTTCCATTCAGCATCGGATTTCGTATCTTTAGATTTATCCCCCTCCACAAGATCATACAAGTCCTTACTATACAACATATCTTCCATGAGGGTCTTTCAAATTGAATAATTTTGGGAATTCAATTTGACCATATTTGATCCATGAGTATTTTTCTCCATTTAATCAGCACAAAGATAAACAATCAAAGCTCTAGATACCACTTTGTTGGGAAAAACTCAACAAAGGTTCAAACAAGAACCTGTCTAACAGCGAAAGCATCAAAAATAATTTTTCTACAACCTGTGCGATTAAATAGACAATGCTAAAGATACTCCAAGAAGCAAATATAATGGCAGAAATTAAATAACCAAACACCATAATTTTAACATTGGAAAACCCCCAAAAGAGGGACAAAAAACCCATGGGATCTAGTCCAATAAAATCTTCCACCATCAGAATAATGGGTATACAAACAGTCTTCCTAGTGACACTAGGGCATCTCAACAATCAACAAAATACATCATCAAAATTGATGGAATCAACATAAACTCTCCACAAAGTGGGTATCTCAAATCAGGCAAAAGAGAAGGCAATATAACTAGGAAGTTATATCCTAATGTTCATCTCTATACCAGAAATAACATACTAAAATTTCATAAGAAATGGAGCAAATTTACCGGTTTAATCGGATAAAAAATGCTTGCCCTTTTCCCCCAAATTCTTCTCCTCTTCGGCGCTGAAGCAAGCCCTCCTTTCTTTCTTTTTCAAATTTAAAAGAAAGCTTCTCTTTCTATCCCGTGGCTTAAACGCCACTTTTATTCTTTTTTTTTTAAACTGTAGGCCCCACTTAGTTGGGGACCCACCAACAGGACAAAAGTAAGGAGGAGCTTCGTCTAAACATTGCAGTCCTACCAAGGCTGAATGGGCGAATTTAGCAAGGGCGTCAATGGCGAAGTTTGATTCCTTGAAGACATGGTGGACTTCAAAGGTTTCTAGACCAGTGAGAAGGATTTTTATGGCTTGAATCAGGAAAGAAGATGAATGGCTCTGTGAGGAAGCACCATGGATATGCTAGATGGTGCAAGAGGAGTTAGTTTTAACCTTCAATCTCTGGATGCCGAACTTAGTAGCCAATTTCAAACCCACGTAGAGTCCCCACATTTCTGCTATAGCGATTGTAGTGGTTCCAATATTCATTAGGAACCCTGCCATAAATCTTCTATTTGCATGCGGATGAGGCCTCCACAAGTACCAGACGAGTTCGAAGAATTGAGTAACCCATCGGTGTTGAGTTTGAGCCAACCTTTCAGAAAATTATACCAACTAATTTGTTACTTTTTTAAAGAGGTAGGAGCTTTGTTTCTTGGTTCGGTCATGGTTAGAATACTATCATAGGTTGAGCTAAATTTCTGATGTAATAGGAGAATTCAGAATTTTGTAAACCTCTTTGATTAAAGATGAGTTCATTCATGTTCCTCGAAGCTGCGTTATAAATAGTAATGAAGGTAATGGGCTAAAAAGTCCCATTATGAGTATGATTTCTTACATTGAGGTTATTCTCCAATCAAGATTGGAGATCTTGATTGAAAATCTCTTTGTTGGTCATTATTGACACTATTTGTCCATACACTTTGAATGTACACATAATCTCAAAGAATGTAGAGCAGGATTGCGTCATGCACACGACATTTAAGGTAACTAGCATCATTGGTGCTCTCTCTTCTCATGGTATGTTTCATATATTTTGAATTTTATTTTTACATATATGTGAGTTCTTTGTTTTGGATGACCTTATTGCTGAATTGCACTTACATTAAAATATACAATATTTGTAGAGTGAACTACCAACCCGCCCCTGACCATTTCGCACAATGACAAAGCAACCCCTGACGAATATTGTAATCAACTTCGGTCCCTGTCCCATACCTCCGTCACACAAGCCAGTCCTTGTGGGTGAATCTCCGGTAAGAATGAACGGAAAAAGCTGAGCTGTCACGGTGAGTGTGTGAGCTTGCTGTTGTGGACGATTGCTGCAGACGTGGACACCTGAAATGGTCAGGGGGTTAATTGTCTGCATCCATGTCAACATAAAACGTGGTCATTTTGAGGGGAAGTGACCTTTCACATTTATTTCACATTGTACCATTCCATAAAAACCCTTCATTCACCTTTCAAAATTACTAGAAAACCCTACGAGAGAACGTTTTTCACCTTCGTAACCATTGTTTACCTTGGGGAGTTGGAGTGTCGTGTTGTCGTTGTTACTGGGGTGGGCATTGATGAAGCTGACATCATTTTCGTTGACGGAGCTCTGACGGCGCTTGGAGGAGTTGACTCACGGTGCTAGTCACAGTCTAGGTAAGCCCTGTTCTCCATGGACCTCTTTGTCTCTTGTGCTTTATGTGGTCCTATTAACTGACTCTAACACACCACCATTGATCTTTACAACTCACTTGTGGTCCTGAATAAACAAAACATGAAACCTGATTAAGTAATGTCCAACGTGATTACTCAGGGTTGATAATATATTATTTTAAGCACACATTAGAGAAAGTTAGAAATAGATTCCATTAATTTTGACTGTGGTGAATTTATGAAAATTGAAATGCTTGTCTTCCGTTCGTTGTTTCAATGTGCCACTAAGATTGGTATGCATATTTATTTTTCGCAGATGTCTAAATATTTAATTATTCCAGTGTTTCACCATGGGGAGATATTTTAGAATGATTCTGAAGGAGATATGTGCTATATGCATGGAAAAGTGAAGAGGTTTCCCTCGCTGGACCTGGATTATGTGAATTTTTTTGACTTGGTGACATTGTTTAAGGAGTTGGGTTACACAAGGTATAAGGAGATATTTTGGCTAGATATGAGAACACCCAACATGGAGGCTGGTCTTCATGCCATAAAGGAGGATATGGAGAACCAGATGAGGGAAAATAAGCTTATGAACAGGGACATTGATGAATTGCATATTTATTTTGAACACGAAGTGGATATGGCTGAAGTAATTGAGGATGGTGTGGCCCTTGGGACTGTTGTGGTGAGTTCATCATCATCATCCTCTGATGATGGATATGAGACAACAGAGGATGAGCCCTACAAGCCTCCTCTTTCTAGGTATGAGACAGATGACAGCAGTAGTGATGAAGGGATAAGAGCAAAAAAGAAAAAGAGGCGGCCAAAGAAATCATTGTCGGGTAAGAGACAAGTGGATGAAGAGGCTACTGGTTATGAAACAGATGACAAGGATAGTGATGAGGAACTTAGGAACACAGATGGTGAAGGGAGAAAAGGAGGCTAAGCTAAGAAAAAGATTGGGGGTAATAAGGCTTCTTCATCTGGATTTGGTCCTAAAGTTTCACCAAAAACTGCTAAGAAGAAGACATCTAAAAAGTATTCAGGTGTGAGAAGAAGACATATACTAAGGGATGGGCTGTAGGATGGATCAATGGAAGGCCATAATTCTGGGCCTGGGCCGAATGTTGGGCGACCAAGAAGAGGGCAGAAACCAAGCCCTGTAGGTGGGACAGAGGGTGGTGACAAAAATAATGTGGGTGAAGGGCTTGATAAGTTTGTCTCGGTTCCAACCAATATTGAGATGGATAGTGACTATGAAAAGCCATATGAGTATGAGAGTGAGGCCTTCAATAGACCAATCTCTTCAGAGGACGAGGGTAAGACAACATATGATCCATTTGATGAAGATACTAAATATGGTGAGGTTGAGTTCAAGGTTGGACAGTTGTTCCCAACAATTGAGCTTTTCAAAAAGGAACTAAAAGACTACTTTGTTTATGAAGGAAAGGACGTCTTATACATTAAGAATGAGAAGCATAGACTGAGGGTAGCATGTGCAGCTGATAAATGTCCTTGGTTGATATATATTTCTTGGAATTCTGCCAGTAGATGCTTCCAGGTGAAGACCTTAATTGATGAGCATTCCTGTGCTCGGGACTATGGTAGTAACATGGCTGACCGTCATTGGGTGGCTTCTAAGCTAATTAAAAAACTTCTCATTCAACCCGACATGAAGCCAAGACATGCAATGGAGCATATGATAAAAGAATACAACATCCAGCTGAACCCAATAATGATTGCAAGGGCCCTGAAAGTTGCTAGGAAAGAATTTTATAAAGCATTTCAAGGATCAGCAAACTAAACAATTGGTATGGGAATGTGCACGATGCACCACATTGCAAGAGTTCAACACTGCTATAGAGAAAATGAAGAAAGTGAATACGGGAGCTTGGGAGTATCTTCAAAGGTTTGAGCCTGCAGTGTGGACTAAAGCTTACTTCAGTCATGGTCCCAAAGTCGACAACATCACGAACAACATGTGCGAGGTGTGGAACGCGAAGATTGTCGAATACCGTGGAAAACCAATTTTGACGATGTGTAAAGACTTACGGTGCTACCTGATGAGAAAAATGGCCACACATAAGAGAAAATTGGAGGCTTGTTCTGGTCTATTGGCCCCTGTACAACAGAAAAAACTAGACAAATTTATTAAGCCTAGTGCCAATAAGTGGAGAGCAATTTGGGCTAGAGACAACGACAGAGTTTTATTTGAAGTGTATAGGGAAAACCACAAGGTAGGGGTAAATCTGCATCAAAGGACCTGTACCTGCAACGTTTGGCAACTCACTGGTAATTCTATGTCCTAACTCATTATCTCTATATATTGTACACCTTATTGTTACCATACTAAAATACTGTACTTTGCTTCAGGAATGCCTTGCAGGCATGCCGTTGCAGCCATGTACAAGATTAGGTTGAAGCCAGAGGAGTTTGTGCATAAGTGGCTAACAATGCAATCCATTAGGGACACTTACAAACATTGCATCAAACCTGTGAATAGTGAAGAGTACTGGATTCCATCCACTGCAGTACCATGTGATCCTCCACCAATAAAGAGACCTACATGCTGCCCAAAAATGAAGAGAAAGTTCGATCCAGTTGAAAAAGAAATGCACCTGAACAAAGCAAAGAAGACTTTTGAAGTTAGGGACGGACTTAGAGGGGGGCGAGTAGTGGCCTCGGCCCCCCAAAATTTTTAGAAACTATATTTATATATGAGATATGTATTTAAAAAAATAAAAAATATTATATAATTTAGTATTTTTATATGTATTATTTTTTATTATGTAATAGATTTATGTCTTAATTATTTAATTCACTAATATTTTTCACTTAACTAATTTAATATCATACCCTCAAGTCTTTGTAACTTTCAAATTAGTTTTTATATAATATTTTCTATATTTATATAAAAAATCATTTGTTTATTTTATATTAATATATTTAAAATTTATATTATTATATTAATAATTATTTGCATAGTTATATTTTGGTAATCACATTATGTACTTTAGATATTATTTTCTTATACAAAATACTTATTTTTCTTCTAAATTTATGTTGTTGAAAGAAAAACTTTTATAAAAATATCTTATATCTTGTATTCTATAAAGGTATTGTGTCTTTCAAATAATTAATAATTTATCATTTATTTTCAAATTTTTAAAAATTTTTGAAAGAATTAATTTTAATTAATAAGATATGTGATTATTTTTAACTAAACACGCTATAAATTATTGGTACTTTATAATTTTATAATGTACTATTGATATTGTTATATTTTTTTATGTAACTATCATATTAAAAATAAAATTGTAAAAAAATTTAAAATTATATATATATATATATATATATATTGATAAATTTTTTGAAAAACCAACTCTAATAACTATATGTTAATTATTTTTATGAAATGAAAAAAAAATTATCTAAAATTCGGCCCCTCCACACTAAATTTTCTGGATCCGTCTTGAAGTCACATGCAGTAAGTGTGGACAAACTGGGCATTACTACAAGACCTGCAAAAATGAAGCTAAGGACCCTAACTGGACACCCATGACCAAGAAAGAGAGAAGACCTGCTAAGTTACATATTGTAATTACCAATGACACCAGCCAAAACACACCACAGGTATCTTAGGGTTCGATTTGCCATATTATACATATTGTCAGGGTCTTAAGTGTCTGGTATTTTAATGGTCAAGGTTTGATTTGTCTTATTTAACTATTGGTTACCCATTTCGTTAGGATCGGCCACAAGAGGGCACTAATGTAACTCCACTTCAAATTGACCCTTTGGTAAATATTCTTTCACCCATAGTCTTATTGCTATTTTTTTTATCTAACTGCAAAGTTGTTAGTCTAGGAAAAAGCAAAGAAAAATAAGAAAAAGCAACCTAAAACGATTGGAAGGTCTAATCCTTCACTTACTCAAGATCATGTGGATGAGATACCCCTGTCACAAACTACACCACAGGCAGATGAGGTACTGTTGTGTGATTATATTACTTGTCTTTATTCAATATTGTCTTAATACGTAACTGTCTTCTTTTGTTGTTTCAGCCTGCATCAGAGACAATCAACTTGAATCAGAGGCCACCACAACAGCCCATTGATGCACCACTATTTTGTGGTACATTTTGTGCTTACTTGAGTTGATTTTATTAACTTTTTTCCACATTTATTCAATGAAATAACATGGTTTCATGACTTTTTCCTAGTTTGTACTTAAATGTAAAAACATTCTTTTTAGGCCTTAAATTTTCTATTTTTAATCCACCTTTGATTTCACTAGATGCCTTGATATGTTTGTTGAGTGATTTCAGGTTCAAAAGGCTAGGAATGGATCAAAGGAATAAAGAGAAATGCATGCGAAATGGAGAAATCATGGAAAATCAAGGATTTGGGATGCATACACCGACGCGCACGCGTGGAATTGAAGTCGCATGGCGACGCGTACGCGTACATGACGCGTACGCATGGAAAGCAAAAATGCCAAACGATGTGTACGCGTGACCCACGCGTACGCGTCGGTGCTTGCACGTGACTTCATTAAAGTGAAAATGTTGGGGGAGATTTCTGAGCTTCTCAGGCCCAAATCCAATTGAATTTCTGAGCCTATTACATGCAAAAGTCAAGAGGGGTAAAGGGGGAAGTCATAGTTTAGTTTGGGGGATGCTTTAGTTAATTTCTAGAGAGAGAAGCTCTCTCTTCTCTCTAGAATTAGGTTAGATGTAGATTAGGATTTCTTAGATCTAGGTTTAATTCATGCTTTGATTTACTTGTCCTTTACAATTTCTTGTTCCTCTACCCTTGCTTTCCTAGTTTTGTATTTCATTACTTATAATTGTTTACTTGGTAGTTGATGCAATTTATGTTTGATTTCTCTTATTGTTGATTTTAATTATTTATGTTAATTCCTTGTAATTAGTAGTTGTAGATTTATATTTCTTGCAATTTTATCTTGTTTTCCTTTTGTGCCTCCCAAGTGTTTGACAAAATGTTTAGAAGGATGTTAGTGTAGATCTTTCTCCTCTTGGCTTTGGTTGAGTAATAGGAGACACTTGAGTTATCAAACTCTTTGTTGATTGACAATTGTGTTGAGTTAAGAAATTAACTAATATAATTGATGATGACAAACATTATTTTATTTAGCAAAGTAAATAATTATTGTTGATTATTCTTTGATTAGATGTGGCTAATTATTTATTGATGCAAGCCAAAATGAATACATCAAAGAAGCCCAAACTGAATGAAAAATAAAACAAGGCTGGTGGGTCAATAACATAAACGAAGCCCAAAAGGAAACAAAGCTGAGAAATCAAAATGGGCCAAGCAAATCATATCTAGATCCAAGCCCGATTTAAATTCAACAAGCAAACTCCTCTCATTTGCTTTACCAACTCAACGAATACTTTTGCCTGCTGTGGTAAGAACTCAAAGAAAGAGAAAGAAAGCTTCTCTCCTACGCTAATCACCAAAGAAGCATGAAAGAGAGAGATTAAGCTTGAAATACAGAGGTCAAATCAGCAAGTTCAAACCAAATCAAGTTTAGGCAAAGGCTAAAGGTAAACCACTTCCTATTATATGCAAACTGCTTTCTTCTCTACTTCCCAACTCTCTGCAAGTCCAAAAATGGCATACAAGAGAAAGTTGTTTTTTACCCTAATCTGCTGTGTATCTACGGTCACAAGTGATTCTTGGGGACCAAGTAGCTTCTCAATGGCTCAGATCTGTTTTACCATTGGAAGACTTTTGTGGTTGCTGTTTTCTGGCTTTCGGTCAACAAAGAGGTTAGAAGCAAAGTCCCAAATTTAAGTAAAAATGGGAGAAAGTGAACGGCAGGGGTTGGTGAAGCACACTGCTCAAGAAGTTGACCTAGGAAGAGCAACCAAGCAACATGCAAGGAGATAAAAGAGGTTTTCTGTTCATTCAGAAGCCAAGGAGAGATAACCAGTGTATTGAGGTTTTGTTCTGAGAAGTATTCTTTGAAGAAGTTCATCTAACTGGACAGTGTTTCCTAGCCAAAGGAGCATTCCACCAGAATGAAGAACTGAATCAGAGACTAGCAAATCTGGTTTATCACATAGCAAAGAGGCTATTGATATAGTCAATCTCCTTCATGTTTGTTACAGATTGTATTTTACTTTTCAATGTTTATCTTTCTATAATTTCTTGAGTGAAAAAGCATATTGAAAGAGCTCAAGTAAAAGCCATGAGTGGAAAGAGGCTGAGAGGTACACTTGAGAGAAAAGCCTAGAGTTATTTTCAGATTTCTTTAGGTGAGTTTGTATCTTGTATCTAGTACCAGTGAGGTACCCCTTTCTTAGTTGGGTTAGCATTAAGAGTGAATAGTTAGGTATTAGCATAGCCAATGTCAAGTTAGGTTAGAACTTGAGTGTGAAAGGATTGTGTCAATCCTATGGAATTGGTGTATGTAATACTCTTAACTATAGTGAAAATTCCTCCATTGTTGTGGAGGATACTGGATGTAGGTTGCATAGCACAAGGCAATTGAACCAGGATACATGTTGGTGTTAGCTTCTCTCTTCTCTGCAATGTTCTATTTTCTGATATTCATGAGACAAAAATAAATTGTCTCATAAATTTTTGCTGCTGAGTTCAAACAGAATCAGAATTCAAAGTTTATTTTTAAAGGGTCATTTCAGTAACTTAAAAGAAAGGCATAGATTCAACCCCCCTTCTCTAAGCCTACCACAACCTTCAATTGGTATCAGAGCTAAGGTCTCAAGAATCAAGCTTAACCACTTGGAGCAAAGATCCAATGGCAAACAACTTGGGCACAACCATAGTTGCCTACACCCTCACTGAAGGCCAGTCAAACAACCAGCCACCTTTCTTCAATGGGAAGAACTATGCCTACTGGAAAGAGAGGATGAGGATCTTCATCCAATCCATTGACTACAACATATGGAAGATTGTTATGAGCGGTCCCAAGATTCCAACAAAAATAAGTGCTGATGGAGTGGTGACTCCAAAAGAAGAAGTTGAATGGAATGAGGACGGCAAGAAGAAGATGGAGCTGAATGCTAAAGCTATCAACCTTCTTCACTGTGCTATCAACTTTGAAGAGTATCGAAAGGTATCTAAGAGACAGCCAAAGAAATCTGGGAAAAATTCCAGGTTACACACAAAGGTACTAAACAAGTCAAAGAAACGAGGATTGATATGCTGCGAAAAGAATATGAGATGTTTAACATGAAGGATGAAGAAAGCATTGATGAAGCGTTTGAGAGATTCTCAATCATAATCAATGATGAGCGGATAATTTATACGCTTTTTGGCACTATTTTTAGGTAGTTTTTGGTATGTTTTAGTTACTTTTTATTATATTTTTATTAGTTTTTAAATAAAAATCACATTTCTGGACTTTACTATGAGTTTGTATGTTTTTCTGTGATTTTAGGTATTTTCTGGCTGAAATTGAGGGACCTGAGCAAAAATCTGATTCAGAGGCTGAAAAAGGACTGCAGATGCTGTTGGATTCTGACCTCCCTTCACTCGAAGTGGATTTTCTGGAGCTACAGATACCCAATTGGTGCGCTCTCAATTGCGTTGGAAAGTAGACATCCTGGGATTTCCAGCAATATATAATAGTCTATACTTGGCCCAAGTTTTGATAACGCAAACTGGCATTTAAACGCCAACTTTCTACCCTATTCTGGCGTTAAACGCCAGAACTGGCATAAAAGCTGGAGTTAAACGCCCAAACTGGCACTAAAGCTGGCATTTAACTCTAAGAAAAGTCTCTACATGTGAAAGCTTCAATGCTCAGCCCAAGCACACACCAAGTGGGCCTGGAAGTGGATTTCTGCATCATTTACTTATTTCTGTAAACCCTAGGCTACTAGTTCATTATAAATAGGACCTTTTACTATTGTATTTTCATCTCTAGAACACATTATGTAACTTTTATGTTCTGAGACCTCCATGGGAGGCTGGCCACTCGGCCATGTCTACCCTATTTTCACTTATGTATTTTCAACGGTGGAGTTTCTACACCACATAAATTAAGGTGTGGAGCTCTACTGTTCTTCATGAATTAATGCAAAGTACTATTGTTCTTCTATTCAAATCAAGCTTATTCTTATTCTAAGATATTCACTCGCACTACAACTGGATGAATGTGATGATCCGTGACACTCATCATTATTCTCACTTATGAACGCGTGCCTGACAACCACCTCCGTTCTATCTGCAATAGCTTGAGTGTGTATCTCTTAGCCTCCTGGTTCACGACGCATGGTTGCCTCTCCTGACAACAGAGCCCTCCATTTTGTGAGATCAGAGTCTTCGTAGTATAAGCTAGAATCAATTGGCAGCATTCTTGAGATCCAGAAAGTCTAAACCTTGTCTGTGGTATTCCAAGTAGGATCTGGGATGGAATGATTATGACGAGCTTCAAACTCGCGAGTGTTAGGCGTAGTGACAGACGCAAAAGGATCAATGGATCCTATTCCAACATGAGTGAGAACCGACAGATGATTAGCCGTGCGGTGACAGCGCATTTGGACCATTTTCACTGAGAGGACGGACGGTATCCATTGACAACGGTGATCCCCCAACATACAACTTGCCATGGAAAGGAGTATGAATGATTGGATGAAGGCAATAGGAAAGAAGAGGTTCAGGAGGAACAAAGCATCTTTATACGCTTATCTGAAATCCCACCAATGAATTACATAAGTACTTCTATCTTATTTTCTGTTTTAATTATATTTTAAATATCAAAATCCCATAACCATTTGAATTCGCCTGACTGAGATTTACAAGGATGACCATAGCTTGATTCAAGCCGACAATCTCCGTGGGATCGACCCTTACTCACGTAAGGTATTACTTGGACGACCCAGTGCACTTGCTGGTCAGCTGCACGGAGTTGTGTGAAAAGTGTGCGATCACGATTCCGTGTACCAAGTTTTTGGTACCGTTACCAGGAATTGTTCGAGTTTGGACAACTGACTGTTCATCTTGTTGCTCAGATTAGGTAATTTTATTTTAATTTTAAGCTTTTTGTTTTTATTATTTTTATTTTCGAAAAATTTTCAAAAAAAAAATTATTCTATGTTCTTCAGAATTTTTAAGAATGAATTCTAGAGTTTCATGATGATTTGTTGAAGTCTGGCTGGCTTTGAAGCCATGTCTAATCTTTTGGACCGAGGTTTCAACTTATCATCACAAGAGCTTGTTGATTTCTATCAATCTTGCTGTTGAATGTAATGATCTGCTAAAGCTTGGCTGGCCATTGGCCATGTCTAGTGTTTTGGACCGGAGCTTTCACTGAAAACTTGGCTGGCTAGTAAGCCATGTCTAATTCCTGGACCGGAGTTTTAGACTAACATTGCATGATTCCTGGAATTCTCATTAAAAATTTTGAATTCCTTATTTTCTCTTTTTCCAATTAATTTTCGAAAAATTACAAAAAAATTAATAAAATCATAAAAATAAAAAATAATGTGTGTTTCTTGTTCAAGTCTAGTGTCTATTTTTAAGTTTGGTGTCCTGCATATTTTTAATTTTCTTGCATTTTTCGAATATATGCATTATGTTCTTCAATGATCTTCATGTCGTTCTTGATGATTTTATTGGATCTGATCTTTAAATTCTCTTGTTTTGTGTATTTTGTTATTTTTCATATGCATTTTTAAATTGTTATTGTCCCTAGTATACAAACTTCTAAGTTTGGTGTCTTGCATGTCTTTGTTTTCCTGAAAAATTTTCAGAAATGTATTCTTAATGTTCATCATGTTCTTCAACGTGTTCTTGCATGCATTGTTTATTTGATCTTAGTTTTTCATGTTTAATTTTATTCTGTTGTTTTTTCTCTCTCATCATTAAAAATTCAAAAATATATCTTTTCAAGTCAATAATACAGAGAATTAAAGATTCAGAACATACAGCAGAGGAATTACAGAAAAAAAGCTGGGCGTTCAAAACGCCCAGTGAAGAAGAAAACTGGCGTTCAAACGCCAGCCAGGGTACCTGGCTGGGCGTTAATCGCCCAAAAAGGTAGTATTTTGGGTGTTGTTCCGAGGGTTACCTGAAACTGGAGGTCGATCTCGGATGAGATCTTCTGTACTGGTCGGAGATGACGTGTCCGGCTGGCTGATGGCGGCCGGAGCTGTTGGGTCCGACTCATTGGACTTGCTGCACTGCTGATCCTTGGCCACCGGAGGGTGGGGGGTACCTGCAAGAGACTCTGATGCCTAAGTTAGCACGGGTATTAAGCAGGTTTTTATGTAGAATCAGAGTATGAGTTATACCTGGGTGCTCCAGTGTATTTATAGTAGCGTGGGTTGACCTTTCTGATAAGATAAGTTAGTTATCTTATCTTATCTTATCTTATCTTATCTTGAGTGAAGTCAGCTTATCTTCAAGGAAACCGCCTTTATCTCTATAGGCTGGGATTGCCTTTGGATTCTGGGTCGTGTTCCTCTATTTTGGCCCTTTTATTTGGGCTTTTGCTGTCGATTTGGCCGAGTTCTTCGTAAAGAAGTCGGTCCGCTTGACCTGAACAGGTCGGTCGCTTCGCTACTGAACATCCCGGTTCGGACAGCTCGACCCCGGGTATGAACAGTGCCCCTGCTTGAGCTCGGTCTTCTTTTTGAGGTCGAGTTCTTGACTTCGGTCCTTCTTTAGTGAAGCCGAACTCAAGCATTTTGTCGATTCCTTTGAGCGGTGGCATTGGCTAGGGGCTCTGCCTCAATCCACTTTGTAAAGTAATCTACTCCCACTATGAGAAATTTAAGTTGTCCTGATCCCTGTGGGAAGGGGCCGAGAAGATCGAGTCCCCATTTTGTAAATGGCCACGGTGAAGTCACGCTGATGAGCTCTTCTGGCGGGGCGATGTGAAAATTGGCATGTTTTTGACATGGTGGACATGTCTTTACAAATTCTGTGGCTTCTTTCTGTAGAGTTGGCCAATAAAATCCTGCCCGGAGTACTTTTTTGGCGAGAGCTCGCGCTCCGAGATGATTGCCACAAATGCCGTTATGTATTTCTTCTAGCACTTCCTTTGTGTTGGAGGTCGGCACGCATTTTAGTAAACGTATTGAGATTCCTCTTTTGTACAGGATGTTGTTTATGATGGTGTAGTACTGTGCCTCCTTTTTTAACTTTTTTGCCTCCTTTTCTTCTGCGGGGAGTGTTCCTTCTTTGAGGTAGTTGACTATGGGGGTCATCCATCCTTGGTCCTGACTTGTTATGGCCAGGACTTGTTCTTCTTCCGAGATTGATGGGTTTTGCAACATTTCCTGGATGAGGCTTCTATTGTTGCCCCCTGGTTTGGTGCTGGCTAGTTTTGAGAGTGCATCAGCTCGGGTATTTCGTTCGCGGGGTATGTGGCAGATCTTATATTCCCCGACTTGTCCGAGTAGTTCCTTGGTTTTGTCTAAATATTTTTTCATGGTGGGGTCTTTGGCTTGGTAGCTCCCTGTTATTTGTGATGTAATTACTTGTGAATCGCTGTAAATGTTGAGTTTTTGAGCTCCGACCTCTTTAGCCAGCTTCAAACCAGCTAATAGTGCTTCATATTCCGCTTGGTTATTGGAGGCCGGGAACCCGAACTTGAGGGAAAGCTCAACTTGGGTTCATTGGTTGCTTTCTATTATCACGCCTGCGCCGCTTCCAGTTTTATTTGAAGAACCGTCCACGTAGAGATTCCATTCCGCGGGGGTTTCTGGGGTATCTGTGAATTCTGCGATGAAGTCAGCCAGATACTGTGATTTGATGGCCGTCTGAGCTTCATATTGGAGGTCGAACTCTGATAACTCGACTGCCCATTGTAGAATTCTGCCTGCTAAATCTATTTTTTGCAGTATTCCTTTTATGGGCTGGTTAGTTCTAACCTTAATGGTATGAGCCTGAAAGTACGGGCAGAGTCGTCGAGATGTTAGGATGAGAGTATAGGCAAATTTTTCTATTTTCTGGTAGTTCAGCTCGAATCCCTGTAGTGCTTTGCTAATGAAGTAGACGGGTTGTTGCCCATTTTCGTCTTCTCTGACTAGTGCTGAGGCTATCGCCCGGCTTCCTACTGCGAGATATAATATAAGTCGTTCTCCTTCTTGTGGTCGAGATAGGATAGGTGGCCGTCCTAAGAACTCCTTGAAGTCTTGGAAAGCTTGTTCACATTCTATCGTCCATTCGAACTGTTTTCCCTTTCTTAAAGTAGCATAGAAGGGGAGAGATCTTATCGCAGCTCCTGCTAAAAATCGGGATAGGGCGGCCAATCTCCCGTTGAGTTGTTGTACCTCTTTGACACAGGTTGGGCTCTTCATGTTGAGTATAGCTTGACATTTGTCTGGATTTGCTTCAATTCCCCTTTGTGTGAGCATGAAACCCAAGAATTTGCCTGCTTCAACTGCGAAGGTGCATTTTGCGGGGTTGAGTCGCATGTCATGCTTCCTTATAGTGTCGAATACTTGGGACAGGTCGGACAATAATGTATTTTCGTTCTGTGTTTTTATCAACATGTCGTCCACATAGACTTCCATGATTTTCCTGATGTGATCTGAGAAGACTTTATTCATTAGCCTTTGATAAGTAGCTCCCGCGTTCTTGAGGCCGAAAGGCATCACGATGTAGCAGTAGTTCACCTTTGGTGTTAAGAACGACGTTTTTTCTTGATCTGGTGGATACATGGGGATTTGGTTGTATCCCGAATAGGCGTCCATAAACGAGAGGTATCTATATCCAGAGGAAGCATCTACCAGAGCGTCAATACTTGGGAATGGATATGGATCTTTTGGGCAGGCTTTGTTGAGATCGGTGTAATCGGTGCACATGCGCCACTTCCCGTTTGACTTTTTCACCAAAACGACGTTGGCTAGCCATAGTGGATACTTGACTTCTCTTATGAATCCTGCCTCCAATAACGCTTGTACTTGTTCTTCCACAGCTCGGGATCGTTCTGGTCCGAGTTTTCTTCGTTTCTGCTGCACCGGCCGAGATCCTGGATAGACCGCTAACTTGTGGCACATTAACTTGGGGTCTATGCTTGGCATGTCTGCGGCTTTCCATGCGAAGAGGTCGACATTATCTCGCAGGAATTGTATCAGTGAGTCCTTTGAGTCTCCTCTTAGGACTGTACCGATATTAGTCGTTTTAGCTGCGGTGTCTCCAATCTGGACCTTCTCTACCTCACCTTCTGGGTGCGGACGGAGTTCTTCTCGACGCTGAGCTCCGCCAAGCTCAATTGTATGAAACTCTTCTCCTCTGCCTTTGAGGTTTAAGCTCTCGTTATAACAGCGACGTGCCATCTTTTGATCTGCCTTTACCGTGGCTATCCCCTCTGTAGTTGGGAATTTCATGCATAGATGTGGAGTTGAGACTATTGCGCCGAGTTGATTGAGTGTTGTCCGTCCTATGAGAACATTGTAGGCTGAACTTACGTCAGCCACAATATAGTCTATTTTGAGGGTCCTAGATTGGTTCCCCTTTCCAAAAGTAGTGTGTAGCGATACGTATCCCAACGGTTGTATCGGAGTGTCTCCTAGTCCAAACAGATTGTTCGGGTATGCTCTTAGTTCCCTTTCGTCTAAACCGAGTTTGTCGAAAGCTGTTTTGAATAAGATGTCGGCAGAACTCCCTTGGTCTACTAGTGTACGGTGTAGATTGGCGTTTGCCAGTATAATTGTGATGACCATGGGGTCGTCGTGTCCCGGGATGATGCCAGATGCGTCTTCTTTAGTAAATGTTATCGCTGGGATGTCGGGTGCTTCCTCCTTTCCCTCAACGTGGTATACTTCTTTAAGGTATCTCTTTCGGGATGATTTGGAGATCCCACCTCCTGCGAATCCGCCATGTATCATGTGGACGTGTCTTTCTGGTGTCCGAGGTGACCGTTTAGTTCGTCCATCATCTTCGTCTCTCCGTCTTTTTCTTTGGTCATCATGCCGGATGGCCAGAAATCGATCTAATTTTCTTTCTCTTACCAATTTTTCAATGATATTTTTCAAATCGAAACATTCGTTGGTAGAGTGTCCCCGAATTCGATGGTAGTCACAATATTCCTTCCGATTTCCTCCTCCCCTTTTGCCTTTGAGTGGTCGCGCTGGGGGATTTTCTCAGTATGGCAAACTTCTTTGTATATGTCGATCAGGGATACTTTGAGAGGAGTGTAGTTGTGGTACTTTTTGATTTTCTCACCGTGTCGATCTTCTTTCTTTTTGGAGTCCTTGTCTTTGTCTCGGTAGGAGGTTCCAGATTTTGAGGTTTCTCCTAGCCGAGCGTTTTCTTCCATGTTGATGTATTTTTCTGCTCGCTCCTGTACTTCGTCTAAGGAGGTAGGATACTTTTTTGATATGGATTGGCTGAAAGGTCCCTCTCGTAAGCCATTAATAAGCCCCATGATGGCGGCCTCTGTCGGTAAACTTTGTATGTCCATGCATGTTTTGTTGAATCTTTCCATGTAGTTGCGGAGGCTCTCCCGATCTCCTTGCTTGATTCCTAGTAAGCTGGGTGCGTGCTTGGCCTTATCTTTCTGGATGGAGAATCTGGCCAGGAACTTTTTGGCCAGATCGTCGAAGTTTGAGATGGACCTCGGAGGTAAGTTGTCGAACCATCTGATCGCCGTTTTTTGTGAGAGTTGTTGGAAAAGCTTTGCAGCGAACGGCATCCGAGGCATCAGTAAGGTACATCCTGCTTCTGAAATTGCTAAGATGATGGTTGGGATCTGTAGTGCCATCGTACAAAACCATATCCGGAAGCTTGAAGTCCTTTGGAATTTTGGTCTTCATGATTTCCCTGGTGAATGGGTCCTGTTCTTTGCGTGATTTTTCTTCAGGAGTGGTCCGAGGAGCTTTTGTTTTGAGGTTGGCCTCTAATTGCTGTAGTTTTTCTTCTAGTTCTCGACGTCGCCGTACTTCTCTTTGTAGATCTTTTCCGATCTCCCGTTGTTGCTGGGTTTCTTTTTCTAGCTGCTTTAAACGATCTTGGAGTGCTTCCATGGCTCCCGGATTTGGTGAGTTTTTGTCCCCGTTGGATTCCGGGGTATCCTTTAGCGTAGTGTCCGCGTTCTTGTGCGGCGTTCTGTTCTCCAGATCTGAATCGTGGTCGTTGTCATGGCCGTCCGCCATGGTTTTGGGACGACTTCCAGGTTCCCCGGCAACGGCGCCAATGTTCCGAGGGTTACCTGAAACTGGAGGTCGATCTCGGATGAGATCTTCTGTACTGGTCGGAGATGACGTGTCCGGCTG
This sequence comes from Arachis ipaensis, assembly GCF_059453495.1. Lineage (NCBI taxonomy): Eukaryota > Viridiplantae > Streptophyta > Magnoliopsida > Fabales > Fabaceae > Arachis > Arachis ipaensis. The sequence continues at coordinate 132,980,730 of NC_142435.1, forward strand.
GCTGATGGCGGCCGGAGCTGTTGGGTCCAACTCGTTGGACTTGCTGCATTGCTGATCCTTGGCCACCGGAGGGTGGGGGGTACCTGCAAGAGACTCCGATGCCTAAGTTAGCACGGGTATTAAGCAGGTTTTTATGTAGAATCAGAGTATGAGTTATACCTGGGGGCTCCAGTGTATTTATAGTAGCGTGGGCTGACCTTTCTGATAAGATAAGTTAGTTATCTTATCTTATCTTATCTTATCTTATCTTATCTTGAGTGAAGTCAGCTTATCTTCAAGGGAACCGCCTTTATCTCTATAGGCTAGGATTGCCTTTGGATTCTGGGTCGTGTTCCTCTATTTTGGCCCTTTTATTTGGGCTTTTGCTGTCGATTTGGCCGAGTTCTTCGTAAAGAAGTCGGTCCGCTTGACCTGAACAGGTCGGTCGCTTCGCTACTGAACATCCCGGTTCGGACAGCTCGACCCCGGGTATGAACAGGTGTTAAACGCCAGAATATATACCATTCTGGGCGTTTAACGCCAGAACAACACAAGGGAGTTAAGTTAGTTTTTAATTCAAATCTTTTTCAAATCATATTTTTTTCACAAATCACCTCTTTTTCAATCTTCTTTTTAATATTTTCAAAAATTCCAAAAATGATTTTCAAAATCTTTTTCTTATTTTTATTTCATTTTTTCAAAATTAATACTAATATTTAATGTGATTGATTCAAAAATCTCAAGTTGTTACTTGCCTATTAAGAAATGTTCAATTTTTAAATTTTGAAATCATATCTTTTAGTTTCTTGTTAGTCAAGTAATCAACTTTAATTTTCAAAATCAAATCTTTTAATTTCCTTTTCAAAATCTTTTTCTAACTTCTTATCTTTTTAAAAAATTGATTTTCAAATCTTTTCAAATTAACCACTTGACTTTTTGTTTGATTTTAAAAGTTTTCTATTTCAATCATATCTTTTTCAAAACCACTTTTTCAAAAATCTTTTTAATTAAGTAATTTATTTAGTTTTTAAATTTCATTTTATTTCCCTTTCTAATTTTCGAATTCTAACTACATTTTAAAATAAAAACAAAAATATTTTCCTTTTATTTTAATTTAAATTCAAATTCTCTTCCCCTCCTCACCTTATTCTATTTAAGGACTAACACTCCTCCTCAATTAGCAATTCGGACTCTCTCCTTCTTAATAAGTTCGAATTCTCCTCTCTACCTCATCCTTCCATTTTTCTTTTCCTCTGACACATTAAGGAATCTCTATACTATGACATAGAGGATTCCATACTTTCTTTGTCTTCTTCTCTATCATATGAGCAGGAACAAAGATAAATGCATTCTTGTTGAAGCTGATCCTGAACCTGAAAGGACTCTGAAGAGGAAGCTAAGAGCAGCTAAAGCACAAAACTCTGAAGAGGACCTGACAGAAATTTTCGAAAAAGCAGAAAACATGGCAGCCAAACCCAACAACAATGGTGGAGATGCAAGGAAGATGCTTGGTGACTTCATTGCATCCTCTTCTGACTTCTGTGGAAAGAGCATCTCAATTCCTGCAATTGGAGCAAACAACTTTGAGCTGAAGCCTTAATTAGTTTCTCTAATGCAGCAGAATTGCAAGTATCATGGACTTCCACTGGAAGATTCTCATCAGTTTTTAGCTGAATTCTTGCAAATCTGTGACACTGTTAAAACCTATGGGGTTGACCCTGAGGTCTATAGACTTATGCTCTTCCCTTTTCCTATAAGAGACAGAGCTAGAACATGGTTAGACTCACAACCTAAAAAAAGCCTGAACTCTTGGGAAAAGCTGGTCAATACCTTCTTGGCAAAGTTTTTTCCACCTCAAAAATTGAGTAAGCTTAGAGTGGAAGTCCAAACCTTCAGATAGAAGGAAGGCGAATCCCTCTATGAAGCTTGGGAAAGATACAAGCAATTGATCAGAAGGTGTCCTTCTGGCATGCTTTCAGAATGGAGCATCATATGCATATTCTATGATGGTCTATCTGAACTATCCAAGATGTCATTGGACAACTCTGCTGGTGGATCTCTTCATTTGAAGAAGACGCCTGAAGAAGCCCAGAAACTCATTGATATGGTTGCAAATAACCAGTTCATGTACACTTCTGAAAGGAATCCTGTGAATAATGGGACAACTCAGAAGAAATGAGTTCTTGAGATTGATACTCTGAATGCCATATTGGCTCAGAACAAAATATTGACTCAGCAAGTCAATATGATTTCTAAGTCTGTCTGGAATGCAAGCTGCAACAGGCAGTACTAAAGAAGCTTCCTCTGAAGAAGAAGCTCATGATCCTGAGAATCTTGGAATGGAAGAAGTGAATTACATGAGAGATTCCTATAGAAACACTTATAATCCTTCATGGAGGAATCATCCTAATCTCTCATGGAAGGATCAACAGAAACATAATCAAGGCTTTAATAATAATAATGGTGGAAGAAACGGGTTTGGCAATATCAAACCTTTTCCATCATCTTCTCCACAACAGACAGAGAACTCTGAGCAGAGTCGTTCTGACTTAGCAAACATAGTCTCTGATCTATCTAAGGCCACTCTCAGTTTCATGACTGAAACAAGGTCCTCCATTAGAAATCTGGAGGCACAAGTGGGTCAGCTGAGTAAGAGAATTACTGAACTCCCTCCTAGTACTCTCCCAAGCAATACAGAAGAGAATCCAAAAAGAGAGTGCAAGGCCATAACCTTAACCAACATGGCCGAACCTGGAGAGGAAGAAAAGGCATTGATTTCCAGTGAGGAAGACCTCAATGGACGTCCACTGGCCTCCAAGGAGTTCCCTAATGAGGAACCAAGGGAATCTGAGGCTCATACAGAGACCATAGAGATTCCATTAAACTTCCTTATGCCATTCATGAGCTCTGATGAGTACTCTTCCTTTGAAGAGGATGAAAATATTGCTGAAGAGCAAGTTGCTATATACCTTGGAGCAATTATGAAGTTAAATGCCAAGTTATTTGGTAATGAGACTTGGGAAGATGAACCTCCATTGCTCATCAATGAACTGAAGGATCCGGTTCAGCTGAAATTACCTCAGAAGAGACAGGATCCTAGAAAGTTCTCAATACCTTGTACTATAGGCACCATGACCTTTGAAAAGGCTCTGTGTGACCTAGGGTCAAGTATAAACCTCATGCTCCTCTTTGTAATGGAGAAACTGGGGATCCTTGAAGTGCAAGCTGCAAGAATTTCACTAGAGATGGCAGACAATTCAAGGAAACAGGCTTATAGACTTGTAGAGGATGTCTTGGTGAAGGTTGAAGGCCAGTACATCCCTGCTGATTTCATAATCTTAGAAACTGGAAAGAATATGGATGAATCCATCATCCTTGGCAGACCCTTCCTAGCCACAGCAAAAGCTGTGATTGATGTTGACAGAGGAGAGCTACTCATTCAAGTGAATGAGGTCTGCCTTGTGTTTAAGGCTCAAGGATCTCCTTATGCACACATGGAGAAGAAGCATGAAAAGCTTCTCTCAATGCAGAGTCAAATAGAGCCCCCACATTCAAACTCTAAGTTTGGTGTTGGGAGGCCATCAGCATGCTCTGAGTATTTGTGAGGCTCCATGAGAGCCCACTGTCAAGCTATTGACATTAAAGAAGCACTTGTTGAGAGGCAACCCAATTTTATTCAATTATATCTATTTATTTTCGATTGTTATTTTATATTTTCTTTAGGTTGATGATCATCTGAAGTCACAAAAATAACTGAAAAAGAAAAAAACAAAATGAAAAATAGCATTAAAAATAGCACACCCTGGAGGATGATCTTACTAGCGTTTAACGCCAGAAAAAGGCACCAGACTGGCGTTTAACGCCAGAAAAGGGCAACAAGCTGGCGTTTAAATGCCAGAAAGGGAAGAAAAGTTGGCGTTAAACGCCAGAAATAGGCAGCAACCTGGCATTTAACGCCATGATTGGTACTCAAAGGGGAGTTTACACGCCAAAATAGTGCAAGGATGAGAAATCCTTGACACCTCAGGATCTGTGGACCCCACAGGATCCCACCTACTTCAACTCACTCTCTCTCTTCTTTACACTTTCTAATAACACCCTTTCCCAAATACCCTCACCAATCACCTCCATTTCTCTTCCCCATCACAACTTCACCAATCAGCTCCACCACTCCTCCCCAAAAACCCCACCCACCTCACAATTCAAATCCTTTCCCTCCCAAAACCAACCCCTAATACACGAACCCTAGCCCTCACTCTACTCCTATAGAAACCCGTCATCCCTCCTTCATTTTCATACATCATAAACACTTCTTTCCTCCCCTTGGCCAAACCACTCACACATCTTCATCTCCTCCATTTTCTTCTTCTTCTCCCCCTTCTTTCTTCTTTTGCTTAAGGATGAGCAAACCTTCTAAGTTTGGTGTGGTAAAAGCGTTGCTTTTTATTTTTTTCATAACCATTTATGGCACCTAAGGCCAGAGAAACCTCTAGAAAGAGGAAAGGGAAGGCAAAAGCTTCCACCTCTGAGTCATGGAAAATGGAGAGATTCATCTCAAAGGTCCATCAAGACCACTTCTATGAAGTTGTGGCCAAGAAGAAGGTGATCCCTGAGGTCCCTTTCATGCTCAAAAGGAATGAGTATCCGGAGATCCGACATGAGATTCGAAAAAGAGGTTGGAAAGTTCTCACCAATCCCATTCAACAAGTCAGAATCTTAAACTGAGTTCCAACATGGAACAACTAAGAATGGAGCACCAGGGGTACTCCATTATTCTCCATGAAATTAGAGAGGATTAAATAGCCATGAGGAAAGAGCAACAAAGACATGGAAGAGACATAGAGGAGCTCAAGCGTTCCATTGGATCTTCAAGAAGAAGAACAAGCCGCCATCACTAAGGTGGACCCGTTCTTTAATTTCCTTGTTCTTTATTTTCTATTTTTCAAAAATTATGCTTTATGTTTGCCTATATTTGTGTCTTTATTACATGATCATTAGTATCTTAGTGTCTATGCCTTAAAGCTATGAATGTCCTATGAATCCTTCACCTTCCTTAAATGAAAAATGTTTTCTGAAAAAGAAAAAGAAGTACATGAATTTCAAATTTTAAAATAGTTTAATTATTTTGATGTGGTGGCAATACTTTTTGCTTTTCTGAATGAATACTTGAACAGTGCATATTTTTGATATTGTTGTTTATGAATGTTAAAATTTTTGGCTCTTGAAAGAATAATAAAAAAGGAGAAATGTTATTAATAATATGAAAAATCATAAAATTGATTCTTGAAGCAAGAAAAGGCAGTGAAAAGCTTGTAGAAAAAAAAAAGAAAAAAATGGCGAAAAAAATATAATAAAAGAAAAAGAAAGAAAAAGAAATAGCAAGTAGAAAAAGCCAATAGCCCTTTAAACCAAAAGGCAAGGGTAAAATAAAAAGGATCCAAGGCTTTGAGCATCAGTGGATAGGAGGGCCCACAGGAATAAAATCCTGGCCTAAGCGGCTAAACCAAGCTGTCCCTAACCATGTGCTTGTGGCGTGAAGGTGTCAAGTGAAAAGCTTGAGACTGAGCGGTTAAAGTCGTGGTCCAAAGCAAAAGATTGTGCTTAAGAGCTCTTGACACCTCTAATTAGGGACTCTAGCAAAGCTGAGTCACAATCTGAAAAGGTTCACCCAGTTATGTGTCTATGGCATTTATGTATCCGGTGGTAATATTGGAAAATAAAATGCTTAGGGTCAAGGCCAAGACTCATAAAATAGTTGTGTTCAAGAATCAACATACTCAAATAGGAGAATCAATAACACTATCTGAATTCTGAATTCCTATAGATGCCAATCATTCTGAACTTCAAAGGATAAAGTGAGATGCCAAAACTATTCAGAAGCAAAAAACTAATAGCCCCGCTCATCTAATTAAGACTGATCTTCATAGATGTTTTCGGAATTTATTATATATTCTCTTCTTTTTATCCTATTTTGTTTTTAGTTGCTTGGGGACAAGCAACAATTTAAGTTTGATGTTGTGATGAGTGGATAATTTATATGCTTTTTGGCACTGTTTTTAGGTAGTTTTTAGTATGTTTTAGTTACTTTTTATTATATTTTTATTAGTTTTTAAATAAAAATCACATTTCTGGACTTTACTATGAGTTTGTGTATTTTTTTTGTGATTTCAGGTATTTTCTGGCTGAAATTGAGAAACCTGAGCAAAAATCTGATTCAGAGGCTGAAAAAGGACTGCAGATGCTGTTGGATTCTGACCTCCCTGCACTCAAAGTGGATTTTCTAGAGCTACAGAAGCCCAATTGGAGCGCTCTTAATTTCGTTGGAAAGTAGACATCCTGGGCTTTCCAGCAATATATAATAGTCCATACTTGGCCCAAGTTTTGATAACGCAAACTGGCGTTTAAATGCCAACTTTCTACCCTATTCTGGTGTTAAACGCTAGAACTGGCATAAAAGCTGGAGTTAAACGCCCAAACTGGCACCAAAGCTGGCGTTTAACTCCAAGAAAAATTTCTACATGTGAAAGCTTCAATGCTCAGCCCAAGCACACACCAAGTGGGCCCGAAAGTGGATTTCTGCATCATTTACTTATTTCTGTAAACCCTAGGCTACTAGTTCATTATAAATAGGACCTTTTACTATTGTATTTTCATCTCTAGAACACATTATGTAACTTTTACGTTCTGAGACCTCCATGGGAGGCTGGCCACTCGGTCATGTCTACCCTATTTTCACTTATGTATTTTCAACGGTGGAGTTTCTACACCCCATAAATTAAGGTGTGGAGCTCTACTGTTCTTCATGAATTAATGCAAAGTACTATTGTTCTTCTATTCAATTCAAGCTTATTCTTATTCTAAGATATTCACTCGCACTATAACTAGATGAATGTGATGATCCGTGACACTCATCATTATTCTCACTTATGAACGCGTGCCTGACAACCACCTCCATTCTATCTGCAATAGCTTGAGTGTGTATCTCTTAGCCTCCTGGTTCACGACGCATGGTTGCCTCTCCTGATAACAGAGCCCTCCATTTCGTGAGATCAGAGTCTTCGTAGTATAAGCTAGAATCAATTGGCAGCATTCTTGAGATCCAGAAAGTCTAAACCTTGTCTGTGGTATTCCAAGTAGGATCTGGGATGGAATGATTGTGACGAGCTTCAAACTCGCGAGTGTTAGGCGTAGTGACAGACGCAAAAGGATCAATGGATCCTATTCCAACATGAGTGAGAACCGACAGATGATTAGCCGTGCGGTGACAGTGCATTTGGACCATTTTCACTGAGAGGACGGATGGTATCCATTGACAACGGTGATCCCCCAACATACAGCTTGCCATGGAAAGGAGTATGAATGATTGGATGAAGGCAATAGGAAAGAAGAGGTTCAGGAGGAACAAAGCATCTTTATACGCTTATCTGAAATCCCACCAATGAATTACATAAGTACTTCTATCTTATTTTCTGTTTTAATTATATTTTAATTATCAAAATCCTATAACCATTTGAATTTGCCTGACTGAGATTTACAAGGATGACCATAGCTTGCTTCAAGCCGACAATCTCCGTGGGATCGACCCTTACTCACGTAAGGTATTACTTGGACGACCCAGTACACTTGCTGGTCAGCTGCACGGAGTTGTGTGAAAAGTGTGCGATCACGATTCTGTGTACCAATCAACAACCTTGATGCTATGGGTACAAACTACTCAGAACAAACCCTAGTGAGAAAACTCCTTAGAAGCCTCACAGAAGAATGGGAAACCACTGCCACTGTCCTAATCGAGAGCAATAACCTAAGCCCTATAACCTATGATGAGCTGAGAGGAAAACTCCTTGCCTATGAAACCACACACACAAATCCAGACTCAAAGAAAAAGGGAATAGCCCTCAAGTAAAAAATAGAACCAAAAGAGAGTGAGTCTAGTGATGGTATTTCAAATGATGAGCTTATGTTTTTTGCTAGGAAATTTAGAAGGATGATGAAGAACAAGGGCAAATACAAGGGTTCAAGCTCAAAGGAACACAAGATGGACTTGAGCAAGGTGACATGTCATCGTTGCAAGGAGGCTGGACACTTCAAGCTAAACTGTCCAAAGCTCAAGAAAGAGGATAAAGAAAAGAAGGAAAAGAAGAGAGTGCTCATGGAAGCTTGGGAGGATCTCGAGAATGACTCCAATGAGGAAGAAGACTCTAAAGGTGAAGACAAAGACTGTTTCATGGCTGGAAACAATAATTTTGATGAGGTAAATTTCTTTGATTTGTCTATGGATGATTTACATGCTAATATTGATGATCTCACTTTAAACACCTCAAAACTGTTTGACAAGTACAATGAGTGCAGATCTGAAAGAGATGTGTTAAGAGTTGAAAATGAATTTTTAAAAGAAAAAGTGAAGGAAACTGAATGTGCTTTGGACATTATTGAAGAAAACAGATTTCTAAAAATCTGAACTTTAAAAATTAAAAGGAAAGCACATTGTGGATCCTTCTCATGAGTTAATTGTTGAAAATGAAAGATTAAATGATATGATTAAAAGACTGAATGGTTACTTAGCAAAATTTGCTCAAATTTCTAGTAACTTGGATAGATTACTTGCAAGCCAAAGACCATTATTTGAAAAATCTGGTTTAGGTTATATAGCAAAGGAAAGTGCAATTTTCAATGATTCCCCTATGAAATTTGTGACTTCTTCATCAAATACTAAATCCACACCAAACAAATCTGGTATTGGATATGTTCCAACATTTGAAGAAAATTTTGATGAAGTATACACAAGTGAAACTGAGCCTTCACCAAGAACTGAACCTAGTTCAAACAGGCCAGGTTTGGGGTACATTTCAAAAAATGAGGTTGCTTTCAAGAAACCACCATTTTGCAATAAAACCTCATATTCAAAAAGTCCAAAAGTTAAAAAAATTCTGGTGAAAAAGCTTTTGCAAGGAGGAATAATTTTAATAAAAATCAATTTGTCAAAAAAAATGCACCTCTTCCAAAAACCAGAAAATTTCAACCCTTTAATCATTTTCAGCAAAATAACTTACCTCAATTTCAGCGATACACATCAGAAAATTATTGTGTAAATTGCAAGAAATTTGGTCACTCATATGCATAATGTTTCATTGAAAAGAGAGTTGTGGAAAACAAAATTTACAATGTTGTTTGTGATTTCAATGCACTTGGGCAACCAAGATGGATTAACTTCAAAGTATCCAAATTAATTTGGATACCTAAAGATACTTGAAGTTTCTCATGCAGATTTGCCTAGCATCCAAGAACAAGAAGGATATGTGGTACTTGGATAGTGGATGCTCAAGGCACATGACTGGAAGGTCAACTTACTTCATCAAACTAAACAAGTATGATGGAGGTTTTGTGACCTCTGGAGATGATGGTAAAGGTAAAATTATTGCAGTTAGAAAAGTAGGTAATGAACAATCTACTTTCATTGATGATGTATTTTTGGTATGTGGTTTAAAGCACAATCTTTTGAGTATAAGTTAGCTGTGTGACTTAGGATATCTAGTGATTTTCAAAAGACTTGAATGCTGTGTTGTAAATGAAAAGACAAATGAAGTGGTTTTTGTTGCCAAGTGTTGTAATAATGTGTATGGACTTACCCTTGATGAACTAAAGGATCAAAATGTAGCTTGTTTTCATTCAAAAGAATCTGAAAAGTGGCTATGGCACAAGAGATTGGGCCATGCAAGTATGTTTCAAATAAACAAACTTGTAAAGAAAGAGTTAGTAAGAGGTCTTCCTTTGATAAAGTTTGACAAAGACATCACTTGTGATGCTTGCCAAATGGGAGAACAAACAAAAAGTTCTTTTAAACCAAAGGAATACATTTCTACTTAAAGGCCACTTGAGTTGCTACACATTGATTTATTTGGTCCAACAAGAACTCAAAGCCTAGGTGGTAAATATTATGGTTTAGTGATTGTGGATGACTATACTAGGTTTGGTTGGGTTTTATTTTTTGCACACAAAATGAAGCCTTTTCGGCCTTTGAACCTTTTTGCAAGAAAATTCAAAATGAAAAGGATTTGAAGATCTCTTCTATAAGAAGTGATCATGGAACTGAATTTGAAAACAATTTATTTGAATCATTTTGTGAGGAATTTGGAATATCTCACAACTTCTCTTGTCCAAGGACACCACAACAAAATGGTGTGGTGGAAAGAAGAAATAGAAGCATATAAGAAATGACAAGAGCTATGCATTATGAGAGTAATGTTCCAAAATTCCTTTGGGCTGAAGCGGTTAACACAGCTTGCCACATTTTGAATAGAACAATCATAAGGAAATTTTTGAAGAAAACCCCTTATGAACTTCGGAAAGGTTACCCACCAAACTTAGACTACTTGTACATCTTTGGATGCAAATGTTTTGTTTTAAATAACGAGGATAATTTGGGTAAATTTGATCCAAAGGCGTATGAGTGTTTGTTTGTAGGATATTCCACAACTAGTAAAGTATATATAGTTTATCATCAAGATGCTAGGATTATTGAGGAGTCCATACATGTTACATTTTGTGATACTAACTTGGTGCAAAGTATTTTGGAAGATTGTGATGAAGGAAATCAAGCTCAAAAGGACATTGAAACTGTGCAAAATCAAGAAAATAGAAATTCTGTTCAAACTGAACCAAAAACTGCAGTTGCTGAAAATTCAAGAGATAATTCCATTTTGTCTCATGAATCTGAAGAAAATCCTGAAGCCAGCAGCACCCTGAATCCCTTGGTATCTGAATCTGCCTCCAAGTCCACCAGACCTCGTGAATGGAGATTCTTGAAGAATTATCCTGAGAAATTTGTTATTGGAGACGTCTCTCATGGGGTTAGAACTCGGTCTTCAACTAGAAAGACAAATGAAGGAACAAACATTGTCTTTCTCTCTCAAATGGAGCCTCAAAATGTCAATGAAGCCCTTGGTAACCCTTCTTGGGTAAAGGCAATGGAAGATGAGCTCCAAGAGTTTGAGAAGAACCAAGTATGGACTTTGGTTCCAAGGCCAAGTGGAAAAAAAGTGACCAGAACCAAGTGGATTTTTCGGAACAAGCTACGAGAGGATGGTAGCATTGCAAGGAACAAAGCAAGGCTAGTGGCACAAGGATATGACCAAGAAGAAGGAATAGACTTTGATGAATCCTTTGCCCCTGTTGCCCGAATGGAAGCCATAAGACTTCTCTTAGCTTATGCTGCGTTTTGTGGTTTTAAATTACATCAAATGGATGTGAAATGTGCATTTTTGAATAGTGTGATAGATAGAGAAGTGTATGTGGAGCAGCCACCTGGTTTTGAAAATAAAGAGCATTCTAATCATGTTTTCAAATTATCAAAAGCTCTCTATGGTTTAAGATAAGCTCCTAGAGCTTGGTATGAGAGACTTAGCTTTTTTCTTTTGAAAAATAGTTTTCAAAGAGGCACCACAGACACAACTCTATTTATCAAGAACTCTAATGATTCTTTTATTTTAGTCCAAATATATGTTGATGACATTATTTTTGGATCAGCTCATGAATCCCTTTGTTCTGAATTTGGAAAACTCATGACAAGTGAATTTGACATGAGTATGATATGTGAACTTAATTTTTTTCTTGGGCTACAAATTAAACAAACTGAAAATGGTATTTTCATTCATCAAGAGAAGTATACCAAGGAATTAGTTAAGAAATTTGGTATGAAAAATGCCAAACCCATGGGAACACCCATGCACCCTAATTCAAAATTAGATAAGGGAAAACTGAGAAAGATGTAGATGAGACTAGATATAGATGAATGATTGGTTCTCTTATGTACTTAACTTCCTCTAGACCCGATATTATGCAAAGTGTTGGATTGTGTTCAAGGTTCCAATCCAAACCAAAAGAGTAACATCTTTCTGCAGTTAAGAGGATCATTAGATATATTCATGGCACATCCAATTTTGGCCTTTGGTATCCTAAGATTAATGATTTTTCTGCAGTTGGTTATTGTGATGCAGATGTTGCCGGTGATAGAGTTGATAGGAGAAGCACATCAGGCTTATATTGTTTCCTTGAAAAGTCCTTGAATGTTTGGTCAAGTAAGAAACAGCCAACAGTGGCTCTATCCACTGCAAATGCTGAGTATATAGCTGCTTCTTCTTGTTGTTCGCAGCTTATGTGGTTAAAAACACAGCTTGCTGATTACAAATTAAATGTTGAAAATATTCCCTTGTTGTGTGATCATATGAATGCCATTAATATTTCTAAAAACCCAGTTTTGCACTCTAGGACTAAACATATTGAAGTTAAATTTCACTCAATAAGAGAACATGTCCAAAAAGGGGATATTAGCATTCAATTTGTTAAATCGGAGGAGCAATTAGCAGATATTTTTACAAAACCACTTGTTGAGGACAGATTCTGCATGCTTAGGACTAGCCTAGGAATTCTGAGCTATGATTCATTGTTTAAAAATTACTGATGTGTTTGTTGGAGTTTTTGTCTCATAAACAGGTATGAGACAATTCTGGGTATATGAAGAACTTTCCCTTCAATCAGCGTGTTCTGGGCTTGTTGCAAGTGAAAGTTGATCTGGGCCAACTTCAAAAATCAGATCATGGGTGGTCCTATATGTTTCCTTAATTCAAACCACCTCTGGGCCCAATATGAATGTTACAATTTTTAATATTTGTTTTTGTTAGCTTGTGTGTTTCAGATTTTTTGTCCAAAAAGGCTTTCAGGTTGATTTAATTTTTTGTTCAAAATGGTTTTTAAAAATTTAAAATTAATTTTCTTTTTTTTAAATCAAATAAAATCTTTCTTTTCATGAGGTCATGTCTTTTCAAGTCATATCAAAAGGTGATGTAGTTGCATGGTTTAAGAAATTTTCTTTTGGGTACAGTTACCAACACTCCTTCTCTTCCCTCCATAACTCCTCCTCAAACCTTTCAGTTTCTTCCCACTATCTTTACTGCTTCTCTTCCCTCAAAAGCCTAAAACTAACCAAATGAAGAAGAAAACCGTTCCTAAAAGGCCTCCTCGTGAAAAATTTTACAAGCTTCCTACAAAACCTTCAACTCGCTCCCAAGACCGAACCTTCACTCCCTTTCCTTCTTCTCTTACCTCACCTCCTCGGACTGATCCTATGGCACGCACTAAAAACCCATCTAGGGTTCCATCTTCAGCCAAGCCAACTCCTCCAAAGGAACCTCCTTCAAGGCCTGGATCATCGAAGCCGAGTTCTTCAAAAGGGAAAAGATCAGCAGCGCCTGAACCTGCCTCTAAGCCCCATCAACCCAAGTCGAGGTCTGTTCCATTACGTTCTCAGTGAGGTAAAACTCGAGTTCCTCTTAAATTTGTTAGAGAACCTGACATTGATCCTTTTGCTTATAAATCCCACTTCATGACATCACACTCCAACTATAATCCTTTTAGATTTAGGTCTGCTATGAACAATGACTTTTATGAAGGTGTTATTAGGTACCGGACCCTATGCCCCTCTTTTCTTGCTGATTTACCCACTTTGAAAAAGAAAAGCTTTCCTTTTGTTGAAAACTTGGAATTTCTGGACTGGAATCATCTTTTTAACATCAAAAGCCAGTTTATCTTCTTTTGGTCAAAGAGTTTTATGCAAACATGACATGTCATGAAGGCACTGTTCACTCATATGTAAAGGGCCGAGACATAGTGTTAAATAATGAAACTATCAGTGAATCATTGAAATATACTGATGTTGGACCTTGTGCTTATGTTTATGTTAAGTGGGATGAAGGAGTTGGTGTTTCCTACAATGATGCTTTATCTAATATTTGTGAACATGTCTCCTTGATTGATGGCATTACACCCACTCACAAAGCCCTAGGATATGAACGTGCTCAGTTGCACAGAATCGTCAACCACATCATACTTCCTCAAAGTGGTTCATATCAAAGGGTTTTCTACACTGACACTCTTGTTTTATATGCCCTTCTCACCAGAACAGAAATTTCATTTGCATATTTGATGGTTAGATACATGTTTGACTCTATTAGGAGTGAAAAAGACGAAGCTCTTCCTTATGGTATGTTTCTAACTTGCATATTTGAGCATTTTGGTGTTGACTTGACCAATGAGGATTATGAAAATAGACATTCATATCTAAAAGGAGGTGGTGCAGTGAAACAGCAAAAGGACCTACTCGATCTGAGAGAGTGGTTCTAGATGATGATGATGAAGAGTTCATTCCCGATGAATCTCCTCCTCCTTCCACCGAGAGTACCTCCATCTCAACTGGCCAAAAATCTGCCCTGCTGAATGTTTGTCAAGGATGTTGTTCAGGAGTTTGTCTCCCAATCTAATCACATGATTGCTATGAGCAAAGAGCAAAGAAAGCTAGCCAGCAAACATAAGAATTTTCTCTGAAAATCAAGGGATAGAGTGGCTGTGTTTATGAAGTTCATTGATAACCTTAATCAAGATGAAGATCCTGCCACTGATGTTGATGAAGAAGTTGATTCAGAGGGAAATGGTTTGGATGCCTAGGATTGCTACATGAAGCTGCTGCTGTCTGTTGTTTTTGTCTCATGAATTTTGTTCATTTTGCTACTTTGGAACTTATGTTTCTTATTTCTGGATGACTGTAATACCTTAACAATTGCTACAATTACTTTTAATTTATTTGGTATTTTGAACTGTGTTCTAATACCTTCTTGCAGGTTTTAAGGTGATGTTTTGATTATGCTTGCCTATTTTCCACCCTTGATGACAAAAGGAACAGTAATAGCGATATACTTGATCGTTTTTTGTTAATTGCTGCTGCTACAATGTTGTTGAATGTTGTTGGCATGAGTTTGGAAACTTGCTTTATGATAGGTTGCTGTTTTAACCCTAACCCTGAAGTTTTAATGCTCTGATTTGACTCAAGTATGATCTGTCAAGAGCTATTAAAGTTATCACTGTTTGCTGCATCTTTGGTTAGTATATAGTATCTGTTTGGTTCCAAATAAGCATATGTAAAAAGGAAAGAAGAGAAGAGCATAAATCCAGGGGGAGTTAATCTTGAAAAGTAAAAGGGGAGCAACATAAAAGCAAATAACAAAAAATCAAAGGGAGTTCCTAAACCTTACTCAAATTAATTTCCTTTTGATTATTGCTTAAATATGTTTGTCATCAAGTGGGAGATTATTGAGTTAAGAAATTAACTAATATAATTGATGATGACAAATATTATTTTATTTAGCAAAGTAAATAATTAGTGTTGATTATTCTTTGATTAGATGTGGCTAATTATTTATTGATGCATGCCAAAATCAATACATCAAAGAAGCCCAAACTGAATGGAAAATAAAACAAGGCTGGTGGGTCAATAACATAAACGAAGCCCAAAAGGAAACAAAGCTGAGAAATCAAAACGGACCAAGCAAATCATATCCAGATCCAAGTCCGATTTGAATTCAGCAAGCAGACTCCTCTCATTTGCTTTACCAACTCAACGTACACTTTTGCCTGCTATGGTCAGAACTCAAAGAAAGAGAAAGAAAGCTTCTCTCCTATGCTAATCACCAAAGAAGCATGAAAGAGAGAGATTAAGCTTGAAATACAGAGGTCAAATCAGCAAGTTCAAACCAAATCAAGCTTAGGCAAAGGTTAAAGGTAAACCACTTCCTATTACATGCAAACTGCTTTCTTCTCTACTTCTCAACTCTCTGCAAGTCCGAAAATGGCATACAAGAGAAAGTTATTTTTTGCCCTAATCTGCTGTGTATCTACGGTCACAAGTGATTCTTGGGGACCAAGTAGCTTCTCAATGGCTCAGATCCGTTTTACCATTGGAAGACTTTTGTGGTTGCTATTTTCTGGCTTTAGGTCAACAAAGAGGTCAGAAGCAAAGTCCCAAATTTAAGTAAAAATGGGAGAAAGTGAACGACAGGGGTTGGTGAAGCACACTGCTCAAGAAGTTGACCTAGGAAGAGCAACCAAGCAACATGCAAGGAGATAAAAGAGGTTTGCTGTTCATTCAGAAGCCAAGGAGAGATAACCAGTGTATTGAGGTTTTGTTCTGAGAAGTATTCTTTGAAGAAGTTCATCTAACTGGACAGTGTTTCCTAGCCAAAGGAGCATTCCACCAGAATGAAGAACTGAATCAGAGACTAGCAAATCTGGTTTATCACATAGCAAAGAGGCTATTGATATAGTCAATCTCCTTCATGTTTGTTACAGATTGTATTTTACTTTTCAATGTTTATCTTTCTATAATTTCTTGAGTGAAAAAGCATATTGAAAGAGCTCAAGTAAAAGCCATGAGTGGAAAGAGGCTGAGAGGTACACTTGAGAGAAAAGCCTAGAGTTATTTTCAGATTTTTTTAGGTGAGTTTGTGTCTTATATCTAGTACCAGTGAGGTACCCCTTTCTTAGTTGGGTTAGCACTAAGAGTGAATAGTTAGGTATTAGCATAGCCAATGTCAAGTTAGGTTAGAACTTGAGTGTGAAAGGATTGTGTCAATCCTGTGGAATTGGTGTATGTAATACTCTTAACTATAGTAGAAATTCCTCCATTGTTGTGGAGGAGACTGGATGTAGGTTGCATAGCACAAGGCAACCGAACCAGGATACATGCTGGTGTTAGCTTCTCTCTTCTCTGCAATGTTCTGTTTTCTGATATTCATGAGACAAAAATAAATTGTCTCATAAATTTCCGTTGTTGAGTTCAAATAGAATCAGAATTCAAAGTTTGTTTTTAAAGAGTTGTTTCAGTAACTTAAAAGAAAGGCATAGATTCAATCCCTCCTTCTCTAAGCCTACCACAACCTTCAAATTGGAATTTGCTAATTGACTTGAATGCCACTAAAGCTAGTCTTTCCTTAGGATTTGACTAGGACTTGTGGACTCAAGTTGATTTATCCACTTGACTTTCCTTCGTAGTTAGAGGTTGACTAAGTGGAAGTAATGGACAATTCTTGTCACAATTGATGATGATAATGAGGATAGGACTTCTAATTCTCATTCCTTGCCAAGAGCTTTCTTAGTTGTTAGTTTATTTCTTTCTTTTGTCATTTACTTTTCTTGTCTCTTATCCAAAACCCCAAAATATACAACTCATAACCAATAATAAGAACATTACCCTGCAATTCCTTGAGAGACGACCCGAGGTTTGAATACTTCGGTTATTATTTTTATTGGGGTTTGTTACTTGTGACAACCAAATTTTTGTATGAGAGGATTGTTTGTTGGTTTAGAACTATACTTGCAACGAGAATTCATTTGAGACATTATTTACCAACCAATTTTCCGCTCATCACCCATCTTTACACCACAGGTGAACCAGTTGCAAATGAGGAAGCACCCTATTGTAAGGCCCCAATGCCTCCCACATCTGCTCCACCAATGGTTAACCAATCTGCTCAACCAACAATAGAGGTCAGGCCTTCTGCTCCACCAATGGTTAACCAATCTGCTCAACCAAAAATGGGGATCAGGCCTTCTGTTCCACCACCGCCAAATAGCATATCCACTGAGACAGTGAACGCAGCAAGTACTGGGACTGCTTCAAGGCTCTTCAAGTTTATTCCAACTCCTGGGTTCATCCCACCAAGAAATAAATAATCTATGCAGGGATATGACAAACTCATTTCATATGTTTTGTCTGTTACTTTGGTACATTTCGCCAATGTTAATTTGGCTTTGTTTTGGAAAATTTAGGCCCCAAGTAGAAAACTGATAAATTATGTGTTATCCCACTATTGTAAAGGGTTATATGCTGCCCCTGAATATGTGTTGCTACATTTTCAGAACTTTTTTTTGTATTGCTTCTTCAATGCATTAACCTAATATAATATATGAATTGTGTTTGCTTTTCCTAAGCCTATTGTCAGCTTCATATGTCCACACTAACAATAATAATATTAAACAACATATGTGTTTCATTATCTCCAAACAAAATATCATAACAAGATAACAGTCTTAACATCAATTTACATAGTCATCCTCTAACTTAATGTCCTAAGAAAGTTTGGAACTATAATTCCACAGAAAAATGCAACAATTGCAGGAACATTAAAACACCTATGGTCACTTTGCATATGTTTGCATCTCTTAACTTGCAATTCTAAAGCATGTACTGTATGCTCTAGCTCCCTCACTTTTCCACCAAGCATCTCAGCTGCAGCCACGTGCTGATCTTCGGGTTGCTTTCCACTATCAAAACCAAATGATTTTGAGCCTTCAAAATCGAACAGCGCCACGAAATCATCAAGTCACGCAAAGTATTTGCAGTGTGACCCTGAACTCTGGAGTATATACAAATAATGGTAAGAACATGTTACCAGGAGTCACATTAAACGAACTTACCATAAATTCAAATCACCTTAAATTTGGGACATCCATAAAACAACCTATTAGAGTTAAGCTCTGTCGAAGATAGGAACCGAATTGCATGAGTTCCACAATAGCACCGCGGAGCATTGAATCTCTTCTTCTTCGTCGTCTTCCGCGGTCCAACACTTCCAACAGAGCCGGTGGTTGCACTCCTGCTTTCGTCGTTGACTATGTCTCTTCCAATTTCGTGAAGGGACGTTGAAGTGAGCTCTCTCATGCTGCTCATGGCGACTTAGGACTTCACAAATTAGTCAAAAGGAGGG
Source organism: Arachis ipaensis (assembly GCF_059453495.1). NCBI lineage: Eukaryota > Viridiplantae > Streptophyta > Magnoliopsida > Fabales > Fabaceae > Arachis > Arachis ipaensis. Next base: position 132,999,299 of record NC_142435.1, read on the forward strand.
GGACGAACACCCACAACGAATAAGAAGTCACCTTCCCTCAAAACGATCACGTTATATGTTGACGTGGATGTGGACAATTAACTCCATGACCATTTCAGGTGTCCACGTCTAAAGCAATCGTCCACATCAGCAAACTCACACACACTCATCGTGACAGCTCAGCGTTTTCTGTTCATTCTTACCGAAAATTCACCCACAAAAACGGGCTTGTGTGACGGAGGTATGGGACAAGGACCGAAGTAGATTACAGTATTTGTCAGAAATTACTTTGTTATTGTGTAAAATGGTCAAAAACTGGATTAGTAATTCACTCAATATTTGTGTCTTACTGAATTTTATTTATGTATTTATTTATATTTTATTTAATTTGTTTAGAAAAACATATAACTTTTCTTCTTATTTATATATCAAATACAGTGTGTATCCGATATGTGTGTTGTATTATTTTCGAGTACATCCTAGATACATGTAAAATTATGCCTACGGAATATAGTACATATAAAAAAAATTTATTATAAAATAATTTGTTACGATTTGGAAAACGTATTAGTTTGATTTTTATTTTTTATTTAATTTAATTTTATTCAAATAATTTAAAATTTAGATAAATATAATTTAAATTAATAATTTAATTTAATTCGATTAAATTTTTATCCGAGATATGACTTGTTTTTCAAATATGCAAATTAATTATAGGATGCAATCGAAATGCGTTCAAATTGAATCTTTCTGGGGCATGGATTCGGTACGCGCTCCCTGAAACGCCAAAAATGTGTTTGGCGTACCGGTAAGCCAAAAAATATCAAAATAAAAATATTTGTTTTTTGGGGTTTTTTTGCAATTGCACATAAAATAAAGGGGTCATTTTTTTATTTTTTAAATGAATATCCATATTTAATTATCTATTACTGCCATTAACATTTTTCTCCAAGTTTTCTTCTTCTCCTTTCCCTACCATCGTAAGCGTATGGCCTCCTCCATTATCTCCAACGCCAACAACGACTGAATCCCCAAGACCTCTCTTACTCGCTTCTTCGTTACGCTACCAACTCCTCCTCCCCCACTCAGTCATGGTGGCTTCGACAGCTTTTTATTGGGCACGCCTGAAGTCTATTGTCCACATTCTACTGAAAATTTCAGTGACTCAAACCGTCCATCCCTTTAGAAGTGCCCACATCCTCATGCTTAACAGTGGGATTCACTTCCATAGCATAGAAATTGGTGAAGCGATTGACCAAATTTGGAGTCTTTGTGAATCGTTGTTAAAAATGCGTTGGGTCGGTAGAGATTATGAGAACAGAGTCGCGAATAGTGGCGAGAAGAATGGAATGAGAGTATTGAGCTGCATGTAGTTTTGCCAATGCCACTTTTGCAACCAAACGAAGACCCATTTGAGAGTTTCTTGTTCTAGAATGTTCTGTTCCTTGTCAAATTCTGCTGATTCACCATGGCCACACACCCACACTGTTACTGTCAACTGCCGTTTCAAATATTCCGTCAAAGCTTAAAATGAGATTCGACATTTTTAACCATGAATTATATCTTTTGAACCATGAATTATCATTTATACAAATACAATTATATCTTTTCATAAATAAATTATTAAGCAGTTTAATGGAATTAATTTTGATTATTATTTTTTACTTTTATAATAACTAAAATAACTTAAAATTAAAAATTAAAATTTGTATTAGATATTATCTTTAAAATGATACTGATATCATATTAAAATATACGTGGATACAAATATTAGAATATTGTAAGCACAAATATCACTCTTATTATTTTTTTTGTCTATCTTTTATTAGATTTTGTGAAAAACAAAATAATTTTTAGAAAATATTACAAAAATTTTAATTGATAAATTTATTCTCTATATCATTTAACCATAATTAATAAAATTAATGTAATAAAATTATTAATTTTCAATATATATAAAATTAATTAAACTACTCTTAAAATTACTAATTTTGAATTTATCTTTAAGGTTGATGAAGTTTTTATTTGTGTAACAAAATATATTTATCTTTTTTTTTAAAAAAAATAAAACACTAATTATGAGAGTTTGGGAGTTAGATGTTAGGGGTTAGAGTAGAAGGTTTGGAGTTATTGATCTAACCACTAGATGACTAGACTAGTCTAACTTAGTTAAAATATATTTATCTTATTTATTAATTTTTATAGCATCTTACTATAATTCATACTCTATATAATTAATCATCTTCCATGACATATTTTTATAATTAATAAAATTAATTTAACATAATAATTAATTTCTCATATCATATTAACATAATTAATAAGATTATTTTAAAAAAAAATTTAATTTCTTAGATCATATTACTATAATTAATAAAATTATTAAAAAAATTAATTTTTTATGTATTCTCTGTCCTCTCTTTGTATTCTCTATTTGTACTAATTTTTATAGTATCTTACTATGATTAATATTCTATATAATTAATAATTTTTCATGATATATTACTATAGTTAATAAAATTAATTTAACATAATTATTAATTTCTCATCATATTAATATAATTAATAAAATTAATTTAAAAATTTACTAATTTCTCATATCATATTTCTATAATTTATAAATTACTAAAAAAATAACTAATTTTTTAAATTATATTATTATAATCAATACAATTATTCTAAAAAATTACTAATTTTATATGATATCTTACTATAGTTAATAAAATTATTTTTGATATCATATAACTATAATTAATAAAATTAATTGAACCGAATTACTTAGCTTATAATAATTGGTTTAGAATATAAAATTAATTTAAAATGTAATTTTTTTTCATAAAGTGTTTCATTCTTATCAAAACTTTAAAAATTAATGACTAGTAGACGAATCTGACTAACTTTATTTTTAACTTTTTGTTTAATAAAAAATTCAAAATGGATTAATCATCCAACAAATCGAACACTACTATTCATTAGAATTCCAAAGGATTAATTAACGCTGAGTTCGCACGAGTATCGAATAAACTGCAAACGTAATTATCAATGCTGAGTATTGAAAATATCAATGTGTTCAATGAGTATGATCCGAATCTTAAATTAGTTCCAAAATGAATTTAGAGTAATTACCCAAATCAGTCCCCGAGGATTTTAGAATTGGATATTTTAGTCCCCAAGAAAAATTAATACACGGATCAGTCCCCAAGGTTTTACTCCGGCAGACAAATCAGTCCCCAGTTCATTTTTTGGCAGAGTAATTACCCAGATCAGTCCCCAAAGATTTTAAAAACGGACATTTTAGTCCCCAAGAAAAACTAATGTACAAATCAATCCCTAACTTTTCTCTCTGTTAGACATAATAGTCTCCCGTCCAAAATTAAAATAAAATAAAATAATTATTATTATTAATTGCACAATAATATTGTACTATATTTTTTTGTATTTTTTAGACAAAAATAATGATAAATTTATTCATTAAATTCTTATATATATATATATATATATATATATATATATATATATATATATATATAGTCACTCAATAACAACAACAACAATAATAATAATAATAAAATTATTAGAGATTATTTTACAAGAAATTCAAAGTTAAAATCATTTGATATTTTTGTATTTAATATAATCAAAAGATGTCCTATGTAAAAAAAAATTATATATGTTTATATTAAAAAATATGTATTAAAAAAAAATATTTTAATTTGAATTTATATTAAATACATATTTTTTTAATACAAACATATTTTTTAAAATAGTACATTTTTTTATTATATTAAATACAAAAATATCAAATAATTTTAACCTTAATTTTTTTGTAAAATAATCTCTAATAATTTTATTTATTATTATTATTATTAATTACATAATAATATTATACCATGATTTTTTGTATTTTCTAGATAAAAATAATGATAAATTTATTCATTAGATTCTTATATATGTATTATATATATATATATATATATATATATATATATATATATATATATATATATATATATATAGTCACTCAATAATAATAATAATAATCAATAAAATTATTAGAGATTATTTTATAAGAAATTTAAGGTTAAAATCATTTGATATTTTTGTATTTAATATAATCAAAAGATGTACTATTTTAAAAATATGTATTTAATATAAATTCAAATTAAAATATTTTATTTTAATACATATTTTTTAATATAAACATATATAATTTTTTTTTACATAGGATATCTTTTAATTATATTAAATACAAAAATATCAAATGATTTTAACTTTGAATTTCTTGTAAAATAATATCTAATAATTTTATTATTATTATTATTATTATTATTATTATTATTATTATTGAGTGACTATATATATATATATATATAATGAATAAATTTATCATTATTTTTGTCTAAAAAAATACAAAAAATATAGTACAATATTATTGTGCAATTAATAATAATAATTATTTTATTTTATTTTATTTTTGGACGGAGGACTATTATGTCTAACAGAGAGAAATGTTGGGGATTGATTTGTACATTAGTTTTTCTTGGGGACTAAAATGTCCGTTTTTAAAATCTTTGGGGACTGGTCTGGGTAATTACTCTGCCGGAAAATGAACTGGGGATTGATTTGTCTGCCGGAGTAAAACCTTGGGGACTGATCTGTGTATTAATTTTCCTTGAGGACTAAAATGTCCAATTCTAAAATCCTCGGGGACTGATTTGGGTAATTACTCATGAATTTAAAATCAAATTTAAAACTATTTGAAAATCGAAATTTAATATTTAATTGAATTTAAATCTATAATAAAAGCCAAAGGTTAATCAATGTAAATATACATAAATTCACATTCAAAATATGGTGAGAATTAACGTGTCTAACAGATTTTCTATATATATTAAATGACAGAGGTCCTCCGTAACGTGTGCCTGTGGTCTCGCCAGTTACTAGTACCCATCAGTTTACAACAATCTTTGCTTCGCTGGCCACCAAACTACACTTACCACGACACGCGACTGTTTACTTCCCATTGTTATCCGACGGTGATCTTTTTCAGATCCGGCGAGGACACTATGCAGATCTTCATCCTCCGAACCAACGAGTCGCGACAGATGCGCCATTCGGAGAGTAGGCAGCTTTGCAGTGTGATTCCGCGAGGATGGGGTGGGAGAAACTTCCTGCAACTCCATTGATGGTCAGTGACGGAAACGTAAACGTCCGCGCGATTCTAGTATGCGTCAAACGACGTCAACGGTGAAACTCCTTCCTTTCCAGTCCAATCCCATGGTTTCTGATTAATCGTAACGCAGAATCATTAACTTCAAATAATTCCATCTTAAAAATCGTTAACTAATTCTACATAAACCCAGATAGTTTTCAGATCTAACAAAACTAACCAGCAACAAAATAAATTTGTAAAATAGTCCCTCTGACACAAGATATCCATTAACCAATCAAAGGAGAGAAGAAAAAAGGTGATCTCTACCATTGGATTAAGAAAACGAGAAAGATCCGACGGACAGCATCTAAAAGCGCACCGGTCAGCCAAAGATAAATGCTATGCGCACTGATGTGCCAAAGATCTTCGGCACATGGAATCCGTGCCCATCTTTCTGTCTTTTGAAAACTCTAGCTATTTTTAAATGGAAAAGTATGAGGAGCCAATGGAATATTTATACAATGTATACAATAGAGGTTTAGTGAGTATTAGAGATATAATCATTAGTGTTACTTTTTTCATCAGCTGAAACTTTTGGGATGAGTGGTATCATGACATGGTATTAGAGTGTTAAATCCAAAAGGTTAAGAGTTTGATCTTTGGTGAACTCCAAAATCAATTTAAGCTTTTGGAAAGATATTTATTATCGCTAGTACTCGGATGGTTATTCTAGATAGTATGTGGATATTCATTTTATAACTCAATAGCCTATTATACACATTGTACAAATAATCCATTGTCTCCCTAGCGGAATCCTTTTCAAATTGTACCTATTGTATGTAAGATGTGATACAATATTTAAATATGTAGCTATATAGATAATCCTAATAATTAGTATATTGATAAAATAAATAGTATAAAAAAATTCTCATTTTTTAGAGATCATATAATCTCTGTTTTTCGTGCAAGAAAAAAAAAATCTTTCGGGTCAAAAAATTTGAGATGTCTTAAAAACAATAATTAGAGATTTTTGTTTTCGTTTATATTTTGTTAGTATATCTCAAAATTAACCCAAAATAACAAAAAATTGACTAAGATAAATAAACAGAAAGCGCATGAGAAAGCTTGACCATTTGGACTTCCAGAGATCTATATGTCTCCATCATTAGCGGTAACACTTAGCCAGCTCAACTCAACTCAACTCAACTCAACTCAATGAATTCATTGAACTTGACCGCCATACCCATCTACCATACGCTATTAAATTATTCATTATTAATTATTATTAATATTAAATAATCAAATATAATTTCTTCAACTTATGTAACTTGATGCCTCCTCTTTCTTTTTTCTCTTCATTTTCTCTCTTCTGAGTCTTCTCCTTCCCTGGGCCTACTTTACCAAAACCCTACTCGATTCAATTCAATTCAACTCAATTCATCATCATCCATGATTATGTGAGAAAGAAGAAGAATCAGCTCCGAAGATGTGGTTCAAAGCTACGGAATCTTGCAACTGTATAGAGCCGCAATGGCCTGCGGATGAATTACTGGTGAAATACCAATACATCTCAGATTTCTTCATCGCGCTCGCCTATTTCTCAATCCCTCTCGAACTCATCTACTTCGTTAAGAAATCAGCGGTTTTTCCGTACAGATGGGTTCTTGTGCAGTTCGGTGCCTTCATTGTTCTATGCGGAGCCACGCATCTTATTAACCTCTGGACCTTCGCTGTTCACACGAGAACCGTCGCTATGGTAATGACCGCCGCTAAGGTTCTAACTGCCGTTGTTTCTTGCGCTACTGCGCTTATGCTTGTACATATTATTCCTGATTTACTTAGCGTTAAGACGAGAGAGCTATTTTTGAAGAACAAGGCTGCAGAACTTGATAGAGAAATGGGATTGATTCGTACTCAGGAGGAAACTGGAAGGCATGTTAGGATGTTAACTCATGAAATTAGAAGCACTTTGGATAGACACACAATCTTGAAAACTACGCTTATAGAGTTGGGAAGAACTTTGGCGCTTGAGGAGTGTGCTTTATGGATGCCAACACGAACAGGGTTGGAGCTTCAATTGGCTTATACGTTGCGGCAGCAGAATCCGGTTGGGTATACCGTGCCAATTCATCTGCCTGTGATTAATCAAGTGTTTAGTAGCAACCGGGCGGTGAAGATTTCGCCGAATTGCCCGGTTGCGAGATTAAGGCCTCATACTGGGAAATACTTGCCAGGAGAAGTGGTTGCTGTTAGGGTACCTTTACTGAATCTGTCTAATTTCCAAATATATGATTGGCCGGAGGTTTCGACGAGAAGCTATGCTTTGATGGTGTTGATGCTTCCATCGGACAGTGCTAGACAATGGCATGTACATGAGCTAGAGTTGGTTGAGGTAGTTGCTGATCAGGTGAGCTGCTTTCCCTTTTTGCTTTTTGAAGATTAAGAGGTTACACTTTGATGGTGTTGGATATGTTTGTCATTTACGATTGTTACTTTTTGCATCGAGTTTCTATGTTTTGGTGATTTCATATTTTGTGATATTATTTGCACTTGATGTCATTCTTAAGTTTGTGTGGGGAAGAGGAGGAGGGATGGTCGGATGGATCATACAACTGATGCAATTATGTGTGGCACAAAGTGCATTTAGTTTTTAGGTGCTTAGGTATAGATACCCCAGACTAAGTTTACGTTTGGTTAGTATCTATAGACTCAAAATATGTTTGGTTGAGACGGAGACAAAGACATGTTGAGACTAAATACACCGTTTTAGTGTGTCTATATTTGGTGTTGCTATCTCAATGTCCTGTCCCTCCCTAATCTCTTGTTTCAAAGGCAGCCTAAATACACATAAATAGGAGATTAATAGATTAATAGAGATTATTTAAACTATTTCCTAATAATCATATTTAGGGCCATGATTTTGATTATTTCCAATCTAGTGTTCCTATTATTCCTGATACTGTACAAATCACATGGAACAACATATTAGTCACAAGCATCAGTTCTAGCTAAAGTCTGGTATACTTTAAGTTTGCTACAAAATAATTAACTTCTTAATCAACAAACACAACGTACAATATAGTCTTTCAATTGTACTTTTGCCCAAAAATCAAAGTGTTATTAACTTGTTTTCTTACTTCATGTGCCTTATATGACATACACTGTAGAAAGGAAAGAGTAATATCCTTAATATACATCGCAAGTTACGATTGTTTTCTAAATTTACGTGCATTGTTCTATAATAAATTGGTATACTAATTTTGCTCATTTTCTACCTTTGATATGAATTATTTACTATAATTACCTAATCATATTGATTGATCCAAGTGATGAAACCTAAGTAGTGAGAAAAATTACTACCATCCATGTACAATAATTAATCACAATTGTCTTTCCACACTAGGTAGCTGTTGCTCTTTCACATGCTGCAATCTTAGAAGAATCAATGAGGGCAAGGAATCTGCTGATAGAGCAGAATGTTGCACTTGATCTAGCAAGAAGAGAAGCAGAAACTGCAATCCATGCTCGCAATGACTTTTTGGCAGTTATGAACCATGAGATGAGAACTCCCATGCATGCGATTATTGCACTCTCTTCTTTGTTACAGGAAACAGAGTTGACGGTTGAGCAACGTCTGATGGTAGAGACAATATTGAAAAGCAGCAATTTGTTGGCTACTCTCATCAATGATGTTTTGGATCTTTCACGGCTTGAAGATGGTAGTCTTCAACTTGAAACAACAACATTTAGCCTTCATTCTGTTTTTAGAGAGGTATAATTTTCATTGTCAATTATAATGATACAAGTCTTTTAGCCCATAATTTAATTTATGATCTGGAGTTTCTTCAAAATCCAAATGCTGTAAGATCCATATTATTTTGATTGCAGGTCCTTAACTTGATTAAGCCCGTTGCATCTGTCAAAAGATTGTCTCTCACTTTACATCTAGCTTCAGATTTGCCAGCGTATGCAGTTGGCGATGAAAAACGTCTAATGCAAACTATTCTTAATGTTGTTGGTAATGCTGTGAAGTTCTCAAAAGAGGGCAGCATTTCCATCACTGCTATTGTTGCGAAGCCTGAATCCTTCAAGGATGCTAGAATTCCTGAGTTTCTTCCAGTGCCAAGTGACAGTCACTTTTATTTGCGTGTACAGGTTTGTTGCCTAAAGCTTAATCGGCATTATTCCTTGTAGGAGCATTGCATGCTTTGTTATTTGACTTTGACTAATTTTTCCCCACATTATAGGTAAAGGATTCAGGATCAGGAATTAACCCACAAGATATTCCAAAGTTATTCACCAAGTTTGCACAAAGCCAAGCAGTACAGACTAAAGGTCCTGCTGGAAGTGGACTTGGCCTTGCCATTTGTAGGAGGTACTGTTTTCTTATTTCTTGCAAAATTGGAACTAGGTTCTCACTTGAATTCTTCTTGTTTGTGATTTCACTCATTTACTTTTCAACTTTGTGAGCAGGTTTGTAAATCTCATGGAAGGACATATTTGGATTGAAAGTGAAGGTATTGGTAAAGGATGTACAGTCACTTTTATTGTGAAGCTTGGAATCCCTGACCGACCAAATGAATCTAAATTGGCGTTTGCTCCTAAAGTTCCTGGAAATCATGTATCTACAAACTTTGGAGGCCTCAAGGTTCTTGTCATGGATGATAATGGGTCAGTAGCATAGCTTCATTTTTGCATCTTCAGTTCTGGTATTTGTTGCTTTGCCACTTATCAATTATTTGAATAAAACGGTAAAAACCATTAGTTTCATAGAAAAACTAAACTCTTAGTTGATTGCTTAACCCCCAACTTCTTGGTAAATCCTACCCAAACTTCAATGCTATTTGTTTTTCTCTGTTTCATTCATAGTTTTGAAAGTGCTTCTTGTCTTGTCTTTGTTTTCTCTTTCCAAACTTGGTAAAGAAATTATATATATATTTTTTTCTTTTTTTTAAAAAAAAAAAAAAAGACTTAGTGGACTAATGAAGCACAAAAGTTTGAACATTACTACATAAGAACAAAAGAAAGCAATGGATCTTTTTTTAGTAATTATTAGTGAAAACATTTCTTGTCTCTAATCCAGAAAATAAGACTAAACATCAAGGTTTCAGACGTGGTGTTTTCGTGTAGGAAGAGTGGATCCAAAAATAAGGAATTGAACTTCATTGCCTTGTTTGAAAGTCCATATCGTAACTGATGGTAAAATTTTGTGTTGCAGGGTTAACAGGTCAGTAACAAAGGGACTACTACTTCATTTAGGATGCGATGTTACAACTGCAGGCTCAAGTGAAGAGTGTCTGCGCATCGTTTCGCCAGAACACAGAGTGGTCTTCATGGATGTGTGTACAGGGTTAGACGGATATGAACTAGCGATGCGTATACAGGAGAAGTTTAAGAAACGCCAAGATAGGCCATTAATAGTTGCTCTTACTGGGAACACAAACAAGGTGACAAAAGAGAACTGTATGAGGGTCGGTATGGATGGCCTTATACTGAAACCTCTTTCTGTTGACAAAATGAGGGGTGTTTTATCAGAACTCCTTGAGCACCGAGTTCTGTTTGAAGCTATTTAAGCCAAATCCAAAACAATGGCTTCATAATTTGCAATCTTTTTTCTAGTGTACATAGCCATTGAATTTGGAGAAATATATACTTACGAAGCAACGAGGCTATTGACTTGGTATTTATCTGATAGGGTTGAAAGAAAAAAAAAAAAGGAATGGTTGAGTTGCATAGTCAAATCCAATTTCTCTGAACCCAGATTCATATATATACACACATACACACACTCACATACACCACGGGCGGGTTCCTTGGCTCCTACTGCAAAGTCTTCAACCCGGAGGGACAAATCCACCAATAAACCATTGCCCCATGTATGTTTCTATTTTCTGCACTTCTATGCCTTCCAAGGCTTTTGGACCGAAGTTCTAAATGGTGCCTTACATCTAATTGGTTGTTTCTAACCCAAAATTTTTTCCACTTAGGTTGGCATTCGAAGACTAATGTTTTTGTCCATAAAGAGACTCTAGTTTTGTTCACAACAGTATAGTGTTTTTTAATTATTATTTGTTTGTATGCGAGTTTATAATTTGATCTATAGATACAATTAGCAATGGGAGCCCTTACATATCAAGGAAAATGTTATTTGTATCTCAAAATGAATCAAAATTTTAGACACATAATTTACAAGTATATATTAAATTCTGGTCTTTATATATCATTACACTTTCTATCTATTTCAGATGTTGATTCAATGAGAATAAACCATCATTTGTATCGACGAAAGTTTTAAATACTGACAAATGTATTGATAAAATAATGAAATTGAAGTTGTATCCATAAAAGATCGGGTTCGTACGATAAACTATCTAAACCTCAAAAAACTAACAAAAAATTTGAAATTATCCTTCTCTCCAGTCTCCACCACTACTACCACTATCTCTCTCAAATTAGTCCAAAATTAACTCCACTGCAACCAATTCCAATTTACTTTGCTAATTTTAGCGGCACTTGGCAAAAGAGAAAGGAACCCATCTGGGCAGTGCGATAGGAGAGAGAACTTGAACCACCTTAGACGGATGCGATTGCAGTAAGGAATCGAACCCACTTTGACTCTGAAATTATTGGTGAAACTTTTTATTTTCTTTGAAATTGTTTCGGTTGTGAGTGGATTTAGGAATTTAGGCTTTTTTTCTCGTGTTGTGATAGAAAAAAAAAGATATGAGTTTCAATTTTAATAATTCCATTCGCATTTTAGATGAATACGTTTAAGGACCAGGTTTATCATTAGCAGAAGTTGGTTTATTTGTCTTCTCAAGATATTCAATAGTTTGGTCTTCAGAAAAAAAAAATCACATCTCGACTTCTAATTATTTTTTTGCTCAGCGGATCTTATAATCTGTGACCAAAGTCTTTATGACCATAATCCATGAAGATACACTGTTTGGACTTTCCATCAAGTTTTAACCTTTCATATCTTGGAATGTGAATAAAAGACTTGTAGCTAAACACTCGCAAGTGACTATAGGAGACACATATTTCTCTCCAAACTTTCTCTGGAGTATTACCATTTAGTGGAACTGAAAGAGAAAGGTTGATCAAATCTACCGCAGTCCTCATCGCTTCACTCCAAAAGGATTTCGATAACTTTGTATGAGAGAGCATACACCTGACTCCATTATTGATAATGCAATTCATTCCCTCTGCAACTCCATTATGTTGAGGATTCTTAGGAACCGTCTTTTCAAACTTGATCTCGTGTCCTTTATAATACTCTTCAAATGGGCCTATGTATTCACCACCATTATCTGCTCAAACACATTTCAATTTTCTTCTAGTTTTTCATTCAACACTTGCATGAAAGTGTTTGAAGATATCGAGCACCTGGTCTTTAGATTTCAAAACAAAAGTCCACACTTTTCGAGAATAATTATCAATAAAAGTAACAAAGTATGATGCACCACCTAGTGTCTTAACATCCATAGTGCAAATATCAGTGTGAACTAAATCAGAATATGTGATATCCTATGATATCCAAAACTATGAAATGATACTCTAACATGCTTTCCAACAAAATAATAAGAACAAGTATTTAAAGTTGTACCTTTCACGGGAAGCGAGTGCTTATTGACTAAGACGCTTAGTCCTTTCTCGCTCAAGTGACCAAGACGCATATGCCACAAATCAAAAGTGGAATCACTAACTACATTCACTTTTTCTTTGCATAATTTTACTTGTAATTGGTAGATAGTAGTAAGACTATTGTCTTTTTTTAGCAACAATGAGAGACCCTTTGATGATCTTGTATTTTTCACTAACAAAAGAAGTGCAATATCTCTCTTGATCCAATGCCTTCATTGAAATCAGATTAAACCGCACGTCTAGCATATGCCTAACATTATTCAACTGCAACTTATATTTCATATTGATTTCAAGTCACACATCACCCATACCAATGATATCACACACTTCTTTATCTCCCATGATCTTGCCAAAATTTTCAGCAGTATAAGAAGTGAAAAATTCACGCCTCAAAGTGACATGACATGAGACACCATAATTCATAATCCAAGTGAAATCATCACAGACAAGATTAACATAATTTTTATCATAGATGATAAGAACATCTTTATAAACAATAGCAGTAGTTTTTTTATCACTATCTTTACCTTTGTCTTTGTTTTTTTTCCTTGATTGTTCTCTTTTCAAGAACTTACAATACCTCTTGATATGCTTCGACTTATCACAATGGTGACAATTGAACTCCTTTCTTACCTTTTACTTTTCTCTTGACTTGCTTAAACTCTCTGACCTATCAGAACTGTGAGGTTTTTTACTTTAATTTCTCTCTTGTGACTCTGAAACAAGTGCTTCTAACTGATAGGAGGCATTAATCAAACCCATTCTTTTCTTCTAACTGCTTCATTCAACATGCTCTCTTTAACCATTGCTAACGTCAACTTTCTTTTTGGAGCTGAGTTAGTCAGTATCACAACTAGAATTTTTCAACTATCTGGCAAAGAACTCAACAACAACAAGGCTTGTAACTCATCATTTAAAGTGATTTCATTATTTGTCAGTTGATTCACCGTCTCCTAAAAAATACTCAAGTGCTATAACATTAATTTATCTTCAATATACTTCATATTAACAAGTTTTCTAATCAAGAATGCTTTATTTTGCACATTCTTCCTCTCATATAACTCCTTCAATTTCTTCTACATCTTCTTGGCATTCGTTTCAGTGTCAACATGTGGATATACGTTAAGATCGAGCAATTGCTTAATCAAAGCAACTGCCTTCTGATTCAACTTCTTTCATTCAACATCGAATTTAGTATATTTGAATTTATCCCCCTTCATAGGATCATACACGTCTTTACTATACAACATATCTTTTATGAGGATCTTCCAAATCGAATAATTTTTAGAATTCAATTTAACCATATTTGGTTCATGAGTATTTTCCTCTATTTAATCAGCACAAAAATAAATAACCAAAGTTCTAATACCACTTTGTTGAAAAAATTGAGGTTCAATAAGAACCTATCTAACAATGAAAGCACAAAAAATATTTTTTTCACAACCTGTGCAGTTAAATAGACAACTCTAAAGATACTCCAAACATCAAATATAATGACAGAAATTAAATAATCAAACATCAGAATTTTTATCGTGAAAAAACCTTTAAAAAGAGGGACAAAAATTTCACGGGACCTAGTCCAGTAAAATCTTCCACTATCAAAATAATGCGTACACAATCAGTTTTCCTAATAATATTAAGGCATTTCAACAATCAACAAAATATATTATAAAAACTGATAGAATCAACATAAATTCTCCATAAAGTAGGTATTTCAAATCAGATGAAAGAAAAGACAATACAACTAGTAAATTATATCCTAATTTTCGTCTCTACACCGAGAATAATATACTAAAATTTCATAAAAAAATAGAGCAAGTTTACCAGTTTAATGAAGTCAAATTGGGACTGTCATTTCCCCTAATTTCTTCTTCTCTTTGACAAACTCTCTCTCACTCTTTCTATTTTCTTTTTCTTTTCAAAATGAAGGAAGGACTCACACTCTCTTCATTTTTTCTTTTTATTACCCATTATTATAAACGACTACTTTTTATTATTATTGTTTCTTTTGATTTAAAGTGTAGCTTCCATTTGAGTTGGAAACCTACCAACAATGATTACGCTTCCGATATTTATTAGAATTTGAAAATTTTAATTAGTATCAAAAGTTTATATTGATTCTTTTGGAGATAGTAGAGTTAATTTAGAAATTAAGATTTTTAAACAAGAATTAGAGAACAAATTGACAAAAAAATATCAACATGACGAAGTAAATTTATATTAGTTTTTTGGTGATATATTATTAACAAAAAGTTGTCTAAGAACTATTATAAATTATAAAGTATAAGTTCAGAGATGAAATTAGATAACTATTAATTTTAGAAATCATTTAAAATTCAAATATAATTTTAGGAACTATTTTAATTTTAACTCAATAAATACTCTTAAAATATTCTTCACTTAAATCCCTAAAAGGCTAAAATAATAGTCTAGCAGAAATGCTTTATATTTTCAAATTCTTTCTAGATTGTCCTTTATTTATAAAAGCTTAAAATAAGTAAATAACACATATAAATAAAGACATTTATTCAATCAGGAACAGAAAATCTTGTATTAACAAGTTCCTATATTTGTCTTCACCCAAACACGGCCTTAGTGAGAAACACATGAAAGAGTAGATGTGTCATGTGTGTCCCATGCCGAGCCTGAGCTTAAGCCTATCTCTACCTCCACCTCTCAACAACACCAACAACTCGGAGTTCCGGAGAGCCATCTCCACGCTCCACCTCGCGCGTGAACCTCACGATCTCCTCAAATCCTGCATCCGTTCCCGTAACTTCGCCCTTGGCAAGCTCCTCCACCGCAAACTCACTGAGTCACAACTCACCCTTGACTCTCCCCTCCTCAACTCACTCATCACCCTCTACTCCAAATCCGGCCAATGGCAACAAGCTCTCTCCATCTTCCAATCCATGGACCCCAGCATGCGAGACTTGGTCTCATGGACCGCCATGATTTCTTGCTTCGCCAACCACCGCATGCACCGCCACTCCCTCTCCACCTTCATCCAGTTGCTCCGAACCACCGATTTTTACCCTAATGAGTTCTCCTTTACGGCGTCGCTTCGGTCATGTTCCAACGCGGAGTTTTTCTCCACCGGCCTTGCGGTTTTCGGTTTCGTCTTGAAGACTGGTTACCTTGACGCTGATGTTTGCGTCGGTTGCGCGTTGATTGATATGTTTGTTAAGGGTAGTGATGATTTGGGTTCTGCATTCAAGGTGTTCGAGAAAATATCGGAGAGGAATGTGGTCACGTGGAACCTTATGATTACTAGGTTTGTTCAGTTTAGTCATAATGGTGATGCAATTCACTTGTTTTTCAGCATGGTGGAGAGTGGGTTTGGTCCTGATAGGTTTACTCTGAGCTCTGTTTTGTCGGCTTGCGCCGAGTTGGACTTGTTGGCCTTTGGGAAACAGTTACATTCTTGGGGTGTTAAGTCTGGAATGGGTTTGGATGTATTTTTTGGGTCTAGTTTGGTGGATATGTATGCGAAATGTGGCGCGGATGGATCAGTGGAAGATGCTAGGAAGGTGTTTGATAGAATGCCGGAACGGAATGTTGTGTCTTGGACTGCGATTATTGCGGCATATGTGCAGGGTGGACTAGAACAGGAAGCTATTGGGTTGTTTTGTGAAATGATTTGGGGTTATGTCGTGCCAAATTGTTTCACGTTTGCCAGCACTCTCAAGGCTTGTGCAAACCTACCTGAATTCGGCTTAGGGAAACAGCTTCACAGTCAAGCAATTAAGCTAGGCGTTTCTGCAGTTAATTGCGTGGGGAATGGTCTTGTTAACATGTATGCAAGGTCTGGAAGAATGGAGTGTGCTCGAAAATGCTTTGATATTCTATTAGAGAAGAACTTGATTTTGTATGACACAGCTGTTGATCGGAATGCGAAAAATTTGGATCCTAAAGATGATATATTCAACCTTGAAACTGAAGGCACAGGTAATGGAGTTAATGCTTTTACATATGGAAGCCTCTTAAGTGCTGCTGCTTGTATTGGTACAATTAGTAAGGGTGAACAAATTCATGCCAGGGTATTGAAATCCGGCTTTGGGAACAACTTATGCATTAATAATGCATTGATTTCCATGTATTCAAAGTGCGGAAATGAAGCAGCTGCTTTACGAGCATTCAGTGACATGAAAGATCGAAATGTCATTTCTTGGACTTCAATCATAAGTGGTTTTGCAAAACACGGGTTCGCTACAAAAGCCTTAGAATTGTTCTGCGAAATGCTTGAAGCAGGTGTAAAGCCTAATGGGGTCACTTACATTGCAGTTTTATCAGCCTGTAGTCATGTTGGCTTGATCGACGAGGCATGGAAACACTTTGCTTCCATGCGCAGCGACCATGATATTGTACCAAGGATGGAACATTATGCATGCATGGTTGATTTGCTTGGTCGATCTGGCTTGCTTTCAGAGGCCATAGAATTTATTAACTCGATGCCTTTCCGTGCTGATGCGTTGATATGGCGCACATTTCTCGGTTCTTGTCGGATTCATCATAACTCCAAGTTTGGAGAGCACGCTGCAAAAAAGGTTCTTGAGCTTGAACCTCATGATCCAGCTGCATACATATTATTGTCAAACTTGTATGCTGCAGAAGGGCGATGGGACGATGTAGCAGCCATTAGGAAAAGCATGAAACTGAGAAAATTAACAAAAGAAGCTGGGTGTAGCTGGATTGAAGTTGAAAACCAGGTGCACAAGTTCCATGTAGGGGATACTTCACACCCCAAAGCTCAAAAGATATATGATAAGCTTGATGAATTGACTTTTAAAATAAGAAACTTGGGTTATGTCCCAAATACAGATTCTGTTCTTCATGATGTAGAGGAAGAACTGAAGGAACAGTTTCTGTTTCAACACAGTGAAAAAATTGCAGTGGCATTTGCACTGATCAGCACCAGAAAACCCAAACCTATAAGAATATTTAAGAATCTAAGGGTTTGTGGTGACTGCCATATGGCAATAAAGTATATTTCAGTAGTCACTGGAAGAGAAATTGTGGTGCGAGATGCAAACCGGTTTCATCATATCAAGGATGGAAAATGTTCTTGCAATGATTATTGGTAATTCACAAACTTTCGATTATGTGAAGTTGTTTATAGACAGAATATAGAGGTAGATTATTCTTTGTACGAGTATACTTTATGCCATGTAAGTTTTCCATGTCCTTTTTAGAAACTACAATAGCTAATGTTAATCTCTTCTCTGATTTTACTATTTTAGAATATCTCATCTTGTAACATGCTCAGAAGTTTTTTGTACGTCAAATAGATAAAAATCCCTAACGAGATTTTTCTTGTCATTCACAGTTGCTACATCTCTTATGTAGTTATATCTAAAGTGGAGATCAGCACTTCAGTCATTGGTACTTGAGAATACAAATATTTGTGGAGAATACAAATGGTTGTACATCTTTTTATAGCTACCAAAAATTTGTTAAACCGTATTTCGTTTACACTGTAAACGTCATAACTTATCACTTATCTTGAAATAACATTGTGTTGTAAACGAGATATACAATATAAACGAGATAAATAATACAGTGCAAATTGGTAAAAACATTACAAATTACATATTTTCCTAAATAAAACATTTTTTTATTTATTTTAAAAAAAAATTCCTAAATGAAAGACAATGATCTCCAACAAAATTTTTACACATTAAAGTAAGCTTCCAAGCCTAGTCAAAGACTTCAGAATCTGTTTATAGTTTTAATCATAACCAACTACATCAAATATTTTTGTGAATTATCTAATCAAACACCCTGACCTTTGTCCACCACCACCGCTAGGTAAGGCTCAATTTAATTCAAGATATGAGCTCATCTCTGACCATGTTCTCTTTCTCTTTCTCTTAGTTGAGCAAGGGCAGCAGCAACCTTAGCTCCAACAAGAGCATTATTCTTCATAAGAGCAATGTCTAAAATATGGTTAAGACTTCAACCAGTTTAAACCATATTAATAGAAATTAGAATATAATATATTCATTTATTTAAAGATATATGCTTCTAATACTTGATTTTGTTATAACATAATGTTGGAAAAACTTTAAATGAGGATACTGGATGCAAGTGAGGCACCCCCTGTCAACTCATTTACTCTAGCAAGCAAGAACGGAGTTACAGCATTTCCTGTTATATTTTTTTCCCTGCAAATGGTGCGATGAAAACATAAGAAAACCAGTTAATCAATACTATTTTACAACTTGCATGTGATGTCGACAGAAAGAGAAAATAAAAAGCTTACTTAGCTTCTTGAAGGGCTTTTTGGATTGCAGATTCAATTATGTGTCCAGATGCTGAGTGTTCTCGAGGAATAGGAACTGCTATTACAATTCCAGTTCCAAGCTTGAGTTTGTTGTTTGCTTCTGTTTGAAGGATAAAAATAAAATGAATGGTATGAAGCTGTATTTGAAAAAGGAAAAAAAAAAAAAAAAAAAAAACAATATACAAATTTACACTGGAAAAGTAATATAGTCCTTGCCTATTACGCGAGCGCACTCTTCTGGGCTATCTAGTCGACATGAAACCTGAAAATTATGGCATGACCAAATATAATATATACTCAATTAAGCTTGTTTATAGGTACATTATATTTTAACATTCAATCCTTGCATACAAACTTATCAAAAGTCTACACTCTAAATGAGAATAAACGTCAGTTTTGGAACATACCATGAGCTAAATAAATTATTTAAATCAGGAAAGATGCCAACATATCAATCTAATTGCCAAAACATCTGTTGCTACTTCAAGTATTCAGAATCAGCATGTTACAGCCATGGGAAAACCCAACCAAACATACCTTGCAGCCACTTGATTCCGTGAAAAATGCAGGGAACTCATTTGTCTTGTAACCAGCGACACAAACTCCCTGTGTTTCCTGTCCAAGATACGGAAAAAAAACATGAATACAAGATACAACTTAGCTTGCATAGTTGAACTACTTCAGTGACTATTAACGCAAAAGTCGGTACCAGATATTCAAGGGTTCTGGGAATATCTAATATTGATTTTACGCCAGCACAGAAAACTGCTACTGGAGTTCTACCTAGCTCAGTGAGATCTGAAGATATATCCATAGCTGTCCAAAGAAAAATGAAGATAATATAAAAACGCTAGATCCATTTGTTGTAGTCCCAGTGAGAGAAAAATAAAAAGGACCTATGTATCAAGTTCCCATTCTAAACTTAGCATTTAGCATTCTCAATCTAAACTAGTAAAATTCCGACTAAAAATTGGCTAGCTTTGCAATTTTTTTCTGCCCGACAAACAAAATGCTGAACAATGGGTATTATTAGCCTTTTAAAAACAAACTTTTAAGATCTCGTCTGAAAAGCCAAACTCAGTCCCAGGCCATAAATCTCCCTTTGAATTTTTAACTGAAATTACAGGACTTTCATGAACCTTCCAAAACAACAATAATAAGTTAACATGCACAGGTTGATTCATTTGGTCCCAAACCAGAACATGTTGCATTTATCATGGAAAATAATTCTTTTAACATTAAGATATAAGAAATTAACTTACTATGTTCCCCATCTCTATGTACTCCCCCAATGCCCCCGGTCACAAAGACGGGAATATGAACCTGCAGTAAATATAAAAGAACGGTGAAGCCAAAATGACTTGGTCCAAGGATAGAGCATGAAATAGATTTTTGCATAAGGAGAGTAGATGAAAAATTATATAAGATACCATAGAAGCCAACAACATTGTTGCTGAAACAGTAGTAGCACCATTTCCACCACTAGCCACCTAAAAAGTACATGTTAGTGTTTGAAAAAACAATGACGGATCACAGTGGTCCTGGATAAAAGCAGTTGTGAGTGGGCATAAAGCAAACAAATTATTTATCTCAATGGTTTCCAGTTCAGTGTTAGAAGATTCATAAATCTGGCTAAAGTCAGATTTCAATTTTCTTTTCATGAGGTTGCTAAGATTCACATGGACACAGACACAAACATATGATTACATAAATAGATTCTTATAAATGTCGGCATTATATATATATAGTTGTCAACAAAGGAGAATACAACATGAATACAGTGTACTGATGCCAAAAGTACTCACAACATGTGCAATGTCTCTTCGAGCTGTTTTCCGAGCTTTGGTTCCCAGAGTAGCTAGCTTCTCAAGTTCTTCAACACTTAGGCCTATCCACGTTACACGAGTAAGAAAAGAAAATCCATCCAAATCAAGTAACAAGCTAACAAAAACCCATCAAATGGGGGTGACAAACCCTTCAGCATATTTCTTCAACGTTGTATACATACAAAATTTATAAATATACACAGATCAAACTTCATTTACAAAAACAACATGAAGTAATTAAGTGAAACCATTCCATCATACTTCTTCTACCACATGGCTTATGCTTTTTCAAGTTACAAGAATTGTGATATCAATTGAAAGCATACCAATACCACGAAAATAAATAAATTAATTAAATAAAGGAGAATTATAATAAAGACCTACGCAAGGGGTGCCATCCAAAATTGCAATGGTTGCAGGAACAGCACCGTTCTTCCTGACAATATCTTCTACCTCTTTTGCAGTTTCCAAATTTTGAGGATAAGGCATTCCTAAATAACAACACAGCATCAAAATTGTTCAATCGATAAACCCTAAACCCTAAGAATATAGAGGGGAAAAGCGAAGAACCGAACCGAACCATGTGAAATGATGGTGGATTCGAGAGCCACGACGGCACGGCCAAGTGATAAGGCTTCAGAAACCTCTGGAGCTACCTTCAGATTGATTGAATATCCTCCAAGTGCATCCTATAATAATGATAATAATAATAGCACAAGTAATGAGAAAAAGATGTTATATATAAATAAAATTAGGCAGAAAAAAATTGGAGGATCGGAGACCTTAGGTGAATCCAAGTGTCGGCGGAGATTGTTTATTCGTGAGGCCGCTGAAAACGCCATTAACAGGCAGTTACCACACTAACACTATCTCAATTTAAAAGTGATCAACCAACTTCTTGAACTTGATCCAATGGTATATACTAATATAATACTCTCTACTCTCAATACTTAGTAAGAAGCTGTGGAACTTGGAACTTCTGGTTTTCTGGTACAGTAGATAGTACTCTTTGAACTAGGAATGCAAGAGTTAATAGTTAAAGAGTAACTTCCACTGTACCAGAAAATCAGAAGAGTATTTTTTTAATTTAATTTTTTTTATATACACCGTTTGTTTTCTACAAGTTTATACTATAAAAAATTTAATTATTATTATACTGGCCAACAAAATAATTAAATTTTTTATATTATTTTTAATTTTATAATTTAATTATTTTTAATATAAAAATATTAAAATTAATTAAATATTTTTTTATAAATTAAATATATTTAAAATAAAAAATTTAATTAAATTTTTAATTATATATTTAAAAAAATATTTTATTAATTTTAATATTTTTAATATAAAAAATATTTAATTACAAAATTAAAAACAATATAGATACTCAATGAAAAAAAAAAGCCCCACAAAAGTAAGGTTTTCAATCCTGACTCGTTATTCAAGGTCCTAACTAGCAAATTATTTTTATTAGGATAACATTTACACGTGGTAAATAAGAAAGAAATATCTAAAAAGATTATATATTAAGTGGTTAAAAGAGATTTAGATATTAGCATTTTCATTATAGAAATAAAATATAACTAGAACGAGACTCACGTGTGCATAGAATGGTAAATTATATTGTGATAAGAAGTTAAGTTGGATGCCCATTAATATATGGACAGCTCAATTTTTTAATGAAAAAAATTTTTGTTTTTCAATAAATGAAGTGTGGAAAAACAAAGTTTTATAGGTGTATAAATAGAGGTTTAAGCCTCTGATGATACACATCAATAACAACTGATAGTAATAAAAATATTATTTATTCTCTCTCTTTTATACTATTCTCTCTTATATTCTTTACTACAATATTAGTAAATATATTAATTATATTGTGATAGTAATTGTAGTGAATATTAATACTAGAGTTTTCTATTTACACTTTCTTATTTTATAGTTATTATATCTTCCTTAATTATTTATTTTACAACACGTTATCAGCACGAGACTCTGATCAAATTTTTAGTAAGACTCAGGTAACAAATTTTCATTATGTTGAAGCTCTCTCATCTTGAATTCAATACTCTTGATATATCTGGAAACAATTATTTATCATGGATATTAGATGCTGAAATCCATCTTGATTCAATGGATCTTGGAGATACTATTAAGGTTGAAAATAATACATCCCAGAAGAATAAAGTCAAAGTCATGATTTTTCTTCGTCGTCGTCTTGACGAAGGATTGAAAAATGAATATCTCACATTAAAAGATCATGCAGATCTTTGGAAAGACCTTGAAGAAAGGTATAATCATAAAAAAACGGTGATACTTCCTCAAGCCCGATATGAGTGGACACACTTGCGTCTGCAAGATTTTAAATCCACAAATGAATATAATTCTGCAATGTTTCGAATCACTTCATGAATGAAATTATGTGGGGAAAAGATAACTGATCATGGTATGTTGGAGAAAACTTTCTCAACCTTCCATGCCTCGAATGTGCTCCTGCAGCAGCAGTATCGAGAAAAAGAGTTTAAAAAATATTCTGAGTTAATTTCTTATCTTCTTGTTGCTGAACGCAACAATGAGGTGCTCTTAAAGAATCACGAAGCGCGCCCAGCTGGCGCCGCCCCATTTCATGAAGTAAATGTGGCAAATCATTACCCCAGAAGAGGTAGATGGCAAGATTTTAGTAACAAGAAAAATTATGGAAGGAAAATGAATTATGTTCAAAAGAGATGATCTTACCAGAAGTGGGATAAAGAAAGAAATATTGGCCAAAATAAATCAATAGAGGATAAATGTTTCCGTTGTGGTGGAAAGGGCCATTGGTCGCGTACCTGTCGTACACCAAGGCACCAAGTTGATCTTTATCAAGCATTTTTGAAAAAAGACGACAAAGGAAAGGAGACGAATTTCGTTTCAAATGATGTTGAAAATTCCACCACTCATTATGATGTATCTGATTTCTCTGAGAACCCTGAAGGAAATATTGGTCATTTGATCAATGATGGAATAGTTTAATATGTGAAATTGTTAAGTATCAATGTAAATAAATAATGTAAAGAACTTATTGTTAAGTTTTATTTTATATGTATTTAAGTTTTAAATATGATGTATATAAATAATGAAATATTAATGTCTATGAATTTTGAAATCATTAAATGTGTCAAGTTTTAAAATAAAATTTCAGTATATGACATTATTTTTATGAACAGTGTTTATTAGAAAAATAATTCCGATCAAGTATTCAATTTGCCTGTGCATACTACTCATTGTATTATTATTATTTGTCTTTGAAGAGAATGTCAATGACTTATAGCGAAGATATTTGTCTTGCGGATAGTACAAGTTCGCACACCATTCTCAAAAGTGATATATATATATTTTACCCGTCTTGTGCCAAAAGAAGAATGTGTTAATACTATTATTGGCTCAGGCAATGTGATAGAAGACTCCGGAAGAGCTATAATTTTGTTTCCTGGAGGAACAAAATTTATAATAAACAATGCACTATTATCTACCAAGTCTCTGAGGAACTTGTTGAGTTTCAAAGATATTCGCCGAAATGGATATCATATTGAAACAATGAATGAGGGAAATTATGAGTACTTATGTATCACAACTCATTATTCAAATAAGAAAGTTATATTAGAAAAATTACCCCCACTTTCATCTGGGTTATATTATACCAAGATTAGTGCAATTGAATCACATGCCACTATAAACCAGAAGTTTACTAGCCCAAATGAATTCATAACTTGGCACGACCGATTGGGTCATCCAGAAACAACCATGATGCGGAGAATTATTGAAAACTCCCATGGACATTCACTAAAGAACCAGAAGATTCTTAAATCTAGTGAATTTTGTTGTGCTGCATGTTCTCAAGGGAAGTTAATTTTAAGACCATCACCAGTAAAGATTGGATTTGAGTCCCCTGAATTCCTAGAAAGGATTCAAGGTGATATATGTGGATCTATTCATCCACCATGTGGATCTTTTAGATATTTTATGGTCCTGATAAACGCATCTTCGAGATGGTCACATGTGTGCTTATTATCTTCTCGCAACCTGGCGTTTGTAAGATTAGTGGCTCAAATTATTCGATTAAAAGCACAATTTCCAGAAAATTCAATCAAAGCAATCCGTCTTGATAATGCTGGTGAATTTACTTCCCAAACTTTTGATGCTTATTGTATGGCTAGTGGAATAAGTGTTGAACATCCAGTAGCTTATGTTCACACACAAAATGGGTTAGCAGAATCACTCATTAAGCGCCTCCAATTAATTGCTAGACCCTTACTTATGAGAACAAATCTCCCAACTTCGGTTTGGGAGCATGCTATTTTACATGCCGCAGCACTTATTCGATTGAGGCCAACGAGTTACCATTAGTTCTCTCCTATGCAATTAGCCTTTGGCCAGCAGCCAAATATTTTCCATTTAAGAATATTTGGGTGTGCGATATATGGTCCCATAGCACCACCTAATCGCACCAAAATGGGACCCCAAAGAAAATTGGGGATATATGTTGGATATGATTCTCCCTCTATAGTGAGGTATCTTGAGATACAAACTGGAGATGTATTTAAAGCCCGGTTTGCGGATTGTCATTTTGATGAATCAAAATTTTCAACATTAGAGAGAGACAATAAGCTTCCTGAAAAGGAACTTAATTGGAATGCATCATCATTGATGCATTTAGATCATCGATCAGGGCAATGTGAACTACAAGTTCAAAAGATTATACATTTGTAAAGAATAGCAAATGAATTGCCTGATGCATTTTCCGATACAAAGAGGATAACCAAGTCGTATATAACAGCGAAAAATGTCCCAATTCAAATTGATGTCCCAGTTGGACAAATTGCCACCGAAGCAAATACACGCCAGAAGCGTGGCAGGCCTGTCGATTCCAAAGACAAAAATTCTCGAAAGAAAAAAGAGGTAAATACTATTCCCGTTGAAAAAGACATAGTAAAGATACCTGCAGTTGTCCAAAATTCTGATATAATTTTAACGCCAAAAGACATTCAGGTACCTGAAAATTGTGAAAATGACGAGATCTCGATAAATTATGTCTTTACAGGAAAGAAATAGGACCGAAATAAGACAATTTTCAATGAAATATTTGCATATAATGTGATGTTAAATATCATGCATGAAAGTAAGGATCTTGAGCCAAGATCAATCGAAGAATGTCGACAAAGAAATGATTGGCCAAAATGGGAAGAAGCCATGAAGGCTGAATTAGACTCACTTGCAAAACGTGAAGTCTTTGGACCTGTAGTCCGTACACCAGAAGATGTAAAATCTGTTAGATACAGGTGGGTATTTGTGAGGAAACGAAATAAGAAAAATGAAGTTGTGCGCTACAAAGTCCGACTTGTGGCACAAGGTTTTTCACAAAGGCCCGGTATAGATTATGAAGAAACGTATTTCCCTATAGTGGATGCGATAACATTGCGTTATTTGGTCAGTTTATTTGCATATCATAAACCGTATATGCATTTAATGGATGTAGTAACAACCTATTTATACGATTCATTAGATTGGGATATCTATATGAAAGTCCCTGAAGGACTAAAGATATCTAAACCATCCAATGAATATTCGCAAGGGTTATACTCAGTCAAATTACAAAGATCTTTATATGGTCTGAAGCAATCTGGACGAATGTGGTATAATCGTCTTACTGAGTATCTGGCCAAAAATGGATTCAAGAATGATGATATCTGTCCGTGTGTTTTCATAAAGAAATCTGCATCTGAATTTATTATAATTGCTGTGTACGTTGATGATTTAAATATCATTGGAACTCCTGAAGAGATTTCAACAATTATAAAAACTCTAAAAGAAGAGTTTGAGATGAAAGATCTTGGAAGGACTAAATTTTGTCTCGGCCTGCAAATCGAGCATATAAAAAATGGGATCTTTATTCATCAAGCGACATACACAAAAAAGATCTTGAAAAGATTTTATATGGATAAGTCACATCCCTTGAGTACCCTAATGATCGTAAGATCTTTGGATGTGGAGAAGGATCAATTCCGTCCTAAAGAAAAGAATGAAGATATCATTGGTCCTGAAATACCATATCTTAGTGCCATTGGAGCGCTAATGTATCTTGCTAATAACACACGACCCGATATATCATTTGCTGTGAATTTATTAGCAAGGTATAGTTCCTCTCCAACCAGAAGACATTGGAGTGGAATCAAACAAATCTTTCGATATCTTCATGGAACAGTTGATATGGGATTGTTTTATCCCTATGGATCAAAGTCACAATTAGTTGGCTATGCAGATGCTGGATACTTGTCTGATCCACATAAAGGGAGATCTCAAACAGGATACCTATTCACATATGGTGGTACAACTATATCGTGGAGGTCCATAAAACAGACGATTGCAGCAACATCATCTAATCATGCCGAAATACTAGCGATTCATGAAGCTAGTCACGAGTATTTTTGGCTCAGAAATTTGATCAAATATATTCTGTCATCCTGTGGACTGATTAATCATAAGATAGCTCCAACTATCCTGTTTGAAGATAAGATAGCATGCATTGCTCAACTTAAAGGTGGATACATCAAAGGTGATAGAACAAAGCATATTTCTCCCAAATTCTTCTTCACTCATGATCTTCAAAATCAAGGGATAATTGATGTCCAACAGACCCGCTCAAGTGACAATTTGGCAGATTTATTCATAAAGTCACTCCCAAAATCCTCCTTTGAAAGATTGGTACATGAAATTGGGATGCGCCGATTTCGAGACATTAAATGATGTCGATAAGAGGGGGGAGACTATACTCTTTTTTCCTTGGTCAAGTTTTTTTTCCATTGGATTTTTCTTGACAAGGTTTTTAATGAGGTAGTCTCCATCACAAAGATTTTGTACTCTTTTCCTTCACTAAAGTTTTTTTTTCCATTGGGTTTTTCTTTAGTAAGATTTTAACGAGGCATAATCCTAAATAGTCATCCAAGGGGGAGTATTGTGATAAGAAGCTGATTTGGATGCCCATTAATATATGGACGGCTCAGTTTCTCAATGAAAAAAATTTTTGTTTTTCAATAAATGAAGTGTGGAAAAACAAAGTTCCATACGTGTATAAATAGAGGTTTAAGCCTCTGATGACACACATCAATAACAACTGATAGTAATAAAAATATTCTTCATTCTCTCTCTTTTATACTATTCTCTCTTTTATTCTTTACTACAATATTAGTAAATATATTAAGGTTAAATTACACAGTTGGTCCCTACACTTTCAGTGAAATTACAAATTAGTCCCTACACTTTAAAAGTTTATAATTGGGTCCCTAAAGAGAATTAAAATTTGCAATTTAGTCCCTGCCGTTCAAAAAGTGTTTGATTTAACAGAATATTCTCAGAATATTCTCTATTTTGAACATGTGAGCTGCACATGTTTGACAACAGGGACCAATTTGTAATTTTAGTGAAAGTATGGGGACCAACTGTGTAATTTAATCATTTGAAGTGACCAAAATCTCCCTAAGCTATCTGAACCTACCCCGTCCCTCCCCAACTCTCTCACTCTCACTTTCTCACTTTCTAAAACGACACCCGAACCCCACCCCTCTCTATCTCTCACCTCGGTTCACTGTCGCTACGCCAGATCCACTGCATTTGTGCTCACGAGTCGGGTCTCGCCTCCTTTCTCCATCTCGCCTCTCTCTTCTGACAATTTTTTCTTCTCTTCCAATCCCAATACTGAACACCGACGATAAATGAAAGAGAACAATTCTAATTCCAAGCATGCTCAAAGAGAACAATTTAATGTCTAAGAAAAAATAGCAACAAATCAACACAAAAATAGCAACTCAATTTATTAGTGAATCCGGCACGGTGACGGAGGCGAGAGGCACGACGATGGTGAGCCGAGGTGAGAGACAGAGAGCGTTGGGGTTGGGGTGCCATTTTGAAAAGTGAGAAAGTGAGAGTGAGAGAGCTGGGGAGGGGTAGGGTGGATTCAGATAGTCTAGGGAGTTTTTGGTCATTTTCAAATGGTTAAATTACACTGTTGGTCCCCATACTTTCACTAAAGTTACAAATTGGTCCCTATTGCAAGCATGTGCAGCTCACATGTTTAAAATAGAGAATATGTTGAGAATATTCTGTTAAATCAAACACTTTTTGAACGACGGAGACTAAATTACAAATTTTAATTATCTTTAGGGACCCAATTACAAACTTTAAAGTGTAAGGACTAATTTGCAATTTCACTAAAAGTATAGGGGCCAACTGTGTAATTTAACCATATATTAATTATATTGTGATAGTAATTGTAGTGAATATTAATACTAGAGTTTTCTATTTACACTTTTTTATTTTATAGTTATTATATCTTCCTTAATTATTTATTTTACAACAATTATATATTATAATATTTTTTTAATAAGTATTATGTTATTTAGATATTAATTAGATAATATATAAACTAATGTTAAATTTAAATTGTTTTATATTAAAAATATTTTACAGAATATTTATTTGATAGTTTAAATATAATTTCATATAATTTTTCAACTAAAATGTAATATAAATTAAAATATAGTTTATTATTTTAAAATTTGAATTCATTTCTTAAAAAAAACATAGGCTTTTTATTTTAGAGTTATACAAAACTATATCTTTATGTGTTACTTTTGTTTTTATATTCTTTTAGTTGTCATACTTTATCTTTTTATATGGTGTTTTTGAGTTGCAAGTAATTAAAGAAACAAATTTAAAAAAATGAATGAGAATGAAAAATATAAAAAATATAAATTAATTTTATAATCATGATATATTTGAATATACCTAGTAAGGAGATGTGCCAAATTTAAACTTACTTGGGTTTAGAAAAATGAATGAGAATGAAAAATGCAAAAAATATAAATATATTATACATTAATTTTATAATCATGATATATTTGAATGTATTTAGTAAAAAAATGTGACAAATTCAAACTTACTTGAAGGAGTTTTCGCTAATTGGTTCGAAAAATTAAGAAATAAAGAGTAGTAGAGCCTTATATAACATGCATAAGTAGACCAAATAATGTAATAGTAAAAGTATTAACATGTATAACTTATAGAATTTCATTATTTGTAACTGAAAATTTTTATAATTATTATTATTATGACACTTTCAATGTATATTTATTATATTTAATTAGTATTCTATGTTTTAATTGAATAATAATAGATAAGAATTTTTTTTTATTTTTTTAAATCGTTTACTAAAAGATGATTGATTGATTTTCAAGTTTTGTCAAATAAGTAAAATTGCTCAATGACATCTTTAGAAAGAAAAATATGACTTAAACACAATATAGAAAAACTTAGGTATCAACTTTTATATAATAAGAATAGATAGGGCACAATAATGCCGTTTGATCCATATAGTCAACTGTTCATACTTTGACCCACTACTTAGCCAGACCCAAAGTAAGCAAAGTCTAATCAACAGACATCAGCCGGATCGACATTCGCCCGACCTCAAAAAAGGTCGGACGCGACGATGTTATATAAGCCCTACTTGCCCAAAGCAATAACTAACTCCTACAATCTCTTCTACTCATTTAGAAAGGAGATCTCAAAGACTTCTCTAACAAAAAGAAACGGTTATCCAGCATTAAAGGTGGAGCCATTCTAAAAACTGGTTAGTGACTTTACCTCTACTACTGTAAATACACTAACACCCTCAAATATACTCCGAATCCAATCTACTAAAAACCTGTCTAAAACCCTTATTAACTTAAGTATTGGAGTCCCTTGTAGGCACTACTCCCCACCTCCTCAGGAGGATTTCGGACGGATTCATTCCTGCAGTAGAAGACGTCGAACCTTTCAATAGAAAGCGTCTGTATATCACATTCAAGTCCAATTCATCCATTTCAGATAACTCTCGGAATACCAACCTTCAGACATGTATACGTATTATATCTGATTTATTTGGACCGTACACTAGCTCAAAAAAACATTACTTGATTTTATAAAGTCAATTTAGTTTTAATGAAATTTGGATAAAATATACTTTAATATAAAAATATGTTATATAACAATTTGTTTTCCCAAATTTGTTTTTATAAGGGAGGCTCACGAGTTAAATGGATAACAAGAACTCTTTTGGTTTCTTCACGCCACGGTATCCTTCAATTTGGAAGGCCGAAGACTAATACGTCACAAATCGAAATTCTATTTAAGAATTTGTTACTAACCAATGGATTGCTGTGTGAATAAAACAGAATTCAAACTCTTAACATTTGATTAAATAGACTAGTAAACTAACTACTAGATTAATCCAAATTGGTTAAACAGGTAACATTAACAAGAACTTAAATCTCCCATATTAAGAACCTAAGAATCAATTTGACATTAGAAATACTTTGAATATCAGAGCGTCTCACAACTCTTTCTATTCCCAGCTCATGGTTTTACAATTTTGCTCACAAAGTCATAATAAACATGGGTTTTAGCACAAATGATGAATATATCATTTAGATATTTAAACGTCTTCTACCAAAGAAATTAAAGATATTTAAATGCCGAAGCAATCAGATTAAAATAAAGAAACTAATCAAACTCTGCATTTTCTAGTCCAAGAATGCTACATCATGTCTCTAGTAGAGAAATTGCTACGCATTCTAATTTTGAATTCCAAACCAGCTTAAGAATTTTTAACAAATAAATACTAACATTTTATAGGTTAGTTGAATATAAATAAAAGAATCCCAGTATTGTACAATCATACAATGAACTCCACAGCATACACAACTTGAGATAGTGCTCATCCCCCTTATCCAAGAAAAAACCAGGGGTTACAAGCTATCACTCACTCTTCTTAGAAGGAAGGAACTTCCTTATGGCATCAGATTTCAACTTGCACCCAAAAGAAAGTGCTTTTATGAATAAGTCATCAATTTCTTCCTCCTTCTTTTCATAAATGTAGAAAGCAATAAATGCAGTGGTAAGTCCTGTAAATGACAAGAAAAAGAGAAATTACTATCATTATTCATTACCAATTTACCATCAAGGAACTGCAGATTCAAACACGTTAATATTACTTTACTCGCAAATCACATATATTTTAAAGGTTTTGCTAACTAGTGCCCTTAGGGCACTTGTTCAGATTACTTTGAATAGAAACTTCTAAAATTTTGTTCTTTAATAAATGCACAATAAGTAATGAAAAATTAAATTTTTTAGATTCTCATTTTTGAAGTGCATGATTGATGTTTTATGAAAAGTAATTTATATTTAGAAAGTATTTGTTTATTGTAATACTTAGTTGATAAGTAGGACCACTAGTAGGTAATTACCCGGTATGGGTATGGGTATGGCAGCAATTTAGAATTGCCTATGAATAGTTCACTCATAATAAACAAATACAAGTATGAAGCATGTAGTATGAATAGATTCAATCATTTTAAGTGGAGGCAAGTCTAGCAGTATAATTTTTTGTGCAAGCAAATGGTACATACATGTGCAAAATCTGTCAGAGAGAGAGAGAGAGAGAGAGAGCATATACCTATCTTATATAAGTTCTGAAGTGAAAATGCACCAAAGAAGCTAAGAAGGAGCGAAGAGAAAACAACCTATTGATCAAGGCAAAGATATTTCAGCGCACTAGATACTTGAGAAACTTTATCCTCAGTAAATTGAAGTAATCTGGATATCTAATTCTAATCCTCCCCATTATCAAAATCTAACATACATGAAATTTTGAAATGACAGTTCCAAAATTAAGGCCTTCACTTTTTCAGCAAATTTCACAACTTAAGTTGTAGATCACTAAATGCATCTTATATTATTCCATACGCATTGCAGCAGCAAGCAATGGCAAGGGGGAAAATGCAATGCAGTTTAGGTACCTTAAAGAATAGCATCCACTCGGTCCCTTGTGCAAGGGATTTCAAAACATTCATAGGAATATTCCATATTGATACCACGGAGACAGCAAGTTGATGTGACATGTCTTCTGATAAGTGAAACCAGGATTTGGGCATTTTCTGAACAGTGTACCCCAATCTTCATATACATAAGAGTACAAGAGATAGTTAGCATTTATCTTCCCATCGGAAGCTGGACTACAAAGCTTCAAAACAATCATCTTCATGGTTACAAATTATATATATCATTCACTATTGGGTGAGCTTAACATATATCAATATCATCATGTAATTGACAACTAAACACTGAACAGTAAATAGTATACGTACATCTTTGCCGGTAGAATCCCATGAATGAATAAAAAGATCGATGCAAACAACAGAAGCTTTGAGAGAGCAGTAATGAAAGTATTCCCGGGTGCAATGAAGCTTAAGTATATTGCAATCAAGACTAACAATGTGGTGAACGTTTGCTTTCTGTCCTTCCAAAGCAATGTGTCAGCAACTGCAAATAAGTACATCAGTTACAAGTTATAACCAATAGATAGATAAAAGTAAATTGCAAAATCACTCCCAGCACCAAACGGTAACTGTGTTGTGTTTGTATATTAAGTAAAAGCGATATGAAACCATTACCATTTAATAGATTATGATAATGGATTGAGTTAGAATACCTACTCTAAGTTGGAACTTCTAAGTTCCAACACTTGTTCTTTGCACTTTCACATCAATAAGAAATTACAAAGGTAAAATGCAATGCTTCATATCAACATAGACCTATATAGAATAGAAGTATTTCATGAAGACTGGCCCACGGGTATGAGGCTAAATGGCACATTAGCAGTCATGATTTCTCGAAGTTTATTTGTCTTTTGAAAATGAATATATGCCTTTCAGATTTCTTTTACAACAAACCAAAAACAGCATTAAACAAATCAGCATATCCAGAGTTTCCAATCAAATAAGTTAAATGGATTATAGTTGATTATTCATACCTCTTCCACTCCCAAGATATATTGAAGCTTTCGAGGCCCTTTCTCTTTTGGCCTTAAGTTGATTTTCAGCCCTCAAGTGTGAAAATGAATCAATCGTCCTCTGCAAACCCTCCTGTAGAAAAAAAAAATGCAATCACACTAGAAATGAAACACCAGGCAACAACTAGGACTAGCATCTACACTCACCACCATAAAAACATGAACCTTTGTGCAATAAAACACCATATATTTTACAAGTCAAATCCAATAGTTGACTTGAAGTTAATGATATTAACTCAATATTATCAATGAGTGGAATTACAGAATTGAACATTACTTTATTTTATCAATGTGCCAAGATTGCAAGGAATATAGATCACAAAGGATATACATAAACTTAGAAACTACACAAAGGTTCTACATAACAATAAACCAAAATATTCAATGCATAATAAAATCAAGAAATATCACAAAACCTTTAGCGTTACAATGGGTTCATATCGAAGGCGCTCCTTTGCTTTTGAGCAATCAAAAGTTCTGTTGCAAGATAGGAGTCTTACTCTTGAAGGTGTTAACTGAGGCACCTTCATACCATATGGACCTAGCAGCTTATATGTATACTCCACCAATAGTGCAATTGGCATGAGAACAAAGGCAGGGATCTTTATTCTTGGCCTGCAAACTAAATGAACTCAGCTAACAGATAAAAGGAATTGATAGAGCCATGACTATAGTTTTACAGTTTTTTGGTGGGATAAGCAAAACTATATCCCATATTTCTTTTCAATTTAACTATAAGAGAATATAGAAATTATTATTTATTAATAATGATAGAAAAGTAGAAACCAACATTCACATTAACATATAAAAGAAAAACCAGAGCAACAGTGAACAATCCCACAAAAAGAGAGGTCGCAGAAAGGAATTTTATCTGATTATAATTAAAAATTTAAAGGATACCAAATAACAGCTAAGATAAGATGAAAATTTCCAATAATCCCATATCCTTATTTAATAGCAACTTCAGACCTATGCTCAGCATAGGGTTGCACTTTCCACATTCTTGAACAAATAACATGTAGTTTTTGTCTGAGTATGTGGTGTCACAAAATTTTAGTGACAAGCTGATGGTTTGCCAGAATGGTTGTATTATTAACATGGCAGAGGTCATGTAGGATGAACAGCACATAGGGTGTTAAAAAAATCCGACCAAAAATTTTTGTACTAACTGCAAAATTATCCCGCGAGAGAGTTTGACTACCTAACATAGGGTGCTAATTATGGATTTGTGTGTTTAGCGAAAGGTGTGGAGAAGTAGACAAAAAAGGAACCCAAGGACTAGGAGGTGGCAAATGAAAGGTGACAAACAAAGAGACTAGAGGTAATGGAGCTAGAGATAAAGAATCATGGTGGGCGACAAGTGTGCAAGAGAAGGTAAACATGAAGAGGGAATGTTTTAAAGTATGGTTTTTATGCCGCAACGTGGAAAATCGGAATAAGTATAAGTCGGTTAAGAAGGAGACAAAAGTGGCGGTAAGTGAAGTAAGAACGAGAGTTTATTAGAGTTTTATCAATCTTTTCTTTGGGTATGTAAGATGGGAAGATGCATTTACAAGATAGTGAAGGGTCAAGAAAGAAAAAATATAAATTTGGATCAAGTTAAGTGCATTAAGGACAATAATGGTGAAGTTTTGGCCACAAACGAGAACGTCAACAAAAGATGTAAGAGCTACTTTCACAAGTTATTTAATGATGGACATGAGACTCTTTCGTGCTCAGGTTGGTTACAAACAAGGGAGGAGGACCAAAACTTCATTTACTATCAAAAAATTCGGGATTTTGAAGTTAAGGAGACTCTAAAAGGAATAAGAATGGTAGAGCAGTGAGCCTGGTTAATATCCCTATTGAAGTTTAGAAAAGTTTAGGAAGAAAAAGCGCCTGTTGGTTAGCTAAACTCTCTAATAATATTTTAAGGTCTAAGAGATGTCAAACAAATGGAGGAAGAGCATTTTAGTCCTTATCTACAAGAATCAGGGAAATATACAAAGTTGTGAAAACTATAGAAAGATCAAGCTCATGAGCCAACTATGCAGCTGTGGGAAAGGGTGATAGGGTAAAGGTGAAACAAGAGACTCAGGTTTCGGAGTTTGGAGTTTGGTCTTTATCCTAGTAAGATATACCATAAAGGCTATACAGTTGTTAAGGAGAATGATGGAGAGGCTTTGAAGTAACAAAAGAATCTATATGTGGTTTTTATTAACTTGAAAAAAAGCATATGATAGGAAGAGAGTAAGAATTACATATATTTACATAATTAAGGACATATACGATGGGATTACAATGATTGATGTGAAACCCAATATGGTGTAACAAAATAATTTTCTATTGGTGTATGATTACACCAAGGGTTATCTCTAAGCCCATATCTTTTCACACTTGTGTTGGAAGTGCTTACCACGCATATTCAAGAACTTGTACCATGGAGCACACCTTTCACGGATGACATCATCTTTGGGAGAATAGCAAGAAGAATTGAATGAGAAGTTGGACTTGTAGAGAAAGTACATGGTTCGCGCATAAGTCACACTAAGATGGAGTATATAGAATGCAAGTTTAGCAGCGGAAGGGGAAAGACTTACACAGAAGTGAAAATCGGAAAAGATACTATACCACAAGAGATTTTAGTATCTTGGTGGTGTTATTCAAGACAATGGAGAAATAGATGACGGTATAAATCATAGGATTTTCAAGGAGGTTGGTCAAAATGGCAGAGTGCTTCAATTTTTATGTGACAAAAAAAGTACGTCTAAAACTTAAGGGTACATTTTATCGCACTGCCATTAGACCATGTTGTATGAACAGAGTGTTGACCGGCAAAAAGTGAACATGAATTTAAATTCAATGTGACTCAAAGGAGTATGCTTCGATGGATAAACACTTGAGCAGTCATACGCGTATGGACGTAATAAGGAACAAGGATATGAGAGAAAAAGTTGGAGTAGCTCCCATTGTTGAAAAGATTGTGGAATCTCATTTTAGGTGGTTTGGACATGTGAAAAGAAGTCCAGTAGAGCATCTAGTGAGAATGGTGGATCAGATAGTAGATAAACCAGTTGTTAGAGGTAGACGACGACCTAAAAGGGCTCTACATAAAGTGGTCAAGCGAGATCTCTGTATAAACTATCTCACCGCAAACATGATACATGATAAGGCACAATGATGTTATTTGATTCATATAGTCAACCCTACCTAGTGGAATAAGGTTTTTTTGTTGTATATTTTTCTTATTTTAGCATAAGTATTTGATTAGGATTTAACTATTAGTCTACATTGTGATAGTAAATATTTCTTTTTGAGTATTTTCTTATTTGTATTTTTCGCAAATAATGGACCAATGCTAATTTTCATGCTAAATTGACATGAATTGAGAAACTTTGCTTTTACATCCAGAGGGTC